>NC_138822.1:65358827-65958827 GCF_965178545.1 Coloeus monedula
AATAGCCTGCTGTTTCGATATGAAAGGATGCCCAAGGCTCCTTCAGTTACAAAGCAGACAAGCTTCATTCCTAAAGACAAAAAGGACTTCCAGTGGACTGGGCCCTTCTACTCACCCAGTGCACACGAAGGCTGCTCCGATGCGCAACTCAAACTCTATGCCCTGAGAATTTTGTAGAGCTAACCATCACCCTAATTCTTGAGAGCATAAAGGTACCAGGAGGCTGACATAGGTTGCTGCCTGCAGTGCATTGCTGATGAGAGTAAGGACAGCAGAGAAGACTGTACCTGGAAAGAACTGCAGAAGGAAAGACCAACATCTGCTCCTTACACACATATGCACACATGCAGGGTTTGTATGCAACCAGAACAATGGGAAAATTCTCAGTTAATTGGCTACATTTTGGATCTACTTCAGACATTACATAAAGCAACAAGAATATTTTCATTTTGCATGTGTGTATGCTGCTACTGGAGTATACGAAGTTTCTCTTTTTAAAGCAGTAAGCTATTTGAACAACAGTACCTCTCAAGATGATGCAATGGTTTTCCGATCCGTGAGGAGGGACCATCACAGCTTGACATTTACAAAGCATATGAGGGTGAGCAGAGTAATTCCTCAAATTAATTATGCCAGATTCAGAACAAACAAAACCAACAAAATCTACTTCTTCCACCACAGGCACATTTAACAAAGACAATCCCCACGTAGTCCACATGAAGAGAAACAATTTGAATGCCAAAATCATGAAGCAGAACCAAGACACTTCTAAAAAAGACTAGTTTTTGTTTGTTTGTTTTTTTTAATTCATCTACAGGAAATTCATAAAGCAGAAAAAGGACCTGTTCTATTTTGGCATGGGAAATTTACTATGATTTCAAAATATCCCTGTCAGTGATAAAACTGGTTAGAAAGAGAATTCATTTCAAGAGTAAGCATGTCACTGTCTGAACACTTTGTTTTGAAAGGTGATGTTTACTTTTTACAAGAGAGGTCAATGCAAATTACAAATCTTCTAGTCCAGGAAAAACAAGACAGCTAAAGAAACAACCTTTTAAATTTCTGGAAAAATGCTGAATAAAAAAAATAACTTGTCCAGTTGTCCAGGATATTAAGGGAAGTAATCTTTGTGTTTTCCCTTCAGTCTGTCTTCCAAATAAATGAACATTAGAAAAGCCACAAGCATTATTCCTATTTCAGGTGAGTTTCAGGGATTTTGTTTCTCATCTAGCTGTCCCTGCAACCTGATTATTTACTACATGTGGACACGGAATTTTTATATGACCTCATTCTCACAGCCAAGCAAAGTATTTCTGAAGGCATTTGTAAGATCTATTGCTGCAATAAAATGGTGGTTAATTAAGTAAAGAAATTATTACTTTTAAAAAGTTCTACAATCTGACCAGGATGAAACAAATACTACAATACTATACCACTTGTAGCTATTATTTCAGAGATAATATTGAAATCAGCAGCACATTGACCTGAAAACAAACTACTTAAGCAGTTTCTTTCCCTAGTGTAATTACTTTAAGCAAATAAAAAGCCATTAATAAAGAGAGAACATTAGTTTGAATTTAGAGCTCCTGACTGGAGTTCTCCAGTAAGAAAACATCTTTTCTTGAAATATCTTTCCTTCTAACTGTATTTTAAGGGTAAAGAAGAAACAGAAAATTACTGCAATATCACTAAGTACCTGTGACTTCATTGACATTATCAAGTTTGTTTTGCTCTCTTTTCCTCAGAAGTCGAAAGGCTTTGCTGTAAGGAAGCCTCTCATTCCAACATTTGGATGCTGCACACCGTTAGTCATTACCACTTCAAAGGGCAGAGAAAAAGCTTCCAACACACATGGGGCAGTTTGCTAATGTTTGCAGCAACAGAGTATTATTTCTACTATTCTATCCACAAAAATCATCTGCACAGGGTGGGGAGAGGGATATATTTCTTCCTCTATCATGGATTGCACAGCATCCTGTTGAGAAATGATGGTGAGAAGGCTTGACAGCAGAGTGGCCTAAGACACAGCCAGGCAAACAGTTATATTGATGGAATGCCTGTGCTCCTAGGCCCGGACAGGCATCAGGCCGCAGCTGCCAAAAAACCTACTTCCTATTTGCTGCACTGTGACAAGCAGAAGTAGTATGTATGGAAATAGTTTGCAGGGCAGACTCACCCACCTCAGATGGAGGATGTCTAACACAGCAGAAGGTGAACTAGCTAACAAAGAAAGGAAAAGAGCCCAAGCTGTCACTCATGAAGGAGAGAGCAGAACCTGTGAGCAATGTCTGCCCCAAAGAAGAGCAGTGCATGAGGAATAGGCAGTCTAGACAGGATGGGGGGTGGGGGGTGTGCGGCTTGTTTGCTTCGACTGTTCCACAATGCAGACTTTTCCCACATCATAAGGAGGGGAAGGGAGGGGAAAGAGACAGGCAGCCTTGCAGGAAGACCTATCCCACTTTTAAAAAAGACAGAAAGAAGGCTGCCACCACTTATTCGTTGTACTTACTTCATGTCTTAGAAAAGGTGATTTGCTGCTTAACTCAAAGGATTGCATTTTTCCATACAGGGGTCACCAAGAACTGAATCTGATTCATTATCTCCCAGTAAGTCTGACTGTGTCTAAGTTGATGCCAAGAACCTTCCAGTCTATAGCTTACTTTTAGAGACTAGACAAAACCACTAAGCTGACTGCTTTAATGCATCATGGTAAACAATTACCCAACAGATTAAAAATACAAAAAAGAACAGCAAACTACCCTAAGCATCCATACCCTGCATATCTTCTTCTCTCAAGAGCAGTTCTCCAGTCATACAGCAGTTGAGACAAACAAGCCTCAACATTTCAAGCAGGAAAATGGAACAGAGTAAGGGTGGGGAAAGGACATACTAAAAAATTTAAATCTTCACAAACCCAGAAATTATTTGAAACATAGTATTTAACAGTTGTTTAGAACATGCATAACTAGGTTTGGAATAGTTATACTCATTTAGAGCACAAGCACATCTGTTTATGTAAAAGTAAATACAGTATGACAGCAGTTTGGATCACCTATCAGAATGAATCAACTGCAAGTTTACTAAGCATTATTTGTATGCTACATAATAAAGTCTATGTGTTCTTTCAAGCCACTGCAGTGATAACACATTTAAAGTCTTTCACTGTGTATTAAATCTAAGGTACCTAGCAAAACACAGTATATTCCAGTTGGATGCTTCCCAAACCATATCGCTCAACTTTTTAAATATTACTGCCATCTGGCTACTAGGCTTTGTTTACCAAAACAGTAGCTGCGCACACATTTCTACAGCAGCTGTAGTAAAAAAAAAAAAAAAAAGTAATGGCATTTGGTAATTCACATTAAAAAATGGAAAACTCTTGAACTATTTTATCAAGCCAGTTACCATTGTATCTAGAAAAATTAAATATAGGTAGCTTTGTGCTTTGCTATATTTTCCACTTCAGTGCTTTAATGTTCTTCGCCAACTCATTTCCCACTGGCACTCCCACAGTCCAGAAGTAACAGTGACTGAAGAATGTGTCAAGAGCAAGCTAGTGGTATGTTTTGTCTGATCTGTAATTCCATTTTGTGTAAGTACCGGCGCTAGAGAAATACAACATGGAAATGATGTCATAGTAGTACCTCTGGTCATTCTTAAGGTTGTTAAAAGTATGCATAACTAGAACTGAAATAGTTGCACCAATTTAAAGCAAAAACACATGGGTATGTGTGCAAGAAAATATTGTCTGACAGCAATCTGAATCAACTACCAGAATCAACTGCAAACTTAATAAGCTATAGGATAATTAAGAAGAGTTGTTCATACTTATGTCAAAAAGTTAGGTGGTTTTGGCCCAAGTTTTCCACCAGGAACTCTGTACTGTTCGGTACTCGCATACGCATTCCTTGTGGCAGTAACAGCTTGTCCCTACATCCGAATGAACAGAGCAGATTGATCAAGCACTTTACAGCCTGGAACAACTCTGCAGGCTGATCTTGCAGGGACTGTAGTAGAAGAGTCTCTTTGCTCTCTTCCAGAAAGCCGTACTTTGTGTCCTACAAACTGTTTACATGTTGATGTTTTAGAAAGTATTCAGTATTTTTGGAAGCAATAGGTGGACTTACACTTTTTTTCTCCTCTCTCTCAAGTCACAGGCACCGAGATTATCTGAGAAGTGGCATGGTCCAATCCACCCTGACAAACAAATACAGCATCTGGCCAAGTTTTAGCCTGATCTGACTTGAGTGCTTTATAAAAGATTTCAGGCCGTTAAGTACAGACATTTCTTGCAAGGGATCAAACCAAAAAGAACAATGAACCATAAGCAACCAAAAACTCCAACATCACGCAATTTTATGATAAAATCACACAACATGCTCTGAGTCTATCTGAGTTAAGTACCTTCGTGAATGGAATCCAAGGTGTCAGGAAAGCTATCATTAGGGATTACATATGAACCATCTACTAGGCCAAAGAGAGGAAGCAAGAAGGTATTTTCTTCTCATCTTATACAAAATAGCTTTCAGAAGGTCTTAAAAAATGAAAAAAATGAAGGAACCACATTAACTTTCCTCACATTCTTTCATAACACACTGTGCTTTTCATCCCTAAGATAAAATAAAACCTAACATAGAAGAGACAAGCAACCAAATATTAATGAACAGTGTCGATGTGATCCTGAGATGTCATGATACTGCTCACCTGCTGAGTATTTGAAAATGACAAGTGCTGCATTCTCACACCTGTCTGTGACTTTTACAGCAGGATCCTGCTGTAGATAAACAAAGCCAATACAGCTTATACAGCAGAGCATGCCAAGTAAATCTATGAACAGACAACTAATGGGAAAAAATGGTGAACAATGAAATGACATATATCAATTTCAGAAGTCAGAACAAATTCAATAATTAGATACCCCCTCCTTTTTTTTTATGAAGATCACTGTTAGAAAAGGCAAAAAATACGGATAAGCAAAAACAGACAAACTGTAAGAACGGTAACACCAGACTACTATTCCAACTCTGCTTAACGTCCTAGAGAAAAAGCTTATACTGTGGTGCTTGCTTCAGAAATGTCACTCTTTCAAGAGACTACTTTCAGTTGTTACAAACACAGCTGGCAGAGAAGAATGTTATTCAAGTACAAAATTCCCTTTATCTTCTTTTTGGACAGAGGTAGAAAAGAGGAAACATTATCTTGTATAAAGACATTTATTTTTTATATTGCCTTACATCTTCCACCTTGACATTTTCTGTATTTCTTTTATTTGATGAAACTGATAATGACAGAGAATTGTCATTGATGCACCAAGTGTTCTTCCTGTTTGTACAGTATACACTTAATCACAAGTCCAGTCTCAATGAAATCCCTAGAAGTTAGGAAACCTTTATATTTCGTTTTTAAATCTGACCTCCAAGGTGTATACAGCAATGTAAACACTTAAATGAAACATTTCAAGAAATGGTGGTGGTTTTATTTCTCTTTTCCCCCCCCTTTCTTCCTCTCTCCTTAGTTCTGAAACAAGAAGAAATCCCCTTTTAATCCTTCCCTCAGGTTCTGACACACACCTAACTGCTTTTCCAGTGCTAAGTAATACCAGCTGAGGTAGCTGTGGATGAAAGCATTACTCATTCACCCTGGGTTTCAGGAGGTGAACTCCATAGACAAATTTGCACAGGCTATCTAGATTCCCTCACCATCTCTCCCACAAAGCATACACATCTAAATTCAAATTTAGTAAAGGACAAAGTTTAATTTAATGTAGTTGAGAAGAGGGAGGCAGAATTGTTTAGAAGTTCTCCCTGAAAAGCAGCCTGTTGTATTAGAACAAAGCAGCTTATTTCTATCATTTCTTTGTTTGACAAGTTTGGTCTGGTTAAAAAGGTCATTTATGCCTCAAAGCATCAAATTAACATTTGAGGACATGAATTTTAAAAATGGCTATTTGCTTCTCCTCTCTAAATAGCTGATCATTTTTTCTTTAACATGAGGGAGAAGGGAAGGAAAGAGGAAAGGGGAAAAAATAAAGAGGGAAGGGGAAAGACACAGCCAGACCTCCAAAGGAAAAGGAGCCTTCTCCTCAAGCAAGTTGGTCATATCAGTACAAGGTGACTCTATCTTAATTACACCTCAGAAATTAAGCAGATAGTTCAAACGGTGTAAAATAAAACTAATTTTTCATTATTGAATTATTTTTTGGCATATCATATACAACTTTCTCCCTCCTGTTCACAGAGACAAACTCCAATAATCACAATGTGAAATCCACACCAGCGGAAACAGCTTCTGAGCACACTTTGCACTGACACAATACTGCTCATCTTCCTAGCCTTGATTCTAATAAATTACATCATAACTCATAACACAAATACAATTATTTATACAATAAATAAGTGTTGGGTTTTTTAAAGAAATAAACAAATCCTATGTGCTTTTAAACTAGGTAACTGCAAGCATTTGGGACCAGGTTCTCTAATACTAAGCTTTCGACCTCCAAAAGCACCTGTGGTTTTTATCAACTCTTCACAACTAGCATCGACCTAACTATGAACTGCATTTCTGTAAAAACCTTACAAGCTAAAAAGCCATTCACAAAGCCACAAACATTCTTCACAAAAAAACCATACTGTACTCAAATTATGCCCATCAGATACAGTTTGAGCAAAAGCTCATACCTTGTCATTTGCTTTCTCTAGTTCTCCAAAACCTATTTGGCTGTCCTGCATTCATGTCCCCTTCCCAGCAGATGCAAGCAGGACAACAACCTGCAGATAATGTTCCCTGCCACATGGAGGTCTTGCTGGCTAAAGAGACTCTAATTTTAGACAGTAATTCCCAAACAGTAGCAGCCCCAGTCCAACTCCAGCAGCTTAAGGAATAGCGGCTGACAAACTCAGTGCCAACGTAGTTGTACCAAAGAAACAGAAGAAGCTCATGGTAGTGCACACACAAAGTGTTTATATTGGCAATCTCTCTGGGATACTTCCCTGCTTGCCAAAAAGTATCACCCAGAATTCCCTGGGACATGGGTTTTAATGCTTACTTCAATGGATAATTTTTATTTAAGGAGAACAAACAACATTCACCATTCAGAACTGTCCAAACCTTACAGCCAAAAAAGAACCACCTGTTGTTTGACAGTGAGAGTTTTTTCAGACTCAGGAACAGTTCAAATACCCATTACCAAATGTAACAATTTACTTCTAGCCAGGGAAAGAGTCACAGAAACCCAAATACTCCCCAGTATCTTAAACAGTGCTGCTTTGCCTAACAGTCAGACTGTAATAAACACTCCGTGACAGAGTAATCTGTAGGAGCAAAAGCACTGGCTGAAAGCTGCTAAGCACTAGTTCACATTAAAAAATGTAAATTGGTAATACAAAACACAGCTGTTGTTTTGAAGGCAACAAAAAATTTCAGACAACAGATCCTTATGCAGTCAGGTGAAGGTAAAATTTTCTTCATGTTCCCACCTGTCAGTGTGAAGAGTATCTCTCACTGCTTTTTGCCAAAACAGGGAAAAGAGCAGCAATCAAAGAAAAAACTCAGCCTGCATAAAGCTGCTTATAAAATGCCGCTTTATCACTTTCTTCTGTGATTGTTTTTTGTGTTATTTGTTGAAACATCAATGTGCAGAAAAGAGTGTATTATCACATAATTATCCACAGAAGTTGTTTCTGAACAGAGAGCAATTATTCTTTTTGTGCCATTATCAGCACAAAAAAACCAGATACTGTACTTTTACATTACTCAATTTGCAGCTAATAGGTTTTTAATAGACTCTTATTAAAACCACCATGTAATTCCAGACAGGCAGGGGAAACTCTATCAAAACTTGTGAATATTTTTTCTTACTGTTTTTAATTTCAGTTAGCTTTACAACAACATGTCAATTACAAGGATCTGTGCAGCAACTATCACTTCAAAGAGCGTAATTTTAACTAGCCTCAAGAAAAAATTTCCAAAATGTCATTAAGCCAGCTGAAACCAAGTCTGTACTCTTCCAGTCTGCTCCTAGAGATACAACAAATCTCAAAGCACTAGAGAAATGCAGACGATGCTGTATCTTGATGTACTATTACAGCATCTCTGTGACACAAGTACCACACTGTGTTACAAGAATTTGCCAGCTACCACAGAACAGCTCTGTGATATGCTTCAAGGCTAGAACGAGGTTGTATTTCATGGTATAACGAAATTCTTTCTAACTGAACAGGATCCAGTTTTTTCTGCCTCTGGGCCTCCTACTAACACAGGCCAGCCACATCCAAACCACACCAACTGGTGTCTTGCTTTGGTAGGCACACAAAAGATACACCCAGCACAATAACCTGTGCCATTTACATACGAAAGAAAATAAAATGCAGTTTATATTATATGGAGTAATGTAAAAGAGTGGAATATGGTCAAATCAAAATTCAAGCTAAAAAGGTACAAGATCCACAACAAGTTTTGAATCAAAAAGATACAGGAGTTCAAAGTTAACAAATTTTTTATGGGCACTGAAAAGACATTTCAACACAAGTTTGAGAAAATGCTCCTTTTACACATTTAGCCACAGTTCCCTGGGGACAGTTACTTTACTGTTACTCAAATAGAGAAAAATGTACATAATTTATGGTAGTCAAGCCAATTACTTGCATCAAGTCTAAACTGTGCAACAGAGATCTCTGAGCTACAAGTTGCATTTTGTACAGGGTTTTCAGAGACATTAACATTCCATTTCTCCTCGTTGCTGCTCAGTTGAGACTCCCTCAATCCCCCAGAATGTCCTGGTAGAGGGCACCAGTAACTCGGTCACACCCAATGGCTCACATCCTGATGTAGGGACAATATGGGATGCCGGGCAGACAGACCTGAAGAGAAAGCTGTCAAGCATCTGGGGAAGGAGGAGTGGAAAGGGAAATGATACACAGCAAGTGCGATGAGACAGAAAAGTTGCTTATTTCTTACCACTACCATATCCAAATCCCATCAAGGCAATCATCAAGCAACATTTTCATTCTCCTGATTCACCAAACCAGAAAGGAGAGGCGGGAAAAAACAAACACCACCAACTAACCAACCAAAATATTTTGATATTTTAAAGCTAGAGGGGCATTTTCATCCCCACTCCATGCAAATCAAAAAACAGATGCAAAACAAAAGCCAGTTGTGTACTTCGGCACATGAAAAAAAGGGGGAAGGCACAATGGGGAGAAGACACTTGGAAAACTTTTACACTCATCTTCTGAAAAAGATTCTCCTCAGAATCATTAGAAATGCCTTTGCTGCATTTAAGAACAATCACTTTCGGCTACTCTTAATACTCAGGCAACTGTTTCTGTTGGGTGTTATTTTCTTACCTAATCAAACAGCTGCGTAATTTATTATTCCTAATTTATCTGCCAGTTGTGAGAATATTCTACTGTCATCTCTCTGGGTTCAGGAGTTCACTAGATGGGATGTCCCCAAAAAGTGATACAGTGGGGGAAAAGCAGTTGAACAAGAAGTGGCCTCTTAATCACAGCCCTTGCAAAAGTAGTTTCTGTAGAAGCTATATGTGAAGCTGTGTTTGGTTAATGCCTCTAGAAAAGAAGTGAGGCAAGAACATGTTGAGTTTCAAATTTCTTTAGGTATTAAAACTTAAGGACACAAATTCACCCCAAGCACACCTTTGCCAAAATAACTGATACAGGAAAAAAAATCCAGCATGGCACTTAATACTCTGTCAGAGAAATAAGGATCCTGGGAAATCAGTTAGTACACTCATGGCATTTACTGGACATTTGATCTCTTTTGACTATTACTCTCTGCCCATTATCAGAAGGACACAATACCTATAACCACAAAGGGGTTGCTACTATATGATTTTAGCTTTTTTAGAAGCCTTTTGCCATTTTCGTCCTGCACACTTAATACTGATATTATCCTGAACTGGTAATACTGCTCCAGTATGGATGTAAAAAAATCTATACAGGACAGGACTATCAGCCAGTAGAGCAGAAAGGGAAAAGTGTGCCACTTGAGCACCAGTGCTGCAGCACTGCTCTATAGTTCTGGGCTTTAGTTAGTTGGTTTTATTGGTTTATTTGTGGGTTTGAGTTTTTTTGGTTCGGTGTTTGTTTGGGGGGGTTTTGTTTGTTTTCTGTTCGGGGGGTATTTGTTTTGTTTTGTTTTTTTTAATTATAGCAAATGCACAGGATTTCTTAGTGGATACAGCACTGGGTTCACTTCCCTTCTTTACAAGTAAAGGGCCTCTCAGAACTGCTTCTAAGTTTCTTTCATTATGAGTCATGATGACAAGACACTTCAGGGAACATGAGTACTGAACATAAAAACAGACTCTGAAGAGAAGTGAAACATCAAATATGAGGAACATATATACCGTAACATCAATGAAAACCAACTACACAACAATGTTGCTTCTGCCATGTTAATTCATAGATTTAATTTTAAAAAACCCCATACTTACATAGGCATTCTAGCAAAAACCATCTCCACACATCAAATTAAACCTCTGACTGAATTTTAGAATGAATATGTTAAGCTTTATGTGGTGCCTATTCTTTCCAGAAACGCAGAATCCAGTGTAGGCAATTTCTATTAAAGAGCCCACAATACTTACAAGACTTGAAAGATCCAAACTCCTGTTTTATATGGTTTATGCTGCATTTAACTAGACTTAGTCATTTTATAGCTCAAGAGGAAATCCCAGATTGTGCTCGCTGGAAAGAGAGGTATAAACTAGTCTGACTCACAGTAGCAACCCAGAGGCTTCCTCATAGTCACACTGTGTCACTACTGCCCTGATGCTCCAGACAGAACTTGAGGCACCACCGTGGTATGTATGGTCCAGCACCAGTTATAAAATTTTATAATAATAATCTGCAACAGACAGGGAAGGAAAAGGACAGTGGAGAAAGCAACACACACAAGCAGAGTGACTCATCCAGAGTCATGCAGCACAACACAGAAGAAATTTACTACTTCTGACTCCTAAAATACTGACTAGATAATGTCTCAAATTTTAGATGTTTTCCATACAAGTACTTCTGGTCTTTTTTGGCTCTGGTTAAGACTTGGCCCAAATACTTTGACAGTGAATTTCATGAATTAGGCCTGCCTTGCAAAAACAAGTTGCTCTACCAGGAACAGGTCTATACCAATGCCACCAGCATCTGCAGTATCATTAACAGGACAGAAAGAATGGGAAAGGAAAAAGAAATAGGCTTCTCTTGAAGTTTTTTTTCACCTCGCCTCTTCTTTATGGAACTACTTGTTAAAAAATTCCACCATGTATTTCTACTTAAACTCTGAAGGGAGTCCTTCAACCTGTATCTCTAATTTAAATAAGAGCGTTATACCGCTGTGACAAGTGCACACTGACCACAGACCTGTGACAAGAAACACTGATCCAGAAGATTTGGAGATTTAAGAGCAAAGACTACAAGCAGCAAGACTGGTTATAGGAGAGAAAGGTAGACCCCAAAAGACTGAATTTAAAAAAAACCCAAACAAACATGAGAGCAGCTTCAAAAAAGCTGTCTGGGCCTGCTTAGCAAGTATCCAGGCAGCCGAGAAGTTTCTTCAATCAGCAAGTCTCCCAAAATCCTTTTAATAAGAGAAACATTAAAGTAATGTTCGATATACCTATACTGCCAGGAAGGCTGATAGTGAAACATGCTTTCTGTCACTCTTGTGCAAGCCTGGATATTTTCCAGGTATGATTTTTTTGCATTTGTTTCATAATAGCATTTCAAAAGCATAGATCCACCCTGAAATCTGACTATAGAGCTGAAGAGAGCATCACCCAGAAGATGCATCACCCAATCAAACCCAAAACCTGGGTAATTTTATTCATTTTTAACTGAAAAGCTTAACACCTTACCGCCCTCAAAATACCTTCCTACATAAGCTCTCCCCTAATTTAAGAAACAAGGGGCTGTGATGGCACTATTGTGCTTTACTGCTGTGGTACTTCTCTCACCCTGCGGACAGTAGGGGCAGGGCCGCAGCGCCAGTAGTGCCTCCAAAAACTCATAACCCTGAAAACCCGAGAGCTCAGAGCTCTTCACGGGCTCACCTGCAGAACCGAACACGAAATACAAAAAGGCCTGGGGGGGTACGCGTGTGTGGCACTTGTTTTCTCCCGTTAAACAGCACCTCGTCCTTCCCGCCTGAGGCCGGTGTGACGGAGCGGGCGGGGCGCGGCCGGGCCCGCCCGCCTGTCCCCCGGCTGAACCGCCGGGCCGCCCTGACGTCAGCTGGCGGCGGCATTCCTCAACAGCGCCGCGGGCCCGCGCCTCCAGCCAGCGCGCACCGAGCCCTCAGCTGTGCCGAGGCAGGCGAGGGCTTGGCCGGGAGCCAGGCTACTGAGCTCAGCATTTTGCAATGCACTTCCTTTTTACTTCGCGGCTTTGCATAATGCCGCGGCCCCGCCGCCCTTAACCCCTGCGGCACCGGGGTCGCGGCCCCGCTCCGCGGGCACACCGGGACAAGAACGGGGAGGCTGTCCCGACTAGGCGGTCACCGTCCGGGTCGCCCATGACAGCGGGTTGGAAAGTGAGGAGCTAGCCCCAGCACCGCCCAGCAGATGCAAACTGGGCCGGAACACTCACAGCCCTAATTTTCTCCGGTTCAACCCAAGCCGGCATTCTGACAGCCAGGCACGAGACTGTATTTACAGCAGCTCTGATTTTAATCACGTTCTCATACATGATATATGCTAAGCCTGAAGGTGCCACCGGTCGCGCAGGTTGATTCACACGAGCACAGAACGGGCAGAGCACTGGCTCCGTCTGCTCTGGGGCTCGGCACAGGGCGAACGTGGAAAGTTGCACCCAGGTCACACCGAGGTGGCCTGAGAGAAGGCTCAGAATAAGCATGTCTAAAACCTGAGGTGGAAAGGAGGCTAAGAATAGCTGTGGTTATCACAGCCTGCTACATCTGCTGTGCAAATGTTTTCCAATTACCTCTACAATTCTGATGAAAATGAAGGAAGCTTTCTGAAGGTCATGACACTTTAGTTTTCACCTTCTATTAATATACCCCTGCGTCTTTTGAGAGGGTTCCTATTCTAGAGCTGTGAAGGCAGTATAGTAAATTCCTTCCCACCACTCCACCCACACTGTTTTGGGACTCCCTGATGATAACAACCCATTTTTAGACTTCTGCTCCCAGACTAGCTCCATTACATCCATGAACTATTGCTGCCTAAACTCACCCCCTACAAATACACACCAGCTGTTTTGCAAGTAAGACCAAGAATGATGACAAGCATAAAAGAAAGTTTCACTATCCCTGAACCTCTTTTTCAAAAGGCATTTTAAAGAGTGAAGTTAAACACAAGGGCTCAAGCTAGTTTAACACTGACAAGCACAAGTATCACCAACAGCATGCAACAATTCCCAAATAAAGAATCTACCATCCTGTCATGTTCTCCTATTCAGATTCCTACTCTACCTGACAAGTTAAGCTCTGATTTTCAGAGAGCATGCCATGCAAAAATACTTTTCTAGAACATATAGAGATTTTGACCTTTTAGGTGAACACCTATCCAGTACATGCCTCACCGAACAAGAGGCACTCCTTTTGAAGTAGTGTTCACCCTAAGAAATATCGTATAGAAGTCTTTCCTCTGGCTGTCAGCATGACCTCAGTACCATAGCATTACAGATACTGCACACCTGAATAAACTAATTTGATAATAAACCTATAGTTTTTAATTCAGTCAGCAAGCAGATTGCTGACAATGTACAACTATCACAAAAAATTGTTTACAAAAACAGGAAAGCTTTTCACAGATGTTTTCATCAGCTGTTTCCAGCTCTCCAGAGTCATTTACAATGTAAGTAATCATATTCCTGTAACCATGTCAGATGTCCCTAGTTCATAGGAAAAAGAAAAAAGTCTATGTACTTCCTGAAGAAGGGCAACTACAGTATTGGCAAGGACTCCTAAGCTTACAGTTAAATGTTTTTAAATTACAAACTAGATTTCCTAAAATGGATGTTCATGTCCTTAATCAGAAAAAAAAGTTCTGATTTTTGAAGTTCCCCACTTTAAGAAAACAGAACAGGGAGACAGCCATCTCATCTAGCATTCCTCAGATCAATATTGCTCAGGGACAGTTTAAAGCAAAACAAAAAAGCTTTGACTTCTGTGCCATAGTATCTTCATGCTACATTTTAATTTGAAAGACTATAGTATCAACCTGAGCTTTGAAATTGAATGAGCAGATAGGATGGGTGTAAAGAAAAGATCTCTTTTCCTCACACTCCCTCCATGCCATGTGTGCAGTCTAAAGCATGATTTTAATAAGAAGAGTCCCTTTCATGGGTTTCTGTAATCACCACTTTTAGGAAGTGTAGAAGCTCCAGCCCTCAAAACAGAGCATAAACTTTACAATGTTATTAGACTGCAACACATGTGGCATACACAATTTTAACAGGTGGCATGAAGGATTTCAGTTATTAACAAATACCTATCTCTTCTGCAATTCCTCTTACATTAAGTCTTATAAATCTTGCTCAGATTGCATGTAGTGGCAAGCTGGACAAATTGAGGGAGTTAACTACAACAAGTAAAAGTATTTTATCTGAATGCATAACTGACACCAGTGTCCAAATGCATGGACTAAATCAGTTCAATGCCTTCAAAGCACCAGGACAGTTACCTGAATTGAAAGTTCCCCATAGCTACTATAACTGCCACAACATACATATTTTAAGGAAAGATTTTATCAGCATATACAACACAAAAAACTTGGGCACACTAGGGGATGACTTAATACTTGCTGTTGGGGCCATGACTTCTAGGTTTTTTGATGATTACAAATTTGGTCTCTGCTTTAGACATATGAGCTTTGTACCTCTTTTACATTTAATAGATAACTGAATTGGACAGGATCTGTTGCTGTATCTGATCTATTCTACCACTGCAGTATACAATTCACAAATTTACTGAGACATTAATCTTCCTGAAATCATCCTAACAATGCCAACTCCAAATACTGACAAAAATATTCCGCTGCGTAACTGACAGCGGCACTGAAAGGATTTCCATCACCAATCTTCCATCTTCCTAGTTTAAGGTTTTCATTTGTGGTACTTGCATGAACTCTTAAAAATACCTTCTGATGAACCTCCCGTTTCTTTTCTTCCAGCAATGACCCTAAATCATCTTTGCTGACAAAACACAGTCTGAGACACTACACAGTGTTACAAAATTGAAGAAACAGTTACTTCTGAATGTAGTAGCACACAGACATCATCCATTTAGGCTTAACTTTTCACCAAGTTTATAATATTTCCTCCTCATGGTGATTCCAGGTAGTGCTATCATTGAAAATTATGTCCTTTGGGTGGTTTTTACTGTATCACCATTTTAATTATCTCAGTAGCTCTCAAAAAAGGCCATCAGCAGAGAAGCCAACCACATCATGTGCTGTTTCTGGCTGCTCTCTGGGATTTGTAAACAGGAAAATGACTGATTCTAGCAGCATTTAGTATCACCAGGTTTGTGTTTCACTACTAGCTTACCATTTGAAAAAGCTGAACATCTTGATGGTAACATGGGCAGCTGCTGCTGTTTTCAGAAGTCTTCTTAAAATAATCACATTCCTAAATTTCTCATGGTTTACAACTTGCCATTTCTCTCATTTAAAACAAACTTTACTTCTTTCTACTTTTTATCCCTTGGATTGTTTTAAGCTTCTATTTTTAGTTGTAGAGGACAGTTTGAAAACTGCAAACATTGCAAGCATTACAAGAAGCAAGTAAGTATGAAATTTCAAAATTATCTTCTGAAGCTTTTTCCAATTAGTTTTTAAGCCTTTTGATTTTAGAAGATGTTAATCATGATTTTTGAACAGTTTAGTCGCCAATTACACACTACTATAATTATGTACCTATTTAGACTCTGAAAGAAACCACATGTTCGCATCTTTGTTCTCACTTTTTTTTTTGCTGCACCTTTTTGCATCATAATTTAAGAATAAACTTCTCAGAGCTAGGACTGATTGAGTTTATACAGGATCTTGCACAAAGCAGACAAAATAATAAATACTGCAGACTACATACACTACAGGTGGGTAAGGGCAGAGATGAATGGCAAGTACTGGAGTGACAGTGTACTCAGGCACTGAAAAAATCCTTTAGTCATCTACTGACATCTCCTCTACCATCAGCCAGAGATGATGACTTTATAAAGTCTAAACAAATCATTATTTTAAGACAGATAAGAATGATTACAAAAAGCTTCTAATGGAAACGGAAATCCAGAGAGAAAAAACCTTCTCTAATACATGAACAAGGAAGTGAAGGGAAGCAAAAGGACAATTTAGCTTAAAGATCATACAGTTAAAATCTCCAAAAGCCTCAATTTATGAGCTCCATTCTCATCTCTCTTATCTCATCAAAGAGAAACACTAAAGCAGCTCTTATAATCAAGAAATAGCTTCTATTTTTATTGCCATTAAATATAAATCACTATCCTTGCAAATATTTTTAAAGACAAACTCCCGTGCTAAACTGCACCCTTTATAAATCTGGCAACTCTTTCCAAGTTCTATTTAAGAACAAACTGAATTCTTGCATTTCATTTTTGCAGACTAAGACATGGTTTTCTTCTGTGAGCACTGCACTTTCAGAAGATCTTCTTAATCATATCTACAAAACCAATTTTCATTCATAAGTGGTCTAAAAAAGTGAGCTTCAAAAACCTTTAACTTGTCCCTTTCCTACCTTTACAGGTATCCTGCAAAAGATAGTTAAGTACACGATACTGAGTGATTTCAGTCAAGTGTTACCAGCTTGCATTGTGGTGTATCCAAGCTTTAAGCATTAGGCTATTTCATGAATGCTACTAAGGAGTGATGGATACTACAGAGGGAACATTTTCCAGCCAACTTGAATATATTTCAGGAAGCAGAGCAGCATACATTCCTTTCTTTCTTCTAACAGCAAAAGACAAGAATAAGAAGAAGCTTGTCCACTAAGGCTTTTATATGGTCTTTTTTATGTGCAGAACTACACCAGCTAAATCAAATCCCTGAAGGAGTCACCTGAAGGAAAGGGATGCTTGGCTGTCAGTATTTCTATACTTTCTCTTAGTTTTGGGTGGCAGGAGATGATTCATTCTTCCTCCTTCCATCTTGTCTTTCAGAAAAGCTTCATCAGCCAGGCCTAGTGTAATTTAAGAGTCGGCTACGAGAAACTGATAAGCGAGACACAAAGGGGACTCCCCACTCCTCCTTGGATGAAAATTTAGCATAAACATAGATTAGAAGAAATAAGGTAATAAAATGTTTTATTAACAGTTTAGGATTAGGATTGGGAAATCCATAGCACCTCAGGCTAACATACGTACAGGCATGACCTCATCTGCATTACTTTCAGCATTGGGGAAGAGGCAGAAGATGGTACCAGCCACTGACACTTGTTTTTGTCCCTATTCTGCCTCATCAAGTTTTACCAAAACTCCTTTCTATGGTCTTACATACTGAACTGATCAATGAATGGACCCAGCTAGGAGGGGAAAAAAAAACCCCACCCAAATTAAAAAAAAAAGAGATAAAAGCCTCATCACCTTTCACTGGTAAAGTTCCCTGATCCACATCACCGTGCCAAGACACACACTGAAAAAACCCAAAACAAACCAAAACACTTCTGCATAAGTAAAGGAATAGCACTAAGACAGAAGAAAGCAGCTGAGAGCAACTCCAGCTTATAGTGACATTGAGAAAAATGTAAGCGCAACCACAGTCTGAATCATATAATGTAGAGTCCCATGGCCCATGGTAAAGTGTACTTTCAAACATTTACCACATCTTGGCCATTTTAAAAGGTTTTCACTAGTTTAAAATGCAAATTTCAAATAAAACTGGCTAAACTAAAAATGCAACAGCTTCCGTACAAAGACAGTAGGTGAAAACACACATGCCAGGAACATTGATTCTCTCCCTATTGCATTTCAAAGTAAAAAGCCCAGAACCTACATGTTAGTTAAATTACTCACCTGACAAGAAAACATCTGCCCCTAAACAGTTTTTATTCTCATGACTACCTTCAGCTAACAAGACACCACCGTGTACCGACCAGGAACACTTCCACAGACCACAGATTTTCTGAATACACAACTCTACTCCTTGCAATTTCAAGTGAAAAACACCAAGTTTCAACTTCTGCATTTCATTATGACATGGTTCAGGGTAAATACTGCTATAGTTACTCTCTTTCAGAAGAGTTTTGCAAATCTCTAACTAAAGGATTAAACCCATCTTCTTGAAATGTCAAGCATCCACAAGAGACACAAACCCCACTGATGCAACCTGCTGGAGCTTACTGTGCTATCTTCTGTCCCTTACAAAAAGCTGTCCTAGTTCAAACTACAAACTTTGTTGTATTTTTTACCTATAATAAAGTGCTCATGATAAAGAGCAATAACCTGTAAGGAATCATCATCAGCTACTCGGAACTGTAACTCTTGCAACTGAAAGAACGTCATCATCACAGGGTTAAAAAAAATGTAAAAATACATTGACAGTATATTATGCTCCAGTAGTACAGTCCTAAAATTGTGTATTGAACAACAGAAACTGTTATACAAATAAGGAATTTCAGATACTTAAAATAAACACAGCTCATAAGCTGCTAGACAACTGCTGTTTAAAACAAGACTCTTCTGAGTCATTACCCCTTGTTAATGACATCTTAATGGTTCACAAAAAATTGGAAACATTCCTGCCATGCACCAACATAGAAAAGCCAGTTTTTGAAACAATAGTATTGGTGAGACAAAACATAAAATAAAATTAATCAACAGTGATTCAAGTGCATTGAAACACTGAAGGGTAACTTTCATACAGCAAAATTAGGAGGCATAAGTCTCCTACCAACAGTCTCCTACCAAAGCCCATCCAACAAATACCAAAAATATGGATAACATATTTACTATCCAAGAAAAGCTACCATTACGGAAAAAAAGGGGACACTAGTAAAACGTAAAACTTGCAGAATGTCATCACAGCAACACCACCACCTATAGTGGTAATGTTCAGTTAATAAAAAGCATCAAAGATCCATTTCCATTTACAAAATGCTGGGTTAGGGTGTGGGGAAGAAGGGTCATTTGTATCCTGGCACACTAAAGGATCTTGTCCCAAGCTAAGGATAGGATGTTAAAAACAGAAAGGACCATTGAAGCTAATGACAACAGTACCTAGATCTCAGGGAGTTTGATCCAGACTGCCTTTGTGAATGGGCAGTTCCTCTGAGAAAATAAGGGTGAAGTACAAAGCACACTAGTGGCCACCCACTCTCTAAGTCACCGCAAAATAGCATCCCTTGGGAAGCCTCTTGAAGCTTCTCAGCAGACAAAATGTCAGAAACTGGGCATGCAAAATTGAGAAGTAGAAATCAACCCACCCTTGTGTAAGTCACTTTCTCCAAAGATCTTTAGGGAAAAAAATGGTCCCCAGGCAGTGCCTGTTTCTCAGAACAGCCAACTTCCCTGGAGGAAAGTATCCTACATTTTAATACAAGGGATTTAGCAACAATGAAATACAAACAACATTTACACAGAATTTGCTTCTTGCTGCTCCTAAGCTACCGTATTTCTCAAGGATTAAGTCATAGTCAAAATTCTCTACTTCAACCCCTTGCTGCTATTACTTCAGAGAATGCAACTTTTTAAAAGTATTTTTCAAAGAGCAGCCTTTCAAGTCTTATTATTAGGCGGTGGTGACCTCAAATTTTATCTAGTATCATAGTTAAGTCAGTATGTAAGGACATAAGTTATAACATCTAAGCCAAAGCAATGCCAAAACTCCTGAGAATCCACTCCATGTCTCATGTTCCAAGCCTTTTGATTGAAGGGACAAGTTTAGTAATTACTGTAGAAGGTGAAGACATGAATAGTTTACAGGTGAAACTAAAATATTTAACTGTGACATATTTGGTTGCAGTGACAATGACAGATTTGGCTGCAGTAATATCTACTTCTAAGGTGGAAAATACTTCTCTAAGTTATTCAGTCCTCTCTCTCCAGGAGGATGCTGGCTAGAACAAGAGTGTCACTTCCCTGTCAAATGAAATTTTCTAGGTAGAATCTACTGATGTACACAAACCTGTTTCTCCTGCTGCTTTACTGCCTGGCACAGAATGAGAAAACTGGGAAGGAAATATGTGTTCATCCTAGCTGCCCCAGGAGACATGGTCTAACCTATGGACAAAATAACAACTTCTTAACCTATAAACACGGAAGTAAAGACAGGGACTCTGCTCTGGCTAAACAGAAACTAATCTGCTCAACAAAGCCTGAATCTCACCAAGCTCTGTGCTGTCTTTCAAAAATTTTAGGAAAAAGCAAGTTAGCCCATCCTGCCACTCTTACTCAGAGAAAATGATCTGAAGCACATACAGCCAGAACAACAGACTGATGTGCCTGCTTACATCTTCTGATGATGAGAAACCTTCTGTCACTGTCATCTTGACAGAACAGATCTTTAAACAGAAAACTGTATAAAGTGTACAGAACTTCTAAAGATGATCTGGAACACCCCAGTATTGTCTCAATTATACTGCTCTCTGGTGACAACGATAGCATCCTGTAGAGGCACAGGACTAGAACAGAAGTAGCCAAGTTTAGTTTTATTAGTTGGTAATTACCTTATCAATGGAGGAAAAAAACAAAACAAAATCTCTATAGACATACTAGCACAAACAGCCCTTTCAAACCATGTTTCTTAGACCTAAATAACTTTGCGTTTTGGACTGAAAATATCCATTTGGCCTCATTTGGTTTGGTATTTAAATTCAAACCCATTAACATGCTCTTCAGCCCTTAAATTCCATACTATTTAATTTCAGCGTGGCCTTGTAGAACTCCGAACTCTCCTTAATCAATTCTTACTTGAAAGAATCTAATTTGCTGCAGCTGCCTTGTACTCAGATATTTTCTTAACTATTTTGATTACTGAATGAAAATAATTTTAAGGAAGATGCAAGGCAAAATTTTAGTATGGATGGGATGGGTGAAATAAATACTTTGTTAAACATGTTCACAGCATGAAGGGAACATGAATGAACAAAGCTCACTTGTCACTAATGTAGTAATTATGAGTCCTCTGCTGTACTTGAGTTACTTTCCTGTGTCTGGCATGATACTAAGCATTTTACATTTTTACCCAATCTCACATCTTCAATGATTCATTACACAATATAGGAACTTATCTTCAAATACCATTAACTCTTTGTATTACATTCAAGAATAATGCAGCGTCCATTTCTATTAGTATTTCTGCAGGGTGTTCCAAACAAAACACTTAAGAATCAGCCATGCCATCTCTAGCATCACCTTTTCCTTCAAGTTTATCTCCACCTGCTCAATAGGCCTTCTAGAGTATGTAGGAAGACTACAGCTTTACAGGTTCCAAGTCAGTTCAGGTCCACCTGAATGAATACACCCAACAAGTAACAAGTACTTGACAATTAGGTCACGGCTATGATTTCATCCTTACACATCCAGAGGCAATGGCATAATGTGCTAGAGGCTTTCCACTGAACATTCAAAGACGTAAGATCTTCATCATTGGGGCAGGGAGTAGAAAATAAAGCCTAAGTTACCCCAAAGGAAGACCATTTTAGAACATGAGATTTTTGCATATATTAGAATTCTGAGACAGGGTCAACCACATAAACTGCAGTTATAAGTCCACTGCTTACTTATTTCCAGAACATGTTCTTGCTTCCTTCTTTTTGTTTTATTTAGGAGGAATTACCTGCAAACATCTGTGATGCTCTATCATTACTGCACTTCAATTTTTTTTCTAAGAGTATGAACTAAAACTTTGACTGCAAGGTGGTATCTGCATCTATTTTATCCCTACTTTCTAGACTTCCAACCATGCACTTCTGAAACACAACCTGAATTTCTTAAACATAATCAAAATCAGAAAGAACAAAGCTGCTAATTATAAGAACAACAAACAATAGCACAACCTAAACCTGAACTTTAGGAAGCAAACTTTTTTTTTCCCCCTCTAAACTCTATTGCACTATTTATCTTCTGCAAAGGTAAGTGACTTCTCAAACAGCATGGAAGGAAAGACAGAAGGCAGCACAGATCAGTTGTCTGCTGCTCCATTTGAAAACAAGCTTCTAGGTTGAACTGCAAACAGAAAACCTAACTTTTCTTTATAACAGGGAAAAGAAGTCATCAGTACACAGCTGGTATTTAGTTATCCCTTCACCTGCATGAAACTGCTTATTCTGCAAGTCTTGCTGTACATGGAAGTCACACAGACTGTGAGAACTGAGAGCCTCTTGGGCCACTTTCAAGAAAAGATTTACTGTTAAGAAAATAAACTTCAAATAATTTCACTTTTCAAATGTAATTTTGCAGCTATTTTTCTTGCTTGTCACTTCCTCTGTGATAAACTGCACCTGTAAAAATAATACTTACTAAGGACAAATAATCATTGACTTGAAAACTACTTTACTTACAGAGCATTCTCTGTTCTACACTGAAATATTTTTTAGCATTTGGCCAGAAAGTAGCCACTCATGTATTTTGCAGCTATAATTTTTGAGTTTAGGTATTATCTAGTTGTAGGAGATTCCTTGTAACTTTTATTTACATTCTGGAATAGTCAGAGCTATCTTGACATTTGCTGGTGAAAGGGAGACAAGGAGAGGAAAGAAAGGGCAAGGAACAAATCCTGACAGCTTTCTCCACCTACACCACTGTTTCCATTTCAGCTGAGGCTAGTAATGAAACCAGAAGGTTAAACCACTACAGAGCTTTCTTCTTGTTCTATTAAAAGCAGATAATAAAAAGTGAAACAAGTTCTTTTATTGCATAGAGAAGATATAAATAGCCAAAATTTCTCCAAGAGATAGCCTCAATTCCTCTTTACCCCCACTTTGCTCTATTCAAGATAATCTGAGGGAACCAGAGAAGTGGGGAAAAGAGGCAATCCAGGTAAAGCTTACATGAGTACTCTCATGCCTCAAGAGTCTTGCTTGTGTGAACCAAAGCAACCAAGTTCTAGTAAGCAGAAATCCAAGCAAATCATACAAACAGCTGTAACTACTGGCGAGAAAACATTAGACTAACAAAGAATATGCAATTCATTAATTAATTTTGTAGCTCGTCACAAATAAAAGCAGCACTGACTCCAATCTCCGTCCGCTAACAGAATGGTGTTAATGCTGGTATTAAAAATTCAAGCTTGAAAACTAACTCTTGTTAGGAAGGAAATTGTTCCAATTACACCAGCAGGGTAAATGAGGAGTTGTGATTGCTTTTTAAGTGTTTTTATTTTGCTTTTGTTTGGGTTTAAGGGTAGCCTGAAACAAGAACCAGTTAAAATGCTGTCTTTTGATTGTTATTTGAAGCAAAAGCAGCTAGTGATATCCTGGGCTGCAGGAGGAGCGCTGCCAGCTGGTCAAGGAATGTGATCCTCCCCCTCTGCTTAGCACCACTGAGGCCACACCTGAAGTGCTGTGTCCAGAGCTGGGCTCCCCATTACAAGACAGACACGGACCTACTCAAGTGAGTCCAGCACATGGCCACAAAGGTGATGTGGGAGCTGAAGCACTTCACATACAAAGAAAAGGCTGTGACTGGTCTGGTCAGCCTGGAGAAAAGAAGGCTCAGGGAAGTCTCCTCAGTTTGTACAAATACCTAAAGGGAGAGCATAAAGAAAACTGAGCCAAACTCTTGTCCATTGTGCCCAGTGACAAGATAAAGTAAAACACAGGAAGTTCCTCCTGAGCAGAAGGAAACACTTTTTACTGTCATAGTGACTTCCTTATCAGTCTGCCAGGCCACGTCTTTAAACTACGCAGAAATCTTGGGAAGGAGTCAAATAAAATTACTGACTCCTAAAGACCTTGCATTTATTACCATATCAGTTTCATAAGCATGCTAGTCAATATTCTTCAGTCTTGACTGAGAGTTCAAAATCCCAGAAACAGAACTAGCTTTCCTCCTGGACTAATTCTGCCAAAAAAAAAAATTTAAAACAGACTAAAGAGTTTCAATTCTCACCTAGTCACTTTAAAAAGAGAGAAAAAAAGACAAAACAAACAAACAAACCAACCCAAACAAGAAAACCCAAAACACAAAAACACCCACAGAGCAACACAACCCAAGGAGACAATAGGACTAAGCTATATTGATAATTGTCAAAAAACTCTAAAGCTTAAATTCAACTGCCAGCGAACACAATCACAAGTGGTTAATGCCTGCCAAAAGATTTGAAAAGCTCAAAAGAAAAGGGGTAGTGTTGTTTTTGTTTAAGAATCTTATTCTTCATGGAGCAGTAATTTCTTTAAAGAAACTAGTGAGGACCCGTTTTTGTGATGTTTCTTAAAGGACATTTTAGTGCCAACAAATACAAACATGCACAAAGGTATTAGCTGCATAACTGCTGTTGTGCTATACACTTGTGCACAAACTTAGATACAAAATACTCTACAAATCTGACTTCACCCTTTCTGAAAATCAGATTTAGCTTCTGCACTTAATCAGCTTTCAGTATGTTCCATATTAGTAGCATATGCCTTACAGCACATGTAATTCTTGCAAACTCAATTTAAGACCCATCAACACTGCAAGATTTAATGTTTTTCAACTGCAGATGCAGCCAAAGCTATGTTAGTAGCAGGAATGTCCAGTGACATACTATACAGACACAGCAGAGTTCAACCAAGCCCCAGTCTTTCTACAGAGACAATCAAACTGCAAAAGCAAAGCAAACTATAGCTTTTAGTATGCCTTACTGCATACAGATCTTCACTGAATGAACCACATTTCAAGACTAATGGATTCCCCCTTTTATACAAAGTTTCAAAACTAATCCATAGTAAATGCAGTAAGAATGATCTAAGCATCAAACTGAAAAAAAAAAACCCAATGAAGCTTTCAAATTTCATGAGTTACAAAAAACTGTAACAGTCATCAGGGTCATGGACAAGAAACTTCATTCCACTATTTATTTGTAGCAGATGAAGAACACAGCACAAACCAATAATGTGGAGAGAGGGCCAGAAAAGCAGGAAAGGGAACATCATGACACCAATATCTAGCCAAAGTGAACCCAAAATGATCCTTAAGTTCCAGATATGCTGCTCTATATAATCCAAAAAGTGACTTAAGTAGCTGACATATTTTGCCACAAGCAAGATTTTAAGAAAGGAAACAAAAGAGTGTTAAGTCAACAGTTAGAGACAGGTCATTTTGATCAGTGGGGTGATCAGTGATTGCCATCCATTATCTTCCTATGTCAAGAGTTGGCTTGGTGTTCTCACCAACACAGAACATTTGGAATAGTACCAATCACTGTATCATTTAGTATTGAGCCTGCTGTGCTTTGATAACCCTGTACGTCAGTGACCTGTTCTAAGCAGTTTTCAAAAATGCATTACTCCGCCCTTCAAGAACCCTAAATTCTGACTAGCTTTTGCTCCTTACAGACAACGTAGTTGAGTAATTGCAAAGCAAAGTGAATTTAAAACAGTGTAAGACACCTAGAAAATGGTGGCTGTAACCAGTTCTAAATTGTTTTCTATTTTCAATGAACACACTTGTCCTCTGTAAAAGCAGCCTAAACACTCAAGTCTGCTGTAAATAAGTTCAATGTCTTCTATATGCAAGACAGAACTTAGAACCGTAACATTTTTAAGACCTCTTAACAGGGACAGAATGTAACAAGATAAAAAATGTAGTTTAACTAATGAAGTGTAATAACTCATTCTAATTAGTGAATTTGAGTAGTTTTGGTTTTAATATTAAGTATCAGTTATTTTGTTTGAGATCACAACTCAGCTAAGTTTAAACCTCTTTTCTCGAGGCTGACTCCCAAAGCATTCAATAGCACATATTTCAAAAGTGGTAGCATGTCATGTTAGAAATGCTCTTCAAATTAAAGAAGAAACTAGTTTCTATTACTTTTTAGACTGGTAGATTTGTAACAGTTTATAAACCGAAGTACAAAAACAACAGTTTGCCAATTACAACAATTGTGATAAAAACTTTTTTGTTCTGTTTCTAAAGAACTTCTGAAGGATGTGGTAATTTTTTTGGGTTGTCCGTCAAGAAAATTTTGAAGGCTGTGATGATTTGTTTTGTTCTTCAAGAAATTTTGAAGGTTGCGGTAACTTTTTTGTTTTGATCATCAGGAATTTTTGAAGGTTGTGATAAAAACTTTTTTGTTTTGTTCTTCAAGGCAAAGCAATTTACTCTCAGCAAACAAACAAGATGAGTGTGCAACACTACTTGGTGCATCTGTGGAAGACTTTACTTCCTATAAGTCATTTATTTATCCGGTACAGTGCATTGGGCTGCCTTCTTGTTATCATGCTTTTGCATTCAAATTCCTTTTCTTTGTCGATGGAGAACCTGATTTGATTTAGTAAAGGCTACCCTTCAAAGGAGAAGGAGCATTTCTTCCTAACAAAGTTCTCTCCAAACACTGTTGCAAGTTAGAGGGTTAAATGGCAGAATAAACAAAACACTGGAGCTAAAGTGGTCACATAGCTAGATCAAGACTTAGTGGTAATGGTTTAGGCACACAGAAAAATTAAGGAGGAGGCAAGTAGCATTCCTTTAAGGTTATCTAAGTAATAACACATATGCAAAAGAAGTGGTAGCATGTCTATGGAAGGAGATTACAACAGTAAGCACATCAGATACTGGTTTACAAACATCAGGGGTTGGTTATTCTGAATGAGTATTTCCATAACGCTCCCACATAATGCTGAATACAGGAACACCCAAGGGCTCCAGGACCTACAGGGTTTATTTATTTAATCTAGTTTAACCCAAATGACTCCCCCCACTCCTCACCACAAGACAAATCACACCACTTGTGCAAGCATGTCCATTCCTCCATTTTAACAATTATTCTCTGTGCATTAAAGCTTTTTATATAATCCAAAAGGCAGCGTACAAAAGCATACAGTTTTATTTGCTAAATATTAAAATTCTTAAAGACAGTAAGACAAAAATAAATCCTTGTACTTCAGTAACACCACAATTGGGGGAATTAAGTTTCCAGATACGTTTCCGATTTGCACTCATGCTGCCAGCTGCCTTTACATTTGTGTTCTGGGAGTGGGGGGAGGAGGGGAAGGTCTTTCCTACCCCGACAAAGGTCTTTGTTCTACCCAGAAGCCAGATCACCTTACCTCTGAAAGTGTGAGCTTTTGTCAGCTGTTCATACAATAAACAGCTGTGGATGTATGAGAAACCTATTACCACTGGCAAAAAACAAAAGCTGGCAAGTAGTTTCTGTATTTACAATGGACAAAAGACTTCAAAACACATAATTATTCCAATACATTCTGGAAGATTTTTTCCCCTTCCTCTCATACCTAATTTTATAAGCCTTCAAAATTAGCCTGTGCAGACAGCACAGTAAATGTAATTAACTTCAGAATGCCAAAAAATAGCGAATCTCCCTGCTAACTGCTAATGCAAAACGAGAAGAACAGTGCAGTCATCATCAGCACACAAGCTTAATGAAGGTCTTCCTAGAGGTCTTGCTCCTGCTTTAAGAGGACTAGGTGGACCAATATAAATCTAACAGGGCTAATGTTTATCAACTCTGAACACCGTCAACAGAAGAAATACATTTTTCTACTTTTCAGGCATGCTCAAGAACTTAATAACTTTCAGTGAACTTGTTAAAAGTCACAGATTCCATTCACCTGTTACGCTTTTTCTCTCTTGAATAACCTCCCAATTATAGTACTGCTCCCAGTGTGGTATATCATTTTAGGTATAAACTTCAAATGATGACCAACATACAGCACGCATACTTTATCCACTCTGCTGAGACAACACATTTTTTGCTAAATGACCAGGCTGAATGAAGCTACTCCAGTGTTCAGCAGAGGTTCCTCCTTTGCATTCAGTTCACTCTCTCTGTATGAATCAAATTAAAAACAGGCTTAATAAAGATGTGTCAAACCGTATTCATAATAATCAGAATGCAAAGAGATAAAAAAGCTTGCAGTAATCAGGAATATATTTCAAGTTTTTAGCAATTAAGAATTGAAGGATTTCAAAAGATTCCCAACCATTGCATCTCTGGCAATCAATGTCAATTTTGCTTACAAATAGGTGATTTAAATTACAACTGTCTTTTCATAATAAACTACTTTGGATTCAGGTTTGTCTTTCCATCTCTTCACTACTACGTGGGAGGGGGAAAGAAGACACAGAAATTAACTGAAACTATCTTGAAGCTCAATAAGAAACACAGTGTGAACCTGTATATTCACCATAATTCATCATTCAATATATATTTTTCCTTCATTGAGGGATGCCAGTATTTCCAAAACTGACACTCTGCTTTTAATGTCTCAATTTACCAAGTGTTAACGATGGTCTAAGTCAAGAACAGACACTCCTATCTAAAAACAAGTTTTCATACATGTGATTTGAATGACCTTAATGTTCTGAGGCCTCTGAACAGCAAAGGTTTCAATCATTACACAAAACATCTTCTATTTTCTTTATTACCCAGTGCTGCACTATTCTTGGGAATATAATACTAAAGGACACCTCTCAGAGACCCAGATTAATTAATGTTGTGCCTGTTGTTTCTGCCCAAGTATTGTAAGCTAGAACAGATCCAGTACTTGCATCCTGACACTGTGACAGATTCATCTTGATGGAAGCTTATCAAATCACTGTGCACACGAAGTTGTTCTGGGACGCATTTAGCAGAAATTGTGTGCTAAAAGCAATTTCACTAGTTTGCACACAAATTTATCTTTAAAGATGAATACATTTAAGGAGAGACTACTAGATGAACTAAACCTACCATCTGCACAGCATTACTGGCAGAGACTCTAGCCTGAATTCAAACAGCACCAAAGGGGACAAAACTACACAAATTTTAGAAATTGTAGTAATCTGAAACTAGTAGGAGTGCCTCCTCATATCTTCAAATTTAAAATCCAAGAGTTGTCTTAAACTTCTCCACCACTGTCAAACAACCTTGCACAGCTTCAGACCTACTGCGGAAACAAAAGAAACTATGCACAAGCACACCTGGTGGCACATTCATTGCTTCATGGAAATTGCCCTGTGGATAGTCTTCCAACAGCACATTAGCCCTCGGTGGAAAGCGGTCAGGTGTCTTCCAGGAAGGTGAAAGATAAAGGTCTGAAGACAGAAAATTACAGTGAGCAGCTGAAACACAGCAGCTTCTGGCCATGCACCCACAGGCAGCATTCTCACCTCTGGCTGATGTGAGGGTATTTACATGAAGCTTCTGGAGGGCTTTGGCAAGGATGACAAGTGCGAGTCAAGATTCTAGAACCAGTTTCACAAAATTCTGAACTTGTGAGCAAATCTGTATGCAAAGACCTAAGTGCATGGGATTTAGTGGTAGATGCTTTCACTCAACCCCAGAGCTGTGATGAGAACATTCACTTGGACCTGTCTGTTCCATCAAGAAACATCAATCCAAGTAAGTTTTACACGTAGCAGAATTACAGAGACTCACTCAACTGCAGCACATAAAAATCGCAGGTTTTTAACCATATTTTGAGTTTCCAGTAAAACAAATGCAAAAAATTTTCCCTAGATTAAAGATAAGACATACTCAATTATGAGTAAAATGAACAAAATACTTTTTCTAGAATTACATGAATTACAATCCTGGATTTGTGCAAATATAGAAATTAAAGTACAGGAAATAGCTTCAGAATTTCATTAAGGTAAAGGACATCTACAAGCTCTGCTCCTCTCCTCTTCCCTCACCTGGGTCCCATCCTTCCTGGGATTGTGCTTCTTATGCCGAATATAATTTACCCAGGCTTCAAAATTGAACACTTTTGTTGTATTTCTGTGTGTTTAAAGAACCTCTTGCATTACCCAGGGGGATTGTTCTTCTTCCTATTTGTTAGTTCCATGTGAGCAACAACACTGCCTATAGCTCAAAACCCTGTTCTGAACATCCAGTTTCCCCTGACTGTATTTATCTTCAAAATAGCAAAGCAGAAGTAGGAATAGAGGTGGAGGGGTCAAAAACAAGACAACCATGAAACCACAGTAATTGGCACAAAAACTGAAAGACTGATACACCTGAGTGCTTTCCATTCTCCTAAGTAGGCAAGAGTTCAAGCTGGTACTTCTTTAACAAACCTGGCTTGCAGAAGTCATGGTCAGCTTCCAAAGTATCATATTAAACATCTCTGATGAGCCTAAAACAAGGCATGACAGGAGGTAGACATCTAATTTTATAATACCATTAGCAGTGTAGCTATAGAGCAGGAAAGATACCAGACTGCGTAAGTTCACTTTCCTCAAATAACAAATGTTTCGCTTAGGAGCCTAGATAAACATGTACAATAAACACCACCTGCAGAGGTTTGGAAGGATCTAGACACTTCTGTTAGGGTTGGAGGTCATGCAGGCTCCCTTCCACCAGGAGACAACTCAGAGAGGTGAAGAACCCTGCTTAAGCTTTGCACAACTTAAGGATCCCCTGTCTCACTCATGAATGCCTGTAACAAACAGTCTGACAGCCACAACTGTCTTGTTAGAACTGTGGGAAGCCTCTATGAAGTGAGCAACCTAGATGAATCCTTTCTCACTGAAGCAGGCTACTGTTAAAAGTAAGCCAGTAATAAGCTTTGATGTCCCACCGTGCAAGCAGTTGAGAAAGCCAGAGCACCCTCTCCCAGACAGGCAAGTCCCACAAAAATTCTCATTATGGTAAAGGAAAGCCATTATTGCCCTAGAAATGGCCTCATCTGCACTGTGAAGTGTGCAACAGGGCTTTCATGCACTTCTTCCCTCCACCAGTTACGGGCAAACGAAGCTCTGAACTAGTTAGTTCCATCTGGAATAGATCACACATTGGCTTTGAGTCCTGAAAACAGATCATTTCAGTAAACACACCTCACTTAGCAAAGCAGCTGTCTGTCATTTAGCTTCCAGACTACGGATGTTATACAAAAGCACCGTTCTGCTCAGTTACTGTTCTACTTGGGGAAGCAGTAATGATACTGGAACACCACAAAGCTATTTCAGACTCTCTGTAAAGTCCATATCAAAAATACTTATTTTATAAGCAGTAAGACTTTTTCTCACCTTCAAGCCAGCCCTAAAAACTTTGCTTGAAATCTCCACACTGTGCTCCATCAGTTCTTTCTCAAGCATTACTACCAGTAAAAAAAAAAACATGCCAGACACCTAAAGTTGCTGCTACACTACCACAATCCTGCAACCTCCAGGGACTCTTGAGCAGCAACAGATCAAAGTTCAAGAAATAAAGAAGAGTCTTCTCATTCTTAGTTATGTTGGCTCAGCAGGTCTAGTCATGCAAAGAGCTGTGAACACTTACTTTAGCAACAGCTGTGATAAAAATAAACAGGTCAACAGCTATGATGAAAATAAACATTAAACACACAATTTGGTCACCAAACAACCGCATACTAAGGAAAAAAATTAAATTTGAAAGTCTCTGTTATAAGTGCGCTGAAGTTCAGCACTGCCACAAAAGAAGAGGAAATGTATGAACTTTGAAGGCAAAAAGTACCTTTGGCAACAGCTATGCAAATATAGACAGATATGAATTTGTACAATTGGACTAAATGGTTAGGTATTTCCTTCCCCTTTCCTCTACTCTTAAAGTAAACATTTGTCTGGCTTTCTTTTAAGCACTGGTGGAGTGTGGGAGGGGTACTCATCACTTAGCCAAGTTTTTGTGCCACAAAAAAAACCCCACTGTGGATGAAGCAATATGGAAAATGGCTCACTCATATATGCCTAACACGCAACCTGTGCTCAGGAAAGGCCTGTGCTGGTGGCTCTGAAAGAAACAGGCTGCATTTTACCACAGGTGAACTCCCAAGCACACCAGCTATTTCCTTTCCCCTGGCAGCAGTTAGGGCTTCAAGACCACTTTAGGCCCGTGTAAGTGTGACTGACACAGAAAGGAGTCCTGCCCTCCTCAGTGCCCCCTCTTGCAATCTTCTGTCCCTTGCATCAAGAGTAGCATTTTCTTGGCCAATAAACCAGGTAAAACTCACCAAGCGAGATCTGAATTCATAAGCAGGCCAGTCCTCTGGCTCACCACACAGCTCCACAAGCCCTGGCACAAGCTGAAAGCTTGAGAACTGCAGTGTTCATTTGACAGCAGCCTGCATTTAAGCCAGCCTAAAGCAATCACGTAACTTCAGGGTGAATAACACAATGGTCATCACAGTGGGTGAAATTTGCAAATGACAATCACAGAAAACCTTTCCAAAATACAAGTTATAAGCACAGCAATGTGCATTTTCTGTTCTAAGAGTTACACAATGAGGCAAAAAGAAATAAATGAGTCATGGCACAGCAAATGAGTCAGTTCTTTCATTTACCATATTCATGACAAGTATTTCACCATGGAAAACAATTATTTTGATAGGCCTGTTTTGTAGTCTGTCCTTGGAGGAGTTCACTGAGTGACAAGAGATTGCAAGTCTGCTGGAACAGGCTCTTGGAGAACTCCCATGCTCACAGCCACACTGTGCTTCTGTATTGGCAGCTTTCCTTAGGGCAGCAGGCTTGGTCAACCAGGAATGTGCCCCCTCCCTACGAAAAGGGAGGGGCAAGAGTGGTAACTCTGCTAAATTATAACTGGAAATATAGTTACAACTTCTGTCAGAGTTTAAGGCCTTTGTCATTTATGATCTTTGTCAGGCAACCTAAGGTTACCAGCCTTAAGAAGACAGACATCAGGCCTGTAGCTGAGCTTGAAATCCGTATTTACAAAGACCAGAGACTACCGATCTTAGCCTTTGTTCAGCACACCACATTATTCAGGTGTTGCAGGCTGGTACAAGAGCCTCCAAACAGCTGACACGCATCGTTCAAGTCAGTGGAGGCCCTCTGTCACTGCACCACATCAGGTTCTGCGAGCCATCACCACCATGCTGGACACCACTGTTAGACACCTACAGCACATATTGCTCACAAACATCACAATAGCCCCCTGCTTGCAAATACATCCATTCCTGACAGAAGGTAGCTGACCAAAGGTGCTTTTACCCGTGGAAGAGGAGCTGGTCAATGTAGAGTATGGTGTGAGGGCAGTCTGCTCTACAGAGCATAAGCCACCAAAGGTCCCTCCAGCCGTCCCACCTCCAGTCCACCATACAAATACAGCATTCCCACTCTGCTTCTCATACTTCAAACCAGCATCAACTGCAACAGAAGTGGAGCTGCTCTGACTTTGTCATATTCAAACACCACACACCCCAATCCCCAGGCTCACGACACTTATTGCCTCACCAAGGCTGCATGACATGCTATACCTCCTGAGCTCCTGGAGCAAAACACCGCTATAGAAAACCCCCCATGCCTACCAATCAACCTACATGTATGCCAGGCGCTCCTTCCACTCTAATGCTGCAGACTCTCCCACCTCATTCACCCATTAACTTTCGCCTGAGGTGGTTTCATTATATCACATCACCATCTTGGCCCACATCACCCGCTCACTCCCACAACGAAGTCATTGAGTACACCAAGGCCCTTGCCTGGAATGTGGTTCTGCCATTGGGCCCTTGGTGGTTCCAGTGCAGTGCATCACACTGAGGTGGCTCTCACCATGGTCCCTAGTGGCGATGTCTTCTGGATTCAGGCTCCTGTACCTTTCAGCACTTCCAGAAAATGTTGATTCCGCTCCCACAACTTTAAACTTGAACAGATTTTTGTGCTTCTCCTTTTATTTCCTAAAATCGCAGCTTAGTGTCTCATTGTTCAGTCATCTTCCTCTGCTTCCTCCTTTCAGTAGCTGTTTCTCAACGCTTGATCTCTACTTAACTTCCTTTTGTTATTCAATGAGGGAGGGGAAGATGGACCTCCTAACAGGCAGGATGCACTGAAGCACATACCCATGATTCACATCTCTTTCCACTCATCCATTCTAACATTTCACTAGCTATCATTTCACACTGAGTATCAGGAAGAAGCAGCTTTGATCTTACTGACATCTTTCTCCCTTAAGCTTATTCTACATACTGGGAGTATTCAGCTTTCTGACATCAGCACCCTTCCCTGTCCTGCTGAACAGACACAAGTCCTTCCTTTTAAGCGCAACAAGACTTGGATCTCTTAGGTACTGAGATTACAATGCTCACATCTGACCTATGTTTTCAGTCTTCACCACTTATCCTATACCCCTACCAATGTCAAGTTTGACTTCCAGATGCCCCCTTATCAGCAGGAAAAATTTCTCTAGTCCTTCTGATCACCACTGTAGCAACTCTTGACAGTTGTCTTCCTCTTCCCCCTTCCTATTTCCTACTTTTGTCTGAAGAACTGTCCAATGAAGGAAGCTGTGTATCACTCTTCATCAGATCCTTGTCTGCACTCCCCATCCCAGGTCAGAACAATTTATAGGTTCTGGGGAAAAAAAAAAAAAAATTGTTGTTCACAAGTTTGGGCACCATAAATATTCACTGGAGGTGGAGGGGATGGGTGGGGAAACAGGACACCAAAAGAAGAAAACAAGTCTCTTTTTGCAATATACATTGCTATAAAACTAAGCCATTTAATGTCTCTTCAGGAGAATTAAACTACAATTTGGCTATGGCTTATAGTGAATGAAATTCAGTTACCATCTACGATTTTATCAATGAATGATTAATGCTGTGAAAAAATCTCTTTCAAACGGTTGCACAAGATGAAGTCAATGGTTTTGTTATACCATCGGTCAAGCTTCCATCATTACTTAGCAGTAAGTAGCTTCTGCTAAAGTAAAATCTGACAAACACCCTTCCAATACACAGAAAGCATTATCTGAAAAATTAGAGCATTACCTTTGTGCATCAGATACATCTTATTAAAAAACTGAAATTGGAACAAAAGGTTGAAAAGAGAGGACACCCACTTCATAACTTAAAACTATTTTGCAATTTCAAAAGCTACAGAACAGATAAGTTACTCTTTGATAACCTATTTTCCATCTTGAAAGCCGTGTTTCATTTTGTAGGAAAAAGTCTATCAGCTTCCATACTTTCGCTAATACTCATTAAAAGTACTGCATGTAGAGGGAACAGTCATTCAGACTACGTCCTCCTTAAATATACCTCATCAGGTGTCTAGTGAGATCTTTGACCTCTACCTTATCTCAGGCAGCACCACTTCCCCATTTCTCAGCCTCTCATCTATAAAGCATTTTATTCAGCATTTTACCACCTCCCTTCTCTTCAAGCATATATTATTCAATAAGACAAACTATTGTTTATTCCTAAACACATCTTTGCTCCCTGCTACCAAATAGTCATTTACATTTATCATCTACAAATTTACCTAGAAATCAAACCTGTAAACTATTGCCACAATACATGACAATGTAAAAACTGATCACTGGAAACTGTCCGTAAAACTAAGTGGTATGCTGCTTCTACAATTTATACACAGGACTAAATAAATTTATTCTCAGCTTTCTTATCCCATCAGACTTTCACGGCATCTGTTACATCATGTCCCAGTCCTACTCACTGCCTGTCATTCATGCATTAGCACACTGAGCTGAAGTCACCTCTATTAATTCATGCATTCATATCTGATCAGGAAAGCTGCATGATGGTGCTCTCACATATCATGGCTTGCAATAACAAAAAGACAAAAAACAGCTGTGCATTTTATGTCATCCTCATCCCCCTGCTCTGGAGGAAGCAAAATTGAAGTTTTGGGCTTCTGTATAATATAGCTACACTAGATCCAGAAACAGAATATAATGGACTTGATATTTTATCCCCAAGACACTACCTGTGGACAGTTTGCAAGGTTTCAGTTTACAATCTAAATCAATGGAAGAACTGAGACTCATTTTGCATGTACCACAGCAGCAGCACAGCCAGTTGTCACAGCTATCATTGATAATAACAGTATTTCAGAATAAAAAGTGTTCCAGTTTTTCTCTTTCTTTAGCTAATATATTAAACAATTCATTTAGACTATTGATTTTTCCCTGTTCTTAAACTCTTAAAATCAACAGATCCTGAAGAATTGTCCTAAAGAAGAACAAGCCATATTTAATCCACTAAGCACAGTCACTAAATCCAGCTTTGTAAATATGCAAATGAGTGTTTTACTAAGACTATTTTCCACCCTCCCAAAACACTGCATTGTATTACACCAACAGCAAAAGTAAAGTCTGATGGAACTACTAACTGCTGTGGAAGCAACCAACAGCTTACAGTGCAGTTCTTCACTCAACTGATTTCCTCACGTTTTCCAGAAGATCCCAGGAAGATTATCTGTAGGTATATTTGGTAATGAGTTCTTAACACTGCTTTTATCGGCTATCCTTTCATAGCCACAGCTGCATGTAAGTGGAAGAAAGGACCAACAATCAATCATATGAAACTCTGAAGACCACATTACCTGTATTTATTTATAGCATTGATAAATATACTGCCAATCCCATCATTAATCACTGAATATGGATAGGTGCTCCATGCACTTCAGCCCAATCAAAATACCAATGTTGAATGTAGAAATTTAGAAGAAATAATTAAGATCAGAAGCCACTTTTGACAAGGGTAATCTAGAGGCTAAAATGAGTTTAAAAAGCTTGTGCTGCCACTAGGCCTTGCACACATAGTGGAACACTGCTATGCAGAAAGAAGGCAGGCTACTAGCATTAAAGAAGAGTCAAACTTTAAGCATACAGAAACAAATCTGAGAGCCACTGCTGAAGCCTTTAACCCAAAGCCAAGCTCTTAACACAAGGTTAAAAACACTTAAATGATTAGAATACATGCAAACTTGATCCTCTACTCTGTTACAGACTGTACATTTGTCTCACACTCTGTAAGAGTTTATCCAATTTTAAACGCCTCAATGGTCTAATGTTTTTTATTTCATTAGTCAGTGTAAATTAAACATTGTAGTCAGCTGCAGAATTCCTGCATAGTTCCTGCACTGCCACTGCATTACTACCGGCTGTCAGTAACCAGTTAGCAGTTAAACTTGGCACACATACAACCAAGTGTCTCATTTCTTAGAAGTCATACAGCTATGCAGCAGTTGATTTTCCAGGCCTTCAAAACAATCATTTGAATGCAATTAACTTTTGTGAAAAAGTAAAGTCAAAAAAGACACAATAAAGATATATATTAACACATACTTCTCTGAAATATCTTACTATGCCATTTCACCCGTTATTTTTCCAACAATGGCAAAATGTATTAAAGGTCTTACATCAACTAACAATGACAGATGACTTACGTAAACAGGCGGATTGTTAAATAAGCTAGGATAAAAGGTAAGTCACCTGAATTTTTAGCACATTAATACAGTAAATGAGCTTCCTATTTATCTGATCAGCTAGCTCTACTAGTGCAAATTTAAACTTACTGACAGGTTTTACCACATCCTTCCAATTAGCGTCAGACTCTCAGCCATTGCCCATGCATTTCCAAAGCAAAATTTCCAGGTATTTCAAGACTGTCAAATACACTCACTTGCAAAGACAAATGGAGGCTTAGGATAAAATAAATAAATAAATAAATAATCTTTAAAACCACAAATAAAAACACATACTCTCCTTTTTAAAGCATGTGATGTAAAGCATTACTTTAAAATGTACTTCAAACACTGCTGAAATTTCTCCTCTTTGAAAATCCATTTTTCACTTTTGGAAGTGTTTAATAAAGTGTTGGTAAAAATTCCACATTAGGACACTCTTCAGTCTATACTGAATTGTGCCACATCAGAAAAAGTCTTTTGTATGCCCACTCAGCTCTTACAGTAGGCCTTCTATCAGTTCTGACTTAACCACAAAGGAATTCTCTACACTGTAGTTACTATTAGAAGGCTAGACTCCTCCAATCTGTTTGCACACTTGCAGAACTCAGTCAGAAAACAACTATTTTAAGATGGTGATTTATATCTCTGGTTTTCCAGACATTCTGGCCCTCCACAGCAGGGCCAAGGCAACAAAAACTGGATGCATGTTGCTGCTTCAGAGGACAGCAGGGTAATGTGCCACAAGGCCATCACATAAATCATGGTAATTGGCATGTAGCTGGAAGGAGAATGCAAGCCAGTGTACAGCACCAGCCAACATCGGCAGTGATACAGGTCACAGAAGGTTATGAAGCCACGTCAAGGGTTGCACACATACCCAGCTGAGAACTTTTTACATTCATAGTCCTGGACAGTAAACCAAGAGGAAAAACTGGAAATTCAAGACAGATCTCTCAGAAGAAGTGCAGTTGTTGGACAGCACTCAAGTGTTCACGTGCTGTCAGGCTGACTGCATTCCAGGCAATCAGAATTCACATTAAATCTGTATCCTTGCTGCACTTGAAAGCTTCTTAAGATTTCAAATTAGTTCATGTCACAGACAGCATATTCATAAATTAGGATACCTTTTGTCAGTTAAAATACCATGGTTCTTTTTGGACTTGACTTTTGGGGTTTTTTTAAAGATGCAGTAAATTCTCCTACCTAACCCCCAAGAAAATAAGCTAAAGATAAAGCAAGTAAAAGGATGTCAGCTGTTTTCCTATACTACTGTAACTTTGCACTCATATTTACACTACTACAAAACTTCACACTTTATCTTGACATCGCTAGATTACCTAGGCAGCAGGTGACACTTAAATTGAACTCATGCAGACATATCTTAGAGCGTGCCATCTAATGTACCTCGTCCTTCTACAGTAAGAACTGTTTAGCACATTTTTTCACCTGAACTTTTTAATTAGAATGTTAGCAGAGTCTTAAGTAATGGTTCGATTTTAACACGTTCATTTATAAAAGCAAATGATACAGCAAAATGCAGCCATTAGCCACTGATTTTAAAGGAAACCAGTTTGTCTGATACTGACTTTTAAATAGCCCCAGTATACACAGATTCTGCTTTTAATTAACTGTTCATCTCTGAAAGTTAGCATACAGGGAGAGAGAGCATATGCAGGCATCAGTTGCTGCCATGACAAGTGGTTCATATTCAAACATTGCTACATACCAAAACATCAGATCATATATAAAGATGGAATCACTTTCTAAAAGGAACAGCAGATTTAAAAATGAAAATTGTTCTCTTGGATGTGAGGAAAGCCTTGAAATTAAGGGGAAAATGGAATATAAGAAACATGAAAACTGACCTAAAACAAACAATGAAAGATTTTGGTACATGAACCAAATACAACACTCCTGTATAAAAGAAGACTCCTCGTTTTAAAAATTGTGATGGCAAGTGATTAGCAATTATTTTCCTTAAAAAATAAATGAATTCTAGAGCAGTGTTGACACTGTCCTATTACATTTATCCTACTATTCACAACTACATACAAAGATAGTATAAAGTTTTATTTTCATATTTTGAAATCACTCTAAAAATACTTACATCTTCTTGAAATCCAGATCAGACACTTTTAGAAAGCCTGAATTAAAGGCAAGAGCTGATCTACAAAGCTTTTCCACCTTCAGTGATCTGGTCTTGAACAACAGCTTTTTTTACTTCTTTTGCTCTTTTTTTTCAGGGTTTCTAAAGAAATTATTCAAGGTCAAGGATAGTGTATTAGAGTACACACACAGAAATCAGCTTGCATATCCCCAGTTGCACTCCAAATCTAACAAGGAAACTGGAATGCATTAGATGTCTCCCTTTCAGGACAAAAGGTTTAAAAATTAGCTTATTAGTTTCTGTTCTGGAACTTGGAAATATTGGTAGTTATTTCTTCGAGCAAACTGAAACTGGAATCAATTAAGGTATTTTCGCAAGACTCTACTAGTCTTGGAACTAAGTCCAAAAAAGTCCAGCAAAAAGTCAGACATCATTTGTTTACGCCCATACCACAATATTGTATTAACAAATTCTGGATGACTTGTTTTACTCATACATTCCTAACCAAACCCCAACTTAGGCTGACTGTGGAAGAACATGATTGTTCCTTCAGCATGTCAGCACACAAAATTCCCCTCTTCAAATAGGCAGAGTTTAACACAACCTCTTCCTCTTGGAAAAAGGTCACTACACATACCAGAACAATTTGGTATCATAAGTCAAAAAAAGTTAATACTAAACACAGCACCTACATTCCCACTAATGATAGCCTTAGTTTTGTCACACAACTCAGTATTACTCTCATTAAGTAAATCCTTTTACTAAATACATCTGTCCCACAGGTTTCATCAACCATTACGTATACATTGCACACATCAGTAAGGATCACCACATCTGCTAAAAGTTGCAGTTCAGCTCATAGCACAGTATAACATTTGTGCCAGCTCTGTCATGAAAGAAGAGAAATTACTTTTGTTTTACATGCTCTTCAATTTCACAAAGTTTTGGGCAGTTTTTTTCAGAAAAGATGGCTAGGAAGAACGAAAATTTAACTCAAATCATTGTCCACTAAAAGGATCTGAAATCTGCTGACTACAATACACATTCCACCAGAACTACATGCGGCTACCAATATGGTCTTCTAAAGCCTTCTCTTGCTCCTGCTGAAAAAAATGGCTTCTCTTGGTTTTGAAAGCAAAACAAATCTCCAGTCTTTAACTTAAGAACAAACGAAAGAAACATCAGTGATCTCCAACTACTATCTAACAAAGGAGAAATTTTACTTTGCTTTTCTCTAAGAAGCATTTTGGTTACATCCCACAACCAGGTATCTCAAAGGGGCTTCCAAAACATGAGCCTGCAGCTCCATGCTAATGATGTTCTTCAGCTGAGCCTCCTTCCACAGATAAAGCAGCTTTCTAGCTTATAATACTAACATCATATTCTAGAGCTGTGGCAAGTGCCAGTCAATGAATTCTTTGTATTTTCCTTCCCAAGGAGTCCCTTCCCTCCAACTCACTCCCTTGCCATTCATACCTAAAAGGTATGACCTACCACAGTATGCTACCATGGAAAGGGCTGTAACTCCTTTAAGGAAGGCCTGTATGAGCAAGCAGGGTCTACGCAACAAAGACAAACCTGCCTCAAATTACCAACAGACAGGGATACTGTAGGAGTACTTGTATGATGTATCACAAAATTTTCGAGCACTTCTAATGCAGATACAGCTGTAGCTGTGAAGCTGCATTTTACAGCACTACAGCCAAGGCAACCTCTGTCTTTCCCTAAGCAAGAGTCATACCAGTGGAGGCACAGGGGTTTATTTCTTCTCCTAGAATAGCTGCATTAAGGGCTCTCGCCAGGTCAGCTGTGCTATTGAGGGATCACACCTCTTCCTAACCTTGACAGCCACAGCCGTGACGACAATACAGTACTGTGTACTAATTCAGGACTAACCTCAGAAACCAAATATACACTTCGCCATCTAAAACTGTCTGCTTGCTCCTGGCATCTTCACAAATTTGGCCGAATGAAACACAGTCAATTTCTAATTTTCCTTCCAGATTGTCATATTTACTCACAAAGTGCTTTCTTGTTTAGACTGTAATTTTTACTAAAAATACTTGGTTTGAAATAAGTTAAAAACATGCATGGTAAAAGAGCTGTTTCACGCAGTTGGGAAGGTTTGCTTTAGGAGCCTGCATTCTCTGGCTTTTTTAAAATAAACTAAAAAAGAAAAACCTTCATGTCTAGTTGAAGCATATCAAAAAGCTATAAATACATCAATAAATTAGATGCAAATTGAATTCTGAAGCTGTCTTCTTTGGAGAAAAATCCTTCAAAATTAAGTGATGCTAATTGTTATGCTAGGACAGCACCATTGAACTACTAAATAGCCTAGCAGCCAACGTGACTGCCCGATTACCAAGAACATTATTTGTGTGTATCACTAATACGCCATCTTCATTTTATTTCAGATTTTCTTTACAAGACACCACACAAGAGATTAACTCAGTAGGTATAAAGCAGGATCCCATGAAGATTTTTATAAAACCTTAGATACAATGTTTGTGAAATCCTCCTGCCTGAAATGATTTACAATGATAAAATTGGCAGAATCTTTATTCAGGGCTAGAATGCAAAATTTAAAATGTAAAATTCAGAAGCAAATGGTGCCATTTAACTACCACTGAACCAAAATTTATGTGTCTCTCCAATCAAGTCTTGCATTCCCTGTTTATAGTAATACTTCAGGTAACAAGTAAGGCTGTTAGAACTGATATGTAATAAAATGTATTTTGTCCAATAACTGCACTTTTCCATAGTTCAACAGTAAACATTTACAGAGTTTCCATTACTCATACTGCAAAGAACATAAGTTCACATTTATGTGGTCACTAAACATGCACTTACATAAACTTAATTCTAAGTTTTCATCAATGCTACATATTCAGCTGTATTATATGGAACCAATTCCATTCTCTGCCCAACATAACTCACTCTAGAGCTGAATTGCCTTTTAACAGCTGCACCTTTCTGCTTCACAAGGAATATCTTGTCGGCAAGACCTGGTCTTAATGACACAGCTACCTACCCAGATTACACAAGAACTTTCCTACAGCAGGACCCAACCTAACCAAGTCCTCCACAACTCCCTCGCCAAAGGCCTCCGTCAAAACAACTGACATCTTTCATATCACCAGTTTCCACTACTATTTTTGCACAGAATTTCAAAGGAGGCTCACATAAGGTTGGGGGGCGGGGGGAGGGGGGAACAGGGAATACAACAAAGCAAATGTATTTTCAGCAGTGGGTACAGTATCTGTTTGAAATGCATTTAAGGGTTCCAGAAGAAGCAGTCAACACTTCAGTTGGACTTATACTTATTTTCTTTCTTCACATTGACCCTTGCCAACATTACTCAATGCCCCCCCCCTTTGAAGACACACAAAAAGTTACTTTTTTGCTTTCACAACTACTCACTGAGGCCTACTCCACTGCTGAAAGCAAGGAAAGCAAAGTCCACGCTGGGTGCCTGCCTCCTAGAGAAGATTGCATCTTTTATTTATTGCCCCTTGGCTTTATTTTCACAGTGAATTCCTGGCTTAAATGCAATCAGCCAAGAAACCCTCCCTATGTGCACTCCTGTCATTCCTAATCGCTTGCAAACAGAATCAAGTGCAAGCAAAAGGGAAAAAAAAATAATCTCAGCACTGCCAACCAAACTAAAAAAGCCTTACTTCTGGTTTTGCCAGTCCTGAGGAACCACAGATGCACCTCAGACCCTTGGAAAGAGAAAGTCAGAAGATGAAACTTGTAAGAAAGTTAATTAGATTAAAAAAAGAACAAGCAAACAGAAAAAAAAAAAAAAAAAAAAAAAAAGTAAGTCCCCGTAGGCAGAAGAGAAGGGCACTGAGCCTAGGAGCAGGGACACGTTTTCCCTTCGGGAAAAAACTGATGGCACGTTTACAAGGTGCCCGCCAAGTCAAACCCGCAGCGGGCAGCACCGAGGTTTTGGGGGAAGATGAAGGGGGGAATGCCGGCGCCCCACACACACACAAACACATCGAGCCGCCGCCGTCAACAAAAGGCGAGCAGCAGCCTCTTTTGTCTGTCTTCCCCTTTTCAGGGGAGGAGAAGGGGAAACGACAGAAAACTGAGAGGAAAAAAAAAAAAAAAAGAAAAAAAAGACGCAAATAAACACAAAAATGAGAACAAAGTGGCCGGGTCACACAAAGAGCATCACCACCGGCGGAGGGGACTGTCTGCCGGGGGCGGCTCCCCTTCTATTCCCTGAATGAACGAGGAGCCGCCCCCGGCAGACAGCCCCCCAAAAGTGGGGGAATACCCACCTCTGCAGCCCTTTAAACACAGGCAGGGAGGAGTTAACCAAGGGAACCCGCAGCGGGTGAAGAACAGCGGCAGGCGGCTGGGCTGGGGATGAGGAAGAGGAGGGGGGTATTGTTCCAGGAGGAGGAAGAGCTGCGCTTTCCCCCCCTTGTCACGAAGCCGTTCATTCCAAAGCAACCCCCCCCAGCCATACCACCCCCGTCGGGGCGGATCGCGCCCCCTCCCTCCGGCTCGTCGCTGCTGCCCTAGAAATGCCTTTGTTCGCGGATCCCCCCCCCCGCACTCCCGCTGCCGGGGTCTCGCACCGCTTTTATGTCTTTATTTTGGACGGCGGCGCATCCCGCCCCCGCCCTCCTTCCCCCGCCGGCCGCCCTTCTGCTGATTCATTTCCACTGGCGGTCCCCCTCGGGATTGGGGGGGGCGGCATCTCCTCGCTATTGTGGCTCAGGGTAAAGCGATGACCCGGATTACCGGGGGTGGACGCTGGTAGGGGGGCAGAGCCAAACGGGATTACACAGGCTGGATTACCGGGAGCGGGCACGGCGCGGTGCGGGGCTGCGAGTTAAAGGGACAAGCGGGAGCCGTGTCCGTGTCACGGAGCCACTGCGAGTCCCGAGCACGAGGGGGAGGAGACCGGCGGAGGAAGTTGCCCGGTCCGCGGCACAGCCGGGGAGTGAAGGGCTCGCACGGGCCGGGCCGCGGGCGGGGGAGCTGCCGGCGGAGACAGAGACGGACGGCAAGTGGGTGACACGCAGCGGGAGACCCGCGGCCCCGAGCGGCGGCGGCCTGGCCCCAGAGCGGAACGGGCCGGTGACTCACCGACTTGCAGGACGTTATCGACGCAGCCGCCGTCGAGCAGAGCGATGCCCCTGCGGAAGGGCAGCCGGTTCTCGTCGGCAGCAGCGGCGGCGGCGTCCACGGCCCCGCCGGGCGCGGCGGCGCCCCCGGGGCAGGCGGCGGGATCCTCGGCGCCGGTGTTGAACGAGGAGTACATACAGATCTCCCTCTCGCTGCGGGGGAAGGACCAGTAGACGATCCTGCGCTGCACCGGCTCCGGGATCCGTTCGAACCGCTCCTCCACCCGCTGGAAGGGCCACTTCTCCGCCACCTTGCGAGCCGCGATGTCCAGCAGGGACTCGGGGCTCTGGGTCTTGCCGAGCGGCAGCAGCCCCAGGGCGGCGGCGGCAGCTGCGGAGGAGGGTCCGGCGCAGAGCGCGCCGCCGCCGGGCCCGGAGCCGCCCGCCCGCTGCCCCGGCCTGCAGCCCAAGCCATAGCCGGGTCTGCAGCAGAGGCGCTTGCCGGGGTGGGGGAGCTGACCGCGCTCCGCCATGATCGCGCCGCTTCTAAGCCGACAGCGGAAGTGGCTGTACCCTATAAACGGCTCCAGGAAGACAGCGAGCGCCCGCGAGCCCCCGGGGACACGCCCCCCTCTGCCCTTATGTGGCAAGGGGGCGGGGCCGCGCGGCCTCGCCGGCTGCGGGGTGGGCGGGCCTTATGCAAATCAGCGTAACAAACATAAATAGAACGGCGGGGGGTGGGCGGAGGGGGAAGCGCCAGGGGGTGGCGCGCGCACCCTCCCCTTTCCCAGCCCCTTCTCCCGTTGATGTCACGCGCGCAAGCCCGGGCGCGCCCTCGCGCACGTCGTGGGAAAAGGGGGGCGTGGCCGGCGGAGCCCCCCGCTCCGCCGCCATATAGGGAATGGAACGCGGGGGCGGGGCCGCCGCCGCAGCTGAACCCCGTCACCTCTGCCGGGAAAGCCGGAGGGGCGGAGCGAGCTCAGCCCAGCCGGGCTTCGCGGACGGGAAATACGGTATCGGCTGCGGCCGCGGCGAGGGAAAGACCTGCGCTCCTGCTTCAGAGGCGGGCCGCAACGGGCGAAGCCTTTTCCGTCCGCCTCTGGAGCAGGAGCCCAGGTGCGTGCATATAACAAGCTCTTGAGCTGCACGAGTGAGGCCCGCCCCAAGATGTGTTGTGGTTGGGTTTTGTGGGGGGGTTAGGTTTCCCTTCCATTAGAGGTAGTACGGTAAAGGTCGTCATCCCGGTGCCAGCACCCGGTTGGCGCTGCAGATGTCCGGGCTTGGAAGCGCTCCGGGAGAGCCGAGGTACAGGGGTGGGCGGCACGGACGCTCAGTGAGTCAGTTGGACGCGATGAAGGCACCGTGTTTGCCCAGGTGGGTCGTGAGAATGTCGCGACACAGCAGAGGGTCGGGGTGTTTTCGGCGATCTTTAAAAACCGCGACATTCGGGTCCGTGCCGGCGCCTCGCATTAAGTGTCCTTCCTGTGAAAAAAAAAAAAAATATATATATATATAGCTATATTTGTGTACATATGTGTATATAGATATGCTGAGGGCCCCGAGATGCTGCGTGGCGCCGTGGCTGCCCGCAGCACGGAGCGCTGCTCCCGCCGCAGCTCCTGGAACACCGACCGCATGGAAGGGCCGCACGGCAGGGATGGAGCGAACACAGCCCACAGCGCGTTTCTGCGCACAGAGGCTGTGGGCTGTGTGTCATTGCAGAGCAACTGACGCTTCTGTTTCGCTGGTTAAATTTAAAAGTAAATATTTTTGGTATTTACGAATTTTATGTCGGAAATGGGATTACGCTTTGATGCGTCATGGTAGAGCAGTCACCATTTCTTATTTTTATTAACCAAATTTAAAACCAAATATATTAATTACATCTTTTGGAACTATAGCTTGTAAGCGGCATTTTTTGGCGGCTTGCAGTTTGAAAACAGCACTTACTTGCCCGGCGAGCAGCTCTTTGCTCGCATGCCGTGCCCTGCAGAAGCCGTAATTGGAGCGGCTTCCCGCCAAAGGTTTTCCCAGGCTGGTTTTCCCAGACAGACTACATTTTCCATGATGCACCGCAAGCCGCCCTCAGCGGGGAGGCGGTTCTGGCAGGGAATGCGGCGGAGGAATGTCAAGCGCGCCAGGCATAAGATCTAAGAGGTGCAAACAACATTTCCTTGGCTCGAAACTTTGTCGTCTAGTTTTTGTTTCCACCGCGCCCCCGCCCCCCGCCCCGAGTGGAACAGGAGCTTATTTTGTAGTCAAGCGATTGAAAAGCTTTGCAGAAACTGCATTTTCCAGTAAAAGTGGACGGCAAATTGAATGAAATTTATCATACTCGCTGACTGATTTTTAAAGAAAGATTGGCAGAAACCTGAGATGGTTTAGAGTTTGCGCGTATTGGAGAAGGGGGTGTGTGTGTATGCTTTTGAGGTTCTAAACAGGACTATTTGGAAATTTCACTGGTAGAGAATTTTTTTACATCTAGGTTTAGAGCTGCACTTTTTTCTTTGGTTTTTTTTTCTTTTTTTTCCTTCTACCTCTTGCTCATACTAAGAAAATGAAACATACTTCTTAACCAAGTAGCTTAAACTGCAGACAGGACCAGAATTATTTTCTGCTTGGTTTATTTTTTTTTGTACAAAAAATAAGTTTGGGGGTTTTCCCTTTGGTTTCGTGAAAGATACCTTCTGTGTAAGAAATGAGTTTAAACTGATATTTGTGTTTCTGGCTATGGACTTTGCAAAATAGTTACTCTTGAGATGCCAGTTTCATAAATTCATAGATAGTTTGCTGGAATATTAATTGTCTTGTTTCTCATCTTAGGCATGTTTTACAAATATTCTATTGGATTTATAAGCTTAACTCCAAAATAATTTTGGAAGTGTTATGGAGCCTGAATGCTGCAGGCCAGAGATGAGCTTATAGTACTTTCTTTTACTGTTAGTATGGTTTTCATCTTAGCAGTTCTGAGAGCAGAGAAATGAAATCGGTAGAAGGTAGAAAAAAATGTCTTCATGATTGCATGTGTATGATAGGAGAGGAAAATTATTCTTGAGTAATGATTGTTCACATGTCAAAGCAATTTTTCTTCTCTGTTCTACCACTATTTCTGCTTTAAATAAGCATCTAGCAAGTCAGTAAAAATACTCTTCCAAATTGGGTAATGGCTGTTTTTTACCAGGTCTTAGCCACCTGCTGCAATAAAAATAACACTAATGCCACTGGAAGAATTCTTCTCGTCATAGTAGAGAAACTTTACAATAAAAACCAAGAAGAGTGAGAAGAATGACAATGAACAACAAATCATCCATAATAAGCAGATTACCCTATGTGTCAGTTATCTCAACTTAGCCTTTCTTCTTTCTTTCCAGATCTGGGCAGAAATTATTAAATTCACTAAAGAAATCCCAGAGAAAAGCAGGTGGAAGAGCTCACAGATCCACCTCTTTCATCTGTCTACCACTGATCAGGAGTAGCTACTTCCTATTGAGTCTATGAATATTAACAGGTACACAAGATACTGGTGAATCTTTTTGGTTTCTGGGAGAGGGAGCAGACGAAGAAGCAAGAGGCATCTTTGCTCTTGTCATTCTGCCACAGGCAGCAAATGTGCTCCACTTTGGGCTCCAGCTGCACTGGCATAGCACTTGAACAGCTTGCAGATTGTCATCTGAGACTCAACTTCTTTTGTCCTGCAGGGTTTGCCCTCTGAGTTCCCTCCACTTTCTGAAACCAAGTGGGAAGACGTGTTAACTGCAGAGAAGAAATTAGAATGTGTTAAAGCCATACCTGAACTGTATTTTAATTGCTGGTTAGTTTTTCTTTCAGTGGATGTTCTTGAGGAAAGACCTTACCAAGCTGAGCGTTTCTTTCCTCTGTTTCTGTCTTACCATTTGGGGAAGTTTCTATTCCAGAGCTACACAGAGAGGAAGGAATGGCTGCAAAACAGCAAGCTTAACTTGGCTAACTTCCTGCATGTAATCAAAGGCTATTCTGTGAGCTGCTTGGAAAAACACCCTTGGCCACCATGCAGTGAAATTCCTTCCTAATAATCTTTTCAAAGCGTTAGGCCAGTTCAAGTCGGTTTTGCTCATTCCAGTAAAGTATACAAGGCTTGAGTGTTGTACCAGTTGTGCTAATTTAAAAGGAAGCTCACATACAGCTGCATGGTTGTCTTTGTATGAAACACACAATGGTCTAAATGTAGAAGAATGATGGCAGACGACATAATGCTGGCCAACATAACTCACCCCAGTGGTTAAATCTTATCAGGAAAGATGAGACTTGGCGTTGAAGCTGGATTCATGCACTGCATAAATTATTTCTAAAGTCTCAGAGGGTAGCGGGTCAAAGATAGAGAAGGAGACTTGGGAATGGAGGCTGGAGGGTTCTTGGAGCTAAAGCTGTAAGAAAAAAAAAACAGGAAAAATTGCAGAGACAGCACTAAAATAATCAAAAAAGAAGGAATGATAGGCCTACTGAAACAACTGGATTTGCAATGCTGAACAAAATCTTTTTTTAACCTGTTTCTGTGTGCCTTTTTAGATAACTAGGCACTTAATTTCTTGGAAGAAATTGATAGTTTTTACAGATACCAAATGTATTCTAACATCATGTAAATTCTTGAAAAAACACTGCTGTATGTAAAGATAGTGAATATCACTGCACTTTGCAGTGTAGTGAAACTGGGAAATCAAATGCAGGAAAAGCTGACAGAACTGATGAGTGTTGATGAAATTACTATCTTAAGATTGGTTGGTGAAGAAAATAGTGTAGTTGGACACTGTCTTCAGTTTTGCAATGTTTTCATAAAACAGTTTCTTTCATTAGGTTCAGAAGCTATTTTTAATTTAAGGCCTAATAAAAGAACTTTTGCCTTTTACTAGCCTTTTAAATCAAATACTCCAGGATAAATATTGCCAGCTCTTTAGAGTTAAAGTGAAAATAAACTGGCAGCACCCTTTCAAAGTGCAACTTTTTATTTTGATTAAATTCCATGATGATTCTAAAACTGGAGTCAGAGACTAGAATCTAAAAGCATTTAGGAAAATCTACTTGAAACACTAAGTGTACTTTACAAGTATTCTAGAATAATTTAAAAAACATCTAAAACTGAGCTAAATCCTCTTGACATTCATGTCTGTGTCCTCTGCCTTTTTGTGGCTTGATACTTGACGTATGAAGTCATTCTCAGATGGACTGAAGGGGAAGGCATTGTTTGTGCCATAGTCTCAGAGCTATGTGAACTAATGCTGCTCTGTATTTCCTCAAGGAATGAGCACATTCAGTTTGCATTTATTGAGAATAGACCCTGGGAATGGATTATTTCTTCCTTATAAGGAGCCTTGTGTTGGGATATCTGTTGGGACAGTTTAGCTCACTGCTAAGTTACTAAGGAAAAAAGCATCACTGTTGCAAGTAAAATGATAATGTGCAAGTGACCTCTTAAAATTAAATGTGTTGCAGTGATTTAGATGGTTCAGAATTTTGAAATCTTGGAATAGAGGGATAAGAGTGTCTCACCTTTCTTCCAAGTGTTAGCTTAGCATTTGCAAAAAGTCAAAAGGAAGAAGTCTTGTCTCTGAGAGAACTCTAGATTTAATGTCTCTCTGGGTTTGTTGTGACCTTGTTTAGATTTGAGTTGCAGAATTCGTGAATACTCGCAGTAAAAAGAGTATATTTCTCTCACAAGTCTTTCTAAATGTTGTTTTTAAAGGATTATATTTTCCTAATATTGAAATAAAAGAATTTGGTGAAAATTTCAGGTCTTAAAATATCTTTCTTCATTTATTCTCTCTCTTTACTGCAAATATATACACTTAATTGTGAGTAAGTGGTTTAAAAAAAAAAAAAAAAAAAGAAGATTCCTTGGAGCTTTATCCTCTTCTGGTCAGACATTCTTCACCAAGAATGGGATAGGCTGGTCTAGAAGTTACCAGGTGCAAAATGCCACTGCTCAGTCTACCAGCATGTGTAGGAATACACATACACTGAAAGTGAAATGGGCTGGTGGTTTAAAAAGAAATATTAGGGCACTGCCTTTTTGTGGTTAAGCATTCTACACTAACAACTCCCCTTTTTATCTTCTTGGGCTTTCTCCCTTTGAACTGCACTTACTTTGGACTTCTTTGCATTGGACCGAGTAATTACCTTGCAGTGTAAGGCCCAATAATTCTTGGGCAGAAACTCTGCATGAAGGACATGAAAACCTCAATCTGCTATTGTCACAAAAAAAAGAGCATTGCTTTCCTAAGTTTTAACCTATGGCAAAGAAAGAGAAATGACATAAACTAAAATTTTCGGAAGAGCTTTTTCTAGTGTGCTAAGTGCTGGTAGAATGATTTTTTAAATGGCTTTAAATAGAAAACAAAACAAAAACAACAACAAAAACAAAAAAACAAACAAGCCAAAACCCTTCCTTCTCCCATTTCAAGGATCACAGAATCATTTAGTTTGGAAAAGACTTCCAAGGTCATCAAATCCACCCTTTTGAATGATCACCACTTTGTCAACTAGACCATAGCACTAAGTCATAAGCACTAAGCCACATCCAGTCATTTCTTGAACACTTCCATGGATGTTGACTCCACCACTTTCCTGAGCAGTCCATTCCAATGTTTAATAGCCCTTTCAGTGATGAAATCCTTCCTGATGTCCAACCTAAACATCCCCTGGTGTAGCTTGAGACTGAGTGCTCTTGTCCTGTCAATGGTTGCCTGGGAGAAGAGCCTGACCCCACCTGGCTACAGCCTCCTGTCAGGCAGGTGTGGAGAGTGATAAGGTCTCCCCTGAGCCTCCTTTTCTCCAGGCTAAACACCCCCAAGCTCCCTCAGCTGCTCCTCACAGGACTTGTGCTCCAGACCCTTCCCCAGCTCTGCCCCGTTTCTCTGGACCTGCTCCAGCACCTCAATGTCTTTCCTGAACTGAGGGGCCCAGAATAGGATTTCAGGTGTGGCCTCACCAGGGCCGAGTACAGGGGCACAGTCCCTGCCCTGGTCCTGCTGGCCACACTATTGCTGATCCATTGATCCATATGGCTAGGATGCCATTTGCCCTCTTGGCCACCTGGGCACACCCTGGCTCATGTTGAGCTGCTGTCACCAGCACTCCCAGGTCCTTTTCCATTGGGCACTTTCCTGCCACTCTACCCCAGCCTGTAGCACTGCCTGGGGTTGTTGTGACCCAAGGGCAGGACCTGGCATTTGGCCTTGTTGAACCTCACACCATTGGCCTTGGCCCATGATTCAGCCTGTCCAGATCCCTGTGCAAAGCCATCCTACCCTCCAGCAGATCAATACTTACACACAACTTGTTATCCATGAATTTACTGAGGATGCACTCAACCCCCTCATCCAGATCATCAAAAGAGATATGAGACAGAACTGGCCCCAACACTGAGTCTTGGAGGATCCCACTAGTGACCATATGCCAGCTGGATGCAGCTTCATTCCCCACTCTGGGCCTGGCCAATCCAGCAAAGAGTGCACCTGTCCACTTAATGGTCTGCCAGCTTTTCCAGGAGAGTGCTGTGGGAGACAGTATCAAAGGGTTTGCTGAAGTCCAGGTAGGCTACATCCACAGCATTTTCCTCATCCACCAGGCAGGTCTCCTGGTCATAAATGGAAATCAGTTTGGTCAGGCACCTGCCTTTCCTAAACCTATTCTGGCTGGGCTGATCCCTTGGTTATTCTGTGTGTCCCATGTGATCATATCTAAAATAATCTGTTCTATAATCTTACCGGACACTGAGGTCAGGCTGACAAGTTGTAGTTGCCTGGATCCTACTCCCAGCACTTCTTGTGGATGGACATCACATTGGCCAACCTCTAGTCATCTCAGACCTCCCTGGTTAGACAGGACTGACTAAGAAGTCTGAGTTCAGATTAATGTGTGATGGCAAGAGAGCTGTATTTACAAGGGAACGGCTTAAATATGCCAAAACCTGAAGCTCCTGCCTGTGTGCTGTAGAATTGGGTTGCCTTTCAGTAGGATCCTTGGTGTGCTGGTGCACCCTCGTCTCCAGCAGCACAGCCAAGGCAGCAGTCCTAGGAAGAGAAAAGTATAGCTAACTGGACAGCAATTTCTTTGGGTGCCAATTTTCTGTGAACTTCTTAGCCTTCATGAATTATAACTGAGGGCCTGCAGAAAGTATGGAGGCAAAGACAAGGCTGAGATAGCTAAGCAACACTATAATGGTTCCTGTTGAAACAACTGTCAGTCTTTTAAAAACCTCAGGTACAATACCTGCTCCCTCTTACTTGGTCCCCAGTGATTGCATTTAGCAAGCTGGGAAAACTGAGCTGGAGTGTAATTTTTTTTCTTAGTGATCTCTGTGTAAAATTTGGTTCCAACTGATTCTTAAATTCTTAGTTTACAAGTATTTGAACAATATTGCAAACCTGTCTCTAGCTTTGCCGTGACTGAAACACCCATTCAAGATAAACAGACAACTCTTTTCTTGGGTTGTATCTGAGACAAACTTCCAAGGTAGTGGTCTAAATACAAGGACTTCTGTATAGTTAAGACACCCTATGAAATTAAGAGATTAAGACTTTTCTGTCCTACAAAAATATTACGCTGTGCTGTCTCATCATTCATACGGTGAGGAATAGTTAATAGAGTCCAAAGGCAAGAGTATTACATTTTGAAGGGTTGTTTTCCCAATTCTTTTTTTCCCAACCCAGATTTTATCTTCTATTTCTAAAACCTGGGCATTTGTCCCAAAACTTTAGAAAGTATTTGAAATTTTGTTGCCCAAGTCTAATTAAGAGTACTGTGTACTTGTTTTGCCAAGCTATCCCTGCAACCCTGAGCTGTGGAATACTGCATCTGTTCAGAGCAGTCAACTTTCAAGGTTAATCACAGCTTACTAACATGTATCTTGGGTGGTGCTGATACACTTTCACCTTTATTTTGTATCCCAACTGAAAGTATTTTCATTGTCTGGTTGCCTGTTTCTATCCCTTCTTTTTCTTTCCCATCTTCCTTTGACTGTACTTTGCTGTTGCCGGTCCATTGTATGCTCTGTCCCTATTAAAGAGCTAAAATGGGTAAATTTTCCAACAACTTACCTTCCTTCTTCCTATTCTTCCTGTCCTGCAGTCTTGGAAATTGTACCAGAGCTAGTATGTCAAGCTAAGCCTTGTAATCAAATTCAGAAGACCGAGATAAGCTATGGTTAGAGCCTGCAGTAAAATTTTGTCAGAGAAACCAGTACTTCCTTCTACTTCACTACCTTCAAAGGCTTTGCTGGAACCCCTTTCTTAGAGCAGGGATTTAATTTTTTTCTACTGGTCCGTGACTAGAGAACATCTATCTTTTGAAGTTGCTCTGAATAACAACATCTAATTTTTGAAGTTGCTTTGAATAGAAAGGGAGAACATTCTTCTTTTTTTTTTCTTTTCTGCTCCAGGGATTAAGACGAGCTGAGAGATACACCTCTGCTGCACTTCAATACTTGGAATAATAGTGGCACAATGTGGTATTACATTTCCGGAAACTTAGTGCTTTGAGCCTCTTCTAGGGGGCTGAGTTCCAAGAATTTAGCAGGTTAACTACTGAAAAGGAAAGAACCCCTTGATAATTAATATGTTCCCGTGCTTCTTTGCTGCAATAAATTATGCAGGACTCATGGGACAACTGTCCTATTGCTAGACACTGTCCTCTGCTGGGCTGTATTAGGGTCCTTCATGGGGGAATAGGTGTGGCCACTGTGTGTGGTGTGGTTCAAACACTGCAGGAGATACTGAGTCAGTGACTGCAAGCTCAGGCAGATGTCACCATCAATCATTCTTCAGATGTTATGATCCGTAGCACGAGGGGTAGAAGTCTCTTCTGGTGTTTCATGTAAAATACATTTTCTAGTGGTTCCAAAAGTGGAGCCTCTGGAAAAGGACAGGTATAAGAAGCCTCCAAATTCCTCCTGTAGTAGTAAAGGTCCAGTGTCATGTTACAGTTCCCCCAGCCTAAGAAGACAGAAAAATATGTCTAGGAAGAATATTCTCCTAACTCAGAATTGCTTCCCAGTCAGTAATTTTAATATGTGATTCTGAGAGCTTTGTTACAGACAGCACAAAAATCATTTTGTTCTTGTGGCATCAGTGGTTCTGAGAAGCAACAGCAGCACAGCCTGAGCACAGTTTTCACCTTGCTCAGGACAGTAGCCCAGGCACCAAAGCTTGCCATGTGTACACTTGGATGACCAGACTTGCACCCTGCTCTGATTTTCAATTTCTCTCTGCAAGCATAAAGTCTTTGATTTTTTTAAAACAAAAATTTGCTTGCTGCAGTTGAGTGGCTGCTTTTGAAGCTCACTAGGAATGATAGAGGTCTTTAAAAAGAAAACAAGAAATCACTAAGATATGAGGAGTGGAATAACTGAGGAAGAGAAGGGCAGAACTAAAGTGAGTAAATGTCACAGGTTCGGTTTGTAACCGGGCAGAAACACCAATTTAGTGTAGTGGTTTGGTCCAAAATACTCATTACTGTTTATCTGCTGTGAGATAAGAATTAGGAGAAATGCAAAGCAGCCACCAAACTTGAAAGAATATAAAGAAGATACTAACACACCTAAAAGAGGGGAAAAAAATTTATACCATACCTTCAGAACTCTTCTCCTCCCCCCACCTTCCTCCCTTCTCCCACTGACAATGTAAAAAGACAACCCTTAAGATGTTCAGTCTGTTTACCACTTCCATAATAACCTTGTTCAGTCCATTTAGAAAGAGAAGTCTCTTCTTGCTTGTGCTATGAAAACATTATCACAACGAGACAGCCGCCCACTTCCAAATATTGTTCAGTCCATTTAGGAAGAGGAGTCTCTCTGCCTGCGTGTGAGTCCCTTCCCCCGACTTGCAGCTTTTCCTGCAACTGCTTTTGAGGGTCCACTCTTGAAGTTTTTGGGGTACAATTTTAAGGTTGAGCCGTTCAGAAACAAAAGTTCTCTTCACCCATCTCTGGGAGCATTTCATCTCTAGGAACAGAGGCCCTTCTCCTTCCCTGGGAGCAAAGGGTCTTCCTCATCTTCATCTTTAGGACTATCTCTGGGAGCATCTCTAGGAACTGAGGTTTTCTCCTTTCCCATTTGGAGCAAAAGTCCTCATCTGGTCCATCTCTCCCTGTCCAAATTTCTCATCAAATTACAGCTGCTTCAGCATCTGCCTATCTCAGTGCAGGTGCTTTTGCTGACAAGTTGAACACTCCACCCCCCACATCTTCATGAAATTACAACGGGATACTCTGATATATCATAGCTTCACAACAGAATTTCAGCTTTAAGCATCTCCTCTTTCTCTTCCCTCAGGTTTTCAGCTCTTCACAGCAATAAAAGGGTTAATCTCACCTCGGCTGGTGAGATTAACATTTGCAGCTGGAATGTTGAATTTTTCTTATCGCAGTGGAGAGGGGGGAGAGCCGAGCCGCTCCGGCTGCCCACGGCAAGGCAGTGGGGGGGGTTCCATGGCTGGAACAGGTCCATGGCTCCAGGATGGCCGTGGCCTGGCCCAGCCTGGCCCAAGCAGGGCCTGGCCGGGCCCGCTGGCCCCCACACGGGGCCCGCAGCCACCTGTGCCAGCGCCGGAAACGAGAGAGAGATTGGGGGGGGAGTTTGCCTATTCTTAAATGTGGATCACAGAGGTGGTCACAATTTTAAGTGGCTCAAAGAATTGTCCATATTCAAACTGGCCATCTGATAGGTTCTATCAGGTCCCAGAGGAAACTGTAAGCACCCCTTAGCAAGAACATCCCTTTCTGGGACTATGCTTGCTAACCTATGACAGTAAGATTTGAGGGATAAATGTAAAAACACAATTCCTTGCCAGCTCCACCCTCTAAATGGTATTTACCACCAGGGAAATTGGATCTACTTTGGACTGATTCTAGCATCAGGAAAATCCTCCATAAATAGCTCTGAGCCTTGCAAAAGTTGCAGTTTTCTCTCCCAATAATTGACATTGTGGTGACAGCTTCCACCTGATACTCATGAGTCTCAGTCACCACATCTGCTAAGGGGAAGAAGGCAACTTTTTCCATTTGCTCAGAATGTCTTGTCTTGTCTGCAGTGGTGGTCCTGGGAGTGAAAAATTGCTACTAAGTTTGAACACTTCTTGGAAGGCATCGTGTCCTCTAGACTGACAATTTGGAAATGAAACCTGAAATCTGTGCTTACTCAGAGTTTAAGAAGTGTAAATTAAGGGGAACCACTTTAAGAGTACCTGGGGATTGGTCTAAGTTGCATTATTGCCAGTGAATGAGGGTCTATTCCATACTGTTTACTAAATGAAGAGTAACCGTGGCAACATTCAGTACATGCTCTGTAAGGATCTGCCAACGCAATTCTGAAATTAGCATTCAGAAGGCAACTGTTTAAAAGTAGCTTGAGAACAGAAAAATAATGTTTCAGACTACATTCCTTATGAGAATACACTTCAGTATCTGCAGTGTGAAAATTATGCAAAATTTACCACTTCAGCTTATGTTCATCTCAGCAAAAGTATTTGTCGTATCATTTGTATAGATCTTACTTTGATAAGTGAAAGCATAATGGTATAAATACTAATATCCAGTGGTGATTCAGACCAACCACATAACTATAATTCTGTGTGAAGTATACCTAAAAATACAAATACTACTAGCTTTTTATGATCAACAATAGTGCAAAGATTGTTAAAATCTTTTTTTCCAAGTTTACTTGAGAAAAAAGCAAAGAATGACGCTTCTTAGACAAGATGAAGGTTCTACTGTCTGCATATAAAGAAGAAATTTGTGTGGTGAATGGGAAATAAGGAAAGGAATATAAAAGGAAGTTCTAGATCTGAGTAGTCCCCTGCTATCCCAGTTAAACTGTTCATAAACTTTGTCTAATTAATACTTTTAGTTGTTGCGTGTTGTGATGTTCTTGCAGAAATCCTTTATACAGGAAGTTGTGGTCTGGCAGAATGAAGGTTGATTGAACTATAGCTTACTTTTCATGTCTCTCCACAGGTCACTGTTTTCTGGAAGAAGCAGAGTCAACATAACTACACCTTTGTCATTGAGTCATGCCAGCTCTCGCAAGTAATGCTGAAGAAAAATAATTCTCTGGTTACTCTGCCTGTACTTTTATCAGTGGGTAACTTCACTGTTTTTGTTTAAGTCTGTCTCTTCTTTTGTGTGTATCTGTCACCTAGCAGGCAAGACATGTTTATATAAATAAGTTTCACAAATCACTTAGGAGATTTGTAGGAAAATGCAGAACTGCTTTTAACTAACTTCTGAAAGTTGGCTTGATTTTAAGCTGACTGTTCCCTCTCAACAGATGCTCACAACAGTGACAGCTCTTTATTGCTACAACACACCATCTTGGGATAACACATCAGCTAGTCTGGAAATTTGGAATATTTCATGTAGAGTTGCTACTTCATGTAAGACAGTGCTGATGGCAGCTATATCTGCAAAGAGCACAGTATCATTCATGTCCCTTGCTACCCTCCTAGCTAAATGTGGTACATTTAAGAAGGGTTAAGTTAGTCTTCAGAATGATGGATCTGTGGAAATAATGGAAATGCTGCTAGTGAAAAATCTGTCCTGATCCCTGGCTGCTCAGACAATCTGTCCATATTTCTCCCAGGGCACCTGTCCTTCATTTCACCCTCAGCAGGCTGCCTTTTGTGTTTGGGTTTGTCCAGGAGCAACTTGTTCTTCCTTGCAGGTCTCCCAATACTTTTGTCCAATTTCCTTTTTGTTGGGAATTGCTCCTGAGTTGGAGGACCTTGACCCTTGAAGATTAACCAGCTTTCTTGGGCCCCTCTTCCCACCAGGATTCTATTCCCTAGTTACTCCACCAAGCAGATTCCTGAAGAGGCCAAAGTCTGCTCTCCTGGAGTCCAGGGTAGTGAGCTTCTTGTGTGTCCTCACTCAAACTCTACCTTTTCATGGTCACTACTGCCCAGGCTGTGCTTGAGCTTCACATTCCCCACCAGTCCGTTCTTGTCAGCGAGAACAAGGTCCAGCATAGCACCTCTCTCATTGGTTCCTCTATCATTTGGAGAAGGAAGTTATCGCAGGAACCTCCTGGATTGCCTGTGCCCGGCTTTGTTGTTCCTCCAGCCAATATTGGGGTGGTTGGACTCCCCCATAGAGACAGGGGCTTTTGAATGCCCTGATGTGTTTGAAGCATCAGGGGAAACCCCAAGATTTTCTCACTTCACAAAGTGAGAAAACACATCCTATTCCAGCAATAACTCAGGAGTGTGTTAGCCATCAAAACTAATTTTAAAGTAACACATTCAGGTAACTTCAATTCAGAGTTTATACTAAAACTGAACAAACAGCTATCTGTATTGCTACTGTTTGTTTTCAATAATTTGAAACTGGGAAAGACAATCCAGAAGATTTGGTAAAAGTATTAGCATTAAAAAGGGTAAAGAGGCTAATCTGGATGATTATTGGGTAGCATCCATGTAGGCAAAAAAATTACAATTGATATGTAAGCTCTTAAAGGGAATCAGTAGAACTAATGTTCGTCAACAGCATTATAGGAGAAACAATTCTGACTACAATTTTACTAACACACTAACCAAAAAGTATAGTGTTTACATAAAAATACTGTAATATGTAATATTTAGATTTCTTGAAAATTTTCCGATTTACAGCTGCATGACACTTTTTATATGTCATGCTAATTGGATCAATATGACCTGCTAGTAGAGAATTAGTAGAGTATTGAGTAACTGGCAGCCAAAAACTGAACAGTAAACGGAGGATCCTAACTGAGCGGGTATATTCATATTGCAGTTATTTTAGGAATTATTCTTTGCTATGTGTTATCTAATGCTTGTTTTAAATTACATCAACATTGTACAAAATTACTAATGATGCTCACAGATGACCCAAAAGATTGGAGATTTAAAAAACAGCACAGTCATTGATACAGACCAGATGGCTTTAATAAGTTGGGGGCAAACAGACAAGTGTTTTGTGGATGACTAGTAAAGTGAAACATTTGTGAACAAAGAAAGCAGCATGTCCTTTTTACTCTTATATTTATGACCTTTTCATTTAGTCTTCCCGTCAAATTCTAAATCCTCAGAACAAAGAAGACACCCAAATATGGAGCCATTGAAGGCCAGTTGAGCAAGGTGTTCTCAAAGTAAAATTCTCTAGTAAACAGCCTTTTGTTTTAGGTGAGTCTAAGCCATTAATTTGTTGTCCTGGGTTTCACTGTATATTTTGGCTCTGATCATCACTAAAGTGTTCTGTTATGTTACATGCTTACACAATTTTATTTTGGCACCTCAGAGCAATGCTGAAACATCTCCATGCTATAAATTGACCCTAGTTTTGAAACTTGAGACAGTATTTTTAAATACGTCTTATACCTTAGATTCATCACTACTTCTGTTACCCTTTCTTTACCTAGCATAACCATTTCACTTGTATTGGTACAGCTGTAACAAAAATGGGAGTAAAACTACGTCTGCAGACAATTCCCTTAGTCTAATCATCAGTCATGTTAAGGCAAAGCTAGTGCTGCCACTGCCTTTCTCATCTTCAGAAATTTGTGTTCTGCTGGACATAAGAACTGAAAATGCTGATTTTCTTTTTTTTTTTTTTTCTGTTAATGAGTTATTATTTGGGGATTTGGAGGAGGAATGAAGAGATGCGGAGAGATTTGTCAAGGTATGGATGAACTCTTAAATATGGTGCTTTGGTCACAATACTTTGTGTAATTCTTGGCTATACTAAAAGAAATCTCTAGGGATTGCATAGTTACATATTTTGCACTGAAACTTTTTTTTTAATTTGCTTTTTGCAGTTTAGGATTCAAGAATACTTAGCAGAAAGGAAAGGTTGAGAGAAAAGCCAAAAAAGTTATTGATTCATGTGGCATGATAGAAGGAAGTTTTCCCTCTTTGTTTTATCAAACAAAACCATGTATTGACTGGAGTCTAAAAGTATCTGCAGTGAAATAGGAACTCGATACCTGGCTTCTCCATCTAGTTGACATAAAAGGATCTGGTTGCTGAATTTTGGAAGCTGAACAAAATCAGACTAGAACTGAGTGGTACAATTTTTCCTAAATACAGATCAGTTAACGATTGAAACAGTTTAAAGTTAATTATAATGGGCTTTCCATCTCTAGTTTTAACCTCAAGAGATGTCTGTCTTAAAATATGTATTGTAGCTCAACTCAGCAGTAGTTCAGGACAGCACAGAGACTTCTGTGACAAAACAGATCATCCCAGTGGATGCTCAGAGTGGATGTTCTAGCCTTACCTTTGTAGGGAGCAAAGTTGTTTTGGTTCTTCCTTCAGCTCATCTATGTGTTTACTTCATGATCCATTTTTTTGCCTGTGGAGGCTACCATTTGTACTGGAACTTCAGGGCAGCTGCAGCTGTTTAAGAAAGGACATAATCACTTGTAAATGGTGTAGTGTGGCAAGGGATCCAGATTGCAGAAGAATCTGTTCTGAAGATGTCTATGGAAGAGAGCCAGCCACACATGGAATTTTAGCACCCCTTTGTTCTGTTTATTCCAGTTTCTCAGCAATAGTCTTCTTCGTTAATTAATTTTATCTGGTGATTCTGCATCACTGTATGTCTGTGGTCATATACAGAAGGTGGAATACCATTCTGGATTAACAGTTTAAGCTCATGTATTAAGTCTCATATGCCTGTATGATTTTAAATATAACCAGAGTATGTGCATATTGATAGTTGTTTTTTTTAGCTTATCCAAAACTTCTAACTTGTGTTTTGTCCTTTTTTTTTTGTAAAGTGGTATTTAGTCCTTTGAATAAAAGGTGCAGGAGTAATTAGCAACATTACCTTATCATCATTTACAGCAAATCAGTTCCCTCTTTCTGCACAGAAAACTAAAATTGTATCCTTTGTTGGCTGAAGACCTCCTTTCTGCAAGCAATAAAAGATGCAAATATCCCTTACAGTGGCTACTTCAGCTTTCTTGCAGCTTGGGGCAAAACCACACTGGCAGAAGGACAATGTCTTGTCTCTGATTTCTATGAAGCTTCTCTGAACTTGACCTGAATATGAACTTATACAAAAGGGACCTCTGTGCAGTGACAAGAACTTGAAAACAGGGTATAATTACATAAGAAATTTGAAATAAGTTGAGGAGCATGTTTAAATGAGATCAACATTGCAAATAGTCCCTAACAAGAATTGAATATCTGTATCTCTGTTGTCACTCATTTTTCTTTATGACTGATCATTTTAATTTTTGTGTTAAATTTTCAACCAGGCTGAAACCATATACCTGATAACAATCCCTGTCAACAGACTTTTGGTACAAAGTTGGCCCTGGTATCATATACAAATCTCCTGACTTCTTTAACTACTTTGATACTGGTAAGAAATGTATGTGTTTAAAACAATTCTTTTTAAAATTTACAGAAAGGCATCACAAAGGATGTTTTCTTGTCCTGTATGGAAGAAGCTAATAAATTGCATGATCTCAAGAAGTGAAGAGAAGGAAGAACCACAGTAGTGTCACTGGTAACACTGCCACATAGGTAACACTGGTCACCTCCTCATTGCAGCATTGACTAGGCAGGAGCTAGGCTCATTGCTGCCATTGGTATCAGCACCTCCAGAGCTTAGCCTCTCTTCAGATGAAGCCAGTTTCTCACTAAGCTCCTAAACATTATTTTACTTCTGAAGAGATCTTTTTTTACTTTTAGCAGTAGTTTTTTCTAATAAGATTGCCTTGCATGTCCTTTGTTGTTTCACTGGTTGACACTGTGATGTCTAACTCCTTCCTAATCATCTTCACATCAGTGTAGCTGTTTGACTGTACTTAAACTACTCTGGGAATCCACAGTAAGGGTTGTGGTTTAACCCCAGCCAGCAAACAAGCCCCAGGCAGCTTCTCTCTCACTGCCCCACCAGCAGGATTAGGGAGAGAATCAGAAAGACAAAAGAGAGAACTCATGGACTGAGATACACACAGTTTAATAGGGAAAGCAAAAGCTGTGCACACAAGCAAAGCAAAGCAAGGAATGGATTCACTGCTTCCCATGACAGGCAGGTGTTCAGCCATCTCCAGGAGAGTAGGACCTTGTCACACATACAACAGTGACTTGGGAAGAAAATGCCGTCACTCCAAATGTCCCCCATTCTTCCTTCTTCCCCCCAGTTTATACACTGAGCATGATGTCACATGGTCTGGAATATCCCTTTGGTCAGTTGGGATCACCTGTCCTGGCTGTGTCTCCTCCCAGCCTCCCAAGCACTCCCATCTCCCTTGCCAGCATGGCAGTACAAGAAGCAGAAAAGGCCTTGACTCTGTGTAAGCTCTGCTCAGCAATAACAAAAACATCTCTGTATTACGAACTCTGTGTTCAGCACAATTCCAAAACACAGCCCCATACCAGCCACTGCGAGGAAAATTAACTCTACCCCAGACAAAACCAGCAAATAAGTAAATCATCAGACTGTTAAATATCCTTTGTGTCTTATGTCTGAAACTCTGGGATGGGTGGTCCTATGTTTCCATGCCTTGGGAACTCCATTTCTGTATTGAAATGCTTTTAAGATTGAGATGCTTCTAAGAATTACCTTTAACTTTGAATCTCTGTGTGTCTCCTCCCTGGAAAAAACTCTTCCAGGCAACTCTCGCTGACACAGGAGTTTCCAAAGTACAACTGTTAGGAGACAATAGCTTCGTATCACACACCTCCAGGCTGATTTTTGCCTTCTCCTACTGGAGTCTTGCATCTCAGATGCTATTCTTTGTGTTGCAACAAGAAGACCACAAGGAGAAACCTCGCAAGGCAGCACAGCATTTGCTGGTCTATTCACAACTGCACTTGACTGTCATATCCTCCTTTCTTATGGGTATCAGAAGAAAAAACATTTTATCTGTGGTTTTGGGGAAAGGAGGCAAAGCCTTCTCCATCCTCCGTTCCCCAGTTTCACTTTCTATGTTTAGACTGAAAGAGGTTTCTCTTCTGAAAGAGCCCAAGTCTCTTTGACTTAAGATTTTCCTGGGATGCACACCAGACTTACATCAAAATGCTAACACTTGTTTGTAGCAGAAGTCTAACTGCTCTTCCAGGCTGAAAGTATTCCTGGCTGAGGTACTCTTGAAATCTGTTTCTACTCCATAGATACAATCTTGTTCCTGCTACAAAATGGTGAGTCTAATCTGCACTTTAGATTACAGTTAAATCATATCCACAAGTTGTCAGGCATTCCCCTGATTATCATGCCTTTCTTTTAACGTATGGACTGACTGACACAATCGGATCAAATGTTTTTCCAGGCTTGTTGCTATAACCACTAGGCAGCATTTCTCATTTAATATTCCTGTAGTGAGTCTGTATCTCCAATGATAATTTAGATTCTCATCTGATGTAAATTATCATAGTTCCAGTAGACTTCAATGGATTTGATGATTGATGCCATCTGAGGTTCTGCATCTGAAAACTCTGTAACAAAAAGCAGCTGCTACTTTTAACTAGTTTGAAAAATGGCAAATAACTGTCTAAATCTAGCTATCTTTATACATGTTACTCAACTGCCAGCACACCACTACATACTGGAGATTTTGCCTTGCATCTGAGTAAGTGGGATTATGTCCATTATTTTGTCAAAAATGAAAGTTGAACAGAGACTGCCATAGTCTTTGACAGCAGCTTTTTCAGAAAGACCCAAAAGCCTATACCCTATCAGCAAAGCATGTGAGTTTGGCTCTGCTAGAAGCTACACATACCTTTGTACTGACCATGAACATTACACATATTACATATGCAAGTTTTAGATGGCTGAGTTTTTCACTTTAATGTGTTTTAGTTTTGGTTTGTGTTCATCTTCAAGCCATATGAACATTACTCATTAGTATCAATTTGAACTTGTAAAGAATACGAGATCACATGGATATAAACTATTTCCATCAAGACTATGATAAGAGTTTGTAGTGTTTCATAGAAAACATGGTCTGGGACCTACTCAGAGGAATATAGATCTCTGATTTATTCAACTGAAGGAAGGGATGTCATCCAGAGGGTCCTGGACAAGCTTGGAGAGTGAGCCCATGTGAGCATCATGAGGTCCAACAAGGCTGAGTGCAAGGTGCTGCACCTGGGTTGGGGCAATCCCCAATATCAGCACAGGCTGGAGGCTAGTGGGTTTGAGAGGAGACCTGCTGGCAAGAACTCATGGATGAGAGGCTGGACATGACCCAGCCATGGGCACTCACAGTCCAGAAAGCCAAATGTGTCCTGGGCTGCATCCAGAGCAGTGTGGGGGCAGCAGGGGAGGGAGGGGATTCTGCCCCTCTGCTCTGCTCTGCTGAGATCCCAGCTGGAGTGCTGCATCGAGTTCTGGAGTCCCTAGCACCAAATTCTTCTGGACAAAATATCCAGCCCACAGCTGGACAAACACATCATGTGACAGGTTGAACAGCTGGCTCATGGGTTGGGCACAAGGGGTTACAGTGACTGGGGTGACATTGGACTGGGGACTGGAAGGGTTGCCCAGGGCTCCATCCTCAGACCTGAGCTCTTCAACATCTTCATAATGATTTGGATGCAGGACCATAAGGGATGCTAAGCAAGTCTGATGATACAAAACTGGGAGGAGCTGTCGACTCCCTCAAGAACAGGGCGGACCTGCAGAGAGACCTTGACAAATTACAGGGCTGGGCCCCCTGGTGGGGGAGGGGTGGTTGTGTCTTCTCTCAGAGGATATATTTCTAAATTTGGCCAAACCAGAACAGCAATCACCAACCATGTGAAGTTCAACGAGGGAGAGTGCTGGGTTTTGCACCTGGGATGGAGCAACCCTGGATGTACAGACAGACTGGGGAATGAGAGGCTGGAGAGCAGTGCCATGGAAAGGGAGCTGGGGGTCCTGGTGGACGGCAAGTTGAATGCAAGTCAGCAGTGCCCTGGCAGCCAGGAGGGCCTGGGGGGCATCAGGCACAGCATCGCCAGCCGGGCAAGGGAGGGGATTGTCCTGCTCTGCTCTGCACTGGGGCAGCCTCTCCTCGAGTGCTGGGGTAGCTTTGGGTGCCACAGTATAAGAAGGACAGTACTAGAGAGTGTCCAGTGGGGGGGCATGAAGATGGTGAAGGGCCTTGAGGGGAAGCCTTATGAGGAGCAGCTGAGGTCGCTTGGTCTGTTCAGCCTGGAGGAGACTGAGAGGAGACCTCACTGCAGTTACAACTGCCTTGAGAGGGGAAGAGGAGGGACAGGCACTGATACCTGCTCTGTGGTTACCAGTGACAGGACTTGAGGAAATGGCCTGGAGTTGTGTCAGGGGAGGTTTAGGTTGGATATCAGGAAAAGTTTCTTCACCCTATGGTGGTTGGGCTTCCCAGGGAAGTGGTCACAGCACCACGCCTGGCAGAGTTCAAGAAGTGTTTGGAAAATGCTCTCAGGCATATGGTGTGACCCTTGGGGATGGTGCTGTGCAGGGCAGTTGAACTTGATGATCTTTGTGGGTCCCTTCCCACTCAGTTTATCCTGTCATTCTGTTACCTGTTGGATTGGGTCCAGAGGAGGGCCACAAAGATGATCTGAAGGATGGAGCACCTCTCTCATGATGAAAGGCTGAGAAAGTTGGGGTTGTTCAGCATGGAGGAGAAAAGGCTCCAGAGAGACCTTACAGCACCTTTGAGAATCTAAAGGGGACTACAGGAGAGCCAGAGAGATTTTTACAAAGGTGGACAGTGATAGGGCACAGGGGAATGGGTTTAAGCTACAGTTAGAAAGGTTTTGTTGTGGTTTAACCCCAGCCACCAACCATGCTGCTCTCTCACTGCCCCACCCGTGAGATTGAGGAGAGAATCATGAGGGTAAAAGGTGGAAACTTGTGGGTTGAGGTTCAGACCATTTAACAGGGAAAGCAAAAGCCACACATGGAAGCAAAGCAAAACAAAATAAGAGGGATGGATTCACTGCTTCCCATGGCAAGGCAGGTGTTCAGCCATCTCCAGGAGAGTAGGACCTCGTTATACACAACAGCGACTTGGGAAGACAAATGCCGTCACTCCAAATGTCCCCCATTCTTCCTTCTTCCCCCCAGTTTATACACTGAGCATGATGTCACGTGGTCTGGAATATCCCTTTGGTCAGTTGGGATCACCTGTCCTGGCTGTGTCTCCTCTCAGCCTCCCAAGCACTCCCAGTCCCCTCACCAGCATGGCAGTACGAGAAGCAGAAAAGGCCTTGACTCTGTGTAAGCTCTGCTCAGCAATAACAAAAACATCTCTGTATTACGAACTCTGTGTTCAGCACAATTCCAAAACACAGCCCCATACCAGCCACTGCGAGGAAAATTAACTCTACCCCAGACAAAACTGCATGGGTTTGTATTAAATGTTACAAAGAAATTCTTTGCAGTGAGGGTGGGTGAGGCATTGTTGCCTCACCGCCTGTTGTGAATGCCTCATTCCTGGAAGTGTTCAGGTCTGGGTTGGATGGGACTTTGAGCAACCTGATCTAGTGGGCCGCATCCCTGCCCATGGCAGGGGGGTTGGAACTAGATGATCTTTACTGTCCCTTCCAACCCAATTCACTCTTATCATTCTGTGATTCTATTCCATAACAAGACACTGTAAATAAAGTTTGAAGAAAATGTGTCCTTTTATTTACCATTCTTGATTTAACTGTCCACACAGAACAAATCATCCATTTTTGTATGCCTAGAGTGTGTTATGCTGTGTTGCCTATAAAGAACTCTTTGTGCCATAAAGAATCAAATTTCTCCTCTTACTTTAAACTACTTAGTTAGTTTTTTCTTTTAGTAGCAATAAACACCATCTTTACTGTAAATCACATTTGGTACTGGCTCAGGCATTCTCCATGACTGATACCCAATGGAGTGCTTCTACTGCACAACAGAAGTTTCTGTCCCTGCTCAAAACTCATCCTTAATAGGTCAGCAAGAAAAGAAAAAAACTTTATTCCAGCTTGTTCCTCAGAAATCACTGGTCTGACTCTCTTTACGTCTTGCAAAGACTTTACATTCAGCTAGACCTTAAAGTATCTTTTCCTTTTAAGCATGAGGTAGAAGCATTGATGAATGACAGAACACTGGATTTTAGGAGATTAACTTTTTTCCTGCTACCTGAAGGTCATCTTTTATGCCTACAGGGCTGGTTGTTTCATCTTTGCTCTGCATCATGCCCTTTGTTTAATACACTACTACATACTTTATTTCTAGCCAGTACTAAACCCCAAATCCTTTAATAATGGTGGCAACCCTGGGGGGGAGATTAGAATAAACATTTCTGCTTTTTCCTCCATTCTCAAATTTTCCTAGAAATGTGTAAACAAGAATGAGTAGTTATGACCTACCAATCAAAGGAAACTAGGTGGTTGTAATGGCAAGTGGGGAGAGATATTATGGCAATATGCATCAAGTTCTACTACAGTCATGGGACTTGTTAAGGGGATCCTGGGTTGATTGTTTTGGAAGTGAGCTGTAGCTGCATCACCCAGCAGAACCAAATACATGCGAAAGGAACACATTCTCCCTTCAGAAGTCTTCTGGAGGTACAAACAGAAGCATGATGAAAATTACCTAGCTGACCCAAGGTGAAAAAAATACCATGAAGTGCATCCAAAGTGTCTGTATTTTGGTGGCAAAACTTAAGTAAGGATGTCCCCAGACTTCTCCTATCCTTTCTTTTCTTGCCCTCCTCATATCCTTACTGTCACTGCTATTTGATCACTGTCCACATGTTTGGGTGACTATGTCTTACTAGAGAGGGACCTTCCCAAACTGCAGCTGCTTTCCAGCTCTGCTACCTTGTTCCCATGCGGTGGCCAAGTGTGTAAAGTAATCACCGAGGGTGAGAAAAAGTGCAACAAAGACAAATAAATGTATTGAGATCATCGTTTCAGTGCCCCTGCAGGAAGCCTGAGGTGTGATTGAACTAGTCTGGGTAATGTTCTGCCCTTTGGCACTATTTTATGTCCTCAGGGGAAATAATCAGCAGTACAGTAATTTTTTACATTTAGAGTATACAGATAATTTGTGAGTATAAAAAATATTTTGTTTATGCAGCACATATGATTGAATACAGTTTTACCTGCTTATGAGAAATGACTATTTCACATGTGCTTCAAAATATGCTGCTTTTTACAATGCTTCTATGGATAGATAAATAATATATGTTGTGTGTTGAACACAAATATGGCAACACGTTGTATTGTTTTACATGATGAAAATTTGATTTGAATAACTTTGCAGCTAACCAAAGCCCCATATCCAAAACCTTAAGTATGGTTTTTCAGTTTTGCATTTGCTAGAAAAAATAGACTGCATCTTATGTCAGAAGTGAGTTTGGATGATAAAATATAAAACGAGGTGCAGTACCTCAAACTCCTCCTCAAGTTTAGACAAAGGATACCCCAGCTACTGAGTAATCAGCTGGATCCAGAACAGCAAGGATAAACACCTTAGCAGCTGAGGAGAAAGGACCTGGGCTCCAGGGGAATTTTCAGAGATGGGGATGGGAGTGAACCTCTCTTACAAAGGCGGTTTTGCAGACAGTTGTCCTGTTTTTATGTAATCAATTGCTTCTTGTTTTGCTAGGGCCATCAACGGTCTTCTGAAAACTTAACCCAAACATTTCCCTAAGCTGAACTGATAGGATTTCCCTTTCAGCTCTGAGAGAGATTATTCTTGTTCAAGGCCTCATTCAGGCCAGTAATGGAAATGCAGAAGCTAGGAGAGGGTTCCAGGCCAAGACCAGACTGCCAGTGAGGGTCTTTGGTTAACTGCAGCCTATGTGGAAAGGACAGATCCCGTGCCCATTTTACTACGTTTCTTCTCCTTTTCAGATTACTTTCATGTCATGTGTTTCTACATGTCATCTGATTTACTAGATCTTGTTATTCTACCTATAAAAATAATTTTCTGTATGAAAACGATTTGCATCTTGGAAAAATTTTATGCTTGTTTAGCAATAACACAGGGTGTACTGCATTCTAGCTGCATGGTCCATCTACCTTTCTAGAATCAAACCCAGCACAGGCAAGTGCTGACAACCTCCTCTAGGTGGAATGCATTCATCAGATAGTGGCACCTTTGGTACACAGTGGAACTTTGGAACTTTATGCACCATGAGAACATCCATGGCTTCCTATGGGTATGAATGCATTCATCCCTCCTAAGTTTAACCTTTGTAGAAATCATGCTAATGTAAAAGAGCTTTTTGCTCCCATTCATCTTGTGGAAGTGAACTCCAACTGTGAACACCTTGCATTTATGTAGAAGCCATTTCCCTTGATGAGTTTTCTCATATCTCTTTGATATTCTCTTGATTTCACAATGATTCTTCACCTTCTTGTGTTCTTAAATACTAAATAAAATCAGTAAGTTTCTTCTTTATGTTTTCTGCACTGTACATGAATTTATATTATCTCTCAGGTCTCTCCCCCTCCAAATGTTGAATTGTTGTTTCTTGATACCCAGGCAATGGATACTAATAATTTCCAGATCCTCTGTATTCCTTTTTTTTTTTTTTTTTTCAGGTAGCTATTGGTTTTTTAAACTTTTTTGTTTTTTAATCTTAAATGAGGGCATTCCTTGACAGAAAAAAGGTATGAAAACCCTCCACACAATATCTGATCAGTGCGTACTGCTAGCCCTCATCTAGGTGGCTTTTTTCTAAAGATCCATCTGACTTCAAGCAGGCAGAATTAAATGCTACAGAAATCAATCTGAATTGATCTCTATACCTTTTTAGAAGCAATTTTAACGTAGTTGTAGTCTTCCTTGCTAACATTTAAAAATGCATATACATGCATCTGAATCAGTATAAGAACTGAACACATTTTGAAAAGGTAACAGTATTTCATTTGAATTTAAATGTTTTGTTTTAAATAAACAGTTGTGATATGGAGTCAAATCAGTCTGCTTAACAACAAAGGGCAGTATGCTGATGAATTATGTATGTTATCTTCATTTTCTGCCTGCTGATAATTGACAGGTATCATGGCACCTTCTACTTACTTCCTGTAATTATATGCCATATATCAAACACCAACTTGTGTGTAATGGTCCTCCTCACACACACATACACACAAAATGGTTTTATGTTTTATTTAAAGCTTACAGCATTTTTAAATTTTCTATTTCACTCACTCTGTTTTGCAAGCTCCTTTGCCACTCAGCACATGTCAACAATGTTAAATTAATAAGATGTCTTCAGTGTTAGTGTGTCAGAGTCACTCATTCAAGCAATGGCTCCATCCTTTGGTTTGTTTTGTTTTTATAAAATAAGTTAGGCTAAGCCAATACTGAAGAAAATTTACCTGCTGTTTGGCCATGTGTAGTAAAAAAGGTTTCTCAGACTTTGACATAAAGTTTGTGTCTTTACTAACAGATCTATTTTCATCATTATGTAGCAACTTCAGGTAGTATTAGGTTAAAAACCCTCGTGTCTTAACAGAGCTGATTAAATGGCTAGTTCCTTCTTGGTAGTTTGCATTTAATTCAGACTAACTCTGCCAAAACAAGGATACATTAATTGAGTACCTCTGCAACTGGGGTCATTAGATGCAATGCTTACTGATTAAATTTAACCACTCCTGGGTATCTTAGCACATGACTCAGAATTGCTTTTCTTTTAATTCAGTGTTTTGTTTCTTGGAAGGAAATTAATTTTGCTGAGAATTATTTTAATAAACCTGTGATAATAAAGTAAATCTTCAATTAAAATGAAGTCTTAGTTACCTTGAAGGGCTTTTTACTTATATTGCCGTAAATATCCAAATTAATATTTTAATCTTTATGCCTGGTATATGTAAAAAAGCAACACTAGTATATATTGTGGAAGATTTCCTTGCTATCATTGCATCCTTGAAAATAGTCTCTACATGAGAAAGTGGGCCTCAAACAAAGCCCCAGAAATTACAGAAAGTAATTGTGCAGAAAGAAAATCAGATGATATCTCTATTGTTCTTATTAATTTCAACTTGATTTGTCAGCTTCTTTAGAAGCCTAAGTTTATATTCTTTTCCTGTATCATTGATTATGTTGGTTCAAGGCTCATACCTTAGTGAAATAAGTGATCCGATATACTCTCACTGAATTACAATGAACTATTAAATATCTTTATAAAGCCCCTTTAATCAGAAAACATTTCAACTCTCAGCATGGGTAGAAGGTGACAGCCAGTGAGCAGCCAGTGATGACAAAGGAAAGGACTGTACTAACACCAGAAAGTAACATCCCTGCTCTTTACTGAACTGAAAGACAACATTTCATAAAGGAAAAAATCCCCAATAATATTTTTTCTCTAGGGCATGTTTTTTGGCAAAAGTATCTCGATGTAGCACCTCTCTGGCTTGAGAGCTCTAAACACCTGACCGCAGATAAACAAGGTAAAAAGCAGACTGCGGGGCTTTTAGCAGTCATTGGCAAAGCTTATATGAACAATTGTTAATGAATATACATAAATCCAGTTTTCAAAGACTGAGAATTCAACTGAAGTAACTATAAAATTCATGGGACATGCAGAAAGCACTCTGCTGTTGGGCTGAGTGCTAAATTCTCTATTTCTCTCTATCTCTGTGTTAAGGATCTATAGCTTATTGTACAGTAAAAAAATATTGCTTGAACTTTTTTCAAACATCCCTTTAGACAGAAAGTTATGAGGAGCTGCAACCATGATTTAAATAGAAATTATCATGCTCCCTCTCTTATTTTTACTTTGCATTACCACTAGTGCACCTAAACTTCTGAAGAAAGTTTTGTTTTCTAGCTGCTGCTTATCCAGCTTAGCCCGAAGTAGCACAGATGTCTCCCAGAAGGCTGTCAGGTTCAGTGGGAGAAGCTTTCCAGATGATCTCAGATGTATCTGTACCACAGGAGTGTCTTGGGAAAGTGAGCAGACGGGTTTTGCTCCAGAGGCAGTGTTCCAGGGATGCACAGTAACCAGTCTTCAGAAGGGAAATGGAAAATCAAAGACATTTTCATAAATTGGCTTATTCTACCTGCTAAAATAAAAGCTAGGAAAGGGTTGGATTACTTTTAACAAAAACAAAATGTGAATATATTCCGTTCTGTACCCTTGTAAAGAATAATCAAACAAACTTTCAAAACAAAACAAACTCTGTGATCTCGTTTCATCTTTTAATGGTCTCCTCACCTATCAATCTGCTTAGCATATTCTAATTTGTTTAGGGCTAAATAATATACCACATTCTTCACAAGAGTGGTATGTATTTAGGCAAGTAAACTTGTGAAATTAACAGGACTACTCCTTCAGTTAAGGTTGGGTCCTTGGCAGAGACCTTTTTTAATCTGCGAACATTCACATTATAAGTGCTTGCACAAGGTCTTATTATGGTAGAGCAGCAGTTATTATGTTATCTAATCTTTAGTGGTCATGGGCAACATTACCTCCTGTTGGGGTACTCACAGACTTTTGCTCCACAGCTTTCATAGATCCAAAAATCTTCCAAGATAATGGAGTCCAACCTTTGACTAAACACCACCTTTTCAAGGAAACCATAGCACTAAGTGGTATGTCAAGTAATTTCTTGAACACTGCTGTGTGTGGTGACCACCGCTTCTCTGGGAAGCTCATTCCAGTGCTTGACAACCCCTTCCACGAATAAATTTTTTCTGATGTCCAACCTAAGCCTCCCCTGGTGTAGCTTGCGACCGAGTGCTCTTGTCCTGTCACTGGTTGCCTGGGAGAAGAGTTACAGTGGGGATTCTGTAACGTGACAATCAAACCAGGACGCCCGTAGAAAGAAATAAATATGGACAGATTCTTGACAGATGTTTCAGAGATGTTTATTTCCCCAGCCGCATGGCCGGGGCTCTGCCGAGGAACTGCTCAGTCACGGGACCCGAGGGTCCTTCTGCCCGCGCAGGGAACACAAACCAACCCATGGGAACGAGGCTGAGCAGGGGCAGGGAAACCCCGTGTCTGTGCCCTCAGGGCCCCTCTGCCAGGGATACATGGCAGGGGAGGGACCCCAACATCGCACCCATTTATTTTTAACAAAAGAGATGTAAAACTTCAAATGAAATTTTTAACAAAAGAGATGTAAAACAACAAGGACAGTTGCAAAACAAAACAAGCCACCCTCCTGAGTCTTTAAATGTCCAAACAGATTCTCTGGAGCGTCTTAAGGCTGACAGAAGGGAGACAGAACTCTCTGAGCATGCTTTGTGGGGAAACTGAGGCAGGAGAGGGTTTAATTTATTCCCTCTCCCTTTTCATCCCCCCCTCGCATTGGAAAGGGATTTTTGGGGAAACAGTTGGCAAAGGTATGGTTTTGTGAGGGAAACCATGGATGAAAAAATGGATTGGGAATACACTGGGGGTAATAGGACACAGGGTAAAGGGAAAGGTGGGATTAGGAAAGGGAGACTGTAGGGGGGCCTACAATGGAAATATTTTCTAACATGACTACGATTTTTAGCATATATACTGCCTTTTACAGGAACATCATCAGGCCCAGTGACCTGCGATGCTTGTAACCCTTTTCTACCTAGTACAGTTTTGAATTCCACCACCTCTCCATCTCCCAAGCTTGGGATGCATTTTTCAGGGTTATTCTTTTTAATAGCAGTTCTATGCACGAATATGTCTTGCTGGTTGTCACACCTTGTTATAAAACCATAATTTTGTTTAACATTATACCACTTTACTATTCTTAAAACCTTAGGTACTATGATCTTTTCCTTTTTCTGAGTGGCTGTTGTTTTCTGTCTCGCTGCGTTCTTGCTTTCTCTTTCACTCGCTCCCGTGTTGGAATTGTCGGGGCTGCTGGTGCCTGCGCGCTCTTCCCAGGGTAGCATTCGAGGCCGCGTGGGCCGGGCCGGGCCGCGCCGCTCAGTTCTCCGCGTGTTGCCTCCTCTGGTGGCAGCTTCGCTGCCGCTGCCAGGTGCTGCATCTCGGCCGGAGCCCCTAGCGATGACCCCCCCCCCACGCCCTGCTCCAGCGCGTGTTTCGGTTCAGCGCGGCTCCGTTCCACTGCCGCCAGCTGCCGCCCGCACGCCGCCCCTCTCGGTCGGGCGTTCCCGGGGCTCGCTCCACCACGCTCTGCACGGGGCCGGGTGGGCACCGCCGGGTCCCGCCGCTCCCGCCGCGCCTCGCTCCGCCACCGACACTGCGGCTCACGTGGCTCCGCCCGCACGCGGGAACTGCCTCGCTGCTGCTCGCAGAGCGCTCGGTGCACGTGGCCTGGGCCGCACGGTCCCTGCGCCAGGCTTCCCTTCGCCAGGACACAGCTGACATTGCTCAACAGTCTCGGTAATTAAATAATATTCACGAAAATATTCTTCCATCGGCATATATTTTGACTCCAATATTAACTGTGTCCAAACGGTCTTCCAAAAGTCTTTGGTAAGAATTAAATCCCAAGAAACGTAGAAAGAGTTCTTAAACACCCATGCCAGGAAGTGTTTCAGTTCTTTTTGAGCTTGAATTAAGCTAAAATTTACAAACTGTTGTTCAAGAATCTTTTTACGTTTAAGATAAATGTCCATATGTGGCTCTGAAAGCCAAGAGTCTTTCCACAGTTCCTACGCAGTTTAGATATGGAATAGCAAAACAAAACAAGAAGAGGAGTCCAAAGTTTCTTTACTCACAAATCAGTCGCTTAGGGATCGGGGATCATTCTGCCCACATTTCACTACCATTAGTTACAGTGCGGATACTGTAACACGATGTATCAAACCAGGAGGCCCGTAGAAAAGAAATATATATGGACCGATTCATGATAGATGTCTCAGAGATGTTTATTTCCCCAGCCGCATGGCCGGGGCTCTGCCCAGGAACTGCTCAGTCACGGGACCCGAGGGTCCTTCTGCCCGCGCAGGGAACACAAACCAACCCATGGGAACGAGGCTGAGCAGGGGCAGGGAAACCCCGTGCCTGTGCCCTCAGGGCCCCTCTGCCAGGGCTACATGGCGGGGGGGAGGGACCCCAACAGAGAAGAGCCTGACCCCACCTGGCCACAGCCTCCTTTCAGGCAGTTGTAGGGAGTGATAAGGTCTCCCCTGAGCCTCCTTTTCTCCAGGCTAAACACCCCCAGCTCCCTCAGCTGCTCCTCACAGGACTTGTGCTCCAGACCCTTCCCCAGCTCCATTGCCCTTCTCTGGGCTCCCTCCAGCACCTCAATGTCTTTCTTGCAGTGAGGGGCCCAGAACTGGACACAGCACTCGAGGTGTGGCCTCACCAGTGCCCAGTACAGGGGGACAATCCCTGCCCTGGTCCTGCTGGCCACACTATTGCTGATCCAGGCCAGGATGCCACTGGCCTTCTTGGCCACCTGGGCACACCCTGGCTCATGTTGAGCTGCTGTCACCAGCACCCCCAGGTTCTTTTCTGCTGGGCAGCTTTCTAGCCACTCTGCCCCAGCATCAAAATGTGTTCAGAAGAGAGAGCATTACACACCCTGTTCCCACAGCTTATCATGGTTATGGACAGGTGAATTCCCAAGCACCAAGTGGAGGAAGATGCTGTGCCTAAACTAATCTTTCCCACACAGATGAGCTGCAGCTGAAGAGAATGGCTGTCTGCTCCAGGAACCCATGCCTGGAGAGTTCCCATGCTGTCCTCTCAGCTGCAAGGAGCTTCTGACAGGGCTTATACCTATATGATTTTGTGAGGAAGCCTTCAAATGGTGAATTGAAAACACACTGCTCTACTTTCCCCTAGAGAATAAGCACATGATTTCTGCTTATTTTGGCACTTAGGTCTACCAACAAAAAAGTCCTACTGTGGCAAAATAGGCCGTCATTTTCCTAGCATGCTGACTTGATTAACATAGTTGCAAAGCTTGTTTTGCAATTCAAACTTTGTCAAACCAAATCCAAAATGATTTTCCTGGATAAATCCAATTAAAATATAAATACTGAATCAGAACACATTTTCTGTAATTACCAAGCAATTCTGTGAAAAGGCTATTGAAATAGGCTAGATTGCCTCTCTTACCCTGCCAGCCTTCCTGCCCCCACAGGGACACCTTTCTGAAGCAGTGCTGTGCTTGGCAGGGAGGCAGGAGATCAGCCTGCATCTGCAGACCTCCCCATTTTGGGCTGGTTTGCAGGCAACTGTGCTCCACTCTCCTAGTACTGCTCCAAAGGGAGAAAGGATTTCTGTCCAGACAGTGTCTAATGGAAATGGACACCTCTCCTATCCTCTTTTTTCATTTGAAGTCCTCTCCTAGCTGGATATGCTTCTGTCAGATCAGTCAAGGCATCAACAGGCTTTGCTCTATATTTGCATAAAGACAGCAACATTTTGAATTATGGTAGTCGTTTGTCATATGCTTCTATTTAATTTTTTTTTTAATTATATAAAAATTTCCATGGGCAAGTGTTGGAAATTTCCTATTTCTGTAAAGCTGGCAGACATGTCATCAGCACTACTAATTCTGAGAAATCTGAAGAAAAATGCCAATTTTTTTTAAAACTGCTTTTTTCGTTAGCTGGCCACCTTGATGTCTGTAGTAACTTTGTGTTCGTAGGGTCTGATTTCTGAGTGGCAGCTTAAATGGCTCAAAGAATTCATAACAATCCCCCTCAGTTTTGTGCTACTATTTTCCCCAATTAAAATCACGGGGCATCAGGCCAGGTGACGGTTTCACAAAAATCAACTGCTATGAAAAATCCTTCTGAGTCAACAGGGTTGTGTGCAGGCGTGAGTACATATTCAGCACAGAAGGTAGAAGCATTATTGAGGAAAGCATTTTCCATCTAAAAATGACAGTTGGGTTAACTGAATATTTCCCAGGACTGGCATGGTTTTGACAACAGCAACAAGAACACAGACATGAAGAACCTAGGCAAGGACAATTTTGTGGTATGAGAAGGAAGGGCATGCAGCCACACCAGGCAGATGCTTTGGGAAGAAAAGGGTTTCCCTCTTCCCTGGACAATGTCTGATAGCAGAGCCATGCTCTGTCCTCCTTGCTTTTCTGCTGGAGATGCTCGACTTCAGAGAAACAATCCCAAGTTGTCTGGGCTGGGCTTGCAGGCAGGTGCCAGGGTTGAAGCCCCATGGGGCAGCCAATCCAGCTTTGTCCCAATGCCTGGAAACACCAGTGCTTTTGCAGACCTGGTTATTGCGGAGTCATCTCACTACTCTTTCCTGCTTTTATTGGAAAGTGCAATTTTACACTTTAAAATGTGAAATTAATTACTGGTGAATATAGAAATAAAAGACATTGTGAATGTTTTCGTAGATGAAATTGTTGTTTTCTAGCCAGACTCCAACATGACAAAAATCTGATGGGCTGTTGACATGACTGGAATTCTCAAAGTTGAGATTGGATCCCCACAACATTTTTAGTGCTATATTTCACTTTAACCAAACAAAGAGAAAAAGAAAAAAGTTCCCTGTCTCCAAAATGTTTCTACCCATGCCAATAAACATCTTTGTATTGATGATGCTTAGACTAGGAATTTATGTACCATTATAATTCAAAGATGCACTCTAAGGATTTATGTGTGGCAACTTCCAGAGTAATACAGACTGTACCTGTCTAGAGCTGTTTCTACAGTACATTTTATCAACACACAATTACTTCATATTCGCCTCATGATAATTTGTGGAAAATTTTATAAGAATGGCATTTTTACAAGGTGTTCTTAGAATCAAAACAAAAATTCGCTATATAAATGTACACTATCTCTACACCAGTTTTGCCTCCTACTGCTTCTATACCATGCGCAAGTTTCACATTTTTGATTCTTCAGTTGTCTCTCTTATTAATAAAACAATAATCTTTAGACCCAGGAAATACATAAAAGTGTGGAAAGTGATGCTAAAAAACCTGCGACTTTCACATGAAAAACAGAGAAATAATTTTTTAAAATACCAGGAGGAGATTATTAAAAACATCAAATCAATTACTGTATTTCCTTACTTTTGGACTACACAGTATCCCAGTTCTCTGGTGATACAATGGAGGAACATACTATTCTTGATGGACACATTTCAGGTTTATTGTTATTTTTAATGGTAGAAAGGGTGAAAGGACAATGAGGTGAATCTAACAATTGTAATGATGAAAAAAATACTGCTGTTCTGGCAAGAGTAATAATGATGTACTCATCAGTGAGAACCTGCAAGTGAAACCAGTCTGTTCTTGCTGTTCCAGTCAGACAGACAGAGATGGGACAGAGCTGTGCAGCACAGCAGAACAGCAGCACAGCAAGTTCAACAACATTTTAGTATCGCTTTTAGAACATGGAAAACCCAAAGCAAAGTGTTAGCATTGAGAGTCTGTTCAGGTTTAGCTGGAAGAAAGGCCAGCACTAGTCAAGGGCCCAAGTATTAACAGGCTAAACATAGTTTAGAGGGAAGACTCAACTGCAACATAACCTGTCCCTGTTCCTGCAGTAGGGTGGGCACTGAAGAGAAACAAGCATGCAGGGAGAGAAAAGCATGAACAGGAATGCCCAGGACAGTGTCACTTTGCACAAGTCATCCAGTGAAGGCAAAGACGGTCTGGATCCCACAGCCCAGTTGCCTGAGATGGAGCCATGTTAGATCATAATATAAATGTAGAACATCTAGAGGATAGGATAGGAGCTGGCATTTTACTTTTTATTTTGTGCAGTCAGTGACATTCAATTCTGATTTTGACCCACTGATTCTGTTATAGTACGTAACACTGTAGTGTCATGGTGGATAGGAATTTGGCTTGTCTGGGGGCTGCAGGATGTAGCTCGTGTTCAAGCCTGGCCTTCTTACATTTGCTATGGTCTCTAGGTACGAAAATATCTGCAAACTGGTTCAAGATAATAATCCTTATATGTAAGTATCTTCCTTCTCCTTTTGGTTAGAGGTTTTTAGAACAAGACTTCTCACAAAAAAGACGGAATTATATATAGCATAAAACTAGTGCTGTACATGAGAAAAGTGTTTCTTTAGTAGTTAAAAATAACAAAAAAACCCCCTCTGAATTTAAATTCGTCACAATTTCAGTATTCCCTGCTTTGTCTGCACTACAGGCATTGATACTACTAAGCAGCAGCATTTACTTAGGATCATGTATGCTTGGATTACATGTTGTAAGCACCATCTTCTAGCAATATTGCAAATTAATTAGAAAAGCTAATATACTCTGTTTCAGGTGGAAAAAATTGTTTACTTATATCTGCATCACTGAGATATGAGACCCAGCCTAAATACTCCTTTAATAAATGTTTAAATATAGGTGTTCTTGTCTGATCACTTTCCTCCACAGAGATTCAGTTCTAGTGCATCATCCTATCAACATTTCAGTAGCAAGTTTTGGCCTAAATCATCAAATAATTTCCATTTGTGAATCATCAACCAGTTTCATGATACTTAATGTACAGAAAAATTTATTAAAGCTCTTTGGCTTTTTTTTTTGAGAGAAAAGTTCTTGATTTGGGATGGGATATGGTAAGTCCTGAGAAAAGATCCAACAGACAATAGATAGAATTATTCTACTATGGTTTGGTTTTTGTCATCTCCTTTTTCTCCTGACAAGAGCAAAGAAAAGGAATCAGAATAATTCCCCTTTCCTTCCTTGCTCAACTCCAGATTTGGTAAGGAAACTGGAATTTTATAAATAAAAAAAGTAAAATAAATAAAGAAGATCCATGAGATGATTGGGCATAAACCTAGCTGAACTGATGTACAAGCTGGTAGTGTTAGAAGAACTTTCATTATCCTTCCTACCACCCATTGTCATTAAAAAGGTTTCGTATTTAATAGACAGGTGGTGGCTGGTTTGTACTAGAATCCAAGCCCACTTCACCTTTGGATATTGAAACAATGTGGATATCAAGCCATGCAGATTGTTCAATACCAGTGTTAGAATGTCTCAGTGACTTTTGGCTTTCTTGCCTAGATAAATACATTTAAAAAGCAGTTATTTGCTCCTTCTTTCAAATTTGAAGATCACTGGCATCCACCAACCCATGCAATCACTTAATTAACAAGCAAGATTGATCTCTTTGGTGTAGATGAAAAACAAATGCACATTCTATTGCCCCAAATGGAAGTATTTTGATATGACATTCCTCAAAGCACTATTTGTCATTACCCTTCTCTAGTCCTGCTTTGCCAAAAACTTGGGGGGGATTCCATGGACCATCGACTTCTCTTAAAGACCAAATAGGCAAGCAGTCAGTTCTGGAGAAAGAGAAGGCACCTCTCTGGCGTGGCAAACCATGGGTCCGAGTTCACCAGCTTGGCTGGTCAGCCAGGATGTGAAGGGTGTCAGGCTACATCCCAGCACACACTGTAATCAGTAGGGGATAACGGGATAGGGCATTGTTCTGTATTTTGCAGGTAATTCAAACCCTATTGTTGCACTTTTTAGGCTCCTGTAATCTGCATAAAATGTAACTAGATTAAGCAGCTATATTTTTTTCTTAGTGACTTGTTTCTTTGCATAAATAAATATCAGGTGCCATTTTGTTGCATCACTGATTTATATTTGTATAGTAATTGCCTAAGCTGATTACAGTGCATGAGCAAGCAGAAGGGGAATGGAAAGAGGATTTCTCACCAGGATTGAGGAGTTACAGTTTTCTTTTTGAGGATTAAAGTTTTCTGTTAGCTGCATAACACATTCTTATCCCTGTGTTTGCCTTAGAATGAATCTTGCTAACCCAAGAGCTTGACACTCCATTATTTGGTGCAATCGGTTTGCTGACATCCACATCACTGGCCATGTGGAAGCGCTAGAAGTCAGGACTACCTCCATGACTGGAAGCACCAGCTCTTTCTGTTTTCACCCTCTGGATTCATCTCAATCTGCGCAGGATGAGTTCACAGATTTTACCTCCCAGCACTTCATAATGGGGAGCACAGAGGTAAAGAAAGCACTGTAATTGGAATTGTTCAAGCAGAGTTTGGAAGGTGTCCTACATAAAAGACCATAAAAAGATGGTCTTCAGATCACTTCTGTTATTGGGCGAAGAACAGAAGAGTAGGGAAGAGAGATTGGAGCTAGGCAGAATGCTTAAATTATTTCACTGCCACTTGGTCATTGCTGAGTTTTGTAGTGGTAACAACACTTTACAGATGAATGTGGGTAACAATCCCAGAGGAAAACTACACAGGTGATATCTCTAAAAAGACTTCCTGCTAATTTTAGCTCCAAAACTCATGCCGCTCTAAGTCACGTTGTCCAATCCAAACTTAGTGTCACCAATAATGGCAGCAATGTTCATATCACAAAAAAGAGGCCTTAAATGATGATTCAATATTTCCTCTTACAATGTTTTCAAAATTATTTTCAGCAGTATTTTACTTATTTGAGCGCACTGTTTTACGTCTCTTTAGAGCTGCATCAGTGAAGACATGAAGTTCTACCTTTCCAAATGCCTGTCAGATATTTAAAAAAAAAAAATCACAAATAGCGAACTTCTAATGTCCTCTTGGCACTATTTCACTGTCCTTCCAGCCAGCACTAATCTCTGTTACTCTTGACACTGTTCTGTTAGGAGGCTTAAAGTGTGCCTGCTAGAACACTGTGCAAGGATAGATGAAAAGGAGACTAAGGGGAGGAAACATAGCTCTGTAACGAAAATTAAACCAGCCTTTGATGCAGGCAGAGTTATGATTATCAGATTCACACACTCACAGTCACACCACAGAGGGCAGTTTATGCAGCCGGGCTCACACTGAGACTTTTTGCACAAACAACATCAAAGCATTTACAACTCTGCTCCAAGTTTTTCTCAGTTCTCACTTTTTTTGTTGCATTCAGCAATGAAACTTAAATGTGGGAATGGGCAGCCCACAGGAGCTATGAGGTTGTCACAGGAACTGGGAAGAGACTAGAGTAGGTAGACAGGTGAGAGAGGCTGGAGAGCTGTGGGAGCTAGTGGATCATCTCCAGAAGGAGCAATGAGAAAAACTCCAGCAGGGAAACCATAGCCAGGGTGGGGAGTAATGAAGTGGAGAAAGAGGCATAACATCAGGAAGGCAGATCTAGAAACCATTTGGTTTCAAATGTGCTCTGACACCCTTACTAAGATCAGCAGACTGTTCAGGTGGCTTACAATGCCTAGGAACACGCAAGGTTTTCTCACCATATGGTACATGCAGTCCTACTGAAAGCCTACGGAAGTTTGTTATTAGCTTGCCTGTACAAAACATACAAGATACACACCAACAAATTAATATTGAACTCTGAATTTGTAGAATTTAATGGCTTTTCATATTCAGTCTCTTAATCCCAATATTACTTTTAATTCATGTACTATATGTTCAAACACATGTAAGGAAAGTTAAGCAAAACTTATTGAAAAGTAATATTCTCTGGTTGTCATCAGAGCGCCATGCTAAATTTTTGACTTGCTCAGAGAACTAGAAATGTGTTAAAAATGTACTCAAACTTGATTAGATATGGTATTTCTTTTATAAAGGACAAAGCTCAGACTGATGTGCTCACAGGAAAATAAAAATGTGATCTTTTTAAAAATTTTTTTTTTAATTCCTCTTGAATTTGTTTCTTTTATCCCATCAACTGGCATAGTTAGCAATCGTTAATAGGCAGTGTGCTTTGCAGTAGCTTATTTCCCTTAAGCAAAATCAAAAGCATCAGGGCCACCTATACCTAGCAGACTTTTTTACAAAAGCTTTTTTTGGGAGTGAGGCTGCTCTTCCATTCCACGGTCTCCCACACTTCCCCTGCTTTTCCTGCTGTGAATGTTTTTCCAAATAGTCAGTCTCTCTCTACTCGGTGTGTCATTTGTTATCCCATGTTTCCCCATGAATAATGGGCAACGGAGTGTAAAGTTCATATGGTGCAAAGTGACTTCTCTTCCTTTATTAGTAGCAGATGCAAGCAAGGAAACCCAGTGTCTTCCATGTTAAAGCCTATACTTTCCACAGAGCCATTCCCACAAAACCTCCTCCCAGTCTCAGGCAAAAAGGTCAACGTGAACCAGAAAATATCAAAACAAAGTCCACACATGAGAGAAATTCAGTTTCCCAATCCAGCCAGCTCAGCACAACCGTCTTTAGGAGGCATATCTACAAGCTCCAGCCACCCTCCTTAGCAATCCTGAACAGATCCCATTCTTGGAAGCTACTTTCTCCATATGTCATCAGGTATGAGGGTAAGTATATTCTCCTTATCATGAGTTTAACAGAAAAACTTTCTGGTTAGCCACTAAAGCAAGACCAGGCAGCCAGGAACAATCTGTTTTCTTCTGTAACTGGCTAGTTACAGATATAACTGTGTGCAGAGCAAATACCTCATGCATGGTGTTAAAACTTCTACCCAGCCATGATTCTGATGGATCACTCCAGTTCCTGCACCATGCAACCCAAAGCTATAGTTACCACCAACATCCAAATGGGAAAAACAGTATCTGACAGCCCATTAAATTATGTGGTGAAAAATCCAGTAAGATTTTACATGCAAATAAAATTTTATCAAGTGTATAATTGCCTCTGATACCTAAACTACACCTCCAAAAAACTTAATCTATGAAGGTTAATGAAACAAGAAAGAAAACTCACAGAGCTTGTACTGCCTTACCTTTGGGAACCTCTGACACCTTCAGCCATAATCTCTTACGTACAGGAACTCTTGTTACAGTCCCAGTTGAGCTCCTCTCTGTGAGTAGTCACAGGAGTGATGTACTGGATCTGCCTTTTGGATTGTAGTTGCTTTCAAGCCAGCTCAGTTGGAGTTGCACCAACAGCGTGTCTAAGCCTTCATTGCCTTCATGGACCTTACTGAGGAGTGGGTGCTCTGTCTTGGGATTATGCAGTCAATAACATGGCTGTTCCATCTCCCAGTTAAATTGTCAGGGAACTACATGATGACTAGAGCATTTATAACCCTCACAAAAAACTTTCTATCAAGCAGTCAGCAACAAAAAACAAACCACAAACAAACAAAACAACAACAACCCCTAAGAGACCTCAGACCTCAACAAAAAATTGGGGTGTTTTGTGATCCTCAGGACCTCTAGGTAGTACTAATTCCTCTGTATCTGTGCTCACTCATCCAGGATGTGGTGGAGAACTTCTTCCCCTTTACTTGGTGCTGCCATTCTCCTTCCTCTTTTAAACTTGCTCACTGATACCTGTTAGTAGCTTTCAGCTGTCATTACCCAGGGCAAGACAGCTGCACTTATTGTTTCTCTCAAGGGATTATCTCCATTTTTCGGTCTCGCTTTGCTGACATTAAGTGGACAATTCAGGTTGCACTGAAAATGATGGGGAGTTTGTAGAGTGGAATGAATGCACACTGCAGAGTTCTTTGGCTCCCCACAGCCCTGGCTCCCTTTGCAGCCTGGGTTAGACCCCTGTGTCCTGCCTTGCCCCATATGCAGCAAAGAAAAACTGCTTGGAGAACAATCATCTGGCAGCCAGTGTGTATTCTTTGCATCCATCACCTTTGAGGAACATGAAGCTATGTCCACATAATTAGGGAAACCATGGCACATTCAGTCTTATTCTGGCCCTACATCTCATGTTTGCCTATTTTATCTCTGAAATGCAATTATAACTACACTGGCATATTTGTTTTGTTTTCTCAAACCTGTTTTTCTTGTTATAATAGCATGTACTATATCAACTATTTAATGCAGTTAAGAAAAAAAAAAAACCAGTAACATTGCAAATAATTAAGACTGTGCACACATTCCAAGGCTGTGATAGCATCACAAGTCATGAGAGCTTTGCTTTTTAGGAGTATTGTCTTGCCAGAATGACTGGGTATGGTTGCCTTTGGGTTAACAATTAGTTTTGTAAGGTGTTTTGGGCACAGTTTTGATTCCCGTGACTGTGTTTTTAAGATAGGAAGGAAGCTTCCTAGTGCTAAATGCTGCATCTAAATGTGACTAATTACACCACAGAGACAAGCAGTGCTAGTGTTGATAGGAAGAACAGTTATGAGAATGATCATTTCCAGGATCACCCCAGCATGCACCTTTTGGCAGTCTGACGGTGTTTAAAACTGCTTATTCTAGAAACTTTCCAAGGTTCCTCATTAGGTGACTTGAAGTGATTGTGTTTCCTTTAATTAAAGACCTACTTTTTGCTTTCCAGAACAGTTTGGAGCAAGGAAATTTGACCCACTCATGACCTCCAAGCTGCAACTCTCATGACTTGTAGTACTGATGGATTTCCCGAATAACTGTATGTTCCTATCTTATCCTAAAATCTCTTGAACACCTGATGGATCAAGAGATATATTTCAGTGGTTTTATCTCTGCTGAATGCATTCAGGATAGTACCTCCATAATAATTTCAAGGTCTAGCACTTCTTTGTTTAAACTAATGAGGCCTCATTTCAAGCACCACTTCAGTGTTTTTGTCTCCCTTCCTTCTTGACTTTTCCATGCCAGGTATTTTTGTCTTCTTTTCCTGCTGGCTATTGCATGCCAACTAACTTATTGCTATGGCACAGAATATACCCCATCTGTCAGAAGCATTTTTTAACAGAGTTTAAGCTGAATGTTGAATGAAGCCATGCTTTATGTAGAAGAGTTTTAATTATTCTTCGGTCTGAGGAAGTGGAAAGTAAGGCCAGGATGAGGAGGACTGGGTTGTCAGGAAGATAGCTGGAGGGAATCAGAATATATCATTACCTAAGGGAGTGGTATCTTCAGTCTTTATCTACTTTAATTCTCTCACCAGACACATCAAATGACAGTGCTGTAGGGCTTAAAAAAATTGGGGCAAAGCTGGGGCAGTGGATGGTTTATAATGACAGCCTGTCTAAATGTCTGAGTGGCAGACAAGTGGAGAGAAAGAAGTTTGCAGTACAGGCTAGCTAAGGTGGAGTGATAATGCATTTGGATTTTATCTGCTTGCTTTCTCTAGCTAGGTTTGACAGCTGGCTAAACTGGCTAGCTCTGCATGAGCTTCACAATGCTGTTTATTAAATTATTTGCTAAGAAAATTGAAATTTGGCAATCATCACAGTTGTCCAGAACTAATTGTTACTTCATTGAACACAAGAACTAAGGACTTGAATGACTCTTGCTTTATTGGCAGAAGTGAGAAGCAGTCACAGCCTGATTTCTTTCCACACCTCCTAAAAGGGACCCAAGTTAAGAGTCCAGAGCAGGTGGAATTAGTGTAAAGAAGGGGCTCTCCAGGAGGGAATGTAGCTGCAGTTCTGCCAGTCTCTCTTTCCCATGAAAAAACCACATTTTTCCATTTCTGTGTCACTGTTCACACATGAAAATCTATTTCCTACTCCCTAGGCAAATCTGGCATGTGTTCCTCTAGCTCATTTAGCTCTTGTGGCACATGCATATATACGTGGCACAATAGCCACAGATAACCTGGGAAACCCCTGCTGATGCCACCACGAGCTTGTGAGGCCGACAGACCCTGGGTTCACCCAGCACAGCTAGGAGCCCAGGCACATCCCATAGATTCTCAGGGGAGATGAGGTGTCTCACCAGCCCAGGACTTCCCTTCCCTCCCCAGACTTGATGATTACAATAAGCTGACAAGTGAGGGACAGTATAATGCTGTCCCATCTCTTTAGCACAGGAGACTTAACAAGCTTTTCCATCTCCTGTGAAAGAGAAAAGATGGAAAAATGAGGAGTGCCTACATGGATGGGTGGGGTCACTCTTACTCAGCTGTGTGTATTTAACAGTTGAGCTTTTATCTGGGATAGTCACAAGCCTCCACTAATAGACAAAGGAGAGAAACAGGCACTTCCTGAGACATATTTATGTCATTTGAGACAGATATCTAAAGAGGCCAGCCCTGGCAGGTGATTCATCCCATCTAGCACTTTCTCCACAGACTAGAGAGGGAGACTAGACCTTCAGGTAGCAAAAAGTAAGTCGGATGAGTTCAATATAGATAAAAATAAACAATGTGATACCACCCCTCAAGTGTTCTTCTAGTGTTGATTTTTTTTTTTCTTCTTTAATGTTTACTGTTATCTGGAGCCAAGTATGTATTTAGTAGTGAAACAGGTCAAACCAGCTATTACAGATCTCTCTCTTGATTAGCAGCAGTTTTTGTTACTACATAAGACAACTAAAGCACCATTTCCATCCTGTGCCATGATAGCCTTTTATCAAAGTCTGTTCCAGGTATCATAGCCCATGACATCCCAGGGGAAGACACAAAGATTTTTCTCTTCCACTTCTTGCTGTTTAAGCAGACAGCAAAGAATTGCTCAGACATAAATACACATACAAATGTAGGGTGTGTAGTATTATAAATATGCAGTATGTTGTATATAGACTCTTTGAACTTACACTCCACTCCAGATCGCCAAATTACTTACCTGTGATGGTGGTCAGCAAGTGTTGCCTTACCAAAAAACTGTTTATAAAGAGCTCACCATCAACTGTCCTAATTTCTGCTTTCCTTGTTACATATCACCTGACTGCATCTATTCCCTGAACAGATGCAAGAACACACACAGAGCAAGATCTGCATTTCTTTCCTGGTCTAGGACCACAATGAAATAATGTCATGCAAGAGAAAAAAGAAGAACCAAGAACAAGATGACATATCCTTGCCTAAATGACCTCCAGTCCTAATATTAAAAAAAAAAAAAAAGAAGAAAAAAGAAAAGATACAATAAGCAGGCACAGGGGCTTACTGGAATAATGTCAGTAATAGACAAGTTATCAGGCAGTACATGCTGGGCTTCTGCAGCATGGCTAATTTGGGCCTCTGCAAACATCATGGAAGAAAAGAGCTTGATGGAGACAAGCCGGCATTCTACAGAGACTTGTAGTGGGCTCCAGAGAGCAAGGCAACATGGCCTTTCTCACACCCAAGCATGAGGTTCTTCTCTACTCCTTCGGAGATAGGATAATGCTCAGCAGAGTGATGAGAAAATGGCATCTTTTGCCCAGAGTAAGAGTGTCAATGCTCAGCAAGGGATGCAATTTAAAACATATTCTTATCCCCTTGGCAGCACTATTGCTCAGCTTTGGCAGCTCCTCACTCAGTTGCCTTCCACAAATCCCACTCCAGGATGCTGAATTTCCAGCATACCCATAGATCAGATTTGGATGTTAGAAATACCACTGGGTGTCTACAACTCAGGAACTATGAACCTTCAGCAGTATAATGTCCAAGTGTCTTTGGCTATTGACCAAAGATACTGAAAGGCCTCATGGAAACAGAAACAGAGAGGCTGTTCACATATGTTTCAGCTAGCAATAGCATATCTCTTTCTAGGTTGTCAGTTTCCAATCTGCAGTGTGCTTGTTGTTCAGTCCAGCTCTTTCTAAAGAAATAAAAAAGGCTCCAGTTTTACAACAATATCCATAGGGCATGTGCTACACTAAGATTAAGGACCAAAGGCACACAGAATTCAAACAAGCCAAACTGCTGAGTGCAATGGACCCAATGAGGGCTCCCTTGGTCATGAGATCATTGCCAAACAGGGAGGATTAGCTTTATAGAGGAAAGGTGCTGGAACTATCCTGGCTGCTTTTCATTGTCCCATACTTGCACGCTGGGGAGAAACTCTAGCTCATTACCCCTCCTCATTAGCCCTACTTGTCCACCTCTTGTGTTTCATGGCCTCTTCCATGGTGGCTCAGACTGGAGGAAAAGGAGAAAAGTGCTAGTGGCTCATGAAGGGCTCATTTGTTTTTTTTACAGACTCAGTGGAAGGGTTTAGTTGCTCCATATCTTGCTTAGTATTAAATCTTTGCTATAAACAGAGAGCATAGGAATATTTGTCAGAAGCAAACAAAAATGTCATAAACATCTCTTTCATATTTAAACAAACGTTTCCTTATTCCCTTTGCTCTGACTTTAGTTGTGTATTTGTTAGCAGTAACATTTATCTGTGCTGGATTGATTTATTCATTTACATGCTTAGATTTACATCTCATAGGGGTCCATATTGCCCAGGTCAAGGCAAAAGCCAGGAAAAGATGAGGTTGTGCTTAAAATATTAACTTGTAAGTCATCCAAATAGTTTGGTATAGGCTTTGGTAACCTGTGAGTGGTTGCTGGCTCTGACTGTGCCTGATGGGAATTTCATCCTTCTATCTCAACCTACCACCCCATAAAGGTGGTGCTTAATCTGCCATGGCCTCCATGACAGCATGACCCAGAGGCACCATTCAAGGGCAGAATATGACGTTTCTTAACTTCAGTCTCTAATGGACATCTACGTTGCTAGTCCCTTTTGCCTTTTGTTTTTGCAGTGAAATGAAATATATATTCTAACAATTAAAAAAATACATTCTTAGAGCATTTGCATTTTTCCTTCCACATTACAGTGCCAAAATGTTCAGAGACAGCCCTATCTGTTAAAAGAGATGTTAAAGACTTAGAAAAGCATATAATTGTCTGAAGCCATAGACCAAAGAGCTGGTAGACCAAAGTCTGCAAGATGAAAACATCATCAGGGCACGTGTACTGACTTATTAAGGAATCAACAAACTCTGCTCTATCCTGTTGTTCTTTGGTTTACACAGAATAAACCGTCCACACTGATACACATTATACACAAAGGCCCATTTCCGGCTTAGGGATCTAGGGACTGGATTGCCCTTTGTCTGGTCCTAGACCTGAAAACAGAAGATTTAAATTAGGGATATTACTCATTTTCTGAGCAGTAGTATAACCAATCTGCACTCTAAATATGGCACTCAGGAGTGTTCCACTTCTTCGGAAGTGTAGCTACTCAGTCTTGTGCTGCAGTGTACTCCCTCCTCATTTGTGCTGCACTGGAGTTTTCTGGGCTGCACTGTCAGCCGGGGCAGAGGACTGACAAGGCTTAAATCCCTCTTGCTCCCATTTCTGTCAGACCACACAGATTTAGGGATGAGCTTCTTCACTTTCTGAAGGGCTTCAATGAAAGGACAATTCATCTGGCTGCTGGCCCTCAGCCCTGGATTTGGTCATCTGCTTGGGCCAAATTTTCCCTTTGGGCATGGTCTGACGTGATCACACAATGCTTTCAGTTGCAATCCTGCCCACTGAGCTGAGAGCACAATTTAGCTGTTAAAGATGACACAAATCCTGATGCAAAGTCTTTCCTTTGTTCTTTGTTATCTCCAAAAGAATTTCAGTCTCCTTTGCAGCTGTTATTTTTCTCCAGTAAAAACAACTCTTTTGTGGTCATTACAAAGAATTAATAACTGTCAAAAACCTCTGCTAAAAATAGCCCTGTGGAGCATTTAAGGTGTCATTTCTCTTGCATTACTACTTTTAGGCATTTTGCTCAACTCCATAGGATGCCTTTTTTTGTGTTGACTTAAGTAGTTACATTTCCTGTTGCAGGGATGAAAGTAACACATACATTTTTAAAAAATACTCTCCAACTTCCAGTGGACAGAACTATTTCTATTGAATCAGTGAAAGTATCTGTGGAGTAAGGCACCATTTGGGGATAGTGCAGATCCTGATATTTAACCCTTCATTACAGCAGTGTCTCTGGAACTACAGCCATGTACCAAACCAAATACATTGCCTAGGATTGTGACTACAAAAAACCCTAAACAAATTAGCAAACAAACAATAAACCATCCCTCATGGTTACCTGCATGCTCTTACATTTAAATGGCAACAAACTACATATGAATTCTTGGATTAGCATTTTTCCAGTATAGCATATTTTTTGTCTTTATTTCTAAATAGAAGTATTTAATTAAAAACTTAATTAGAAATATTATGCAAGAAATGAAAGTCTGTTGATATGCTGTGCTCTTCCAAGATGCTTAAAATATTGCTGAGTTTAGGGGAAAATGGGTCAAGAAGTCAGGGAAATGTGAAGTCTAAGGTGAGGTACTACTACTTTCTGAAGATTACACACACATGTTTAGGCTCACAATAAGGTAGAATATCTTGTTCTAAGGCATCACACATTGTACACACACAGACACACACGTTTTGGCTCATGATAATGTAGACTATCTTGTTCTAAGGCATCACTGTGTACGCACACACACACGCACAAACATTTAGACTCATGATAATGTAGAATATATTGTTCTAGGGCATCACTTTGCAGGCACACACTCAAATATTTAGACTCATGATAATGTAGCATATCTTTTTCTAGGCCATCACCATGGTTCAGATGTATTATCTGTGTCTTGTTCAAAGAACAGTTTTGTTGCTGAAGATCTGTGCTGGTGATGAAGGGGGCTGGAAGATCAGTAATATTATGTAGTACTAGAAACACTGTGCAGGCTGTGTAGGACTCCCAACCACTTGCTGCTCACTCCTTGAGGGACTCACTGTAGCTGATTCCACACAGGAACTCACTGTGTGGGCCAGGACAGTTAAGCAACAGGAGCAGAGGGAGAGAAGCCATAGAGAAAGAAAGGAAGGCAAATGGACATGCCACAGCCTCTGCTGTTGTCTTGTATATCTGTGAGCAGCATTGAAAAAACAGCCCAGTCATTGGATATGTCTGAATTTGATAGGGGGTATCACAAGACTTTTTTTCATTCATAATTATATGTTTCAGGTTTTGAAGAAGTAGGGATTTTATATTCCACTAAACTTCATGCATATAAAGTAATTCTGCAGAAAACAGATGATCAGTTCTTAAATTTCAAAAGGGCTCAGGGACTATTAAAAAGCTCTTCTTCAAGTGCAAGTCATGTTTCTTGTTCATCTTAATTGAAGGGAGCAGAACTGCTAACTGCATCCTGTATTTCAGGCAGTGAGGTTTTGCTGAAGATGAGTAGAAAGTATGGTGTACAATGGGGATCATGGGAGTCCTTCGCTTTAGTAGTCAACCTTTTGCTCTGTCCTGGTGTGCTTTTCATTCAAGGATGTTTCAGGGCAAGAAAAGATGCTGACTTTATTTTTTATGTTCAGGATGGTCACTTGGGGTTTTTTTCTGTCTTGGAACTAGACTAAGGTTGTTGTACATAAGTAGAGAACATGATGTATTTCACTAGAAAAGTACAAAAACAGAAACACTTTTGCAAAAGTACTTCACAGACATCGTGGAAAAACAAAGCTGTAATTGTCATAGGGAGTGGAAAGACAGATCAAATATCTTGACATTTTTAAAAAGGGCACTTTATGCACACTTTTTGCTTTCTAGATTTTAAATCTGCTCTGCCTCCTCTTTTTCTGCCACCTGGACTGTAACCAATTCAAGACAAAAAAAAAACGTATTATGACTCAGGATGAACTCTATTCCTACTAATCAACAATGAATCAGAAAGGTACCATTGAAGGAAGAGAATTCCTTAGTAAGATTTGTGTCTATTAGGAACAGTACATTTCTTTTCAGGAGAGCCCTTGTACAGAGAAAGATAAGACTTGAGAGCAAGGTTGGCATCTAGCACTAAATCTTCAGTACAGAAGACAGGAAGATCTGCTGCACAGAGCTCCACGGTGTGAAGCCTGGCAGAGCAGTACTTGCTATGCAGACCAGGAAAGGATGGCAACAGCAGAGGCTGTATACTAATAACCCAAGCTGCAGCCGAGATTCTGCTGTAATAAAGGCAGAAATGTTTTCATCTCCCTTGGCCCTATGAAAACTAGGCATCCCATCCAAACAAGTCATCTTGATTCTTTCCCTCTTGTGAATAGTGAGAAACAGACAGTCTGGAAAGTAATTTATCCTTCTTCTTATAGTTACATGCCTTAGGATAACATCACTCACCTTCTGAAAGAAATCTTGAATAGAGGACAGGTCACAGTCTTAACACTTTTCCTGTTTCAGAGATTTTAGAAGCTCCCAATTAAAAATGGCAGCACTGTCACAATGGTGGAAACATCTGTGAAAATGCTGAAGGAAAACAGTATTTTTGGCTGCTGAATGTACTTTGCATGAACATATTCAGGATGCTGCAGGTAATAGAATATAATAGACTCATAGATAAGATAATAATAATAGAATCACAGACTCATAGAACAAGCTGAGTTGGAAGGGACGCATAAGGATCATCAAGTCCAACTTCTGGCCATGCACAGAACCAGCCCAAGAATTACATATGTGCCCAAGAGTGCTGTCCAAACACTTAATGAACTCTGGCCAACTCCAGTGGTGCTGTGACCATTTCCAACATAAACCTTCCCTGACACATCTTCAGGCCATTTCCTCGGGTCCTGTCACTGGTCACAAGAATGAAGTGATCGGTGTCTGTCCCTCTGCTTTACCGCATGAGGAAGTTGTAACTGCAATGAGGTCACCCCTCAGTCTCCTCCAGGCTGAACAGACCAAGTGATCTCAGCCTCTTCTCATGCAGCTTCATCTCCAGACCTTTTACCATCTCCATGACCCTCCTTTGGATGCTCTTGAATAACCTCATATCCTTATTATACTGCGGCACCCAAAACTGCACAGAATATTCAAGGTGAGGCTACCCCAGAGCAGAGCAGAGCAGAGTGGAGCAGAGCAGGACAATCCCCTCCCTTGCCCAGCTGGTGATGCTGTGCCTGATGCCCCCCAGGACACGTTTGGCCCTCCTGCCTGCCAGGGCACTGCTGACTCATGATAGTGCAAATGCCAGAATTTTTCAGAGCCTGATCTATACCCACATTCCCTCTGTGAGCAGCCAAAAGAGAGCAGTGCTGACAGTAGGAACAGCAAGCCATTTTTGCCATGCAGCATAAAAGGATGGGATGACACTTCTCCAGCTAATACCAGAATTTAACATTTTCCATTAACAGAGTGGATGATAATACAACAGACACAGCAAATTTGCCAAAGAATTCATTATAGTGGATTACTGTGGTGTGGATTGCACTGCCACATAATGATCCCTTTGTTAGGTTTAAGCTGCATGCCCCTATATGAGAGGTGTGATCAAATGTCTAATTGTTTTAAATTTTCATCTAAGAATGAAATTGCATACAGGTGTAAATATTACTTCCTGTTTTGAAAAAAAGCATCTAACTCTTAACAGAGGGGGCACATTGCCTCCTCTGATCTCAGTATGTAGAAGTTGGGCTGTAAGGGAATTTCCAGTGAGGTCCTTGTTGCATACACCACCCATATTTTCTTCTGAGATGTGTCCATTAACCTAGTCTTGCTCCACTGAAGTCAGTGAAATAATTCCAGCTTTTTACTGATGCAGAGGAGTCCAGCATCTGCTGGCTGCAACATTAGCCTTCAGATTGCCTGTTCAAGCAAGTCCCACACCATTAAGCAGGTTTTTTTGTACAGAACAAACTGCTCTACAGAGAGGGTGGAGGTGGCTATGTAGTTCAAGCTCCAGCACTGGTTTAAGGCCTCTCTGTACTATTGCACAGGAGATTTAAGGGATAAACAGCTATCCTAAGCCTGTGGCTCTGGATGACTCGGACTGGGAGACTCAGAAGCCCAAGGGCTGGCTTTGTAGTCCCTTTTCTTATAAAGTGTGTGGGGAAAGAGGGAGCGATTCCCTGTGAGAACAGAGATCCCTCCACAATCCAACCATTCACAAAACTCAAAGCTGAATGAAGAGCACAGTTAGTGTCTGGACAACAAAATCCTCTCCAGAGAGTGTAATTCTGTTCTGCTGTGTAACCTAAACCTGCAATATAAATGCAAAGCGAGCAGTTGAGTGCAATTGGGTCTTTACATAAGTATATATCTGGGTATGGTTGAGTTTTAATGTACCATTGGTGTAATCACAAATAAGAAGGAAAAACTGGCAGCTGGTGACCCCATAATTTCAGAGATGCTATAATCAGAACAAAAGAGGTTATTTGGAGAGCTTCAAAGAATCTTTCCCATTCCAGAATCAGACCTCTTGCTGATAACTTAATTCCTCACCCAAATAATAATGCTGCAGCTTTATTAGTTAATCAATAAGACATGATACAGGGTATGGTTATCATAAGATAATCATACCCTGGAGCACTTTGAGGCATGAGCCTTATGCCTCTAATCAGATTGGGTGAGATTATCTTTTGATAACCACGCCTTTGGGGATTAGCTCATTTCTATTATGAGAAAATTTTATGGTTAGGGAAAATGTGCATTCCTGCAGTAGAAAAATGAAAATAGTATCTTAAAATTATAAGCCATTTCTCTCAAGCTGAAAAAAATCAGATTTACTTTTGGAATGCTTCAGGGAATTCCTCACTATCCATGCTATTTCAAGGCAAAAATAACTTTGAAACAGGTGACATGTTTGGGAGTCAGTTTTAGCCTACCATATATATATATATAATATGTATATATACACACTTCAAGGAAGCACATGGGAAAAAATATTCAATGACAGGTTTGCTGTAGAGCTGCAAAACAAAGAAAGGCATTGCCTTGTTTTCTTTAACAACAACAATAACAGCAACAACAACAAACCAACCAGCCAAGAAAACTCCCAAAAACCAACAATAAACAAGCTAGATGACTAGCTGTTGTTTCTGATGTCATATATGCTACACATCCAATTGCTGTTTGTATACATTAGAAGCCTATCTACAGTCATTTTTTGTCTACTGTTTACTAATCTGACATTGCAGTGTTGGTAAAAGTTTCATTTAAAGTAAAGAAAAGAGCATATTGCGTTGAAACAGAAAATAACCTTTTTCAAATACAATGTTTAGAACATTGTACTCATACACTGTTTTTATATGAAAATTCAGTGTAGACACTGAGATATTTTGGAATTGCTTTCTATGAGTGTTCATAAGAAATGTTAATGAAAAAAGTCTCAAATATACTTTTTGCAATTTTTAGATGTTTATGAGCATAGAGCTGTATGAACTGTCTGTACACTCAATCAATTCATGGTCAGTATTCATGACTAAATTCAATGATTTTGCTGAGTAAGAGTAAAATTAATAAAAAACCCTTAAATAATAATAATTTCAAGACTTCAGACTTCAGCTAGTGTTTTTTATCATTGGAGCTCACCTCTGTGTTCCATCCCACTGTGCTCCAATAGCGTGGGAAAGGAAGGCACACAGAGATGAAGTGTTTAGTCCCAGCTTGTCCAAGATGGCCATGACAGAGTCAAAAGCTGAATCATTGCCTAAATGCAGAGCAAATCTCTACACCAGGACTTGATGTGGGCCTGAGGGAGCTCAGTCACTAAACTGAGCCCGTGTCAGGGGTCTTGTTTATGCCAGCTCAGGTGAAAGAATTCCAGTGGTGCGAATACACAGACAGCCTTTCTGATGAACCTCTGAATATGAGCCTTACTGCAGAAAGCAGATAGCACACGAGGTAGGCTGTGACCTTTCAAAGAACATCCAGCTGATAAGAAGACTTCAAAGCAAAGCAACAGCTGTTTTCGCAGGCTGTGTTCACAGCCTGTGCTCCTACTGCCACCATATTCTTCCATGCTCACACTCATCCTCTCTCCTAGTTATGATTTTTCTAAATTTTGTCTGTAGTTTGTAGGTGTGTGTGATACTCTTCCATAAAACACAGAAAGATATTTTTAGATCAGGATGTTTCTTGCCCTTCCCTTCAGCACACATACCTTTTCCATTTTTTCTGCTGCCATTATTCTTGGCTAAACTGTCTGTACATCAGAATAGCATGAGATTTTGTGATTGCTTTGAAAAGAGAACAAATACTAAAACCATTGCAACTAACTCAGGATCTTTTGTTAATCTTCTAGGACAACACTTTGTTCCTATGTATTTCAACATGCAGCTACTTCAATTATTCTGGTATTTTGGTGTTTTTGAACGGAGAAGGAGTCATGGGAGATGTGATGGTAGCAGGCTCTTTGGCCACAGTGATCATGAAATGGTTGAGTTTAAAATTTTCAGAGTAATGAGAAAAAAGGACAGCATAGTTGCTACCCTGCAATTTGGGAGAGCAAACTTTAAGCTGTTCAGGGAGCTATTTAGCAAAGTACCCTGGGAACCTGTTCTTGAGGGCTTAGGAGCTTATGAATGCTGCTCAGTCGTTAAGAACCCCCTTTTAGACACAGGAGTGGGAAATTCACTGTGTGATAACTCAAGTGTGGCAGAAGACCAATCTGGTTGAACAGGGAAGTCCTCCTGGAGCTCAAGTGGGAAAGGAAACTATATGATCTCTGGAAGCAAGGTCAGGTCAGGAAGGTTACAGACCGGTGCTTTGTATACACAGGCAGAAGACGCAAAAGCTCAGAGTTAAAACTGGCATTTTTGTGTCAGGCAACAAAAAGGGTGTTTTTATGTATGTTAATAGCAAAAGGAGGTCTAAAGAAAACATTGGACTGCGGCTTGTTGAAGTTGGTCATCTGACTAACAGGAGGAAAAAACCAGCAGAGATATTCAATGCATTTTTTGCCTCAGTCCTTAATGATACTCACTGGGCTCATGGTGCCCTGAAGCAGAAGACTGTAAGTGTAGGGACAGTGATATTCTGTTTCTGGACACTGATACTGTAAGTGATCAGCTGGATCAGCTGCAGGTTCATGGTCCATGGCACCTGAGGGCATTGGCCCCACAGTATTGAAGGAAATAGAGGATGCTATGTCAGAACTCCTCTTGATCATCTACCAAAGGTCTTGGGAGCCTTTGGTGGTCCCAGCTGACTGGAAGCTACCCAGTGTTATTCATTTCATAAGAATGCTGTGAAGGAAGATCCAGGAAACTACAAATTTATTAGTCTAAGCTCAGTATCTGGAAAAATTATGGAGAAGATCACACTGGCTGCAGTTGAAAGACGTAAAGACACTTAAAGAACAATGCAATCATCAGGCAGAGTCAACACAGTTTCACAAAAGGAAAGCCCTGTTTAACTCATTTGATACCCTTCTATGGCAAGGTCACCTGCCTCATGGGTGAAGGAAGGAGGTGGATGTAGTTTTCCTGGATTTAGGAAGGATTAAGGATTCTTAATGGATTAATCTTGGATTAAGGCTTCTGATACTGCCTCTCACAGCATCCTTCTGGACACCTGCCCAGCTGTGGGATGAGCAGGTTCACGGTGTGCTGGGTGAAGACCTGGCTGAAGGGCAGAGCTCAGAGGGGTGCAGTGACTGGGGCTGCATCTGGCTGGTCACCAGCCACCAGCGGTGTTCCTCAGGGTGCAGTTCTAGGGCCAGTTCTGTTCCATGGGTTTATCAGGGATCTGGATGAAGGACTGGAATCCACCATGGGCAAGCTGGCTGATGACTCCAAACTGGATGGTGCTGTTGACGCTCTTGAGGGACAAGAAGCCTTGCAGAGGGATCCAGCTGGCTTAGAACATTGGGCAGTCATCACTGGCATGACATTTAATAACAATGAATGATGGATTCTGCATCTAGGACTTGAGAGCGATGCTGGGCACAAGGATAAAGCAGGAAAGGAGTGGCTGTTGGGCAGCCCTGCAGGAAGGGATCTGAGGGTGCTGGTTGACAGCAGCTCAGTGGGAGTCCTCAGTGTGCCCTGGCAGCTCCGAGGGCAAACAGCATCCCAGGAGCTTGAGCACGGCACTGCCAGTGACAAGAGAGGGATTGTCCCACTGTATTCAGTGCTGTGCAGCCTCACCTGGAGTGCTCAGGGCAGTTCTGCACCCCACAATTTTAGAAGGTTGTGAAGGTCCTTGAGTGCATCCAGAGGAGGGCAACAAAGCTGTTGAGAGGGCTGGAAGGCCATGTCCTGTGAGGAACTGCTGAGGACTTTGGGCATCTCTACTTTGTAGAGAAGGAGCTGAGGGGTGACCTGCTTCCTCTCTGCTGCTTTCTGAGGAGGGAAATTGAAGAGGGAAATGTTGCCTCTCCCTGGGATCCAGTGATAGCACACATGGGAATGGTGCCATGGAGGCACCCTTTCCATTGCATCCAAAAACTGTAATACCTGACAAATTATGTGTTACACTATCAGTTAATCATAAACTGTCCATTGCAGGTGGGGAGAGAACTTTAATGTCTGGCAAGTTAGTTATGACATGGAGGAGGTACAACTGAAGTTCATCTCATCCTGAAGAAAAGCCAATATGCACATTGTTACACCATGTGAGTTGAGACACATATGGGTGACCCTGCTAGGACTCTTCCCACAGCTTTATAGCTTATACGAGGGATCAACAAGGGATCACCTTTCATGACTGCCCACAGACTGCTCATGGCCCAGGTTCCTGAGGCTTCTCTGACTTCTCCACTTCAACATCCACTATTTCCTGAAGCAGAAAATGTTTAAGATGTAGCCCACAGTAGCTCTGTCCTGGCAATATTCCAGAATTGCTGTTATATTAGTTGCTGGTATTGTAAATGGACAAGGGTGTAATGGAGCCAAAATCTGAGCCATATATTGTCCAATTAGCTAAATAAATTTGAATTTTAAAAAGTAAATACGGCAAAGGGGTCTTTGACATGAATGGTAAAGTTGCATTTGGCATTTGTTAGTCCTAGGTCTATTATTATTTTTATTATTCTTACAATGTGAATTGTACTATAAGAGTATATATTTTTAATTCCTTGTTGACTATAATAACAGAAAAATTGAAATTAACTTCCATTTGTTTGTCACATTGACTATTCAGATATGGGATTTTTCATTGAAATAATGGAATGCCCCTTAAAATCATTTTTGTCTGTTAGATATATGACACATGGAGTAAATGTCAACATGAGTGTTGAAGGCTAACATTTCTATCTAGACTCCACAAATATCTAAAACCACTAGGGATATGGGAAGAATTAAGAAAAAATACGATCTTATCGTTTTGTCCTTAAGTCTCTCTCTGAATTACACGGTGTCAGCTTGTACGGGATGTTTCAAACTTCTCACTTGAAAATTTCAGTAATATGTACCTGTCCCTCTTAAGTATAAATCAGAGTAATTTTTTTCACTAACAGCCACTTACAAGGTGAAAGCAGATCCATGTCCCCTGCTCAGTTAGGGTCAGCTGCAGCAGCTTGCCCAGGACCATGTCCAGTTGGGTTTTGGGTATCTCCAGACATGGAAACTTCACAACATTTCTGGGAAACGTGTTTCAGTGTTTGACAGTAAAAAGCATTTTCTTACATTCAGATAGATTTTCATGTGTTTCAATTTGTGCCCACTGCCTCTTGTGCTGTCATTGAGCACCAAGGAGAAGAGTCATCTCCTTCTTCATTCCACTGGCTATTTAGGCAGCTTGTGGAGATACACCCTGATCCCTTCTGTTCACAGGGACATACAGAGCTGTGAAGAACATCCAGGATAGACCCCAGATTAGAAAAGTGAATTTTTCTCTAGCAATTCTCTTAACTTAAAAAAATACAGCTTTCTTTAGAGCTGTACTCTTCTACCAGCACTTCCCTAGATTTTTTTATTTAGAGGCAAAAGACTAGACAATTGTGCTTTCAGTATGTAGTTTTCAGAATGCACCACGTTTCTCAATTTTAAAAGCATTTTGAGAGCACAGGGGTCTGCCATAAGCTGTATGTGAAGATGAGAAGATTGGCTTGTCTCAAATCCAGTCATTCTCAGCGACCATTCTGTATAGCTGGTCAAGAAGTGGCAGTGGTTTCTGATACAGAAATACAATTGTGTTAGGAACTGGAGCAGACCAGCCCCCTTTCATTTCATGGGCAAAGGCTGGGTAAAGGAGACAATTTGTCAGCTCATTTTCTATGGATAGAGAAAACTGATATTAAAGAGAAGATTGTGATCCAAATGGATTTAAATGTCCAAATGGATTTAAAAATATAAGATCACTAAGACTGAAATGAGAATAGAGAATAATTGTGACACCTGAGGAAGTCAAAGCAAAATAGTCAGTTCTGCTGTTTGACATCTGTGTCCCACACACTCCAGAGTATACTGGTTGGACACACCTGGTTGGCTACTGAAAACATGAAGTATCTTAGAAACTTTCTATTGAAGAGGGGTTCTTTTGTGGCTTTTTTTTTTTTTTGGGGGGGGGGGGGTGTGGTGTGTGTGTGTTGTTTGGAATTTTTCTTTTTGTTTGTTTGTTTCTTAGTTTGTGTGATGGTTTCATTTTGTTCTGGATTTTTTTGTTAAATACTTCCCATGCGGGAGGAAAAGTCAAAAGAGTTAGATTCTCCAAAACAAGTAACTGGACTGGAATGCAGAGTGGTGGCCAGTCTTGTGCCCCAGAGAGAAGATCATGAGCAATAGTATTTTCTTACCTTCCTACATTTTTTAATGAAGATTTTTCATTAAGTTTGAATGTCCCCCCTTTCTCAGTGTTCACAAGATTTGTAAACACTTATAACAAAATCACTACTAATTTGCCTTTTATGTTAAGATCTTGAATGAGAGAAAACCAGGCTGAAAATTTTGCTCACAATCCTTTCCAGTAGCCCTCACTAGTGCACAAAACCCCAACTTGCTGCAGTCAGTGGCAAAGCTACACTGACTTGAATTGGCAGGATTTTGCTCAGTTGCTCTTAAACACTTCATGGCAGACACCCAGTATCTTACTGTAAACTCTACAAGCACACACTCATTAACAACTTAATGTTTTTGCTCTCAGAGGAGCATATCATTAATCATTGCCCCAAGACCAGTAAAATCACAAATTGTAATGATTAATTTTAAACCTGTAAAATACAGAATGTCTTTGTCCTAGTGAAATGGGCACACAGCTAGTAACCCAAGAAATGCAAGGGGAGGAACATGGTGGTTCTCCTCTCTTGGCACTCCTTGGTCATTTCTGTGTTTGCTATTACCAGGACGGGTGTAATTATTTAGGAATCCATAACAGCACTTGTCACTGTTTGCTCTGCATTACAGTGTACTGTGTATTTTCCACAAAATTAAAAATAAAACACAAAACCAATAAAAAATTAGGTGAAAACTATCACTCAGAATAAAGACGGGCTTCCAGTTCAGCTGTGATCAGCAAAGATTTAATCTGCATTTCCAGCTGCATCTGCAGGGTTTAGGTCAGGCATTTTCACAGAAAGGAACTATTTCTTGGGTGGTAGGATTCAAGGCCCCACAGAGCTGTGAATACACTAACTCTGGCCCACAAAATTGTGAACAGAATGAAACCCTTCATTACTTATGATTGACATGAAGGATCTGAATTCACTTGTTTCAGATAGAAGAGCACTAAATTTCACTTCACTTTAAAAAAATATTGTCCTGTGAAGTATAATGTAGCCGACTATGTGCATACTTTGAAGCCTCATTTCAAACCCAATCCTTACCCCCAGTGCTATTTTTAGATCACCAAACAAAGACTTCTTAGCATATTAATAAAAGTATGGCACTCTAGTATGTGAAATGTCACTCTAAAATATTTCCACCTGAGGCTGGTTATTCATGTACTCCACCTGACAATGAATCAGTTATTTTTAATGAAATCACATGTCATACTTTGCAACAGAAAAATTGCAGGAAAGGCAAATACTTCCTTCTAAAAACATCTTTCCTCTCCCCTTAAAATTGTGAAAGGTTGAAGTTATAGGGATAAATTGTGCTCCTTTTGGGTGGTGCCCAGAATTTCCCCTCATTCGACCAGCTCAGTGGACAGCCTGGACCTCCTGATGTTTTTATTTTTCTCTGATGTCGTTGGGAACCAAAATCAGAAAAAGGAAATGTCTTGAAAGAAAGAATTAATTTGAGACTTATATAATGCATCAACTACCTATATTAGCCAAACAGGCTGTTGAAATAACTGGGAAAATTTAAGCACTGAGACCTACATACACAAGATTTGCTGAAGCAGAGTTTTGAGAAGAAGAGTTTGATCCAGAGACCACCCTGGATCTCTGCTCTCAACTTTTCTGCCTATTCTGCCTACTATCTCTTGCAGCCTTCGTTAGATGAATCTGAGCAATCAGAACCAGATATAGGCATGACTGAGCTGTTTTAAGTCCCTTTCTGTGATGCCACCCTTCATCCACACAGTGTTCATTTTATAAGTTAGTCTCACAGCCTCTGGGCTTTAGAATCCCATAAGAACTACCTAAATCCCATCAGATCAGGCTACAGAGTCACCATGAGACCTAGAAACTCATGGAGTGACATGTAAGCCCTGCTCAGTAAATGTTCTCCAGGCACACCTAACTGAAGCTGACAGAATGAGATCCTTCACTAAATGCAGTTGCGTTTGTCATCCTTTTCAGACTGCTCTGTTAATCTCTTTCAGGCACTGCTCCTGGTGGCACAGGTAACTCACATATCCAGTCTCAGGCCTAGAGCACTTACCTGAAGTGAAAAAACCAAGTTGAAATACTTCTTTGGACACAGCGAGTCCACAAATCGTCCTTCACAGAAGACAGTATAAATGCCCGGGACACAGGCTATGAAGCAAATAAGCAAATTTTACTAGACAGCAGAGTAGCAAGTAAAGGGTATGATTCTGCAGTGGGTCACAGGTCCTCTCCTGGGAAAAAAGTTGGAACTGGCCTTGTGCTTCACCTCCAACTACAAACTTCAAACACATTTGGAGAGGAAGGAGTGAAACAAACATACATGCTGCGTTAATTTGTAGGCCCACAGTACTCAAAATATTCTCACTATGCTTCTTCGTAAATATTATGCCTTTATTAGCAAAGCCTCCTAAATGTCTTCTGCACCAGAGAATTTCTAGCTGGCTAGCTTTTTTCTGCCTTTCAGTTTCTGGGATATGTGTATCACATTCACAAACACAGCTCTGCCTAATTTCATGCCAGAAGATATACAAAACCCATACACAGGGAATCGATTATGTTGTAGAAGGGGGTAAGAGTTAAAGTCGAGCCATGGCAGCAGTAAAAATGAGGGCTGCAGATGCCTTTGTTGTTCTAGGAAAGCACAGAGAGAATGTGCCAGCTCTAAAGATACTTGCTCTGACTTAGCAACACAGAACAGAAATTAAAAAAACAGAGAGCATCTTTGGTGAGGAAGCACAAGCTTCCATCATTCATGGAAGGATGAAATTTTAAACATGGATTTATTTGTAATAAAGAAGAACACACTGGACATACCAAGTAGGAAACAGAGGTAAGAAAGATGAAAGTTACATTCCCCCACTATATGTGTTCGTCTGAGCATAGCTGCTAACCAAAGTCAAGGGCAAAATATCATGGAAGACTGCAGATACTTGGGAATATACAAAGGATAAAAGCTTGGAGATTTACAATAGAAAAATTATTGTGGTTTAATTAAACTCTTCTGAAGGCCATATTTTTAACTATTACACTGTAAATAAAACAACAGGTGCAAATAGTTTCAGGGACAGAATGAGTCACAAAGTATGTGGGAGATGGCAGGGTCTGGCATGAGCATTACTGCACAGGGAACGTGGCTGGGAGGCAGGAGGCAGCAGATCTATTTCAAACTGTGCCACTGGCTTGTTTCTGAGTGAATCACAAAGATTCAAATACTCAAGAGCAGCTTCTAATTCCAGATGCTTTGCTTTAGACACTGAGTCTCTTTTCAAAAGTGCTGGACACCTGCAGTTCTCTCTATAATCGAATGGGATATTCTCTGGATGAAGTCATGAATATCTCAAGCCAAGTTCTGAACAGTGAAGAGTGAGGTTTCATGTTATGGCAAAAATGATCGGCCAGCAAACTGCTGGCGTAAGAGCTGCTCTGCTCCCACCTGATTCTCCCATGAGCTGCTTTTGCTTTTCTTGGGATAAGTCTGGCCTCATAGAGCCAGGGGCTAAATTGGCAGAAATACTTACTTGTGGGGGCTTACATACCTTCTGGATTAGCTCCTTGAGTCATCCTCCTATGTGGCCTCACAAGCATCAGAGGGGTGCAGGGAAGCACATAGGCAGTAAGGACAGTAAGGATTCCCTCTGAGGAAGTCACATTTTGAGGCTAATTTGAACGCATATGTCTTATCCTCACAATTCATTTGTTCCAGTCTCACCATTTGTAAAATGGAGATGAATACAGGTTATTGTAAGACCACACTAATGGGAGTAAGAATGAGGAAGTACAAAGACTAAGAGCAGCACCATATAAATACAAATCTTAAGTACAATATTCTTATTCTCATGTTTCTTCACAACTGTATCTGCTGTATTCCTTTAATAGAATCACTTAAGTTGGATTACCGAGTCATTCTCACCTCTCTCCTTATTAATGCTCTTGAACACATATATTTGTTTTAAATCAAATTTAATTGAAATACGCTGGCTGTATAGTAGTTTCAATCAGCCTGTATGTTGAAACTGATCCTATCACTTTTAGTTTCATTTAATCTCTGCTGCTGTCTCTTGTACCCTGAAATTCCTCAACCAGTGCCTGTTACCAGAGCCTGACAGGAGGTGCTGCTTCCAGTTCATCAGCTGGGTGGAAAGGCCTTGCAGCAGGATCATCTCTGGTCTGCCAATGCCTCTCCACAAGTCAGCCTTCGAGAGGGATTACTACTTCAAATACTCAATTAATGAAATCTTGGCTCTGCTGAAGAAAGTGGGATCTTTGTCACTTGCATGTAGTGAATTTCATCCACTCTCTGTATGCAGTTGCAATGCATTGAGGCTCAGGATTTTCAGGCTCACCTGTAAAAGGTTATTCTCTGCTTCTGTGTTACTCAGGAGTTGCTGCAGTTATAGACCACCCATTATTTCATCACAACAGCCCCCACATAGACATACATCAGCATGGCTATGAGAAGAGGAGGGTAGATGTTGAACACAAAATCATAATTAGAGCTAACAGGGGTTGAAAGGTATGATGGGGGCTTTTTCCCATAAATTTCAGACCGAAAGAGTACCTGGAGAAGAGCACAGGAAGCACCAAGCCACATTTGTCAGCAACTAATCATAAAAAAATCCACAATAACTTAACTTTTACTTTCCACATGAGTAGGTAGTCTCATTATGCAGCTCAGCAACAGCAGCAACCAGTTCAGTCATACTGATTTTGATTCCTGTTGCAGCTATTTTATAAGCTGATTTATTGACTGAAAAACAAAGTATGACCAATAATTAAAAGCCAGTGATACGTGGTTATATTCCCATAATGTCCCTATAGCCTGTTAAAATGGAAAAAATATAGTGCCTACTCCAAAACATATACCATTATCCACAAAATTATGCTTTATTTACAAGTGATGATACATGGCTATTATTAAAGATGAATACCTAAATATTATTTTGGAGTTTGATAATGTTAGGTACAAACACATTTGGGCTTCCTTAGGACTATCTAGGTGAAATCACAGCAATTTTTTGTGTACTGAGTACTGTACATTCAGTAAGAATGACCTTCATCATCTGCATCAGTAACACACATCTAGAATTACACCTCATCCAAAAAAAAAAAAAAAAAAAAAGCTGAGAAATTAAATTGATAGGACTGTGGGAACAGAAGAAGCAGTTTCCTGTAGGCACAGAAACAGGGCAGCTTGTGCTGTGAAACATTATTCTATAAATAGAAGTGCAGTATGCTATAAAATAAACGTGGGGGGGAAAAAATAAACCCTAACAGGTTGTTTTCTTTGTGTGCTCACTGCGGGAAAATACTGTATAAAAAGTACAAACAATCTCAGTGAGATTTTTTTTTTTACACTTCCTGTTCAGTATGACTTAAAAATAAAAGCCATAGAAAAAGGGTATAATATGGTATTTCTCTTAAAAACAGGGGAACAAAATCCTGTAAACTTCTGTTGCAGCTGGTTTGTTACAGTTCAGCAATGAAATAAAAACTACTTACTACCTGTAATACACACACAGTCTGTAGAAATTGGCATCATCCCTTTGGCTAAATTTCAAACAACTAATTTTATAATTCCTTAGCTATTTACTCAACACTTAGAAATGTCATTCTGTGGACAAAGTAGACTATGCTCCATGTTAGCTGCACTAAGCAAACACCCATTCAAAGCAAATATTGACAAGAACCTCACTTAATGCAGGAGAGGATGTCCATTTCCATTGCTTCATTTTGTTTAAAACAAAGTATTACACTTGTGAGCACAGCAAGACATCTATATCCATTAATACATCCAAGCTTAAACCAGATTAGGTCCCAAAATGGAGGTCCATAGTGCCAATTCATCCAGTACCCACAGAAATTAATAGAAGTCCTTCCACTGACTTCTAAGTGCAGTTAGTCACCATTGCTTGAGTTTAAATCTACCTATAGATGGGTAGTTTCTTCTTACAAATATATATGCTCATATTTTATTGTGGAATGCTTTTACAATTTTTTCCTTATGCTCAACAGAAAATAGGGATTCATCTTGTTAAAGGAAACATTTTGCATGTCCAAAAAAAAGGTAAATTAGAAAAGTTTCTGTATGCATAAAGAAAAAAGTTCGTTTCAAAGGGTTGTCATATACTTATTTCCTAACTTTCTACTTCCATGTTAGGAAAGAGGACTGCACTCAAGTTTAATGGATGCAATACTACTTTTATTCTGTTATAGAAAATAGAAGGAAAGTAAATTTCTTTTTTATTTTCTTATGAATAGTCAAGTACATCGGACAACAAAACAAAAATTGATCATGATTTACTAACAAAGGTGAGAGCTGTCCATGAAATCCAAGAGCATCTATCCTTTCCCAGGCAACATCCACTGCATTTTAGATATTTATCAATGCAAATACCAAATAAAGTGAAAAAGAAAATAGTTCCTTCTAAAGCCAAAAGAAAATATGTGCTTTTGTTATTTAAGCATTTTATACACTGGGAACAAGAATAACTTATAGCAACATCTCCCTGGGTTTCCTCTGAGTATACTCTGAGGCAAGCTGCTGACTTCCAAGAAGAAGAGGACTTAAGCACCTGCAGGAATACTTAAAAAGTATAACATTATTTATAGAAATACTTTCTTCATGTGTGGCATAGCAGTTTGCATGGCAAGGTTCTGAACCTATGTATTTCCATGGTTTTGGACAAGAGGCTGAATGAGAAGGTACAGGGTAAAAGGTTCCAGAGAGATTCTCAAAAACATCGCCAGCTTACACACAAAGGTGCTTTTGAATGGTAGGGTGCTTACAGCAAGCATAAAGTTTCACAAAAGCCACACACACTTTCTTTGAAATAAACACGGAAAAAGTGAGAGCAAGCCCCAGCAAGATGACCCTGTGCATCCCAGTTTGCAGCACAGGGCCATGCAGTGCTTTTGAACTCTTCTGTAGCTCACAACAGCACCCATGCCCTGCCCTGAGGAGGGAGGCTGTAAGAGGCCTGAATAACTAGTGTGAGACCTGGGAAGGTGTTACACTGACAGAGAAAGAATAATAAGAAAAGCAATGGGACAGGCACCCTGATGTTCCTTTAGATGGTGACATGATTCTTTCCATGTGTTTTTCTTCGTGGGTATGCATGAGAGCACAAAATCCCACCTCCACATCATATGACTCCAAGGAGATTCTGTTGCCAGGATGCTGCAGCATTTTTTCCCTAATTTTATTGTTGCTTGGGATGGCACTGACTTGAGAGACCAGACTACTCTCCTTTATGTGCAATAACTCATGTTTATATAGAGATTTATACACACCATGTTGGCATTAATAAAACTGGTTTTATTAGAACTAAGATTTTTTATTATATCATAGATTTTTCTTTTCTTATTGGTATTTTTTCCCTATGGACAAACAGGTTAACCAACTACGTGTGTTAAAAATTGATTCCCTAGTTTCTGCTATATGATCTCAATACAAACACTTTTAATTTTCAGATGCAATGAAAAGAACCTCATGTGTATTTATAAAGGCTCTCCTGCATGTTTCTTCCTGGTTTACAAATTTCTTTCAAAGCTGTTTAGTCAATACCAAGTAGTTAATGATAAAATCCAATAAGCAGAGTACCAGTCTGGAAAGTGGCAGGCAAAGCAAATATAAAAATCTATACTGAAACACAAAACATAGAAACAAAAAGTTTTGTTTACTTCTGGAGACAAGGAGAGAATCTTTTTTACTAAATATTTATGTTGTGTGAGAAGCAAGCCTGCTCTAGTAATGAAAATTATGTAGTGCGAATCCATTTTACATTGGAGGAAAAACATCTATTGAATGACATTCTCTTGGTTGTGAGGACTGCTGCACTAGATTTTTAAGATTTTTAAGCTGTCTGGTTTGAAGAGTATGAAGCATCCACCTGAAGCACCTGTGTGTGCTTCCAGAGTAATGAGGGGGAGTCACATAATTTTGTGTGGGAGGACTGTTACGTTAAAGCCTGAGAAGAAGAAGGAAAGGAGCAGTACATACGTTTGAGATTATCTGACTTGTAAATTCATAGTAAGTTGTTTATGGATGATCTACTCATATGACATTCCTTCAGCACTACACAAACAAGAAGGTATTTCCAGAGTTACAGTTACTTCTTTCCCAAACTGAATGTTTCAGTTTAGTCAAATAAATTTCACCCTTAAACTGTCATTTCTTTCTAGCAGCTGTAATGAGGTATTAGGGCTCAATTGTAGCAGGTAGGCAAGATGAATCCCTACACCAATACTTGTTAGAGACACATCTGAATTAGAAGCACAGAAGAAAAATTCAGTGCATGAAGTAGGGGAAAAGTTATCTGTATGAATGGGATCTGACTCAGGATGGGGATGGGATGGAACAGCATTAGGGACAGAATCTTGTTGTCTCTGGAAGGCCCATCCTTAGCTGAAGGGAGACAGAGCCAGCAGCTTGAGAGAGGAGTCCATACAGAAAAAAGTGATCTCTCAGAGGACAGCTGTTTTCTGGCATAGCACCAAAATGCAAGTGATTCTTCTTCAGCCTATAATGCTGTACAGAAGAAGGTGTTGTGAACTTCCACTTCACCAGCCTTCTCTGACCTCCTCAATATCATTGGCAGCATCACCCATTTGCTTGGAAGAGATGAAAATGCAGGTGGTCAATATTATGATGCCTAGCAGAGCCAATTCAGGTGGGAGCCTCTGGAAGCTTTTCAGACTGGATTACACAAAAGACTTATTGAGTGACATTACAACCTAGATCTATTCTAAGGATTGGCAACTGTTGGAATCAGATTTTGCTGATGTGCCCTAAAGTCTAGAGATGTCCCATGGGCCACCATCTGAAAATACTGCTTTATAGTACAATTTCTCTTTATTATTCTTGCTATCTAAGAGACTCATATCTATCTCATCCCCTACAGGACTGCATACAGAAGACCTGATGTGCTTCTGTTGTATGACAGATGAATTCCATGGCTGGGTTACCGATAATATAGTTTGACATTACTGCCAAACAAATTTAACAGCTAGCCACTACCAACAGTGGCAATTCTTCCCCGCTCTACTTGCTCTTCATGCCCTGGCATGTGAAAAGGTGGGTGTTGGAGAAACCTCTCTGGCTCAAGGAGGGAGAGAAGCAGTGGTGTATGCATGGGTGAATGCTAGCACATAGGTCCTGCCCTTCACCTGGGCCAGCATTTGTCAATATAGCAGCAAAATGTGTTAGAAAGCTAGCCTGTCATAAAAAATAAGTTTATTTGGATATTTGTCAGAGGACTGAAAAGCCATGACAGTTTCAAATTTCTTAGCATCCAACACAAAACTGAGCTCTGCTGCCTTTAATTCACTTTGGAAGCAGAAGATGTAAATATAAATTTACACAATATTAGTGTCGGCAAACAGACTAATTCCCATGCTTATCCCACATTATTTTATACTGACAGTCACAAATAGATGAGTTCCAACTATCCAGCTATTTTGTTGGTAAAAATCTGGTGGTAATCTAACCTAGGAAAGGAGATCTTTTAGCTTGCACCAAAGATTTTACAATAAAAATACCTGGACTCACTGGTAGTAGTTGTACATGGTCTTTCATATGGAAGAATACACAGCTAATAAAAACATAAAAAATAAAATTCATGTGCTTCCTCAAAATTAACCGAAATAAAAACTGTCCCAAAATACATTCCTCTCAATTCCTGCTTTAGGCAAAGTGTAATTGTCCTGAACTAATGTAATTATTTGTTTCAGAAAATTTTCTGAAAAAGATGGAAATTCAAAGCTCTAATTTGTGGTGGCTGATTAGCCTGTGGCACAAGGGACAGAAAGAGCTCTTGGTAAGACAGTCTCTGGTGCCAGAGACTTATCGGTCAAGGTTAGAGTGACCAGAGAGACCCGTCCCAGGATGCCTTGTTCTGTTACGTGACTCTATCCCAGTTTAGCTCCCCCAGTTGGCTGTCAGCCTTTACCCCTGATCACTCCCCCAGAGCTTCCCCATTGGTCCCCGTTCCCTAGTCCTGCCTTTTCCCCGCCCCTGGGTAAAACCCCTGAGTTCGGCATTGTTCTCGCCTTTGCCTCTGTAACCTTCGACAGTGTAGAGACAGCAAATGCTCCTGTTGGAATACACTCAAAGACCCTTCCCATCTCTTTGTCACCGCCTTAATACTGAAGCTAGCCGTGCGTTTGTGCATGCACACATGTGAGCCACCGAGCCAGACACAGACAGTAATACTAATTATAACTCTTAGGAAAGGCTGCAAGGTGTAAGAAAATAGATATTTCAATTAAGTCCATAAAGAAGATTGTGTCTTCCACAGTCTCTGAACACATCTGCAGTATTGGACCAAAGTACAGGGCGAACACTTGGCCCTCACAACTGCATCACATGTTCTAGAATAAATCTCAGTCAAATAATAGGAAAAATCATGGTCTCTCTCAGATGGACACTTCATATTCTTACTCCTGTTCTATTTCATTTAGAGTTCTCCCCTTTAAAGATCTAAACAATGAGTTTAATTAGCTGTGTTTAATAAGCAGAAAACATTTTATAATATATACATTCTCTGTGAAGATGCAGTTCTGTTTGAAGAGAAAAGTCTTCTGGCCTTCAGAATTAGGACTGGTAAGCAATACTGAGAAAAAGGAATTACACATCCCTTATTTCATTTTTTATATTTCTTTTATGTTATCACTAGGTATGTTAGATAGATGTGGTCCAAAAGTAGAGCTCCAAGTCTGACACTTCCCAAATTACTTGGGAGTTCAGGAGTAACAAAGTACTCCTCAAGTTAGGCCCTAAGCTCTGGGATTTGATTCCCACTCTGGTCTATTAGCCCTGGATTTAGAAACATTCCAGGTATGCTACTTAGTTCCTTTTGTCTTGCAGGTGTTCAAAGAGGATGAGGCCTGAGAGGTGAAAGGGCTGGAAACAATGAAGAACAATGTAGGTGGGATTTCATAACTGGTCCCCAGAGTGTCTTTGTTTTTTGTGGGAGAATATGTAAATAGTAGCATCAACAGCAGGAAATTCTGATGAACTGAAATATTCACTGAAACCTTGTCTGCTTTCAACAGGCTAAATGCTGACAGGTGCTTAGAGTGGTGGGTCACTGCACATCTTTTAATTGTTCCACAACAAAGATCGCATGAGAAACCACACAGTATAATTGAGTCCCAAATAAATGCACTTGCTAAATAATACACAAATATGCCAGACACATCTAGGGGCATGTTGCTGCTCTGACTGGTTTCTGGCAGCTTCTCTAAACTATTAGCAGTATAAGCACTGAACTCTGTTACTAAAGGGCTCACGAGTGATTTAAAGAGTTTATCCTTATACACTACAAAATCAAATTGGTGCTACAGAAATCAAATCAACAAATAAAAATGAATGTAGACTGTAAAAAGAAAGCATTCCACTATGTTGTCCTTCATTTTTTTACAAGAAAAAGTTCCATGAAATGTTTGAGGGAATTTTGGTCAATTAGAATAATATTCTCAAATATAACAAATCATAACTGAGAAAAATTCAGACAGAAATGCTAAAGTAATACTGAAATGGTCTGGAAGCTCAAGTGGTCTGAGTTGTATTTCGTTTCAGCAGCCTGTGAGTTAATTCAGTGCATTGTATTTATATTCTAATTGTTAACCAGACAAGTAATAAATATTTACATACAGTTTTTCCCTCCAAACCAAAATCAAAACAATAAAAACCTTTAACATAAGTGCAATAATACTAACTACAACAGACGTATCTACATTTTGGCTCCTTTATACAATGCAAACAAAATACAGAGGCATTAAAGAAGATACGAATGTAGATAGAACTAGGTCCCTCTTAAATAAGCTTCGATCGAATTGTGCTTATAGAATTAAATTTTCTCTTGTTTTTCTAGTTTCTGCATAGACATTAAATCTATTCCTTCTGGTGTTCACATTGGATAATTTCACGTGCCTTTAAAATTGCCGTGGTAGACATTACTATTAAGTGTTCTTTTATATGGCATGACCATACAATACACATCCCCAAATATAGCATGACAGAACACTATTCTGTTTATATATATGTGTTTACATGTACATATGTGTACATTATATATGAACATATATGCATTTAGTTATATATTTGCATGTCTCATTACAGACAACAGTGCAGCTCAGTTTTGACTGTGGTATGCTACATCTTGGTATCTGAAGTTTTGGGATTATGCAATTCAATACCCTATTATGGTGTAAAAGTGAAAAATGACAGAAGAGACACCTGTGAAAATAAGTTTGACATTTCCTACTTTGTACATTACTAAAATTAGAGCTTTAATAACACATCGGCACATACCATTTTATAGCATTCTCGCTACAGACTTCCCCAGCTAGAAAAGAAGTGGAGCCATGGGAGAACTCCTGGCTAAGCTACAATCACAGGAGTTTCTGTACTGAACACCAATTATATAAGAACTGCAACCAAGATCAAAGTGCAACCTGCCTACAAGAAAATATTTCAGAGATGGTGAATGAAGTGATGCACCCAAATGTAGAAGGTAAATGTCAGAACCTCATGTGCTTTCCATGCTTACTGAGCACAGTATTGAACTGGCCAGCGTTTCAAAAAACCAAAGGACAGATAATAAAAAACTAGTTTTAAGTGAACACCAAACTTGTACCATTTCATGAAATCAGTAACTTGTTACATTTGCATTTACTATGTTGCATTCAATAAACTTTTTGTTTTCAATAAATTTTTTTCAATAGTTTTGCACAGCCTATAGCTGATTGAAAGTCACAGTCTTTTAAAAGTTGTTTCCAGTAAACAGACTGGAATCAGGACTGAAGATTTCTGAAAAAAAAAATCAGAATTGATTGTGTGTAGTTTATCAGCACCTCTTAGGAAGGATTGCTGATTTGTCCCCAAAGGGCAAATACCAAGTACATGGCAGCAAAGTGGTGATATTTAACCTACACGCATTTTTCTACCTATGATTTATGGGAATATTAATATAGGTATTTCCTATGAAGGAATCAACAAACTCACCATTAGGGCATCCCAATCCCCAGTTCCAAGCTGTTTTATACTTCTCTGGCACCACCAGAATGTTAAAGAAAGAAAATATCACCTGAGAATATCTCCTCACTGGTCAGCCACTGCCAGCATTAAGGGATCTAATCTGAATCCCTGGTACAGGGGATTGGGACACAAGTATTCTGTACTTTTTGAGGAAAGCGCAGTGCAAAGAAGAAGTCCTCCTACACATTCTACCTGTCTTGGTTATGTGCATCTGTTTTAATTTATTGGCTCCCTGAGGCACAGGCATTTTGTAAAGCACTTGCCCAACATGAAATTCAGAAATCATCTCTAAGCAATTCACACAGCCCTCTCCTCTGCCTTCAGCTTCTTTTTTATGCAGGTTCTCCTGTGGTATAAATTAGAGCTGCAGCTTTCAAAAAAGCCCAACAATTCAATGCCTGCCTCTCCTAGACTGATGGAAGCAATGATTTTGTGAGTATACAATTTGCATTATGCTCCTCAATGTCATTTTTGTGAGTTCTCTTTCCAGTCAAGTCAACAGGAAATTCAATACCAACATGAGCAAGGCAGAACTGGACTAGGAGTCATGAATATCCTTCATCTGACCAATGAGTCTGAGGGCTGATCTTTCCAGTGCTTGGAGCAGTTTGTGAGAACCACCAGAATTCACATATCTTTCTGTTCTCTGTTCCAAAACAGAAATGTTTGAGCAATTAAATAAACACAACAAGCACGGAAAAGTTAAACTTCAGGACTGAGCATAAATATACTTGATTGGTTCAAAATGTTTTAAGAATGAAAACTAGGGGCCATGCTTCTCCCTGTCTTGAAAAGGACTGTGACTAATGTGAAAAATGCTTTTAAATCAGAGCAGGAAAAACTGTGCCTTCTGGTTTTTGGAGTATTTCCTTGGTATTTTTGATGAAGTGAAATCTCTCCTTGGAGAAAACACATTGTCTGCTATAATGCATGCCTGATGGGAGCAGGGAAGAAAAGGCTTCCCTTTCAGAAGCAAATTGGAGGAAAAAGCATAAAATTTAAGGACAGAAATGAAGCAAAACTTTGAATGTAAAAATAGCCCTAGTCATCCAGGTGTTACTTTGTTAATCACAGCTCACTGGCAAGTCTCAGAATCAAGGGCATTGTGTCATATTAGGCTGAGGGAGTCTTGAAATGTGAGAGCAGGTAATTCAGTATCCACATGATATAAAAGGCTAGGCTGAATCATAGTCTTCAAACACATTATGAAACACTTCCATTCAAAAAGGATGCCATAGCCCTTGGCTTTCTCCAGCCAACATTATATAATGTGTACAATAACAGAATAAACAACTTGGAGAGGTATGACACAGAGCATGAACACCTACCTCATCATCCAAGCTAGATGAAAGATATCATTGTTGGAAAATGAAATGAAACAGGCTCACAAAAAAGTCCTGTTTCTTAATCTGGAGGATCATTACACAATGTAACATACTATTGACTAAGACTGTTTCAAAAACAATAGTGTTAACATTATGTTTTCTAATTGGAAATAAAAACTATGTATAGGACACAAAAATTTTCTTTAGGTGCCATCATCAGCGGACATTGTTGTCACTAGGACCACTGGTTTCAATTTAATAGAATATTCACTAAATATGTAATATATTCAATCCCCTGAGGCCACCTAGTCCACATGCTGTTTGATTCTGGCTATGAGATTTCTTTGAATCAGCTTTTTTGTAGAATCATTCTTTCCCTGTAAAAGGGTCCTTTTGAGATATGTAAATCTGTCCTATCCTTTACTAAATAAGTGTACATATATATTAGGCCATAAACAAGGCTCTTGACCCGTTGTAGATAATAAATATTTGCTAAATATTTCAACCCTTCCTGGACCAATTCTTTCACTAGAAGAAAATATAATCAAACATCCCAGTTATCCTGAACTCTGCTGGCTATAAGCTCATCTGCTTACTTGTCTTACCACCTTTCTGTAATTCTTATCTTCTGCTTTAGAATAAGAATTAATGCTTAGTTTTCCCTTTCTTGATATATATTATTTCTGAAAGAGTGGCTTTAATCTTCTCTCTAAATAGAGTAAATTAGACTGTATCATCTAATTTTTGACTTTGGGATGTCTGGTAAAACTTCTTTAAAAATTTCTAAAATCATTCATACTTTCTCTGTTCCTGTTAATAAGTTATTTAGCTTTTAATTAGTTACAACATTTTTTAATGAGAGAAGAAGATATGAATTACAATTTAGGAAATATACATATTAACCAACACAATGTTTTTAAACAAAAGGAATTCTGTAAGCAAAAGAAATTGCTTAAAAATAGGGCTCATTGCAGGTAAAGAAATGGTAGGTGGCAACATTTAGTGATGAAAAATAAAGTTAAAATTTTCCTAGTTGAATGGATTAACCTTGATAATCTGTGGTTTTTCATTTTCTTCGTTCATAAGTCTGGCATAAAAAGTGAAGTCTTGATGACAAAATTGGGTATCTGGAGTGTTGCTTTCCCCTGTCCAAGTGAGACAAGGAGATCAAAGCAAGCCCAGCAAATATATACAAAGATCATTAAGGGCTTGGAGTATTTATCATGCGAAGCAAGGATGCACGAGCCAGCACTGATCAGTCTGGAGAGGAGAATGCTCAGAGGGATCTTATCAGCCTGTACGGATAGCTGGCGGGTGGAATAGAAGGGGTGCAGAGAAGATGTAGCCAGACTCTTCCCTTTGGTGCCCGAAGGCAGGACCAGCAGCAATGAACATGAATCAGGAAATTCCCTTCCAATATAAGAAAAAACTTTCTTACTGAGAGGGCAGCCAAACACTGGAACAGATTACCCAGGGACGTTGTGGAGTCTCCACCCTTGGAGATGCTCAAAACCCTGCTGGATATGGTCTTGAGCATCTTGCTTTAGGTGACCCTTGCTCAAGTTGGACTAGATGATCCTGAGGTCCCTTACAACCTCAACCATTCTGTGACTCTGTGAACCTAGAGGATGATGCTGGCATAAAAACCAACCAAACAACCAATTTATAAACTAGCCATAAATAAATCAGATCAGAAATTTAAATGGTAAAAACCTTCAAAATAAAGAAATTCTGCAGAAACGCTCCAACAAGAAAAATTAATTTAGAGGTTGAATTTGATGAGTTTATCAAAAGTATTAGAAGACACAGTTTCACACAATAGTTTGTGATAAGACTAATCCACTCAGAAGATAATTTCTAGTCTTAATTTTCAAACCCAGGATTTTTAGAGCATGAAATATGTACAGATATTTCATACATTCTCATCTAGCCACAGTCGGTTTCAATTAAGTGGTCGCCTCCCCTAAAGGCCTACCAGCATTAGTGCATATGTAATTGTTTCCTCACCCAGTTCTCTAAAATTATGCAGTTAATCTTAAAAACACCGTAAACAGGTTATCTCAAGCATGTTTCTAAACCAAGTAATTTCAACAGAACTGTTAGAGAGCGATTACAAACATAAATCCAGATGAGTGGTGGTCCTTCACATAAAAGCTTTGGCCAGTAACAATGGGGACCAGCTTATCATCTTATATCAGCTATGGGCAGAACAGTTCACCTTACTGTGGCCAAAACTACTGGTATGGATCTTCATTTTTTTTCTAGACAAAGAAAAAGGAAGGCAACTGAGATTAAACAGAGCTGCGGTTGGAATACCAAGCTTTATTACGGCCCCAAGTACACCTCTTCTCCAGGAACTGTGGCCTCACCTCAAGTACTGTTTGAAATTTTGCACACCTCAATATATGAGGGACATCAAACCATTAGAGCATGTCCAGAGGAGAGTGGACATGATGGTGAAAGATCCTGAGGGTAAGACTTAGGACCAGCAGCTGATTTCACTTGTCTTCTTTGGCTTGGAGAAGACAAGGGTGAGAGGTGACCTCCTGGCAGCCTACAGCTTCCTCCAGGAGAGCAGTGGAGGGGATGGTCCTTATCTGCTCTCTCTGGTCCCCAGAGACAGGACACAAGGAAATGGAACCAAGCTGCATTAAGGAAAAGTTCAGATTGGACATTAGGAAATGGTTCTTCACTGAGAGGGTGGCCAGTCACTTGAACAGACTCCCCAGGGAAGTGATCATGGCAAAATGCCTTCCAGAGTTCAAGGAGCACATGGATGATGCTTTTAGTCATCATTAGGTTTAGTTTTAAGCAGTCCTGCGAAGAGCAGGGAGTTGGGCTCAAAGATCCTGCTAGCTTCCTTCCAACTGGAGATATTCTGTGTTTCTCTGATTCTATGATTTAGCTGACTAAGGCTCAAGCTCACCACTGGCTTCATGCAGCTCTGTGACCTTCAGTCAGAGGTGTGCCCAGAAAGAGTGGTGTGACAAAAAGTTGTAGGAAGTGGGGTCCTGTCCACTTTTGCTGTAGAGCTGCTTCTAAGCTCAGGCTCTTGCTCTCAGTCTCTTTGGTCTTCCACCTTCTGGGCTCTTGGCTCTGATCCTGACCTGGTCACATGATATTCTGGCTTGATCTTGGACTGTCTCATCACTACAGGCTTGTCTGGTGGTCTGATCTGTGAGCTGAGCCTTGATGCCACCACTAGACCTGCTCTGCTCTTTGTGCTCAGATACTGTGGGACTGCATCCTTGCCCATGTCCTGCCTGCTTTCACCCCTGGCTCACCTGTCCTTAAGGTGGCCTGCCCTCGCTGCTTCCTGCTCGGTATGGCAGGGATCCCTTGGAGGATTTGGAGTAAATTCCCATGCTAATCCTGTAGGTAGAGCTCTTAAAAATCATGAGTACATCAAGGAATAGCTCTACCTTTAAAAGTACCTGACCTCTTATATAGAATTTCTGCTACCAAGAAGTCAGATGAGTGTTTGAATCTACTGCTCTTCTATGCCTTAGAATGGAGAAAAAATTGAGGGGAAAGCACCTGATTTTGTTGCAGGGTGAAACATCCTGACAGCAGCTTTTGGCCATCTGAGCTTTGCAAGCTACTCTATCGAGCTGATTCTAAACAAATCAGATGAATGCTACTGTATTTGGTGACAATCTAGGTAACACAAGTTTAGCTTAGCGATAGTATTGTAAAAGAATACTCCATATGTTTGAAACTTAGTAGTGGACCTGGCATTGGCAAGGACAGACAAGCTGACATCTACCCAAACCGATAAGTGTGTCATGAACAATTCAATTTCAAGAACATACATTTTTACATTTGAAAAACTAACCCCCAGTGTTATGATAAAGGCAATTTTATGTTAGTGAGATTTCTCAGCTGTGAAGGCTCTTATAAGAACATTATTTCCTATAATCTGAGGAAGAAATAAATGAGTACAAATTCCACAGTAGTGGAACTACTTTTCTTTTCTGATTATCTTTTGAGCATGCAGTTACCATTTAAATATCTGATCATGAAGCTGAGGTGCTTCAGACAACAAAATCAGCATCAAGACTTGCTGATGTTTAAATACACTAATTGTGGGGATGTTTCTTTATGTTTAATCATTCTTCTTTGCTAAGAATGAGCTAAAAAAGCTTTTAACTTTAGGTGTTTTAATTCTAGCATGATAACTATTATTAGAATATTAGAATTTTTGTTTTGCTAAAGACTCCTTTACTGACTAGCAGAAGGCAGGAGGGATGTACACATAATGCTACAGATTGCTAAAGCATTCCATTCCACAGAGCTAAGAATTCATGTAAGGTACAGACTCCCACTTCCACTGACAACAGTTTCTTGCCATATAAGATAGAGCAGGAAGCAGCCAACAATGCTGGCTGTCTTTCAGATCTCAGTGACTCATGCATATACTACTTTTCTAAGTTAATTCTTAAATGGACTCTCATTACCAATACTGAAGATTTATACAGTGTCTTTCAGCAGCAGAGAGATCACAGTACTTTATAAAAAGTGTAAACTGTTTAAACACGCATAAACAAAAAAAAGGTACTGCCATGTTCAGATGGAAAATGACAGCTGTAGAACACACAGTAGCATATAAGGTCTAGTTGCGCAAAAATGAGTAAGGAATTAGCATTAGGGTGCCTTGCTATTACAGCAGTCCTGACTCATTAAATCATATCCTATTATAAGAGCCTCCAACTTCACTTTTACCCTGGATTACCTGTGCCCTGTAAGAAGGGAATCAAAATCACTAGAGTTGTGAAAAGGAATTTTGTTGAGGAAAATGTATTATTTGAACCTGAATTTAGCAAAGACAGTAGAACACCTGTGAGATGTACTCTGACTATCTAATGAACACTTCAGAGTACTGAAACAATAAACAGCACAATTATTATTACTGAGGTATCAGGAACTCATTCTTATGTAATATGCAGATCATGATGATTCAAGAAAAGAGGTTGCTGCAGACACTACCCTGGGACATTTTTCAGATCCAGTTAGGGACAGTGTGACCTGCAGAAAGCAGCTGTAACACTTAATGAAACAGTATTGTTACTTCTTACTGCTCTCAGAAAGAAACTATGAAAACAATAACCATGCTCAACTCACCCATGATGAAATGTGATGGTTAGACAGAAGCGTGGCTCCTGTTCTCTAGTTCTCAGAACGTACAAGGGACTTACGTACACTCTAAGTGTCCTACCTTACAGTGTATGTCGGTTATGTTAAAAAGGGATGTCATTGAAGACTTAAATGTCAATTACTCTTGTCAATTTTGTCTTATCTGCTGAACAAGCCACAAAAATAAACTCAGTTGTACACATTTTTGAGATGTCTAGCTGCACACCAGAAATACCAACCTCTATAAACAGGAATAGAGTAAGACCATAAATAGAAGAAGTTTTAGAAATGAAACTCCACTCCCTGAACTAGAAAAGGCTGTGTTTAAAACCCTTACTTGCACATAGCTTTATAATAGACATAAATTTCTTGTTACACTCAAGCTTCTACAAAATCAAGGAAAACCTGAATCCTAAAAGTTCAACTAATTCAAGAACCTCAAAGTATTTTAAGAAGGTGAATAAATATTAGCACCTACTATACATGGAGCTGATTCACTGGAAGATAAGCTGTTCGGTTTGTGTTCCCTGCACTTCAATTTGGCATTTCACTGAGGTGTTTAATCCTCAGTCCATAGGGCCCTCCATGGCCTGTGAGCCTAAGCAGGCAGCTTCAGAGAATGATTTGCATTGTGGAGGGCCTGTTCAGAGGTACCAATCTTTCTCCAGCTTTTCAACTTTGTTCAAATGTAGGTGAGACTTTTGTGGCAATGGCTAAAATTTTGCAAATCAGCCCAGGCATAATGTCACAGTTGGTATATTATCCTGTGATTCTCATTTCTTATCTGACCTGCTACACTAAACTACCTCTGGGAAAAGCTCTGAGAATTTATAAAGCTGTATTGATAATGATTTTTTTTCTCACCTTCCCTTTAAAATAATCCACAATTCTAGAAGTCAGTTATTACCTGCATCAGTCGTGACCATAACAGAATGGACTAATGATCCAGGAGAGGAAAAGATGTCAAATAGCTGCTTTATCTATCTTGGATAATTCTTTTTCCTTTTTGAACTGTAATAAGACCTATAGTGGGGACAAATGAAGGCTACATTAAGGCATGATACACTTTAGTTCTTCAGTTATTTATTACAAAAGTAGTAAAAACAATGCCATTACATAAATTAATCCACTTAGAGTACAGAAGCATTTGATCATTCTTTAATCAAATATTAAAGAAATGTACTTGTATGTTCTGTTACATTCTTAAGATACAAAAGCATGCAGCATGTTAACCTATGGAAAATGCACTGTCCCAACATGTCTTGTCCTTGAATATATATAGGAGTAGAACAATTTATAAGGGTTGTTTGAAGTGAATTAAGTACAGCAGCAATATTAATCATGATTTTCACTACTTTTGTCTCAGATACTCAGACCTAACTGTTAGGAATGACAGCCAAACTACAAATACTTGGGGTTGATCATGCAATTTACAGAATAAAGATAGACTGCAAATCTACTTAAACATGAAACACCAAAGTTCTCAAAGATTTGTAGCAGAAAAAGAATCCTTAATCCCCAGTGCTGCAAAGGAGTTTTGTTGGCTTAAGTACAGTTGTAAAAATCAGAATGTTTATTGGCTGGCACATACTGTGAATGTATCATACATGGTCAAAAATCTGCCAATAAAACTTTCACAGCTTAGATATTTAACAGGCTGGAGAAAAAAATAAATAGTCTATTTACTTGATAAAACTCTAAAAAAACCCACCATTGTGTAATGGCACAAGAATTCCACCTAGGTCTTCTAGAAACAGAGATATTCAGCAAGTGGAGTACACCATGCCCAGAACATTAATAAATATACATAAGGTTTACTGAAGAATTCATGCTGTATGTAGGAAAAAATTAGCTTCAAGGAATTAGTTTATCCTCAGACTGTACAAATGATAGAAGGGTAGCTTGAGATTACACTGAGTGAAATATTTAGCAGCTTCCTTATATATTTAGCAGGAAGATTCTGGACTACTGATACATGTCAACACATCTCAGTGAAATGAATACATTTACTCAAAGCTTGTCTTCACCACACACAACCAAACACTTCACAGACCGTTCAGTCACTGTTGTTGTGACCCTTCACACTGTTGGTGTGTTGCTTTCATGGAAGTAACTCTCCCATTTTACATGTCTGTATTACATTCCCAGCATTGTATCTTATTTTATTATTTCTGGATTTTTTGAGTGCTGTTTCCATTTCTCTGCCTACTCACTCTTTGTGATCTTTCATCAGTGGATCCTTCCCTGACAGATACAAAATTAATGACTATCTTAAAATACACTCAGGCACATACATGACTATAAATAAAATAACAGGGTCATTTAAAGGAATTCTAGATTAGATGTAAAAGAAAGTGCAGACTTGCAAAGTAGCAATTCAGTGACAAAACTACAGTTAACATAAACACATGCTTAATGTGGTCTTTTAAAGCACTCTGATGGTATACTAAGGGTTGTGCTGTTTTGTGCAAGTTGTAGTTAATGCTGAAATTTCTTTTCTCTCTTTGACTACCTAAAGTACAACAGCTGATGAATTCAGAAAACCAAAACAAGTATCCTGATCTACCATGGCCTCATGGTTGAATTATTCTGAATTTGGTAAAGTGCAAGCCACAAATGAAGCCTCCCCATCTGGTAGCATTCCCATAACCTCTCTTCATTCCTATTAAAGATGCACTGCAACTTTCAGTCATGGTGGTAGTCTGGGCCTGTCTTCTCTACCTAGCCATGTGTTTTCACAGATCTTAAAAGGAGCAAAATTATTGTGTACAAGACTTTTACTACTTTGCCAATATCACCAGTGAATAGCTTCATAAGCTATTAGGGGGAGAAGGACAGCCGGAAAAGTAATTACACAAGATCTGTTTTATAGGAAAAGTGAATTAAAAATCCCTGCCTTTTATTTCTTCCCTGCCACAATGAATAAGGTACTTTTCCTCTTTAAAACAATAAGGCAGAAAAGACATTGAAAGACAGACAGATGAGACAACTTCTATTGTGTGAAAGACTGGAACTGGAAATTAATTTTGCAGTGGTTATATTAAAAAGCTTGCATATAGCTGCTGACTAAGTCAGTGATTATTTTGGAAGATGTATCTGAATTTTTCATTCAAGCATCAGAAATGTAACTGTGTCCCCTCTTGCCGAGTACGCAATTTTACCAGAAATAGGATATACTTACGTAATGGCCCACCTACTTTTAACTTAGCTACACAGCACACAAAAACTTCTTATTGTGATACTATTACATACAACATCTCAGAAACAGTATCTAAGATCCAGTAAATTGAAGCTGTTATATTTTGCTAAGATTTACAAACTACAGACCAAATGGGGACCCATAACTTCTCTAGAGTTTTAATGCTCACATAAATGGCTGAGTAACACAAGTACAGAGATACATGTACAGATAGCTACCAAAGATCTTGGAGTCTTTGGGGGTCCTGGACTGGACCAACTTCATTACAATTTACAAAAATGGCATGAGGGAAGACCCAGGAAGACCTGTTGGTCTAAACTCAGTACCTGGAAAAATTATGAAGATCACACTGGCTGCAGTTGAAAGACGTAAAGACATTTAAAGAACAATGCAATCATCAGGCAGAGTCAACACAGTTTCACAAAAGGAAAGCCCTGTTTAACTCATTTGATACCCTTCTATGGCAAGGTCACCTGCCTCGTGGGTGAAGGAAGGAGGTGGATGTAGTTTTCCTGGATTTAGGAAGGATTAAGGATTCTTAATGGATTAATCTTGGATTAAGGCTTCTGATACTGCCTCTCACAGCATCCTTCTGGACACCTGCCCAGCTGTGGGATGAGCAGGTTCACGGTGTGCTGGGTGAAGACCTGGCTGAAGGGCAGAGCTCAGAGGGGTGCAGTGACTGGGGCTGCATCTGGCTGGTCACCAGCCACCAGCGGTGTTCCTCAGGGTGCAGTTCTTAACAACATGCTGTATCCTTGGCCAGCCCTGAAGTGGTCAGGCAGTTGTACCAGATAATGCTTGTAGGTACGTTTCAAAAGAAGTATCGTATCGTATCGTATCGTATCGTATTGTATCCTGTCCTGTCCTATCCTATCCTATCCTCAAAAGATATTACAACAGACTGAACATGACACACACTTTTTGAATAAAAATGCACAAATAATGCAATTTTCCACATAGCAAAAAATTGCATTCGATATACTGAAACTAAAGCAATTTAGATTATTAGTCAGGTGTCCTGTCAATAACTCTCTAACAAAACATATTTTTAGTTGCCTGTTTTCCGTCCTTGAAATAATATAAATATTCACATCAAGAAAAGGTATATGAAAGCAGAATGCTGTGGTGGCATTTGTTGGTATAGTACAGAGAACTGATCCTGAACTGATCAATACAATTTGAGTGATTGCAAGATCCTCTCATGTATTAAGCTAATATCCTAATCTACCCTTTGCACTGGAAACATAATGAAGCTGTTATTCACATCTGTGTGTCTGTGCAAAGGGAGAAGGGAAAGCTTGGTGCAACAGACGACATTTTTTGATTGATTTTTCAGTATGAGCATATTAAAGGCTCAGAATAAACCGAGATCAGCTAACTATTTTTGCTGACGTCAGGCCAGTGGGGAGCAGTGCAACAGACAGCGGCTCCTGTCCGGCCATGTAGGCCCGGGAACAGCCACGGTGTGCCCACCCGAGCGGGTCAGTAGTCTCTAAAGGACCAGGACATACAGGTGGCATCTTTCCGAAGTAGTGGCAAGGTACCCGCGGTCTCATCCGATCGTTCCTCACATCCGAGCGGCCCCAAAAGGGGCGAGCGCACGGAGACACCACAGGGCTCCCAGCTCTGGGGCGAGCGGCGTTCCAGCTTCCACAGTGTATTCCACGTCGTGAGCTGCCCATCCGGGTACCTCGGAAACGCCTTCTCCCCGGCTTACAGCTTTTTTCTTAATGGACTGACGAGCTCCTCCGCTCCTCGTCGTGGAAGCGCCCGCCCCGCGGAGGCTCCGGGCGGGGCTCGGGCAGAGGCAGCTGCGGACGGGGCGCGGCCGGGCCGCTCCAGCCCCCGCGGCGGGCGGGCTCTGCTCCCCGCTCCCGCCCGGCCGGGCTGGGCGGGGCAGGCGCCTCCTTCCTGTTTCCGCTCGGAATCCCGGAGCCCTCCAGGGCCGCGGTACCGCGGGGCAGCGGCGGGCGGGGGGCGGCCCCGGGAGCGCGGCTCGGGCGGGGGGCGCCGGCGGCGGGGGGCATCGCCGTCCCCTCACGGCCCGTGTGTTCTCTCCGCAGGGAGCTCGGCTCGCCCTTCCGCCGCTCGGCAGGCCCGGAGGGTGCCCGGGGCCGCAGGTGAGGCGGTGCCGGCCGGGGCGGGGCGGGAGGCACGGAGGGAGGCGGTCGAGCCTTTCGCCACGGAGGCGCTGCGGTGGGCTGGGCTGCCCGACTGCCGCCAGTTCAGTACCCAAAGCACTGCCGGGGCTCCCTCGCCTCCTCTGTAGTGAAACCTACAGAGGGATAAACCAACGAGACTGCCTTTCCTTCACTTCCAGAGAACGGCAAACCGCACTTTTTTTCCATTTAGAGTGTATTCTTGGTAGCATTTGCAGCTCTGTTGGATTAAATGCCTAATTATTCTATAAGCACTGAACTTTAACGTAGGGTCAATGCTTTGTATTATATTTTCACATACTATGCACTGCTTTTAATTTCCAGCAAAAATGGTCTTGTCCTTTGATAGTGAACAATGACAACTTATATTAAAATCAGAGAATCGTTAGGGTTGGAAGGGACCTCTGGGGATCATCCAGTCCAACCGAACTGCCAAGGCAGGGTCACCTAGAGCAGGTGACACAGGAACCTGTCGAAGTGGGCTTTGAATATCTCCAGAGGGAGACTCCATGACCTCCCTGAGCAACCTGTTCCAGTGCTCAGCCACCCTCAATATAAAGAAGTTCTTCCTCACATGAAGGTGTAATTTCTTGTGTTTGGTTCTTGTGTATGTGTGCTTTATTTTTCTGAGTACTCAGAAATTTTTTTTTTTTATTATTCCATAGGGTTTTCCCAATAGCAAAACAGAAAAGATGTTCGATATTAAGGCTTGGGCTGAGTACATCGTGGAGTGGGCTGCCAAGGACCCCTATGGCTTTCTCACAACCGTGATCTTGGCCCTCACGCCGCTGTTTGTAATTAGTGCAGCACTGTCATGGAAGCTTGCAAAAATGATTGAGGCCAGGGAACGAGAGCAAAAGAAGAAACAGAAACGCCAGGAGAACATTGCAAAAGCCAAACGAACAAAGAAGGATTAAATGGGCAAAAATGGCCTTCCTTGTGCAAATAATCCACTTTTTAAATGAAATACTTCTACATTTTGTGTTGTAACTGTCCTTTGATACTTGATCCTGTTATTTCTTGAAGTATGAAATTTAATACTTCCAGTGTATTTTTTTTCCTGCTGATTTGTGTTAAAATTTGCCCAAGTGACACTTGTTAGTCGCTATATTTACTACTTGTATTCTAGTGGAGATTGCTTTTCTAAATTCGCATGTTAAATTAAAAAATTAACCTGTTGGGTGGCTCTGGAGGTAGATTTTTTGTTTCTCTTAGCCAAGCTATGACTTAACAAGTGTCTTAAAATTGTCAAATGTAGGGGAAAATGTGAATAAACTGGATTACAGAAATGTAAGTTTTGGCATACCTTGAGAAGAGCTGTAGAGACAAGCTAGCTGTAGCATTAGATAGCAGACATGACTGATTTTTTTTAAGGTCACTGCATATGGCTGTGTGTGCCCATAGTGGCTGCTGCAGTGTCTTTGATGGTGGTGTTTGTCTGCAGAAATAATGTACCTGAGCTTTTCCTGTTTCCTGAACTACCAGCCATCAACAGCCTTTAACTTCAGCCCAGGTTCTAGGAAACGGATTGCTTGTTCTTATTAGCTTCATTTCTCTTAAGGCACTCATGTTCTATAAAATGCAGTACTATGTTGTTTGGTCTTCCCTAACAATCACCTGAACACTCCACCTGTAACAGATTTGTTTTTACCTTCATAAATTCTTTATGCCTCAAAGAATAGCATAAATGGAGTGAGACCAAAGACCCAGGTGGCCTAGTCTTTTTCCCCAGAGACCTACAGCAGATGGCTGTGCAAGGATGATGCACAAGCTGGTGACAGTAGTTCCGCTTGCTAACCTTCTGGCTACCTTTGATTTAAGACTGGAGTTTAGGTGGGATTTTTGTTCTTATGGCCCTTGAAACTCGGCTGCCTTACAGGTTGCAAGATGCTGAAATAGTTAAAAAAGTCAGGTTTGTGTTGCAGATGCATCAAAATTATTTAACCTTATTTCCAATTCATCTCTTCTTAACAGAACGGATTAATTTTTCAAAGCCTAATTTCTAATAATAGTCTGTGGTGGCCGAGCTCGTAGCAGTCATTAAAATTTTACATTTTGCATATTTCTGAACAGCAGCACGGAGTTGTGCATTCTAGCAGCTACACTTTGATCAGGTTTAAAAATAAAACCTTAAAATAATACCATTGTTCAAATGGAGAGAGACCTATAGAGCTGGCTGACACCAAGGGGGATCAGAAGTGGGGAGTCTAACTGAAATTACTTTAAGTAAATGTGAAGTTGATCCCATTTCAATTTTGTTGGTGAAAGCTAGCATTATTAGAATACGACATTTGGGCATTTTATAAATATGTGAGATTAAGTCTCCTTGTTTTGTATGAAGTGTTGTCAAATATGTATGTGTTCCACCTTTGATACCTACATAGCTTGAAACACAGGGAGGAGAACTGATGAGGGATACACTCCATAAATAAATTTGATACTTTTTGAAAAAAATTGTGTGGTCTCTATTTTTATTTGAAGTTCTCAAATATCATCTCTAAGGAAATAATCTGCACATTTCATGTATCTAAACTATGGCCAAAATGATCTAATCATCTAGAGAAGTCCATGGATACACCAGGAATAAAACTAATTTTTTTTTAATATTCATGACAGTCCCTTGTCCCACACCTAGTGTTATTTTCCAGGAGCTTTATCAAATATTCTAGCTTCTATTATAACAGTTTTATGTTGTTTAACTGATTTTACCCTGTGCAGATTGCCGTCTGCACATCAAACATTACTGAAATATGTTGACTGGTTTTTAAGTTACAAGAACGTCTCTACAATGAGTACAGTGCGTAATCAGTGCAGTGTCATAGTGATTCCTGTTAATGAAATCAACTTTTCTGTCTGCTTGCCAACGGAAAGCACACTGGCACTGCCAAGGGATTTATTTTGAAGAGACATCTTGGGCAAGGTTTGGGAGAATGTAAGTGTACTAACTACTATTTTTACATCAAGAACAGTTTTTAAACTAAATTATTATTCAAAGAAAAAGCCAATTTAGACTTTAAGAAAATTTAGATAGTCTTTTAACTGTGAATTCAAGAGTAACCTGATGAACAGCAACTGTCAAAACCAAACTTAGTTACACATCCTGTTTTTCACTAAACCGAAACATTTTACAATACTTTGTCATGATTCAGCCTATTCGAATAGTTCTGCAAAAAAACGCGCAACTGCTTTAATACTACTTTATTGCACTTTTGTATATAACAGCTGTGTATGTTCTCTGTTAAAATATTTATCCATTAGCAGTATCTGTCCATTAAATTGCTTATTTATTTTGACTACTACCAGTGCCTGGTGGCATCCAGGCCCCTGGCTGGAAGGTATTAGCAGTGCTTGTGGGGTCTTGTGAGGGCTCCTTCTTTCCATAGTAAGGGGCAGATGCGTGGCCTTTAACCTGAGTATGACTTGGTTCAGCAACAAGTCCTTCCTCATATTCCTTGGCCTGAAGCAGCTTATCCTTTTCAGATACATCCTTGACTTTCTGTTTCATTTCTTCTCTATAATTTTCATTCCTAAGAATCTCCTAAGAACACAATAGAAAGATAATTAGGTAAGTGAGAAGCAAATGCAATACAGTTGCAATAAAACATTTTAAGCAGTCATTGCTTTTCTTAATTTTATAAACTGCATTTTCAGGTATTTAAGTAAAATAAAACGTGGCAAAATTAATTGGTTTCCCACAACTGCAAATTCAACCCCATTTTAGAATGTTCTTAATGTCTGGATCATCTTGTTGAAGCAAAACTGCATTGTAGTGTCCACTTCGCTATTCTGTTGGAGCAAAAAGAAGAAATTAAGAAATTAAACACAGTCATCAATAAATGTGAAAATACATTGAAAATAATAATACTTTTTGCATTGTTTCCTATATAGGAGTTGGTACTTACAGGTATTTATCATTTGCATCTCTTAATGTAATTCACTATGCCTGTGGTGTTAGGTATCTGTGCCTCGGGGTACAGTTTTGGGAGAAACAGATGTGCAACCTTTGGGGTCTTACTAGTGCAAGATTAAAAAATAAATAATTAAAATCATAAAATCACAGATTGGTCAGGTTGGAAGATAGTGCAGTGGGTCATTTGGTCCAACCTCATTCAACCTCCATGCTCCAGCAGGGTCATCCCAGAGCCCAGGGCACAGGACTGTGTCCAGATGGTGCTTGATTACTTCCAGTAAGGAAGACTCTTCAACCTCTCTGGTCAATCTGTTACAGTGCTTGGTCAACCCCACAGTAAAGAAGTTCCTCCTCATGTTCAGGTGGAACTCCTGTGCATCAGTTTCTGCCCATTGCCTCTTGTCCTGTTGCTTGGCACCACTGAGCAGAGCTTTGCTCCATCCTCTTGGCACCCTCCCTTCAGATACTGATAGACATTGATCAGGTCCCCTCTCAGTCATCTCTTCTCCGCTTTTCCTCAGTCCCCTCAGCCTTTCCTTGCAGGAGAGACACTCCAGCTGCTAATCAGCTTCGTTGCCCTCTGCTGGACCTGCTCCAGGAGCTCCATGTCTCTCTTGTCCTGAGGAGCCCAGAACCAGGTGAGGTTCTCACCATGGCTGAGTACAGGCACAGGATCACCTCCCTCCACCTGCTGGCAATGGTCTTCCTAGTGCCCTCCAGGATCCCACTGGCCTCCCTGGCCACCAGACACTCTGCAGGTCCATGGACAGCTTGTTGTCCACCAGGACCCCCAGGTCCTTCTCTGCAGAGCTGCCCCCCAGCAGGTCAGCCCCAGCCTGTGCTGGTGCCTGGGGTTGTTCTTCCCCAGGTGGAGGGCCTGGCATTTGCCTTTGCTGAATTTCAGATGGTTCTTCTCTGCCCATCTCTCCAACCTGTTGAGGTCCTTCTGAAGGGCTGCACAGCACTCTGGGGTATCAGCCACTCCTCCCGGGTTTGTGTCAGCAGCAAACTTGCTGAGGAGGCATTTGTCCCTTCATCCAAGTCACTGGTGATAAGTTAAACAATACTGGGCCCAGTACTGAACCTTGGGGGGCACCACCAGTGACAGACCTTCAACTGAATCCTGTGCTACTGATTACAATCCTTTGGGTTCTGCCATTCAGCCAGTTCTCAATCCACCTCATTGTCCACTCATCCAATCCACACCCCTTGAGTTTTCCTACAAGGATGTTGTGAGAGACAGTGTCAAAAGCCTTGCTGAAGCTGAGGTTCCACTGCTCTCCCCTCCTCCATCCAGGGAGTTGTTCCATCATAAAAGTCATTCAGGTTGGTCAAGCTTGATTTATCTGCAGTGAATCCATGCTGACTACTCCTGATCACCTTCCAGTCAGCCATGTAGATAGAGATGGCCTCCAGAATGAAGAAAAAGGCTGAATTCTTTTCTCCAGATTACAAGTATATGGGAAGAGTTAAGGAGAAACTATGTTAGTACCCTTTTCCATGAGCAGAAGACCATGACATTATTTTAGGAATTCAGGTGTTAAAATATATGTGATACCACCAAGAGTTGAAATAGCAATTATGAATACCTAAGAATGCTTTAAAAGACAGTATTTAAAGTATTTAAAGAAAACCTTATACAGTGGGTTGACCATGGCTGGATGCCAGATGTCCTCCAAAGCTTGTCACTCCCCTCCACAGCTGGACAGGGGAGAGAAAATATAATGAAGAGTTCACAAGATAAGGACTATGAGAAATCACACACCAAAATACTGTAACAGGCAAAACAGACTCGATACTATCACAGGATGATGAGAAGTAAAATAAGATCTTAAAATCACCTTCCCCCTACTCCTCCCTCCTTCCCAGCTCTGTCTCCTTCCCCTAGCAAGCACAGGGAGACAGGGAATGGGGGTTGTGGTCAGTTATCATGTGTTCTTGGCGCTGCTCAGGGAGAGGAGTCCTTCTCCTGTACCATCATCGGATCCTGCCCATGGGAGACAGTTCACCATGAACTTCCATGAGTCCATCTCATGAGCAACAGTCCACCCCAAACTGCTCCAGTGTAGGTCCCTTCCAGGGGGTACAATCCTTCAGGCACAGCCTGCCCCAGTGTGGGTCCCCCACAGGGTCACAAGTCCTACCAGGAAACCTGCTCCAGCATGGGCTCCTCTCCATGGGTCTGCAGGTCCCTGCTAGGACCCTGCTCCAGCCCAGGCCTCCCATGGGATCACAGCCTCCTCTCAGGCATCCACCTGCTCCAGCATGGGTCTCCTCCCTTGTGGATCTCCATGGGCTCAGGGGCACAGCTGCCTTACCATGGTCTGCACCATGGGCTGCAGGGGAACCTCAGCTCTGGTGCCTGAAGCACCTCCTGCCCCTCCTTCTCCCCTGACCTGGCTGTCTGCAGGGCTCTTCCTCTCACATACTGTCACCCTGTTCTTCTCTGAGCACAGTTACAACTCCACAAAACTTTTTTTTAAGTCTTCTTAAATATATCATCAGAGAGGCGTTACCACCATTTCCAATGGGCCCAGCCTTGACCAGAGCCACATACATCCTGGAGCTGGCTGGGACTCTCTCTGCCAGACATGGAGGAAGCTTTTGGCAGCTTCTCACAGAAGCCACCCCTGTAGCTGCCCCACTATCAACACCTGGCCATACAAACCCAATATACCTTATCTTAGAGGTACCATGGAAAATAACTCCTTAGTTCTTAGTTGCCTCTCTACTTAAATTCACAGATATGCAGAGCAAAGGCAGAACCCTTCACACAGGAATACTGAATGGAAATACACAAGTAATACACAAATGACTTTGCAAACTGAAGAGGGGTGAAAATTCTCACATGCTCAAATAGAAATATTGCCAAGCATAACAAGTTCAAGTTTTCAACAGTCAGTATAGCAAGACCTCTTTGTGGCATCTCTCAATTCCATCCTTGTTTACCACACGTCTATGTAAATCCACCATGACCTTATTGATTTCAAGTGTATGGTGTTTGTGTTAAACCACTACAAAGAAACAAGGTCAAATACCTTTGTGATAACTGAAGACCACATCATTGTCTCTGCTAAAACAACAGGAAATTATTTATTAAACAAACATAATTTCCTTACTGTGAACAGTTGTTATTAATTTAAAATCTCTTCAAGTGATTACTTCAACATGAAGTTATCATAGTCAGGTAAGAGAAGCTGTAACCAAACTCCAGATGCTCCAAGTCCATTTTAAATGTTGATATATAATTGTTCTCTGGTTTTCAGACTCAAATAAGGCTCTTTTAATCAGCTTTCTGTGGACAGAGTATAGCTGTGATATAGTAAAATAAAAAAGTGGATCTTAAAAAAAAAAGAAAAAGGAAAAACATAAGAAATTATCTTTATCAGTAAATGCAGCAAAAAAACCCCAAACTGAAGTGACTTACTCAGAATTTTCTATACAATTCATACCAGGACAAAAATTTTTCAACTATGAAGTATCTGTAGACATCCATTTTTGGCAATAAATTCATGCCACTAACACGTACACTGAAATCACTGGGATCCTGTGCTCAAATGAAAGAAAATATGAATTAGAAATATTGGGTCAATTGGCATGTTAGAAAAATTGGGTCAAATAGATTCTCACTTTGAGACTCCACTGCTAACCAATCCTTTACTCTCTGATTTGCTACAAAAAGTAACTGAGGGCTAAAAGTTAGTTTGTTTGTGGTTTTTTTAAGTTCCATTGTCAGGTTCAGAACACTTACCTTCTATCCTCCTCCAAGATGAATCACAGTATTTTATAAGATGGCTATCTTCACTATAAATTGCCCCCCAGTAAGTTTTCTGCTAAAATATAAGTACGTGAACATGTAATGTGTGCTGACCATTAAGGGAAATACAGAGTCTTTCTATCCAACCCAGAGAACATAGTATCTACCAGACAGCTGCAGTTTTCTAAGGATTAGCTTGTTCTTCCAACACTGTCTTTTTGTACAAATAAATTATATAAGCCCTTTGAACCAGCAGTTCTCAGGAAGTACATGGCATATTAAGAGTATCAGAAAGGTCCTTCAACACTTTTATTAAAAGAGAAATCTCAGAACCGGGGTTATGCTGCAAAACTAAAAAAAAAAAAAAAAAAAAAAAGCCTTAAGATATCCAGCCACATTTTCAAACAGTTGAAATCCCTACATGCAGGGGTTCACTTTGAAATGCATCAGGTCCCAGCATACATTACACATGAATAGGATACACATGATATGCCAAAAGCTAGGTCCAACTACATGTTCTACAGTTTATTTTTAGGTGAAAAGTAAACCAAGATATTTTACTCACTGCAGGTTGTCCAGCTTTGGTGATTATTTTAAGTTGTATGAGGTTTTTAACGCTTCTAACATTTGGAGCTGCATGTCTTCCCTCCTCAGGAAGGCAGAGTTTAAGAAAGTGATGTCTAAGGTTTTCTTGAAGAACATTATTATTAAGGAAATACCAAAGCAGCCCTTTGTGGAGTTTGAGGCAGCTGCTTTTCATCCAGAAACTGCTGACTTCTGCATATAATCTGACATCTTAGTATTGGTTAACAGCTGCATGATCAAAGAATGAAAGATGGCCTGCTCATAGTAGCAACACAGCCCAAGACATGTTGCTGTCTTCCAAGGGTGTTTCTGCAGAAGTCATCGGGCTGTATTTCCTGCCACTGGCATGAAATTTTCACTTTTGTTGCAAACTATGTATTTTTCAAAGCTCTCACGTAACTCTGGCAGCTGAGTTGTATCACAAAGTTGCTGCTGCAGCATGGAAATTGTATTCGCCTCCACTCCATACAAGGAGAAAAATTTAGACGAAGGATTCTAGATGCCTACAAGACTACTGGAATACCTGCTTTGTAGGGTCAATATTTGGAATGCAGTGTTCTTTTCTTTGTAAAGACTCCCACATTGTAACTTCTTTCCACTTCCTGAATAAGCTAGTAGCCTTACAGAATGAATAAAATTAGTTCCTCCTGGAAGGAAAACGTCATGAATACAAAAGAGGGTTATCCAGACTCACTCATTCCTTCAGGTGGGTCTAGCTCAGTAGTGACCAATCTTGGCTGGACACCTGTTGCTATACTTCTCCACAGGCAAACAATGGCACTGAATGCCTTCTATCCTGCAGCACCTGCTGAACCCCACAGCCTGAGGAACCACTCCTCCCCTACTCTTTCTCCCTCACTGTATCCCCCTCGGCCCTCAAGCCAGCCGTCACTAACACCAGCACTTGCCTCCCACAGAGCATTTTCAAACTTCTGAGCACAAAGCTGGGAATGGAGCACTATGGATGCAGGTGGCTAGACAGGCAGTACCAATGTACAGTGCCTAAGGGGGATGATTTAAAGGTTATTTTAACAGATTGGCACTTTCCAGAAGGTTTTCTAAAGACACTAGACCTAACTCTTTAATTACATGGGTTTTATTTATTAGTAAGTCTGAGAAAAAAATCACATTTCATTTCATATAGGTTTGTATATTGATAAATTAGAAATAAATAGCTTCTTTATGTTGTCTTAGAAACTATTTCAACTTCCTGAGTTATCTTTAAATACATATGTTGAAATACTCAGAATTTCACTTGATTTGAATAGGGTTAGCTAGTTACTGTTTGATGCCAGAACTGAGAAACAGCTGGACAGATTAATGATCTTTGAACTGTAGACAGTGCATATTCATAGAATACTTGCATTTTGTGTCTAGATTGAATCATGAATGAACTTGAACTTAGAACGCTGCCTGTTAAAAATTCATACCTACAAATCGACAAAAATTTTAAAAATAACAAATGGAATTTAAAAAATAGTTTTAGCATAGTATTAAAAAGGTTGATTGTTGTAAGACAATTTAAAATGTCAGAATCTTTCTTCATTGTCAAATTAACTAAAATTCTGGCAAAATGCTAGACATTAAGCTGTATCACCATTTTTTAGAATATCACCAAACTAGTTAACTAAACTTCATTTTCCAGTTTGACAAGTTAAATAAGCAAGATGAAATAACTGGCTATTACATCATATTTCAAGAGTAGGAGGCAGAGAGCAGACCTCATCTTTGGGAAGCACTGAATGTTCTGATCCAGGGCAGGTCTTGAAAACTCAGCAACTGAACATGATCTTAGCAGTACCAGCTTGGGAATGAGAAATAATGTGGTAAATGAAAGGCTGTCACTGCATGGCAAAAACAGAGGAGCAGTTTGAAATAGAAGCCTTACCTGGATTAGCTAAAATACTTATTTAAATCAAACACTGACTCAACTGACTGCTAATTTTGTAAAGAACATACACTAAATATCTTTGGTCAATCAACAAACGTTAATCAAATCAATGTAAGATTTGCTTTATGCAGGTTCAGTTTTTGAGCAAATCTCTGATCAGTTGCAATATCTAGTTTCAAATGCAGTACTAATACCACATTACTACCAAGATAAATCAGTTAAATACTAATTCTAACTCACAGTAATTTTTGTTTAAATTAAATCTGCAGGCAAGCAGTGCTAAATACTGTAGTACTACTTATGAACTACAGAATCTCTGGCATGAGCTGACATAGTTTCTAGGGCACCACAGTGTAACACGTGTTTGGCAAGAACACATATCAAGAGGCAAAAGAAAGAGACACTGGACTATAAAGCATATCACAAACACGTGGAGACAGTAGGAGTTTGTGCCTGAATTATTTTTATAATTCTGCAAAGATATTTGTCCAGATCTACACACATATTCAAGATCACCAATGAAACTGTAGAAGCAGCAAAAACCACAAACTAGCCTGGCACCACTGCACTCTGCCCTGAATAAAGGGCAATGCATAGCCCTGATCCCCACAAAGCAAACAAGGAACTGTAGCTGTGACTCAGTTTCAGTTTGGTCCTTGCTTTCCCCTTCATCTGCATATGATGTACTCTGTACCAGCCCTTTTCCTGGTACACTTCACTTTGCCCTCCACCCCCACTCAGCTGTGCTGTCAGTGAATTAGGACACAGAGCCAGTGCTCCATGCGTTCCCTCCCACATGGATAGGAATGGAAGAGCAGCAGCAGCTCTTTGCTCTGCAGCCTTAAAATCTGCAGCGTGGGCAACCTGGAAGCAATGGGACAAATTGGTGCCCCAATATACCTCTGTGGAGGTTGACAAGCACTTACATTTCAAATATGAAGAGAAATTTAAAACAAATAGGAGGAAAAAATCTAAAAGATGATGGCTTCTGCAAACGCTTGATTTTTTTTTTATTGACTTCTATGACTACTCCCTTCTATTTAAGGTCTTTGTATCTAAGTTCTTTATATCATCAAGTTTTTCTGCCTTTTTTTACTGAATAATAATCCTCTCTGGAATCAAGCGTAATTTACTATGCAAAATGCTATTTAATGCAACCTAAGTTATTTGAATATGGCCCAAATCCTGGTTGTGATTCTGGACAACAACAGTGGGAAATATTTTGCTCAGTGACATGTTTATCCCTCTGCTTTTTAAATATTTTTTCCTCAAACTGTAAATCATAGTGTGCAGCTTTTGGTGGCTTCAGGAGTAAACTACTCATGTGCTAAGCCCTAGTCTCTATGTAAGAATGTACAATCTCCCTGTCAGTGTTCTCATTTTACAACTTCTCAACTGAAGCATCTGAAAGCAGACAGAGGCAGAACTGTAACATGCAATCCCAACAGTGTCAAACAAAGCATTTTTCTAAACTGCATTCCATTCTCCTGAAAGGAATGTGAATTCTGGGTAAACTAATAACTGAACGTACTTTTGATCATACCATCTCTCAAATAAATAATACTTACGATCAAACAAATGGGGAGAGTGGGTATGCATTGTGCAAACTAAACAGAATTTAATTTCAATGTAAAAATTCAGGGGGTGGGAGGAAGAAACCTTATGCTTATTACAACTCACTGAAGTATGTTTCTTCCTCCCTTGACAAGGAGTTTGTCAAAACAGATAATTATGGAAATCCTAGAAATAGTTTGAAAGAATGGAGGCGTCATCACAGAATTTTTTTTAATATTTCACTTTCTATCCAACTGTGCAATTCAGAACCCACTGAAATTTATTACTGTGTAACAAGTACATACTGCATGAGAAAAGCAGTCATTTACTGTGGTTTTCAAACTATTTTCAGATCTTGATGCTAATTAAAAGAACATGCAATTCTACTCTACTTCCCATGAAATATTAATATAACACACACATGCATACGGAGCAACAGAGAGGTTTCAGTTCAAACTGAGATTTGTGGTTGTGCAGCCCAGTGTGTGCTACAGAGGAAGCAGTGTCTGTATCAACAGGGAAGTGCTATCTAGTACAAAGATCTATGTACACAGGCATGTGTTACTATAGGTTCACATCTATCACTCACAGGATACCACGTTGGTGGGTTCAGAGATAAACCACATTTCCCTCCATACCAGTTTCTCTCAGCATTGCCATAATTGCAAGTTTCCTCATTAGTTTTCTGACACCCCAAGAAAATCTGTAACTCTGTTTCTATTTCCATTATACAGACATGGCCTTAAACAGTGCCAAGTATCTCAGATACCTTTGAACCTCAGCACATTGTCAGAAGTAGTGTGTAGCTATAAGATCTGTTATAGGAGAAAATACGGGTTAGATCTCTAAATACATTCAGATACCTTGTGTTATAGATTGCAGAATTCTTTAAAAGCCTCTACAAATCTGATGCCCTCTGAAACAAGAAAAAAAATCAAATATAATTTAGGTACAGAAAGGCCAGAAGAAATAAGGTTTCCTCCCTGTCCTCCATGAGTATCTTTTCTTTCCTTTCCAAACAAGATGTGAAAAATCCAAAATATAAAGATGCCATGTTTAAAGTCAATAGAGAAGTCTGTAGTCAGAAGGAGATAGGAGCACATGCAAGACAGCACATTTACATTTACCTTACAGATTTTTGGAAGAGCCATACAGAAGGTGGACTATGGCTCAAAGAATGTAAGAGAATAGCCTCTTAAAGAAATAATTTGCACGAATGGAGCATCCTTTCTATAAAATAACCGCTGTATCTCAAGACAATTTTTCTTAACAAATTTTGACAACATGAAAGCTTAGCAGGTGAACTAATATGCATGTAAAGTGATAAATTATTAAATCTGCTTCTACAAAATAGCATTTGATTAAAATTATTTTAGTATTAGCAGCCTTTAAAACATTTTCATTAATTTAAAACTGTAAGGTCCCTATACAATGACACATTTCCTATTTGCCAAAACACTTGCTACATACATCTAGTTTTCTATATACACAATAAAGAACTGTATTAATCAACCTAGTTATTCATTACTTGTTAAACTGGTTAAAATACAACTTAGAACTGCTCAGGAATAAAGGTAATGATTTTCCTCAGCCAACCATATATGATCATTCTTAATATACATATAAAGGGGCAGATGACAGGATGCTACAGTACAGCAAAAATATATATATTCAAGCACAGATTCTCATGTTTTATTAAGGAGTATATGTACTATACACATACTGTACACATGCTCAGACAGGGCGAAGGCATGATCCAGAATTCTATATCAAGACTGATTCCCTGATTACCATAGGAACAGAATATGTTTAAGCAGAACATAAGAAACAACTTGATCTGCATTAATTTGTCAGGTTATCACCCTTATCACAACTGAGTTGAGACTTGGCATATTTCCAACTGTAAAAAAATCAAAAGGCAACCAACTGTTAACCAGTATCCCAGAAAATGACTTTAAAACCTTCCAGCACTAACATTCCTTATGTAACTGGCTAGGTTAGAAATAACCAAGGTGATGAGCAGCATTCATGAGTTATGTCTGGCCAGACACAGAAGTCCAAGTGACTTCCTTCAAAAATGAAGAAAAAGGGATGGGGGCACAAGGAGGAAAGAAACCATTAGGGATGTGGTACAACTAACACTGTACAAGTTGACTTGGAGTATTCTTCCATTAAAAAAAAAAAAAAAAAGATAGAGAGGGAAACTAAAGAAAGTGAGAGGTAAAGCAACAACTTCCGAGCAAAAGTGAAAGATTTATAATGGAAACAAGCAAACAAACAAAATAAGATCCGTTAGGTGTTTGTGGAAGAATTAATGGCCTGAATACAAAACATGATCAAGTCTCAAGAAAATCATCAACAGATTTAGCTGGTGTCATGACCCAACTACTCTGACCACTGGTGAGGCAGAACAACTCACATTTGTTCTCAGTTAAATGACTGACATGTCCTGATGATTATGAATGACATTTTATTAGCCTACAGTATTTACCAAACCATTGGTTCCCAACACGTGGTCATCAGTGCGATCAGTAAGATTTAGCTGCTTTGTGAAACTGTATCTCTCCAGTATTTTCAATTAAAAATTCATCATAGACCTCATCATGAAACCTGGTAGCCTGAGCAGCTTGGCAACCTCTATCATCAATAGCCAAGAGCTCAATCAAAGATCAGACAGACAAATATAAAATCCTCAAATGTAAGATTCAAAAAGGGATGGTAGGCTAACAGAAGTGGAACAGAAATTTTAATAAGGTTTAACATATGTCATTTGATATTACAAAGAAAAAAGAAGTGAAGGGCAAAGGACAGGAAAGAAAGGAAAACCATCCAAAAAAGTAGTTTTACAGACTGCAAAGGTAGGAACATAGGCACAGCTCCAGAAACTTATGCTTTAGGAACTTTAGGGTTGTTACAATATGTTGAGAGCAAAGTGTCATTAAAGCAAAAATGCAAAACTTGTGGGCTTTACCTCCTTTTTCAGAAATAGTCTGGTCTCACAAGAAATACATGAAAGAACAAGGAGATTTGTTATACAGGGTTCCAACATGGAATATGCCACAAATACTCCCTTTTTTCATAGCTGTCAAACAGCAGTTTACCATACCATCTTTACTGTTAAAAGGGGAATATAATATGGAATAGCAGCCAGTAAAGTTTCTGTAGCTAAAACACTAAAGCAAATCAGCCCTACAAATAGGGACCAAACAATATGCTATATGCACTTCACTACTATAATTATATTTGTAATGATATGGTGATGTAAGGGTTTGTGCCAGTTTCAAATTTGGAGAAAAGTAGATAATACATAGTGTCCCACACTATTCTCTGTAATACAGAGAAAAAAATTAGGCTTCACTATCACATATTAAAAATATGACTGGAGCACTCTTTTCACAATACTAGCACGAATTTTTAACATACTTTAACATACTTTTGAACAACTTCTTCTTACACAGGAAAATACCTATTTAGAGATTACTTGAAAAAAGGTAACTATTTTCAAATTCCTAGGTTATCACTTCTGCTCTGTGATAACGTCAATGCACAGCCCTGCAGGTAAAGTACCTTGCTGCTAAATTATTTTTCAGATCTATTACCTCATGAATCTGAAAATATAAGCAGTCCTGTAACTCTGAATGCACCATTAGTCCCAGCAATCTTTCATTCTCCATAAATTGCTTTTTCTGGAAGGTAAAATATTTAGAACACTATTGTTCCACAGTTCTCTCACCTGTGGAGACTTGCTCCCTATTTCAAAAATGAACCAACATCTCTAGCGCCAGGAGGAGTTTTATTGCACCAATTCCAGACCCAAGGCTGCCTGCCTTGGAGCAGGTTTACCTCAGAGCAACTATCATAGCAGCCTTGCTCACAGAAATGACAGAACAAAAACCAAGACACCTCCCATCTTCAGGTATCACATTAATTGGTAATTTCAACAATAAAGCTTGTTTTCATACAGTTGGTATAAGCCAGAAGTAATTATAATGAGGTCAGTCCAAACTTAGATGGAACAACTGTTTCATGACTCTGCGTAAGTAACTAGATTGGGGAGGGAAGGGAAAAAAATAAAAACAAACAAACAAACAAACAAAACAAACAAACAAAAAATCCAAACTCACATTTAGTACTTCCCTGAATAGCTTTTAGGATAAATTTAACTTGAACTTCTTTCATTCATAGGTGTATTATAGCCCTTACTGCCTCTATAGACTCAGTGGCAAGTGGGAAAGAAGGGCAGAGAGAATTAGTTGAAAGCTGTATGTTGTGTGGGAGCTTGTTTCAATGAGTTACAGTTTGTCAGCATAAGCTGACAAGCTTCCTGAGGTCATCTCAACACACAGGAAGTCAGGACAACTTTTCACAGGCCAGGATGTTCCAGAAGATCTCAGTGACCAAATGGCTGGAGATGCCAACATATCTTCACTGAACGTGACACAGTTATTTCTGATGCAAGTCAGGTATCTGCCTCTGTGGGTGTCATTTTGAATCTTCTGCAGCAAACAGTGTCTTATCTTCTCTCTCATTCCTAGCTGGTGCTTAAGCAACTTGCAGTAGAAATGCTGGGCAAGTCATGTATGTGTGTGCATGCATCTGCATACACAGATCAGCAGTAAAACTTGTTTGCAAACTCTTTACAAACTCATCAGCATGGAAGACACTGTTGGACATTTCTCTGCTTTCTCTTATGGAAAAAGACGTCGTTGTAACTCCCCCACCTCATTAGCACTCTAAAATGTTAGTGCAATTGGTTTTCCTGTTTTGATGAATCCACTGGCAGCTGGGTTTGAAACCTATGTTTTAGTATCAACCACAGTGAAAAAAACCTTGCATTAATTAAAAAGTCATAGCAGTAATTTAAGAACTTGTTTAATTGAAGAGACTTTTCAATGGTCATGATCATCTTAAAGAACCTACATATACCATCTTAAAAGAATTCACACAGATAATGACTAATAAATAATGGAGTTTATATTTCCACTTATTTTCCTTTTTTCTAAGTGTTAGATACCTACCCAGTGTGTATTTTCATCAATTAGGCAAGGAACATACTAAATTCTCCCCACAAGTGACAGATTACTGCACAGATGAGTCCACTATAAATTAAGTAATGGTAGTTTCATTACAACAATTGAAAATTTAAAGACATTTCATCTCACCTCAATGGTGGGTGGATCTTCTCTCTTTTTTCTTATCCATGCTGGAAAAAAAAAATCAAACTGATTATTTCAAAGATCACAAACAGTATCAAAACTCAAAATTATTATGAATTTGTAAAAGAAAGCAGATATTTATGAAAAAATTATAATAGAATTTGCCACAACCTGGCAAGCCATGTCATTTCCCAGAATGTCAGCACAAGACGTTATTTCCAGTTTCAATACTCAGTCTTTAGAGAAGGAAGAGGTAGGGGATGGTGTCAACTTTGTGTGGAGACCTTGGGCACAGTTTACATATCACCTTGGCTGTCAAAACAGGGCTTAAAAAGCAGGGCTTATGGCACAGGTTTATTGTTGAGCTTGCAATACAGCTTTGAGGTATACCCTAAGAAAATGACAAGTTGACCAAAGAAAAGTAAGAACAGCCTTAGACCACTGTGGAGAAAAAGGATTCTTACAGGCTTCAGGCTTTCTTAAAGCTGAACACATTTTATGTTACTACCAGGTAGAATTCCTTTACGAGTATGAAAGGTACAGCCCCAGACCTGACTGAGGGATTGCAGAGCCTGGACTGAAGCACATCCTGTGGCTCTGGGGGTTTATCCACTTCATGGAGGGGCAAGTACTGTGCCTGGGAGAAGGATCCCTCCATTTCAGTCAATTCATGCTGGAAAAGACAGCAGAGGAATGGAGGAATGAAAGCAGAACAATTGTCCTGTGGCTCAGGTTTTCTGAACAAAATCTGTAGACAGATGCCCACTCCCATCACTAACACTGCTGTTAGCTGGGACTGTTGGGAGGCAGCAATATAGAGACTCCATTGTAGATGCTGACAGGTGTCACTTTGTACTGACAATGAATTAAAGGAGAGAGCTCCAACTATTACATTATTACATTATTTAGAGGAATTACCTGACACCACTTTTTAGAAATACCACTACTGTAGCAGTTTTTCATGCCTTTTCAATTCACACTATTGGTAGGTACATGTTGGATACTTCAATGACATTTGTCTTTTCCGCTCATATTTTTTAAATTAATTAGTAGCAGAATACAAGTAGCCAGTAATGAACAGAATGACAAACATACGGAAAGCCACTTCCAAGTGCTGAGGACACAGCAAAATGTTATTTCATATGTTTGCTTTGATAATTAAGATTTTTGTTACTATGCTTGAAAATTAGAGCAAAAATAACATTTTGCTATAACCCACTCAAATTCCTGGCCTCACAGGTAGCCGTCTATAAAGTTTCAGAAATGCTTTAAGAAGGAACTCTTCCGAATTTTAGTTTTCTAATACCATCTGTGCTGTATTTTGAGGGGAACCAGGGAATGATTTAGACTAGTCTAAGACACTAAAATCTGCACAGAGTCATAGCATCATCTCACTTCTGAAAATACAATTACATAGAAGGTGAAACACTAACACCATGGCTTCAACAGCATTATGCAAGTTGTTTTAGGGAGAATAGCTTCCAATTAACATATGAACAAAGGGAGACACAGCTTAGAATTTAGCAAGGATGGGAACTGGTTAATGCTAAAGTTTAATGGTAAAATACCTGTAAAGGTATGAAGAAAGGTAATACTTTTGGTTCTTGTCTATCAGATGCCACTTCCTGAAAATACGTACTTTTAAATATCTTTCTCAAACTACTTTTCTTAAAAGCAGTCCCTGTCAGCTCTTCTCAGAGGCCTAACAAAGAATAGATCCAAATTTGCCACTGTGGACAAGTGACAGAACTATGAGCAGTCAACATCACCCTTCCTGTAAGTTTTATGTCAGTGGAAAGAAAAACAGCCCCTTAAGGTAATTCAAAATACAACTAAGTGACTTTCTATTAAATCTATAGAATTATAGGATTTATAGAACTACATGCACCTGTAGTACTTACAAGCATTTAAATTTTACAAAGATTTCAAAGTGCAAAATCTGGAAAGATCAGAGACTAAACTGAGACTGCCACTTCTCAGCTGGCAGCCTTGCAGATACTCTGTAAAAAAACCAACAATTTTATTGAAGAAAATCTTACCACATAAGCCTTTCCTCCTGACAGAAGTTACCTATGTCCATACATAGCAACAGCTTCAGAATACTGAAATACTTAGCAACATCATTCAGAAAAAAGCAAAAAAATAGTAGAGGTTTCAGATATGTATACCAGACACTAAACAGTAAAAGATACAGCTGGAGAAAAAAAAAGGAAAGATAGTACTTCAAAATGTCTCATAGAAATTAAAGCTTTAAACCATCAAAATTTAACACATTACTTTCAACAAAATATCATCTTCTACCTTGCCATGCCTTGCTTCTGACCTATGGAAGGATAATACCACTGTTTTCAATCCCACAACTCTCAGCATGTAAAAATTGATTTACTTTTTTTGAAATTGCCAGTATTTTCTTAAAACACCCGCTGCATTTTAAACTTCAGATGACTACAACAACTGCTCCCTAAAGAAAAAATTTGAAATACTACAAAAAATTATGCTGCAGTTAAAAAGTATTGCTGAAATATAAACATTACAATAGATTTTCTTTCCAGAGCACCTGTGACTTTTAGCAGTTATTTGACTAATGATTTTCAGATGAATGGAATAATTCTAGTAAAAGATTTTATCATTTAATTATCTAGCTCATTTAACAAGCTGCAAACAAAACAGTGAAGGGTAACACAATAACACATGTCCTGTGAACAGAGGCTGTGAAGTCAGAAGCATTACACAACATATTTTCATTCATTAACTGAACTCACTACCAACACTCAAAAGCAATGAAACAAACCTTAATTTAGGAAGATTTCTCATAGCAAACATTCCATAATAAAATTGTATCTATTTAAATACGTAAGTAATACACACAGTTTTAACATTGCGCTCTTTTTCTTTCCAGTTTTAACAACACTCGAATGCATGGTTTTATAAGAGCTATCAACCTTCCTTTTTTTCTAATAAATGTCAGGAGCCCAAATCTTTTTCAGCTTAACGGTACATAAAACTTGTTGGCACAAACAATGATACTATTTTCTGAATTACTACAAGGAAATAATTTTAGTATCTCTAATGAAGTGCCTAAGAAAGTCATTATTTAATGAAAGATTTCTTCACTGCCATGTGGCTGAGGGAGAAATACAGTAACAAAATGTACTAAAACCTTTTTATATCCATAAGGTGAAGTTAGTTAGATTTAATATTATCATATTCCTCTGTGCAAATCCACTTCTTAAATACTCTTCATAAAGCTCAAGATGCAATACAAGATTAAATGCAAAGAAAACATCATCTGAATTCAGGGTATTTTAGCATACTGCAGTTTAGCATCTAATAGTTTTATCAGTCTTTCAAAAGCAGTACATTTTACTAATAATTCACCTGACCACTCCTTAATCTTTGGGTTATCCCAAAGAATGGGAGGACTCATATATTTAAATCTCACCATTTTTCATGTGGTTCTCTTTGAGATAGGGAAATTCTTAAAAGACTTTCAAATCTTTGATTTTTAAGTTATCGATAAAATTTTGAGCACCCAGCACACGGTTCAGAAAAGCACCAGCACCTTATAACTCACGTGTAAGAGAAATTCATGGTAGTAAAGGAAGAATGAAGGTGTACAAAAATATAACCAATTTGCTAGTGAGTTAGCACTAGCTTTAATAAAATCCAAGTAAATAATTTATTGAAGTTTAGATATTTTGCATTCTCTCTGGAAAATATATCCAAGACAGCTGAGTAAAGAAAAAGCTCTTGCACCTTTCTTTATGATCAGCATTACACCTTTGGTGAACGCACTTTTAAATTACTGAACAGCTTTATATCACAGTCAAATATTTGTTGATGGAAAGAAGGTAAGTAGGTGCTTTATTTCGTTTTATTTGAACATATGCACACATGCATATACTTAATTAAAAGTTGATAGTTACAGCTGGGGAAAATTTCTACATGACATTCCCATTCCCCAAGCTAACAAAACAAAATGCCTTCACCACTGTCATCCAAGATGTTTTAAACCTGGCAGAGAAGGTAACACATATGTACAGAGTGCAACCAAAACATCTTCCCTGCCCTGCAGAGCTTTGACAAAATGAATCATTGCCTCCACTTAAAACTGCTGTTTCTAATTCTATCTGGATGTATTCATCTTAATTCCACCTTTGTCTGAAAGGAATTTTGCAAGTAAGCTGGATATTTCCTAACCTGAGACATTTGCATTCTTTCATCAGCACTCATTTGCATTCTTATTAGTATGCATGAAATTTTTGTTGAACCATAAGACTCCTACTGGCAGACAACACACTGCCATGACCATAAAAGTGAACATGCAAATTAAGACTCCTGGTAATCTCTAAATGTTACCAAGAAAAAGAAAAGAGAGATTAAGAGTAGATGGCAATAATACACGGCATGAAGCATGCCATCTCCTGAATCCTTGTGGTATGTAAAATTACAGATCTCCCTTCATGAGCACTTATTGACATGTCCTGAGGAGGTAAATTACACGTTCTTCAGTAGGTGAACATTCAGAACTAAAATACAGAAATGCTATCTGTTGTGTGCATCCATACTGCCTGAGGAAAAGTAGGCACTCCCACTTTGAAGCAAAATGTAAGAGACTTCACCTAAACAAAACCAGGCAATATTTGTATTATACATATGGATTGCATTCTAAATTCAAAACTATAGTACAACAGGAAATACACTTTTGGATTTTTAAAAATAAAATTAATTGAATTTTATGTATACAAAGGGCTAACACTAAGGGATTCTGTTTTAGTTTTACAAAAGCCTTAATGGACATTTCAGAACTTTCATAAAATTCACAGGTCTGAGAACGTAGATAATTTAATCCCACAGAGTGCTTAAAACATCTTTAGGATGAAATTTCCAGACAAGTCCTTCAGGAGTAAACCCTTGGCCCTGCATTCAGTAAGCTCCCACGATCAGTACACAAACACCCTTTCCAGAGTCAAAGAAACAGCTTGCACAGCTTAAGTCTATGATCTGAATGATGCTTTATAGCTTTCTACTTGGTCTCCTTTACCTTATTATATGTTTAAAACTTGACAAACACAGCACCAGAATCAGTTCCTTAGGCTACCAGCTATCCAAATTTAATGTCTTAGGTATAGAATGAGATTTAACTTGCACCCTTTTCCAATTTCACTACAGCCTGTTCCCGCTCCTTACACTGTCCTTTGTCCCTGGTTTTGTGAAAGTTCTCCTCAGACAAGTAATGCCTGTAAGTATTTCCAGGGACGGTACTTTTATTAATTTTTGTCACAAGAGGTTTCTTTTTCTAGTCATACAGTCAGTCATACAGTTGTGTAGGGCAACTAAGAAAGGGGAAGGGTGCTGGGATGACTGCTTTTAAATCAGGTGGCCATTAAGAATTGTCCACAAGTAAAAAAACCTGAGTCCTGGCAGAACAAAGACAGGTAAAAGCAGCTCTCTACAGGTCCCAAGAAAAGAAGAGGAAACAGACTCTTCAGCACAGTTCTAAAAGTGAAAACCCTGAGAGGGATAGAAAGGAGAGCCAGCCAAAACTTAAGCAGAGGCCATGGATGTCAAAGTACATACACAGGGTTTGGAGAGGAGGCCCCTGGAGATGTAAGCTTGTGCCCAACAGATTCCAAGAGCAAAGCGCAAATAAAGTAAGAAACATTAAATAAGCTTCTAACCTTATATTCATCTTTTACTGTTCAGAGGAAACAGCAAGTATTTCCTTCTGCAAAGTCTCAGTCTATTTGCTGGAATGATCAGCATCCATAATAGCACAAATTATAACATGAACACCCACAGAAAGAATGCAATGAAAATTTCAAGAGTCTGGACAGAAGATAGAAAGTTCAGCACAGGTCCTTTGGGCCTGGGAAACTTCTGGACCAATCCTAAGGAGGAAAAAATTGGGACAGAAATGTGATGAGCCTTTCAGCAAAGAGTGGCTAAAAATCTTGAATTAAACTGTTCTTACTCACATAACTGGCTTCTGTAGTATTATTTGAACTACCTACACTTTCCATTCCTTCTCATTTTTAACTCATTGAGAATTTTTCTTTTTAGAAGAGGCAAAAAAGAAGTAGTGATGAATTGAAATTCAGAGCATCCTACATCCCTAACTCACACTCCAATATGTAGCAAAGACATAACAGTTCTTCAAACAGCTTCTATACCCACAGCAGAAGTACCAGTTTTGGCTTTTTAAAATTCTACATCTACAAAACCATTTCCAAAGGTTAGACTAGCATTGGACAAAAAAGTACAGGTTAGCCTTTTTTCTGGAATTCCCACCTTTACCTATCAGAAGCATACACTACACACCCATTCTGCACTGGGGAAAAAAGCATGCATGATTCTCATCTTTCTAGAGAAATGCAGTACTGTTGTGGTTGAGGAATGGTACTGCCCAATTTGGTTCTCACACAAAAGCTCCCCAAACCACACTGTCATCCGCTTGCCCCTTCTCGCCTCCTTTTCCACCCTTCCCCACTGAGGGTGGCTGGGGTAGAGGATGGGAGGCACAAAAGACAAAGATTATGGAGTGAGATAACAATTGACTGGAAACAGTAGTGAGATAAGGAAACAAACATATATTAATACTAATAACAAAAGCATACAAAAGAGAGGGTAATTTATGTGGAAAATGCTCACTGAGGGTGATGTGAGATGACCACAGCCATGTTTTTTCTGAACCAGAAGCCACACCCTTTTTCTCAGAAGCCAGAATCCCCTTCCCCTACTCCCAGCATTGATCTGAGGTGGTATTGTATAACATCTGGATTCTGGCCACACCCCCTCAGCCACACCCTCTCCTGGCCTTTGCAAAAAATTAATGCCATCCTTGGCCAAAACCAGGACTACAGGAAAAGACTATTACTCAATCTGCAAACTGCAAATTTTCCTTTCCTCTGTGAATTCTTTGTATTTGCTGACAAAATCACAAAGAAAAAACCTCATAGTAACAAAGATGAGGAAGTTAAGCAATAAAACTGTAAACATAGTTCATAAAAACAGGAATGGCCGGTTCATCGTTTCTTCTCTAAACCAAACCTGAACAGGATGCCTTGATTTGAAAAGTCTATCTTAGGTCTGGCAGCTGCAGCTTTTTAGGCAAGTCCATATTCCCATGAGGGTACGTGATATTTGACTTCAAGGTCTCATCACATGTAAACTCCCAAAAAGCTGCAACCTCGCAGGCACCACAAATCACAGGGATTTGTGCTACATTTCTGTAGAGAGATCTAGCAGAGTCTTTTTAGTGCTACATAGATCCCAGCAGTACGAAGCAATGGGTTTGGATAGCAATTTGCTTGAACCAGTCTAAGACCATTTGTGCAAGCATGATTAGTCCACACCCATGTGAGACAGTCTGACTGTCCATGTTGTTTCCTGTTAATTCCAGCCAAGTTGTTGGGGTCTTAGGAGTTCTCCTTCTGTTTTCTTTTTCTCTTGTGGAATTTTCCCCATATATGTTTCTGGTGTGACAGGTTGCTGGGTGCTTGGGAGAAAACAAAAGACCTGGCCACAGAGGGAGGGATCCAATTGGCTACTCTCTTTCACCTGGGGTTTTCTCGTGTAAGGTGGGGGGATGCCGCGAGACTTGAACTGGAAAAAAGGGGGTTGGCTGCAGCTCCTGGTGGGCTGGTGTTCTCGGTGTTCAGAGGGAGAGAGGCTGCCATAGCTGTGGATGGATGTCCTCAGCACTGCAGGCTTCTGCTTTTGGTTGCCCTCCTTCTACTGTGAGTGGAGCTTGCTTGTTGGAGCAGCTGTTACACTGGGACCCTATTTAACACCCTACCTCACTAAAAGAGGGACTTTCTCACCATCTGCTCAGGTGCCTCAGGGAAAACCCCGGGATTCCCAAGCCAGCCTTTCCCTGCCCTGCTGGGAGCCTGGCTGCGGCCGCCCTGCCCCTGCTGCTGCTTTGAGCCTTTGCTGCTCTGTAGCCCTGCACCCCCTGCCTGCACAGGCCTCCCAGGGTTCCCGCCGCAGCTCCTGAGTTTGATACATCTCATCTCCCACCCGGGATTTGTGCTCTCCCTGCCGTTCCAGCCTGCTGTTCCCAAGGGTCCGGCCGGACACCGGGATCGGCTGTCCAGGGGTTTGTGGAGCCTTTGTCCCATCCCTTCCCGGGATCCCAGGCCGCCAGTGCCGCGTGCTCCCCGAGCTCGCTCCGGAGCGCCCCCTGCAGCCGCGGGGGAACCATCGCACCTGCCCTGCTCACCGGGAGCCGCCAGCGCCCCTGCCGGCTGCGAGCGGAACTGCACCCGAGGGGAAAGGGCCCGACAGCCGAGAAGGCTGGCACTGGGTGTGTGATTGTTTGCTGGTACTGCCAGAGTTACTGCTGTTTGTTTGCCTTGTTTTATATATATATATATATATATAAATATATATATATATATATGCATATATATATATTAGTAAAGAACTGTTGTTCCTATTCCTCATATCTTTGCCTGAAAGCCCCTTAATTTCAAAATTATAATAATTTGGAGGGAAGGGAGTTGCATTTTTCATTTCAAAAGAGGCTCCTGCCTTCCTTGGCAGACACCTGTCTCTCAATACAAGACACAAGTGCAGACAGTTAAAATTATTAAAAAATGTCCTGGATGAGAATTCATTCACAGCAAAACAGTTACCTGAAGCTTCATATATGTTTCTCAGTGTCTGTGATGCAGTGTTTGCATGACAGTCACAGAGAATTAAGATGAGCACTGGTGGCTAGAGAACTTTTGGATGAGGAAGAAGACCTTCAGAAAATTGGATAAATAGATCTCTATTCAAGCACCAGATGATTTACAGGACAAGCTTATCAGGTAGCTGCTCTCCTTCAGAAGATGGCTATCTTGGACTGACAAAGAACCAGGAACAACTAGGGTAAGACTTGCTAACCCACTGTGGGTACTGCAGCAGTATAGACAGAAAATGTTGACACTGTGGTTTTGCCATAGCTGGCAAACACTGCCAATAGTGCTGAAACACCTTTCAGAAGCTTTCAGCTGTTAATACTAGCCTCAGTTGATCACAGCAAAAATCCTAGGATTTCGTGTAATGACAATGACAAAATACAAGATGAGAACATTTTCTATTTCTCTACTGATTCCATGAAGGGATATGATGGGTCTGAAGTTTTCTCTTTGCTCAGTATCATCTCCCTCAGAGAAGAGCATGAGGCCTAATGGGAAGAGAATGAGGTAAAGCAAGTATACCAAGACATTTCCTCAAAACATGTTGTAGACTCAATTAATTTGCAGCTGACTGACAAATTAAACCACAGTAATACCTATGTATAAAAACAATTTTTCTTCCACCAATACTTTTAATCTCTTTTTGAACTCATGCAAACTTCCTGCAAGCAGAATCATTCAACAACAAGGAATTCCAGAGCTTAAATACATACTGCTTAAAATCTGTTTGCTTTAAACCTACCAACTTCTCGGAGATGTCAAGGTATCTTTCTCTCCAAAAAGCAAGTTGAGTGATGGGTAGCTTCTATGTACTGTTTCAGGGGATCCTTGCTTATGCTTCAAAATCCTGGATTTCTAGGGGTCTGAGTGCTGGAGAGCTGGCCAGAGTAACAACACATACACCAATATGATTCGAGCATCATTCTCCCCTTTATTGTTTACCTATACAAGCTTATATCTACTTTTGCAAAGATTCCCGCCCAGTCCCTCTAGACGGCCTCTAATCCGCGGGGGAGACGACCAGTGTATTGCTTTGCCAAGGACTTTCAGGGCTGCCTGCAGCCAGGTGCTTTCGAGGCTTGCCTGCAGCCAGGGGCCAGTTCGGGGTCTTTTCCTCAGCAACCCTGGTCTGTCCAATCTTTCCAGGGGTATCATATGCCCCTGTTCTGCAAGGAATCCCTCTACACTGGATTTTAAGTCACATTGTCATGGGTTAGCAAAGCATAGTCCCGGAAGTGATGTTCTTGCAAAGGGGTTCTTACAGATCCTCTATGACCTGACAGAACCTATCACCTGGCCAGTCTGAATATGAACAATTCTTTAAGCCACTTAAAATTGTGACCACCTCTGTGGTTCATATTTAAGAATGGACAAAGCCCAGCCAGAGCTCTCTCTCGTTTCTGGTGCTGGGACAGGTGGCTGCGGGTCCCATGCAGGGGCCGGTGGGCCCAGCCCAGGCCCTGCTTGGGTCAGGCCAGGCCGGGCCACGGCCATCCTGGAGCCGATGGGCCCTGTTCCACCTGTGGAACCGCCAGAGCCCTGCTGTGGGCAGTCAGAGCAGCTCAGCTCCCCCTCTCCAGTGCACCCAAGATTCAGCCAAAAGCTGCACCGCTGTCCAGCACAGATCATGTGACCAACAGCAATAAGTGACATTCCAGCTGCAAGGGTTAGGTGAGATTAACCCTTTTTGTGCTGTGAAGAGCTGAAGACCTGAGGGAGGAGAAAGAGGAGATGCTTAAAGCTGAAATTCTGTTGTAAAGCTGTGATATATCTGAGTACCCATTGTAATTTCATGAAGGCATGGGGGGTGGAGTGTTCAACTTGTACTGGTCAGCAAAAGCACCTGTGCTGAGATAGGCAGATGCTGAAGCAGCTGTAATTTGATGAGAAGTTTGAACAGGGAGAGATGGACCAGATGAGGACTTTTATCCCACATGGAAAGGGGAAGACCTCTGTTCCTAGAGATGCTCCCAGAGATAGTCCTAGAGATGAAGACAAGGAGGACCCTTTGCTCCCAGGGAAGGAGGAGGGCCTCTGTTCTTAGCGAAAAAATGCTCCCAGAGATGGGTGAAGAGAACTTTTGTTTCTGAACAGCTCAACCTTAAAATTGTACCCCAGTAATTCAAGAGTGGACCCTCGAAAGCAGTTGTGGGAAAAGCTGCAAGTCGGGGGAAGGGACTCACATGCAAGCAGAGAACCAACCCGGGCAGCTGTCTCATTGTGATAATGTTTTCATAGCATGGGCAAGAAGAGACTCCTCTTCCTAAATGGACCGAACAAGGTTATTATGGAAGTGGTAAACAGACTGAACATCTCAAGGGTTGTCTTTTTACATTGTCAGTGGGAAAAGGGAGGAAGGTAGGGGGAGGAGAAGTGTTCTGAAGGTGTGGTATGATTTTTTTTTCCCTCTTTCTTCTTTTAGGTCTGTTAATAAACTTCTTTATATTTTTCAAGTTCTGTGCCTGCTTTGCTTTTCTCCTAATTCTTATCTCACAGAAGGTAAACAGTAATGAGTATTTTGGACCAAACCACAACACTAAATTGGTGTTTCTACCCGGTTAGAAACCGAACTTGCTACACACATTTAGCCCCATACTTGGCTCAAGCACCTACCAACCTCAAAGACTGACATACACTCCTCTCATTTCTTTTTCTTCAAGAGCTGATCAGTTAATCCTAAGGAAATGCTCTAACTTCCCCAAAATTTTTACTGTATCCCAAATTTTCAGACAAGAATTTGATCAGCAGTAGCGGGATAAATTGGGTAATTATTAACAGGGTGTCCAACTCTCTACTAGAGAGAGCCCTCATACAATCTAGTAGAGAGTTGGACACCCTGTTTCCAACATAGGAAACCAAAAAACCATAAAAAAAGCAAGCCCCATCACTGTGCCACCAATAACTCAACTGACCTACATATCAATACTGCTCTGAAGGAACAATAAGAAGTTCTGTGTTATTCAATGCATTTCATGCCGGTTATTCAATCAGATCCTCCACAGGCACATATATTTTCACATTTAATAGGAATAAGTCATGTCCACATAGGCTTTATTTTTATTAAGTACTGACTTCTCAAGCAAAATTTATCCTATTTTTAAAGAGGTTACTTTAAGAATTCATCATTGTTATGTATTTAAATAAAAGCCTGCCTTACTTAAAATGAAAGATAACAAACAACTTGTTCACATAGTCAGACTTTCATTAAAAATACAGCGTCTACATTCAATGGCAAAATTATCTTGAAATAAACCCAAAATATTTACCTTCCCATTCTGCAGGAAAGTCACCAATTTGATACTGATACGCTTCACGATTAACTGCTTCTACAAATCTTCTTTCTGGTACAATCTGCCCTATAGCAGAAAAAAAGAAAGAAAAAGGCATGTATATATTTTCTATATTCTATATTCTATATTCTATACGATACATTATATTTTTAATATAATATGTATTATATATTATAGATTTTCAAATAAATTTATAATGGCTGCTCACCTTATTATTTTGGAAGAACTGTATTTATTCACATGAGTGCAATGATATATACAGGACAAAAATGAAAGATTAAAATACTGAGAAAATTATTACCATCTAGATGTCAACTTGAGATGTTATATTCCAGTAATTTCAAAAAAAGCTTCCATGTTCTATAGTTGACTTGTATTATTAATGACGAAAAACAGCACTCAAAGATCACTGGCTAGGTTTGCAAAGCAGTCAGGCCACAGCGTCTCCAGTCACTGGCAACTGCCTCATGCCTGTGAGATTTTTCACAACTGCCTATAAACTAAACATTTTCTTTGTTAAAAACCCAGAGCCAGTAGGTTGGAATCTGATAGGGAACATTCAGTATATTGAAAGCGGAGCCACTGTGGGGAACCTAAATCTACATCCCGCATTCTGATTTTACTACTACCAAAGAAGAAGAATTCAAAAGATCGAACAGTAAGGTGGTGCACAGCAGACTGACTGTCAGATATTATGCTACTGTGTAGAGAAGGAATATCTTAATTTGCTTTTTAAATTAGCAGGTACTAGAAATATATGCAAGGTTCCCATCCCTCATAGGGAAAAACTTAACAATATTCCCTAGGCTTTTTCTACCAGCTTTTTCTCTTCCTGGGGTGCTGATATGGAGAAATTTGACATTTTGAGGAAACACAAAGGATATCTGCATAAAACATTTCATTTCATAATGAAGTGATTAATGTCATTACTTCAGTATGCTTTTAACAAGTATTTCAACTGAAGTTACTTTGAAACTGAGACTTAGAACCATTAGTAGCTAAAGTCCACTCTATTATTCATTATTATTTAATACACTAAAATAAGAACTTGTATAGAATCTGAAATTCCTTTTCTAAGTATCTTCTTTAGCTTTATATTTTAATTTTTAAGCAATGAAACATTTTTCTTTCAAGACATGCCATCATGTATTGTGTGTAGCATGCCTTCATCCTTAAAATTAGATACTTTTAATCAATGTTGAAAGCTGTATGCTAGATACTTATTTGTTTTATAACTATACAATTCCTATATGCTGAGGAAATTATAGTTCGTATCTTGCTATAATATAATTTTTTTCAACAATACCATTGATGATTTAATTTCTTAAACTCTTTATCTACAAAGCAAAGCAAAACTACAGAATTACTTTCTTTCCATACAGAAGATTTCCAAAAAAGCTGAACAGGTATCTAATTAGGGCTGTTCCTATACAAGTCTCCGAAAAAAACTCTCTTCTCCAATGTTGTAAAGTTACTAGACTTTACTGTTAGAACAGCACCTTTTAAAAAACTGTCCATAATTTGAGTATTACACCATCTGAATAAACTGCCATAAGAAAGAATAATGAAGAAGTGTTTTATTTCTAACTGCCACCACAACTTCTGACTGATACTATTTAACAAAATATTCCACTTCTTATTCTGCTGCAAGCTTTCATAAAACTCCCATAAAAATTCATTCTCCAGATCCCACAGTCAAATCATACTGTAGAGCCAAACTCAGAAATTCTTTCCCAGATGTGTTATTTTGTGTACTGATGGTGGCTTTTAAGCCTCTCTGCACTTGTGATGCACACATGACACTAATTAACTTCAACTGTCTGATTTGCCTTGTCCCCTAGATTTTTTTGGCAGACCACCACTGACAAATAATTTACATAGCCTTTTGTAAAGTGAAGATTGCACTGAGGCCTCTTTAGATGTAATTAAAACCTTTTACAGTTCAGGGAAGTGGGTTTTTTTCATACTAAAGATCGACTTTATTGACTGTTTTGCTTCATATTAATTAATTCCCATGTTTTCAAACAAATACTGGGGTCTTTGCTGCAGCAATGCACAAAACTTCACTTGTAAGAGCATACATATGAAGCAATTAAAAATATCACCAACGAAGGACAGTTTTAAAATTAAAATTAACCTCATTTTCATGTGACCACTGGATGTTAGAAACACTGAAGAACCATTAATGCTTCGAGTTGGGATTATATATGTAATACAGTATATCCAATTGTGTCTTAAAACAAAAAGCAGGTCACTTCAGAAAGAATTTACCAGATGTACAGAATGTTCACATAGAATATCCGCTACAACATTGTTTACACTGAACACCAAAGTAGCCAAGATTTTCAGTTTTGCAGTTTTCAAGCAGGCAAAATGGCCAAGAAGCCTAAGTAATTGACAGATCGCTCAGCAAGTGATACAGTATTTACATATGTTATATTTATATACTTTCTTACTTCACATATTTTCTCTAAACCTGTCAGTCCCAGCCTATCCAAAAACCAATGTGTCATGACTGAAGCAGATTTGAATAAAAGCCTGAAAACAAAAGTGTTTAGCAGAAGTTTTGCAGCCTGCTGGCATAAGAAGGGCATAGCCAAAGCCAGCAAAGGAAATACACAGTGAAACATAACAGGGTAGCCAATGGTGTAATGAATCAGTTTCTAAATTTCTACAGCCTTATCTTTAGACTAAGGAGCCTAGAAATTAGGCTATATTTGCACAACAAAACCCATGGTTAACAGTAGATAAGTGTAGATGTTATAAAATTAATATTTTTATATTTCAGTAACTTCTAAGGAAGAGTCCTTCTCTGGGCAAAATATCCTAGTTATTCCACTGCAGTCACTAAATATGACATATATGTATTTACAGTTAGAAAAAGCCATGGAAGAACCTTCCAGATGAAAATAAATAATGAATCCCAAAATTGTGGTGTTCTATAACCAAATTATTACTATTCTGATATCAATTTCTAAAAACAAAAGTATACACACTATTCTAAAGATCTTTAGCAGCCCTAGATTGATTTTCACTGTTTACAAAACCATTATTTGAAAAATATTTCCTGTTAACCCTCACACAAATTTGTATAATGTGTACAGCTAAACAAACTACAGTGACACTTCACCGTGCCGTAAACCAAGTCTCTCCTGATGGGAGAGAATTTACTGAAAGTTCTTGCAAGGAGCTTCAAAGATAAATGGAGACTTTTTCTTGAGTTTCAATGCTTCCAGATAGTTGTTTATTAAGTCTTATCAGAGGAACAGAGCCACTAGCGTGACCCAGGTACAGCATAGAAGGAAGAAAAGCAGGAGTGAGAGCTTCTTCTGACTCTTTATCAAGATTTACACAGCCTTTTAAAGATATTTTAACCAATAGTTACTAAAAACGTACATTATTTTCACTTTCCTACCAATTATTCAGTAACACTGACAGGAACTGCGGAATTTTCTATCCAGTCATTCCAAACTACTTTTACTGCAGAATATGGAGTAGTAGTAGAAGAAGAAGGTTTAGAGAACAACAACAATCCTCCATTTTGATATTTTTTACTTTTATCTATCTACTATAAAGAGAAGCCCAAAACCTCTAAATTTTTCACTCTGTGAAAATCTTACATAGTAGTCTATCACCTAATTCACACCACTGTGTTTTCTAGTTCTTGTCTGACTGTTGGTAATTTTTTCCAAGGTTTGAAGCTAAAACAGTGTTGTTCAGGGGGGTAAGAACCCTTAAAAAAAGGCAGAGAAATATTCTCGGCACTCTGGGTTCCTACACTACAGCACATATAATCAGTGAGAGCAGAATTTGGACCAGCAACAGGGAAATGGATGTTTTTGGTACCTGAACTGAGCTACCTGAACATGAGCCCCTGCCAGCTATAAAGTATTAGCATGTTTTGCAGTCAGCAGATGCAAATGGTATCTCCCTCTCACACACTACTATGTTAAAGTAACAATCCCCATTCAAACTGAATGAATATCAGATGTTCATGAGAACTCAGGACCAGGACTCTTTTGGCTTGCTGATTTGCAATGTCTGTATGGTAAGAGTCCATCAAAGAAACACTCCACTAAGATTTTGGTTTTTAAATGCACAGACTGAATATGCAACCTTTGTGAATTCAAGGCAAATGGCCTGAATTCCAGTTGCCTAGCAGTGCTTTAAACTTCATGATGAAAGAAACATTTTTAAACCATACCTTTTTACTTAAGTGTTACGTGCTTTGAAGAGATTAATTTGTACTTCATTCACTAACAGACTATTAATTAATTGTCAGCAACACAACATAAACTTCACCTACTCCAAACAAAGGTTTCTAAAATTTTTTTCAGCAGTATCTACAATACTCACAGAATAGGTCACCCATTTCTTTCCTGTTTGTTAACCACCAAATAAACTGCAGTTTTTGCTAAATGTGAAGCAGTAATTAAATTACCAAAGCAACTGAACTATGAGCAGTTCTTCATACAAAGCAGAGGAAGAACTACTCCAGCACTAACAAATGTAGATTTACTTAGCTACAGGCTGCAGGAACAGCCCATCACTGTCAGAACAAGATCCAAAGTTTTCATCTCCACTGAAGAAAGGAAATACGTTTGTTGTGAAGAAAGTGAAAAGGCAACCCTTTTGAAGGTAAGTATTAATTTATGAAAGCCACTATCTTTCCTTTGCATAGATTTTTAACTGAGGGAGTCTGTTCACTGATGACTATCTTCATGTTACCTCGTGGTCAGAATTACAATGTTTCTGCAATAATTATCTTCACCTTAGGAAAGACCTAAATATTTTAAATAAATCAATACAGTATTCTGAAATACAAAAAAGTTAAGTATTTGTACCTAACATCTAACACTTACAGATGTAGTTATATTTTCTCCAATAATTAATACATTTGAAATCATCAAAAATGCTTTCTGCTTTATAAAATCATAACAGAAACACATTTCAGCTTTTAAGAGTGGCAAGGCCACAGATGTTCTATGGTTCTGATTTCCATTAACCTCAAATGAACCAGGATCAGTGATTTCCAGTTTTACAGCAATGCAGGATGAAGCAATATTAAACTTGTTCAGTGCTGACTGAGCAAGTCCAAAAAAGCTGTAAGTACCAGGCATTCATGGTCAAAAATTGTGGTTAAATTTTGCTATTTGTATTTACACCTTAACAACAATACATTTGGCTTTTCAGAGTTGTCTGCAAGTACTATTTTCTTTTCAAAGGAAAAGACATTTCTCTAGACTTCTATTGAAGGTTTCAAGCCAGGGCAATTGCTTCCATTTTTGGGAACATTTACTGTCAAAGAAAGACTCACATACACTACAAACATCACAGTCCCTTTTCACTTCTCAAAAGAATTGCCAGCTGACAAAGTCAGTAACTTCCTCTGGGATCAGTGGCCATGGAGTTTATATACATTCACACAAATCTTACGTTTTGAAAACCTGCTGTATCTTAGACTGTGGAAGTTAAATTAAATAACATTTGTTCGAGAAACAATTTCCTTCAACGGACAGACAAATCCCTCTGCTAAATACCCACTGTCATTGTAGTCCCTGAGCTCTCTCAATCTGGCAGCAGGATGCAGTGCCACCAGTTCCCACTCCCTGCTCACTTGGAAAGCCTTATGTCTTCCTCCTCATCTGTGAAGCCCAACACATACCATGTCTTTACAAAGAATCATTGTTTTGTAAATGAGTCTACAATAAGCCTACAAGAATCATGCAGCATTACATTCTTTTGGGAACATAAGTGCAAATGATAGTAGTAAAAATGACAGTTCCTTGGAGAGCTGATGGAAGCTCAGTGGTCTGCCATGAAGAAGCTTTCTCCCAACTGTTCTTTTGGTTTCTTTTGGTCTATCAGATTTAAGAAACATTTTTCTACCAATTACTGTCAAAATGTGAATAGATCCAAGAATGAAGTGCTGAATTTATTTTGTAAATATATGAAAAATAGCTTAAAATGGGAACTCAGCATGTATACAGGGAGTTTAGCAAGCAGGTAGAAATAGCACAATAACTTGTACTCTTATAAATAAAAATGTAATGCAGAAAGATAAACAAAAAGGCAGTCATAAAGGGAGGAGAAATGGGTAAATTACAGCAAGGGTATGAATTGTAAATAAAATGAAAAGAAAGACACAGCTGTGAAGAACATCCATTCTGCAATATGACCCAACACAGTGGTGTTATGGACTGGTTTGGATGATTCACTACATTTCAATTACAAATCCTTTGCAAAAACTCATTTACCATCTCCACTATTTCCAGAATAAATGCAATTACTAAACTAGCTGCACATACATTCTCAGGGTACTAAGGCTATTTTTGGGTTTCAGTAGATTTTAATGAATTTTACAAAAGCAATACAGGTGAGACATTTGCAAAGAAAATTCAGTCTTATACAAGAGGTGAGGTCTGTACACAGTTACAGCTAATATTGTACTGTACTTGAAGGATTAAAGAATACTGGTACTACTGTTTTACTATGTTTGGCTTTTATTGTGGAGGTTAGGGAAGAACACTCATCTATATCAACCACAGTCAGCCCAACAGTGCAACTTCTGAAGAAAGTTAGCTAAAGTCCTTGAGATGTATTACCCAATCCACTAATATGCATATCCTACAAACATGCAAAGAGCCTTAAATGTTATTCTTTATTCTACAATTGATGTGTTGCTCATTTTATCATATAAATTACAAAAGTAGCATCTGAAGTTGCACTTGTACTACAAGACTGCCTATTTTAAGAGAAGTGTGTGTATATGTATATAACCCCACCTGGTCCTTTTGTTAACAGGAGTCTCACATATAGAGAGTCAGATGAAAAACTGGGATGAAAATATGTCAAAAGAACACAACAAATACACTTCTGCTGTAGGTAAATTGCTTGTTCACACCTATATAGTAATTACACAAAAACTCTTGCAAAGTTGACATCTGCGCAAGATATGACCGAACAGAGGTCCTAACATTTCAGACACAGCAAGAAGGTGGAGGTAGTGCCCCTCTAAACATACCAACGTGGCTCTGAAATTGATGGTGTTGTTGAAAATCCGGGTAGAAAAAGAAGGAGCTCCAGCCCCCTTTGCAAAAATCAGTAGACATGCTGAATACTGGTGTTCTGTTCAAAAAAGCCTCTTGGGTCATCCAACAGGGGAAGTGCTACTCTTTATGGGTTACAATAGAGCTTTAAGGAAGAAAACTAGAAATACTGTTGGGAAAGCTCAAGAAAAAAAAAGGAGCTGGTGTGGCAGGGGTGTGTGTATGTGTGTACATGCAGAAATACCAGAGAATAGGGTCAAAACTTGATGTAGACTTCCCAGAACACCATCTGTGGGATACTGGCAGTCCGACAGCCCCCCAGGCAAGTTAATGGGGATCCTGACAAAGAGAAGGAGGTCTTCCTTGAAAAAAGAGGAAGCAATCTCAATACAACAGGACAAGTGACTACAGCAAGACCCTGAACAAGAAAAAATTTGTGCGGATGTCTGCTAAGTGCAGCCTGCTACAGTCAAGAGAAATGCCAAAAGCTCAAGGAAATGAAATAAGTAACAAAGACTGAAATAAATATACAGAACGGTAGAGTCTGACAGGGTGCCAAAACAGAACATGTTTTCTGTTCCATCATGGAGCTGCATCTAACAGGAAGTTTTGTACTTCAAAAATAACCTCATGGCAAAGCTAAGTCCTGCGAGATGAGGCAGTCAAGTTGACATAACGGGGTGAAGTGGCAACAGGGACTCTTCTCCCTCAGATCTCAGATATTAGCAACCTAAAGGGCTGTGATGGCACAGACACCAACATGACAAGTGACACTACTCCACAGCACCAGAGGGTGCACCTAGGGGCACTGCTGCCCAGCTGAGAATGCAACCATAGGCCTGGGATCTGGCAACCATCTTCTGCACCCGGATATTATATTCATGTTTTTATAAAACAATACTGAAGTTCCTACTTGACTCCTGGGATTCAGCTTTAACTAATCCTAAAGAATTAATTTGAGATGGAATAAAAATCTATTCTGAGACAAAAGAACATCACCTGGCCTGGGAAAGATGCATGATACATTACACTTAAAAGCTGAAAATGCTGTCACAGAATGTTCCAGTGCTTCAAAATGCCAATATTATGTACCAGATAAATATTGCAGCAATGAGTTCCAAAAATGTATGTTACCACTCTTTACCAACTTGAAAGTTTAAGCTTTCACTCAGATAAGCTAATTGAATTTGAATACCTTACCCCACAAGCAAACCATGCCTTACTTCTACTATGAGAAAGAAAAAGAAAATATTACTTGAGGGCTTAAAGACAACTCTGTATCTATAAGACAATAGGACTATACATCTTGAATTCAAAACTGTCATCTCAGTTCTAAAACAACAGAGGATATGCCTCATCCTCGATGATTTAGATTAATTATTACAATACCATTTCAACCTTAGAGTCGTTAAGAAGAAGCTGCTAGGCAGTTAATAGGCCGAAAGAAATCTTGCCACATTTTCACAATTGTTTCCTAATTTGTGAAGGTTCAAAGGGAGATACTTAAAATTAAATATCTCAAAAAGTAGTGCAAACTAGTTTAGAAACAAGCTTCTAAACATTTCTGACTCATTAACTTGAAACTGATATATGACTACAATAGGATTTTTTATGTTTATCAGTTGTATTTTTCTTTACTTTTGTGTTTATACTTACAGTAAATTTCTAGTGTGTTTTTTCACATATCTTTATACATGTATAACATATGTTATTTAACATTACATTTAAAATTTATTTAAAAGGCATTGAAGTAAAAAATAGGAAATAAATTGCAAGCATAAGTAGTAATACAATTTTTTAAAAAAAGATTGAAAGAATGCTCTACTAATGTTTATAGGAACTTAAGTTTCATGGTTATTCAGGTTAGTATGCACTTCTACAGCTTTTTATATCTGAAGTTTGCAAAATGGCATTTTTAATTTACACAGAAATAAAAGAATGTTTAGTTTATTTGGTTAGAGTTCTAAGATAAACAAGTATTTCAAATGTAATTGGTACTTTTTTAAACAATGTTAAACAACACATATTAGCAAGCAATAATTTAGTTGATTAATACTAGCAATGTAAAATCATTTACCATTCAACAGATGATTTTTTTTGTGTGTGATTACCCCCTAGCTTTACGTTGTTAGGTTACTTTTAAAACTCTTTCCAACAATTTGTTTCTTTAAGTTGGCCTGTGTGTGTGCACCCGTTAGCTAAGGTGCTTTCCAGTAACACTGATCTGGAAAAAAAACCCATACTTCAGGTGATTTTGGTGAGCTCAGAGTGGTGTAGGTGGCTAAAAAACTTAAAAAGCCTTCACATACCCAAGGAAATGCAGCAATACCTGATACACTTTCAAAGCTAATTTGAGCAGAAAAAAGATTTAAAGTGTAACAGCTGGGAATAAGGACTAACCCATTTTTTTTTTTGTACTTTTCTACTCAACTCTCGGACTTTGTGTGGTCTCTTTTCACGTTAGAAAGAGTAAATGTATACACAAAAAGCAATGAAAGAGTCCACACTTGACACTTTTCCCTGTTCTAGTTCCACAGTTCCATCTTAACTAAATTGTAGACTAAACAGAAAAAACTGAGCTCCGTGTGCTTTCACAGTATGTAAGTACCTAATCATCAAGTACTTAAATACCTATTTGAGTGCTTATTGATTTGAGAGTATTTTGCTGCCACTAAAAGCACCAGGTGAAACTATTGTAATAGCTGCCAGTAAGTTTATACAAAAATTTCTATGTGAAAGCATTTACCCTTACGCCACTGAAAGAAAAGAAGACCACTTTTTGATGCTGACCTTTAAAATTGTATAGCTTGTAATTTGTAACACTGTAATACAAGTGTTTGATACACAGAGTTTGCAACTACTGAAAACACAAGCTGTGATACTTATAAACTCTATAACCAAACAATTTCATTTCTTTGTACATCAAAGACTAGTAGGTTCCTAAATCTACTGGTAGTAAAATCAAAAAGTTACTCTACTACGCTTTATCAATTTAATCTCCAAAATGCAAGCTCTCAGAAATAAAGACACTCAGAGATTTCCATTATTGCAAAGTTGCTCAGTTAACCTAATTAGTATTCTGACTCATTCCTTTCTGGTGTGAGCAGCTAAGACGTGATCCCCATGTCTTTATATTAAGATGTCAAACAAGCAACTTTAATTCTTAAATATCAAAACCACACGACTTGTGTCTCACCATAATAAATCACAACCCTGCAGTGTCCAGCTCTGGGGAACTCCCTTCTTAGTTTCTGCAACACTTGGGTGTCTACTGACCTCAAAACTTGTATTTGTTGACCTTCCTTAACCACAGCAAAGGATGGCACCAATGCAGACTACAAACGATGAGGAAAAGGCTTCTGGGCACAGCTCAGTGGGTGTAGCTGCCTTGCAGTGCATTGAGAGCTGCAGGCAGAAATCTCTAATACCAAGATTAAAGAACACACCTAAATATTGAACTTCTCCACAGTCTTTAAGATGCATAGATATTCTGAAACAAAGTTGTCAACGAATTGACAACAAGGATACTGCTTTACTGCTTCCATCAAAAAACAAGATACTTCAGAAATATTTAACATTTTCCCTCTCCTGCCCTCTTTCTCCCTGTCTCGGTTTTGAAGACAAAACTTCAGGAGGAAACAAGCCAGAGCGAGTGTCTCCTCCGAAGGGAAAAGGGCCTCCCCTTTTCCTCGGTCAATAAGACAAATGAGTCACAAGAAGTGAAAGTGGGAAAAGAAACCAAACTGTTTATTAACACACAAACAAAACAGGGTAGAACAGCATAAAACCCCCCTCCCCCCCCAAAATACAACAATTCCTGGACAGGGAACAGACACGTGGGCTCGGACCAGCCGGGGCCACCCCGCGGGCCCGCCGGGGCCGCCCCCGCAGGCTCCCCCGACCAGTGAGGAGGGAAGGCAGGCAGGGAGGCAAGGAGGAGGGAAGGGGAAAAGAACAAGAAAAAACCCAACAGAACCTTTTCCCAGCCAGCTGGAACACAAAGGAACCCCAGAAAAGCAGCACAGCGCTCCCGGCGCGCTCGCTCCCGAGCCCCGCCGAGCCCCCGGAGCCCTTGGGCTGAGCCGTTCAACCGCCCCGCAGGTCCCGGCTCCGGCCCCGCCCCCTTCAGGGCCCGTCCTAAAGAAACAGCGTCCTTGGGCATTGAGCGGATGCTTAAGGAATAAAGCGGCTTCGTAACATCGCCCCCGGACACTCCCATAAAAACAGAAAGAGACAGGAATATACAAAATCTTGTAACCAAAAAAAGATACATTTGTTCTGTTCCATCATAGCATTTGTCTCAATGGCATTTCTTACTAATTGTTTTGATAACATGAATTTGTTTTATGTGAATGCATATTTGTTTTTTTAAGTGGCCAACATAATGAGACTTGTTACTCAGAAAAATAAATTCTGATCTTACACATTCTCTCCTATCTGTGTATGTGTATGAATGAGAGGGAGCATGCCTCAGATGAGATGAGATGAGATGAGGTTTTCACTCCTAATAAAGATAACCTATTTTAGTATATTTCAATACTATTCAATTTCTATCCTGGGAATTTATTATAAAATCAAATTACAAGTATGATAAACCTTCTGCAATTATCAGTAAGAGTCTTATTTTTCAGTTTAAAGACAATTCTGATTTACAGTTGCATTTTACATACTGTACAGATGACTAAATGTATATTTAAATATCAAAATTCAGACATTTTTAGTTCAAATCAGTTAAACTGAAAAAATCTTTGCCTTCTAGCTGCCTATATTTCTCTTTAATCGTGGTCAGTTATTTATTTTATTTATTTATTTATTTATTTATTATTATTATAGAATAATTACTTATTACAAGTAATTTGTTACTATAGGGCTGAGGAAAAAATGCTAGCCTCAGAGGTTTTGTCCTTCTTCCCCCCACTTCCCCTGCAGGCTGCTATTGTTGATGGCCTTTATGGAAATATAAATTCAATCAGCATCTGCAAATTTCATGAGACGTCCATCTTCCTGCTGAATTTCTAACTGAGTGTCAAAACAATCTGTGGATTTCTCCCTGAAGAAACACACTTTGAATTGTAAATTTCTGCAATTTTCTCATGTTAGAATTTGAACTGCACTAAAATACAGCCAGCCCAGATACAGTGCCCGCCAGATTGAGACAAGTAATTTTCTCTCTCAATCTCTGAACTCTGCCATTGAAAGGGTTAAAAATAACCCACGAAAATTTGCCTGTTTCTTTTTTATTTTACATTAAAAAATTAGATTCCATTTGCTGTTCTTTTTAGAAGAAAAATAGAAAGGCCTTCAAAACACTCCAAATACTCTCAAATCAGTTATTTGAACCCACTATTCATTCTGCAGTATTTTTGCAGTGATAAACCCCCAGAAATTTGTTGCAATAGAACTTAAAGAATTTCCTACAGTGCCAAAATGGTTCATAGCTTGTTTCTTCTAAATCTTAACTTACATTAAATGTTGATGGAAAATAGAAAATAGATGCATAAATTACAAACATCAAAACTTTAGTAGAGTTTTGAACAGTTTATTGTTTTCTGAACACAATAAAACAAAATAAAATTTCTCATTCAATTACTGTTTCTTGTAGTAGCTCAGGAGGCACACATAGCCTACCAAGTATATTATAGCAGTTCAAATACTTTGCTTTAAAGAAACATTTGTTTCTCTCTTCTGTAGGCACTGACATGGAATATATAAAACAACACCACTTGACCAATTTGCAAGCAAACTAAATAATCTGTTTATTATATAGCAAGGAGGTAAGAAAAATTCACACAGAGAAATTCACTAACAATGATTTATCTATTAATGTAGTTGAGAACTAACTGACATTCTGTTTGTTTTCTTCTCTCTGGGGATAAATACTGTGGTGGGATGGGTGAGGGGTTTACTGAACTGCACTTCACCATTACCAAAAAGAATGGCACTGTTTTGGATGTTTCAGGACAAATACCACATTCTAAAACACAAGACTGTCTTTCAGTTTAGAGAAAATTCAAATGGGCATCTTCTTTTTGTATACATCAAACTTTCAGTTCATTATCGGAATGAGGAAAGAAACGTAAAAGTGAGCTACAGAGTATTTGTGTTGCAAAAGACTTTGAATGCACTAAGGTTTTATCACCTTATAATTTCTATTTCTTTTATCACTATATCATTTCTTCAGCTGAGTCATTCCCTCTTCCCTGCCCCCTCCCTCAGTTACCTGCCCTGCATTCTGGTTTATGTGAACTGGAATGACCTGAGAGTTGATCATAAACCCTTAAAATTGATCTATACAGTTTCCCTGACTGGTTTCTTAAGTACAATTTGCTGATTTAAAAAACAATAAATATGCAAGAGCACTAGTCTATGTCAAAAATCAAGTTAGTCTCCAAAAAAGACCCAAGGAAAAAATGCTGGTACGTAGCTGGAGAAGGACTTGCACTAGGTGTTAGGTGAAATCTTATGCTCTGGCAAACAGGCAGGTCAGAGGGGCATGCTGCTCAGAGGAAAATTACTGGGCTTCCTACACTTACTAATCTCACCCCTATAAACTTGCTATTCTTAGAATGTTCCCTACTCAGCATGACAAAAAAACACCCCAACTTTGCTGAAAATTTCAACAGAACTCTGGTTTGGTTTCATTGAGTTAAAACATCCAAATCAAATAATCTTGAGACTTTATTTCACTTTTACATTGTCATATATTTATTATCTTTAACAGCAAAACAAAGACACTCACTAATCTCTCCTCTAATACAAGTAATTTTATATAGTGGAGCAGATGTTCTATCGCACATGGTTTCCAGTCACAAGTTTTAGCTACAAATTCTGCTAGGGTAGGTAGTAAGAGTGGTAATTACTGAATGTATTATAATAGCTTTCATTATAATAGATTCTTGAATATTATTTGGTTATTTTTATCTGTGGAGCCTGCCAGAAAGGAAGGTAGGCATAACAAGACAATCTAGTTCTATTTCTCAAAATATTGAGAGTACTACAGATAAGAGTTTGCTTTAATAATTGCGAAGTACAAGAACCAAGAATCCTTTCTAATGGTATTAATCATCATATAATAACCGGCCTCTTAAGGGTTTAACTTTATTTTGCATTATTTCAAAACCTCAGCATTTCTCAAAAACAATTACTTCTATTTTATCTATATCTTCCAAGTTCTAGGCCATAACACTTTATTAAAATGCAGGGTGTTGAAGCACTTCCAAAGGGAGCTGATTAAACTTCCATTGAATACATTAAAGTGCAGAATTTTCCAATTTGTGTGTGGAATTGGGCTTGCTAACCTCTAGGCATCCTACCAAAACTGAAAACACCAAAGTAATTCAAAACTTAGGGAAGTAAATGAAAATTGAAAACAGTGTTAGTAAGCAACACAAAGCTGCATAGAAGAAAACCTACAGTAGTACAAACCCAACTATAAAGTGATCCTATAAAATCTAGTATGTTCTATGTATTTCCCCAATGCCATCTTCTGCACTGTAAAGCCACTGCAGAAGTGTGATTTCTTTTTTCCTTCCAATATAATCTTGAAAGTCATTTGTGTATCAATTGCATAAGAATGCTTAAAAAGAGCAGCACTCTAAAAGGCCCCTCACCCTGAGCAAACCAGTTTTAGAACTTTATGCTGTGTAAAAAACTGCATTAGGAGGGGAATTCAGGCACCTGCTGATACGAAAAAAAAATGGATCCAGTAGCAATGTCACAAGTCAGATAAACCTAGGATGACACTAAGACTACATTTTGGCAAGGTATCAGAAGTACTACAAATAAACAAAATTTTAACTTCTATGGCATTAAGGTACATCACCTGCAGATTGCATGACTTTCCTCCCACATTAAAAACTTTTAATTTAGTAACACCTCCTACTTATACATGCATAGAAGTTCATGAAGATTTCCTTCTTCTTACCTTCTTCCTAAGACAACTAGAAAAGTTTGTAAATGGCAAGACTGCCTAAAAAGGTCGAAAGCACTACCACCTTATGAAGCTGATTTTTAAAATACAGCATAATCATTGCTAATATTGGAAGCAGGTAAAAGGGAAGTGAATAATAATAAAAAACCAAAAGGTTCAAAAGGTTACTTTCTCATTCAAAGTATTCTGTTGCAAGGCAGTCCCTATGTAATGTAATAATTCCATTCAAAAACTTAAAAAATATCTCGTTGAAAATTGACGTGAGGTTTAACCAAGTGTTATGAAGCAAACAATAAATAGTTTCCAAAGCAGACATATGCAGTAGTTAAAACTGTATTATTGGGAGGACTGTCAGTTGATTCAACATAGGCATGAAATACATACCCTCTCTGGGAACATGAACTCTCATATGCTCTACATGGCCTTCACAGTTTATGGCACTTTGATAAGGAAACAGGGATGTGATACACAAAGAACACTGCAACAGTGGCCAGTTGTCCAGTGGCATAATCTTGTACCTAAATGCTCCAGGAAAAGCCTGTAGAAAAGCACTTGGACATAAGCAAGAATGGAAAAAAGAAATGTTACAGTTGTTACTGTTGAAGGAGAAGGAAACAGAATCACAGTTCTCCTGTCAGCTGATGGATACCTAGAGAAAAATTGTCATATTAACCCAGTAAAATCCTAGGGAAATTAAAAAGTAGATGGAAATGTCAGTTTACCCCTCAGGCAAAATCTGATTAATTTCTAGAATTCTATAAGCATTGCTTAGATAACGGCATCTATAAAAACACTGCATCACCCCCAATATACACAAGGTTTATCTATTAAAAGGAAACACAGTTAATATCCAGCCTCTCAAAAAATATTTCTCAGTATAATAGATATTTGTGTGCAAATTTCCAGAAATGCTTGTGTTCCAGATCTTTGAACCATTTGCAAAACTGTAAGAATAATCATGTTGCTCAGTGATCTCCAATATCACTATTTATGATAGCCTTGAAAGCCTCATCTGGAGTGATGCCAGCTAATTAATGCATAATCAAGCACATATTATAATTTTTCTGTTATTCTACATATTAAGTATAATTTTCAAATATTTTCCAGAAATAAGATGATCAACAAAAAGAATTTAGAATTATCAAGAAGCTTGGTGTAAAAGGAAAAAGATAAGCACTAAACAATTTTTAGGTATCAGCTATCAAATGCTAGCCTTCCATGCCCATTAATAATTACAGCTGCATTCCTAGTCCCTACTAAAATTAGCACAAGTTCCAACGTCTTTCTTTCACTTATTCAAAGATTAGCTCAAACAGCTTTCTGTTATTTGCTATTTTCTCTTGACAAAGGGAAAAACCCAACTAACCAACTACCATCAAAAAACTGTTCCGCAGTGGTTTTCTATGACATTGCATCTCCTCTACACAAACTTCTCTCCCTAAAGGACTTGAGTCTTACAGAACTTAGCAGTCAACAATGCAGAAAGAGATGTTGAAGACTCTAAGTTTAATTCCTCTTGTAATATGCATCACAAATAGCAGATTCAGAGTACCACCCTAAAGAGAAAGTATGGAAAGGAGAGCAGTGTTATAAATTCATGAGTAGCAAAAAGAAAACAGGAGTGTGGACTAACTTGTACGGATTCTTCCATTCAAGGCTTTCTACACCTTTGGAATAACAAAAGAGGCAAGCATAGGAGATCCACCTTCTTTTCTGAAGGCAAACAGGGGAAGTCCTATCTATGACACAAGGTATTAGCTATCAGACTAATCCAGCATCATATCCTATACATCCATCAGGCAAGTTGTCTTCTAACAATTTTTTTCACCTTTTTATTTTCTTTAGCACCTATGAAACATCTATCTATCTTAACACTTACTAATACTGTACTGAAGAAACTACCAGTTACTTTCTTTTCAGTTCATTATTTCATTGTTTGTCAGATGAAGACACACTATTTGCTAGGTCTTTATCACACTTAAAAAAATATTCTAATGAATACTACTTCTACTGTCCACATTAAATATATTTTGCATTCTGTCTTTCATTTTACAACATGTTGCAGGTTCTTTTTCTCTACACTGAATTAAATACTATGTTTATGTCATTCATCTTCAGCCATTTTTTACTCATCACATTTACACAAATCTTTGGATGCATCCAATAGCACATTTTCCTTTGAGCCAACTCTAAGTCACTTTTTATACTTTTGGCCAACTTCCTTATGCTGTACCTTTTCCTAATTAGCGATGTCACAATTTTTTTTAGTCAGCTTAGTCTTCATTCTAGTCCCCTCTTCTCTCCCCAGTTTAGTTGATCTAAATGAAGTAATTTAATCTAGTCCAACTAGATAAAACAGGTAGACATACATACTTAACAGATTCAAATCCAGAGCCAATGTATTCTTGAACCTCATTGCACAGAAATGACTCAGTATGTTACAGAAACATCTCAGAATCTCCACATCCCCACTTGTTCACTTACAAAATGCACCAGAACCCCATTATGCCAATGTCAGTCCAAGAGTTTGCCATCTTACTCATGCAGACTATCCACCCTGGCCTAGAAATTACCTCCTATAAACTGTTCCAATTTCAGTAGCAGTTATGAGGTCTTCCATTACGTATGATTTCAGGATAACACCATAATTTTAAAATACTAACACTTTAAAGTATTAAATAGTGATGATTTAACCTACTGTGTGAACTTTAACTACAGTAACATAGGACAAAAGTTTCAGAATGCCAATAACTCTTCAAAAATAAATCTGGATGCCTTTTCAAAAGACTCAAAGCAATACTGAGTAAATTACAAACTTCTATCTAAGAACACAAAACTTTCTAAATTCACAGAAATATTGCCTTCATTGTCTGCAAGCTCTTTCAGCATGACAGAAGGCAAACTACAGAATATGCCTTGAGAAAGACGCCTGAGAAAAAGGGGCGTGTACTGCTATTCAGAGATACGCTGGTGTTGTCAAAAGGGGTAAAATATTATTGCTACTTGTGAATTGTTACTAAAATTACTCACAGTGGTTACTACACTTTTCACAGCTCGAGGGTATGAGGGGGAGGTAGGTTAAAAGTCTAGTGAATACTGCATACATATCATAATTTGCGTGGCCACTGCAGGGCCACAGAAGTGACAGAAAAAAATCTCGTAATTTGAGATAGGTCAGTTTTTGACTCTTTCTGAATCAAAACTTTACCAAAAGTCACCTTGGTTTAAATAAAATCTAAAAAAAACCCCAAAACCAACAGATTATGCTGCCAGTTTTAGAAATGATAATGTGCTTGAGAGATTGTCTCGGTTTTGAAAAACAGGTGTCTGCTAAGGAAGGCAGAAGCCCCCCTTGAAGTGGCAGATATAACCCTTTTTCCCTCCAAGTTATTATATTTTGAAATCAAGGGCCTTTAGGCAAAGATGTGGGAAAGAGGAATAACAGTTCTTTACTATTATATATCTATATGTGTATAACCAGTCAAACAAACAGCAATAACTCTGGCAGTAACAGCAAACAATCCCAAACCCAGTCCCAGCCTTCTCGGCTGTCGGGCCCTTTCCCCTCGGGTGCAGTTCCGCTCGCAGCCGGCAGGGGCGCTGGCGGCTCCCGGTGAGCAGGGCAGGTGCGATGGTTCCCCCGCGGCTGCAGGGGGCGCTCCGGAGCGAGCTCGGGGAGCACGCGGCACTGGCGGCCTGGGATCCCGGGAAGGGATGGGACAAAGGCTCCACAAACCCCTGGGCAGCCGATCCCGGACTCTCAGGAGCAGCAGGCTGGAAACGGCAGGCGAGAGCAGCAGGCTAAAGCGGCAGGCTAGAGCGGCAGGGACGAACGCAAATCCCGGGTGGCAGGCGAGATGTATCCAGATGGGAGAACCCCACGGATGCCCAGGCAGGCAGGGCGAGCAGGGCTACAGCGTAGCGAAAGCTCGAAGCAGCAGCAGCGGGGCAGGGCAGCCACAGCTCGGCCTCCAGCAGGGCAGGGAAAGCGGCTTTTGGGGTCCCGGCGTTGTTTCCAGCAGGAAGAGAAGAACGGCCAAAAAGAAGAAACAGCAGCTCCTTTCTCTGCAGCTTCTCTCTCCGGACGCTCAGAGTGAACTGACCCCACACCCAGGTGTAGACAAAAAAGTAGCCAGGCCCGCCCCACTCCCTTTTTTGTCTTTCTTAAGTACAGCTATTTGTCCCCTAGCAACATGCATATGGGAGAAAATTCCTTTAACAGAAAAAAAACCTAAGACTAAACTAAAACCCCAACAGAGATAAAACATTCTTCTACACAATTGAACAGATGGAATTTCTTATTGTTTGTTAACTGGACCAATACCTTAAATGTAATTCAAATTAAACTGAAAGATACTGCCTTCTAAGAAGAGGTGCACCATCCCAAAAACAATGAGTACTGTAGAGACTAAGATGACATTATATCACATTATACATTTATGAAATACTTAAACTAAATGTTAAAGATTAATACACAGTGGGTTAATTTGAGGAAAAATAGCCGCATTTCATACTGGCAGTTGTCATGCATAAACATGTATTTTGTGTCTCCCTTTATTTAGGGTGAGTCTGTGAGATTTAGCAATTTTTTATCTAAAAATATGTGGTTACTTGTTGTTAATTCTTGCCTGTTGCTGTTCTGCTTGTTAGTAAACTGTTATTTTTTTCATGTATATCTACTCATATTCATTCCTTATCAGTGGAATTGCTTGAACTTATAAAGGGAAGGATTGGTTGAACCTATAAAGGGAGGCAACTCATTTTGGAGTGTTCTCCTTTAGTCTCAAAGAGCAGAGGAAAAAAAAAGACATTGCAGCATAAGACTCCCCTAAATCTCAAGTGCCAATACATTTCTGTTCACTTTCCCCCTCTGAATTGTTTTACCAGTTCCAAGACTAGTTATAAATGGACCGAATCATAAATACCAATCATCGTCCAACATTAGAGCTCCCACTGAAGACTGTTTCTCTTAACTTTTCAGTCCTTTTAATATCATTTGTTTCTAACTATATTCATTAAGAGGAAATTTTCTGATTCAATCCAAGCCTTTTCCCCCTCTCATCTTATTGCCAATATTTACTTAGTTAGCCTTTCATGACATTTCCTCTATACAGTCTGCCAACAATACTGCTTTCAAAAAAACTCCACCATACCTTTTCTCACTATAGTTTCACTATACATTTTCTCTCTACGCTACTTCATTGGTTTACAGCTTTTTCTGTTGCATCAGCAAGATAAGCTAGAAAAGCCCCAGTGCACTACTGCATTTACAGCAACTTCTAACAGCTGCTCTCAGATGTATATATAACTAATAATTATCTTGCAGTACTTACAAGGCAAGTGCCTCACGGCACTGCCTGTCCTTCATCCCCACTTGTCTTCCTGTGTTTCACCTCTGGAGACACTGCAATCTTTGCAACACAAACACCCTTCAGACAAGTATTTGTAGTACAGACACCAAAACATAACTCCAATTACTTTTACTATTTCCTTCTGATTCAAGCTAAGCACCCTCCACAGTTCTGCTGAGTTTCCTATCAAGGTTCACCCATCTTATACACAGAAACAAATTCTTCTCTACCAAGAGTTTAGTCCTGCCTCCTTCTGTCTTACCATCTCCCTCTCTCTCTGGCATCTCCAAATATGTGTATGATCTTCATATTAAAATTAGCGTGTCTAAACCAGGTCTCATTATCCTCCCTTTCTATATAATCATGATGAATGCCATCATTCTCCTCCTTCCTTTCTGGTACTCAGGATTTCTCTCCAACATGTAAGTTGGAGAGATATTTTCATAAATAATCTTACATGCATACGATATTTTCAGTAAGACTTTTCTGATTTTCCACAATGCTCAATCTACCATTCAGGCACAACTACAACAACATCATTTTCTCTTGAAATGGCATATGCATCCTACCCTACTCATGAATTTATAACACTGCTGTAAAGACTGGTTTGCTAGTCAGGTGTTGGGGTCTCCTCCCCCTGCCATGGAGCCCTGGGAGAGGGGCCCTGAGGGCACAGACACGGGGTCTCCCTGCCCCTGGTCAGTCTCATTTCCCATGGGTTGGTTTGTGTTCCCCGGGGTGGCCAAGGACCCTCGGGTCCCGTGACTGCAGAGTTCTTGAGCACAGCCCCGGCCATGCGGCTGGAGAAATAAACATCTCTGAAACATCTACCACGAATCTGTCCATATATACTTTGGTTTCCACGGGACTCCTGGTTTGAAATATACTTGTTGCAGTAATCCCCGCTGCGACAGTCAGGAACTGTGGGAACTCAACTGCATCTTCAGACCCTCTGCAGGGTTTCTGTTTTCCACTTGGACTACAAGGTGCTTTGTTTTCATACTTCTATGCAAGAAGGAGTCTCCTCTGTACCCTTCTCCTCTTTCTATAGCCTGAGACAGGTGGAGTCCTATCACATATGGGTCTGTATCAATCAAGCTAAATTTATTTTCTGTCTCCTTCACTAAATGGAAGAACTCCATGAATATCCTCAAAGTAATTTCAAAATTTTCCTTTACCTTCTATTTGACGTGAAGTATAAGAATTGTACCATGAGTGGGTTGTGTTTTTGCTAATAAGGATGGCCATTACTATCCGAATTTATCTACAGTACCTCTTCTCAGGCACCAACTTTAAACACTCTGGATAAAGGGTATCCTTCCATCTCAATGACCAAGCAGCTGCTAGAGATGCAAGACACTACTGTGGTTCATAAGCATAATAAAAATCTGAAAATAAATTCAAACAACACAGATGGGAAAAAATCACGCTGTAATATCCAGGAAGATAAAATAAAAGTAGAGATGGCTCTTGTTCTTTGCCCAGCAGTACAGCAAATTTTGAAGTAGTTCTACAGCAGATGTTTTTTTTCATAATAGAGAGATGTTTTGGTTATTGCTGAGCAGAGCTTACACAGACCCAAAGCATTTTCTGCTTTGTATACGGCCACGCTGGTGAGGAGACCAGGGGTTCCTGGGAGGCTGGGAGGTGACACAGCCAGGACAGGTGACCCCAACTGACTAAAAGGATATTCCAGACCCTGTCCAGACATCATGCTCAGGATATAAAGCAGGGGCAAAAAGGAGGAAGGGGGGACCTTTGGAGCAACGGCATTTATTTTCCTCAGTAATCATGCTGCTCTCCTGAGATGGCTATTTTTCTGCATACATGGCTTTTGCTTTCCCTATTGAACTGTCTTTATCTCAACCCTCAAGTTTTCCAGCTTTTACCCTTCCAATTCTTACCCTGATCCTGCTGGAGGGGGAAGGAGCAAGCGGCTGTGTGGGACTTGGTGGATGGTTGGGGTTAAACCACAACAAGCCTCTATAAATTCACACTTGATAACATGCAGAACATATGATCTAGCAGGAGTAATTTTATCATTAAGTAATGCCTGAGTATTTTATCTAATACATCTATTACACATAGAGAGCCAAGAGGCTAGACACTGAAGCCAGACCTGATCTCAGGACATGTTTGCCAACAGAAGAAAAAAAAACAAAAACAATTTTACAGAACAGCAGTTAAAATTTACTTCCTTCCCTCACCCATCTATGAAGAAGCCCTGCATTTGCACTTCACATATTTGAACAGGATACAGCATCACACTGAATGTCTTTGGCTTCCACTGTGCTACTGTAACAGATTATCAATTTTTTCTCTTCTAGCTCATGCAGGTTATTTCCACTTAAATGCCCATTTACATTTAGGTAGTTTCAGTCCTGCCTCCTGTTATGCCATACCTTTCTACTAGAGAAAGATTTCCTTCATGTGCAGAGCACAGGGATAATACAGCTACAGGGACGCAAGAACACTTGAGAAGGAACACAATCCCTTTCACCTCAAAAGAGGACAGAGTCTGCAAGCTGATGTATGTTAATCCCCAGTTCCTTTGTCTTGATTACCAGAGGTAATGTAACTTTGTACAGGCAATTTCATTACAAACCCTTTTAAAGAGTACCAGCCATGCTGTAAACATTTGCCACAAACCAGATTACTGAATGGTGAACTAAACAATACTTACAGCCTAATCAATTATGTGGTAAAATTCAATGCAATCTTTTTTAGGTCATGAGATAGTAATTCATATTAAAAGACCTGACATCTTATGTACTTCAATAACTCACAAATGCATTACTACAAAATAGTTTGGTGACCACCCTTCATGCAAAAGGTTACTGTACAACTTCAGAGATACAGTCATAATTTGTAAAAAACAGAGAGTAAGAGACAGTGCCAAGCTGTCACTCAGGAGATAGGTCAGGATGTGTAAGTAGTTGAAGCCCTCTCTCCTTTTTAGACGCAACTGTAAGTGGTTCTAAGGTGCTTGGGTAACACACTTATTTCTTTACTTCAACTGTCTGCTCACCAGCTGCCTCAACACTACTAAAGCAAATCTAATATGCAACAACTAACTTGTGACTTACAGAACAAGCATATTTCTTGCTGGTTTTCTGGTACATTGAAACTATTTTGGTGGGCTGGTATGGTCAGGCATTTAAGGCCTCTAAATCTGATTTGGATTAGCCACCTTTCTTTTACTGAGGGGAAGATGTGAACAATCAAAGGACATGGAAGAGTCAGGCTTACGGACTGTACTGAACTGTCTTGTTGCACAGAAGCAACAGCAGCAGAAATCAGTTAACCAATTAATTACTCCAGAAACTAATTAATTACACCTCTTTGAAAATACCTATAGTCTGTTTCAGAGGACAGAGTTAGTCACTTTGGGAATACTGTGCCTGCTGCAAAAGTCTAAAAATTAATATGCTCTCCAAGAGATTGTGCCTTCCTAACTCCTCCCTGCTCTCCGAGGAAAGTCCTTGTCTGGAATGGACAAAGACCTCCTCAGAAGCATTACCTTACCATTGTACAGGATCTGCACAGACCACACAGACCTATTAGTAGAGACTCCACTGGCAAAAAGTTTATATAAAGCTTGTTAAAATACTCAACTTTATAATCTTCCCTTCTTGTGACAGGGTTAAATGGCTTCTTCCAGAACTGAAAAACTGTTTAATATACCTGCTAAAACCCTGTGTGATCATAGCAACAAATCATAGCAAATTTTCTATTTCAGCAAATATTACCACTTCTTTCTCATGTAAGAGATCTGTTTTAATCTAACACAAAACAAAAATCAGAATCTCATCAGTAATCCTACAGAAACACTAAGGAGTAAGCTACACAAGGAGGCACAAGCTCCCCTGGCAGTCTTCTAGGTTCCTCCACCCAAAGTCACCAATCTCCCACCTCACTTTAGCTCAAAGGTGCACCTTCTTTCTTTGTCCCACCTTCATAACTCACGGGACAACATGTTCAGCTTTCTCAACTGAATTACACTAGCTTAGCAACAGTTCTCATGAATGCTACTGTCAGCTTGAAGAAGAGAAGGTAAAGGATGAATAAGATCTCTCCCCTTCATCAATTACAAACTCATGTTAATCAACAGAGTCAACCTAATTTCACCTTCAGGTTCACAAGAAATTCTGGCTCCAGTTTTTTGGACTTTTTCCCATGCTATTACATATCTGGGTCAGATGCAAACCCAGAGCTGCCCATTTTCCAGTTCTGGCTCAGAAGTTGCTTACACAGCATGTCTTTTCAATTTGAGATGAAAAAAATGTCACAAAACCAGCTGATTTCATAAACTACTTGTCATCTCCTGCTTAATTATTTCAAGAACAACCTAGGAAGTTTTGGTACGTTACACTGAACCAATGCCAATGCTTATGGATACTGCATTCTTGGTTCTCAAATCAGGGACAGACTAAGAAAACTTTTTTCCTTAAAATTATCCATATAGAAATATCATGTGCATTTTAATAGCATGGAAAAATGTCTCCATTTTGATCTGAAGAAACTGTTACACAGATACAAACTATTACACTGAATAGTAAAAAGAAATATCCCAAACAGATAAGATAATAATCACAACTTATTTCTAAAACTACTCTTTTGCTTATTTTATAATCATTAATAGATTTTAGATTTTTGTTTTGTATAAGACAACAGTGGCAAAGTTCTATTGCTATTACAAATAGGAACAAAGAAAAACAATACCAGTACTTGCAAATCTCCACAGATAGGTAAAAATGTAGCCTTTGACTCGTCAGAATTACCAGAATTACCTGGATTAGTAGTTCAACTAGCATTTCAAATTAGAGGAGCCACAGAAAGTAGCCGACCTGGATTGTTCTGATCCCTGGATGCTTCTTAGCTCTTTACACAGCTTGTGCCATGAACCAGACCAAGTAACTCCTCTTGTTGAAAAAAACCAGCACACTAGGTTAGACAGGCAACAGACTCACCACAAGGCTGCACAAACACTTGTAATGAGTATTAGAAAGCAGACATGAGCAGCCAGAGGAATGAAGAGGACTGCTCTGCTGTTTTTTGGCAGAAATACTAGACTCTACGAACTCTCAGATCAGAGATTTACTTCATGACACAAATAAATATGGATGATAATTTTACTATAGCCAAATAATTTTGCAGAAAATAGAACCATTAGGAGTTTAATTTTTGGCAATTTTAGAGTCCAGTGTTTCTATTATATTGCCTAGATCATGTATTCACAGTTTGTGTTTATACATTGGGTTAAACACCAAAACACAACACATGCATTAACATAGCCATTTAAACAGATAACTGTCTCAATAGGTATTTTGCAAAAATGGCAAGAAGAAAAGTGAAATTCTGGGAGACAATGGACATTCTGTCATTGACTTCAAATTTCTTATAGAAGAACATTCAAAGTCTGCATTTTAAAAACCTGATGCAGTAAAAGAAAAAGCATAAAGATGATTCTGCTCATAATCAAGCCAGCATTTAGTAACCAACATTTCTTCACTGACCAAAAATAGGAAAAGATACATTACAACTGCTTTTGAAAGTTGTGTCACTATATCTGAAACATTCATAGTTCCACAATTAGAGGTTGTTGACACCAGATTAAACCTTTTTTAAAAGTTTCTGGAGGATCAGTCCATCTGAAGCTTTAATTTTTTCACTACTGTGATGACTGCACTAACCAGCGCTGTAGCTAACATACAGGGAAAAGCCACCACTTCTGAAGTACAAGTATATAAGGTCTCATGGGTAAACATCAACTCTAGCACTTTTCAGGCATATTTAAACAGTCTTTGCAGTCTCCTGGTAATAACCAGCTCCGAGGCTTCTCTCTTGCTCTGCCTGAACCTTTCACAACTCTCATACAGCATGAAGCTCTCGTGCATGAAGCAGGCTTATCTGTTTTTTAGTTCCTTTCAACACAAAATGAAGGCCTGTTGATAGGGGAATAGGAGAACACAGAAGGCTGCTAGATACAAACAAATTAAGCTAACACTGAACTTGCTGTGCCTGGTCTTGTGCTGGTCTGCAAAAGTAGTAGCAAGGACCACTCTGCTTTACAGGAGCAAGAGCAGAAGCAGCCAGCAGTCTTCTCTGAGTATCAATTTATTGTACTGAAGATGATGAATTAAGACAAGACTTCAAATTCCTCTCTTATGCACTGTACATTCAGAGAAACAGTATCAATATTCAGCTGACTTAAGTTCAACAATGCAGCAGTAAATTTACTTATCAACCTCCATGATTAACCTTTCTATGAATCAAACATGAACTATACTCCTGGATGAATTCCTCCCCTGATTCAGGCAGAACCTTCACCTTGACTGGTATCAGTCTTTGGGTAGCACATTATGATCCAGAGATCAAAACATGATATGAAAGAGTTCAATTAGCTTATCTGAATTTCTTCATTACATAGTATATCTTCCTGTTACAACTTTTAAATGGAAGTATTCTTGACCATAACAAGTCACTGCTATACACTAATATATTGGGTTTGTGTGGCCAGGTTCTGGTAGTGGAGGGGATGGCTACAGGGAGCTTCTCTTCCCTGAGAAGCTGTTAGAAGCTCCCCCATGCCTGACAGAGGCAATGCCAGATGTCTCCAGGACAGACACACCACTGGCCAAGGCCAAGCCCATCAGCAACACTGGTGGCACTTCTGGTTTAACATACTTAATAAGGAAAAAACGTATTGCGCAGATGAAATTGCAGCCAGAGAAGAGTGAGAATAGTGAGAGATAAAACTCTGCAGACACCAAAGTAAAGCAAAGAATGAGGGTAAGAAGGTGTTCTAGGTGCCAAAACAGAGATTCTCCTGTAGCCCAAACTTATTTCGCTAGGAGTCTTTTGTGGTCATTTGGGAACACCCCATTCCTCAAAATTCCCTTTTATGGTCCCAAATCTTCTGATGAATCTTCTTTCCTTGAGAGTATCTCAAGTATGTGGTCAGGTCATGATGCACTTCTCTTATCTTTCCTTACTCCAGCATTCTATCTCTGTTCTCAAAACTAAGACATCAACTAGTACATATTAATCACTAATATAAATTAACAATGAAGCATTAGGTGTCACAAGACTTATTAGTCACAACAAGGAGTTAGCACAAGGCCACATTGACCTCTGGGACTTGTACTAAGCACTGCATGGTACAAAACTAAGCATTAACCATGAATATAGGGGTCATACACTACTGTGCTAAAGTTAAAAGAATTTTCCAACACCTTTCCCCACTGCTGCACAGACCTCTACTCTAAGAAGTATCACTTGTTCAGTAACATCTGTAGTGGATGTTATGTTCAGTGGACATCCTGCTGCATATTGCTATGTATCTTTCTATTCTATCTTCCTGTTTGTAGTTGTGTGCACTAACTTTTCTTCCTCTTGGAGTTTAATATCCCTCTTACAGACACAAAATACCAGTCAGTACATGTGCTCATTAAATTCCAAAGCTTGTGACATTTTCAGTTCCTACAGCCCTGACCACTGCCTGGAGAAGTCTGCCAGAATCCACCCTTTCTTTGATCTCTTCTAAAATTCATACTGACTGCAATTTCTGCTGATGCTGTCTCCAGATCATCTGGATGAAAGAGGCTAGTCAAATCATTTCTTCACTTCAAGAAGGATGAAATAGCATGCTGTTTTTCATACACACATGGCCATAAACAAGAGACAGTTAGAATTTAAGATCTCACCTCTCTATTTCATCATTTCCAGTCCCTCAACCTGTCACACTCATTTCTCGATGTTCTTCCTTTCTGTGCAACCCCTGTTCCCACAGCCTGAGGATGAAACTGATGCTTCCCTCTCCTCAAAGCAAAGCAGTTCTTGTATCTGAAAATCTGGCCTTAAAATTATAAAGCCTCTGGTGACAGAACTTATTACTTTAAAAATCTAAAAAGAACACAATAGACTTACAGCACAAAGCAGAAGCCAGACCTAATTCTTTACCACCTTCTCTATTCTTCAGGAGAACTTTAAAAGGTTACAGTAGTCCACAGGGTAGCATGTCAACCTTATTCAGCTCCTTTTAACCTTTTCTACTGTGGTTTCTCAGCTGCACTCTTTTGTTAAGCTTTTTGTCATTTTATTTTATCCCTTTTTAAAACAACAGCATAGCCTCACTGCTTTTATTTAAATGCTTAATTTTATTTGTGGTCTTATTTTACAGTAAGATTTAACAAACAATTTCTAAAAAAGATACACCAAATTAGGCACCAGCAAAAACGGACACTGAAAATTTTCACATCAGAATCACAAGTGACAAAGCACATATAGAGTATTTATAATCTTGTTTACCTAAATTCATGTAAATAATGCACTGAAATTTATACACACATATTAGAAAAAATGTTTTCTGTACTGACATACTTGCACTCTCTTTTGTAAAATCTGTTCTTTTATTTCCCAACACGATTTGAAATACTAAAACTTTACACAGAGTAGGTGATTTGTTCTTTTTATGCATAGTAATAATGGATTTTTTTCCTCCTTTGGAACCAGAAAAGTAAGTTAAATTCTCCTTGTACTTCAGAATAATGAAACTGAAAGGCATTTTAGTCACAAAGCAGGCACAATGATATGCCAACAATCCTGATTGATATAACGATCATATTTGCAACACTCTCACCCCTGTTACTCCGAGCTCCACAGGTGTGAGCTGTTCAAATTGCCATGATTTAAAAACTCTGCTAAGATTTTTCTACCTATTAAAAACACCTATCTTTCTAGCACTACACTTCTTTTTTCTTTCCATACACAATAGAAGAGAGCTATTAACACAAGGAAATTTTTTTAAAGTTGTTTTACTATCTGATTTTTTGGCAAAGAGACCTAAAAAAAAGATATCCACACAAAACATTACCTCTCCACACATTTCTACTGAAAGAATCAAAACAGCTTTTCAAGCCAAATGCACAATAATTAACTTAAAAATGTACAGCATATGAATGTTAATAGTAGCAGGTAGACTGCAACAATATCAGCATCTCAGTTTAATACCAACATATACACCGAAGTTCAAACCTGGCTGTAGCAATGGCCAGATAATATGCAAGTTACTACCTGTCCTTATGACAGGCAGGTACTTATTGCAATTCCTGTTTTTTCAAGTCAGAGAGATTAACATACCATGCCTCTTGCCAGTTTGCTTCTGGCAGCTAAAGAAAAACATATGGAACAGATTATCATGAGTGCCCTCATGAGGCACATCCAGGAGAATGAGGAAATCAGGCCCAACCAGAATGTGTTTAGGAAAGGCAGGTCCTGCTTGAGCAACTTGCTCTCCTTTTATGACCAGGTGAGCCCCTTAGTGGATGAGGAAAAGGCTGGGGATGTTATCTACTCAGGCTTTGGTAAAGCCTTCAGTACTGTGGTCCATGGCAACCTCCTGGAAATGCTGGCAGCCCACGGCTTGGACAGGTACACTTATCTCACAAAAAACTGTTTGGATAGGTGAGCCCAGGGAGTGGTGAATGGAGTTACATCCAGCTGGTGGCTGGTCATGAGTGAGGCTCCCCAGGGCTCGGTAGTGGGGCCAACCCTGTTCAATTTCCTTACTGATGATCTCAATGAGGGGACTGAATGCACTGTCAGTGAGTTGGCAGAAGACACCAAGTTGGGTGGGAGCATTATCTATTGGAGTGATCTGGACAGGCTGAGGCCGATGGTGTTCAACAAGGCCCAGTGCCGGGTCCTGCCCTTGGGTCACAACAACCCCAGGCAGTGCCACAGGCTGGGCCAGAGTGGCAGGAAAGTGCCCAGTGGAAAAGGGCCTGGGGGTGCTGGTGACAGCAGCTGAACATGAGCCAGGGTGTGCCCAAGTGGCCAAGAAGGCCAGTGGCACCCTGGCCTGGATCAGCAATAGTGTGGCCAGCAGGACCAGGGCAGGGATTGTACCCCTGTACTTGGGCCAGGTGAGGCCACACATATATTTGGTTGTAATAGATACATAAACTGTATGAGGAATTTATTTTTCAGTTAAAAATATATGAACACTCTAAGTATCACTGCATGTTCTACTTCAAGAACATTTAATCATGTACCAAGCTATGGCAATGCCCTTGAATGCTCTGGCCAGTTCTGGGCCCCTCACTCCAAGAAAGACATTGAGGTGCTGGAGTGAGTCCGGAGAAGGGCAATGAAGCTGGTGAAGGATCTGGAGCTCAAGACCTGTGAGGAGCATCTGAGGGAGCTGGGGGTGTTTATCCCGCAGAAAAGGAGGCTCAGGGGTGACCTTATTGCTCTCTACGACTTTTGCCTGACAGAAGGCTGTAGCCAGGGGTCAGCCTCCTGTCTCGGGCAACTTGTGACACGACAAGAGGAAATGAGCTCAAGTTGTATCAACGGAGGTTCAGGTTGGACATCAGGAAGAATTTCTTCATGGAAAGGGCTGTTAAACTTTGGAACGGCCAGGGAAGTGGTGGAGTCACCATCCCTGGAACTGTTCACTAAACAACTGGATGTGGCACTTAGTGCTGTGGTTTAGTTGACATGGTGGTGTTGGTCATAGGTTATACTAAATGAACTCCGAGGTCTTTTTGATACCTTTATGATTCTATATCACTGCAAACAAACTTGGATTTTTCAAATATTAATGCTTTTATAATCTGCGATGAGCTCTTCAAAGTGCAATTGCTTTGCTATGTAATGTATCAGCCAGATTGAAAAGCTATTTTGTCATTCCAGAATTACTGTCCTAGCAACTGGCAGTCTGCAGTGAAAGTTTTATTTCTGTACAAACATACATACACACAATTATTTTAGAACTATGTTTCTGTATTCTATAGTCTCTCCAGAAAGGAACACTCAGTGAGCTGGCAGTACTTGCTGTTCTTCTTGAAACAACGTTGCCACCACCTGGACAAACCTCTAAATGCCAGGTATTGCTGGGGTGTGAGAGTCTGTACCAGAAAACAAACAAACACACACTTTCTCCATAGAATTATTTCCATAACCAAGATAATTAAATCTTCTAAAATTTGGTTTTCTATATATGAATCAATATTCAAATTCTGTGTTTCATTAGTATCTTAACATTAGACATGTAAAACTAAAATTTATTAGCTTTCCACCAACATTTGAAAAACTAACTTGAGAAAATACTTTTTATGCTCAGTAGTATTATTTACCTGCAATTCTCAACAATCAGCTTACAAATGCTTCATACAATCACTATCAGTTTCTGCCTCTTCCTCAGACTTCATTCCTGTTAGCAAGGAAGCTAACATTCAGAGTCAAAAGAAAACCATAGCTTTTATCTCTGAAGATATGCTTTGAAAATTTGTTGCTTCTTCCACTCTCTCCTATTCATTGTAAAGCATTACAGGAATGTTTCAGTCTAGTCTTCAATAAAAAAACTGTATTTTATACAAGATTTTGAAGAAAAGTAGAAATTCTACTCTAAACCTCTGATGCACAGGAAGGTGACAGGCTACTATCCAAAACAGAAAACAAGGAGCTACTAAAGCTATCAGAGAAGATTCCTTTATTCTCAACAGAACGTTAAATCTTTCTAACTTTCATTAAAAAATGTACATACTTCCACTGAAGACTGAATTCAACTAGATATAGGACAACATATATATAATGCAACTGAATAATTAGTACTTTTCTTCATATAGAATTCTTCTTCATACAGTTCTGGTTTGTTGAGAATTTAGTGCACAAGATACAGGCTTATGCAAATGTGAGTGGGCATTTCACCTGAAGAAAATGTTTCTCACAGAGGTCAGTGCTTCCTTCAATTATGAGCAACAAAATTTACAACTGAAACTTGGTAATGCCACATGTATTTCTCAATGGTATTTAATAAGAGTATTGAGAAATTTTAGCTTACCACTTTCCTTCTTAAAGCCCACAGCATCAGAAGTTTAGGCTGCATATGGCCCCTAACGCAGAGCTTGTGCAACATATAAAACCTATGGAATACAGAAGGCTTTGCGCTTTTTCCAGCAGTTCCTGATAAGCTGAAGGTCCAAATCAAGTCAAACCTGAGTATGCTGTTCCCATAAAGAGAACTTTAAAACTTAAGTCATGCTTTTAACACTCCTATATAATGTTTGAAATAAACTGACCTCTTGATGATGACCTACTGTTCTTATAAAAATTTGCATATGCTGGTACTTAACAATGCTCATTTAAACTCTTAATCATTGTAATAGATAAGAGTACAAACGAAGATATTGAAAAAGTTTAAATATAACCTGCTCATTAATCAGCCTTTTGAAGAAAAAACTATATACCAGATCTTAAGTATTTAGGGCCCCTTATCTTCCTGCATTTTTATAATAAATTGGTTATTAAGAGTCTTTATAAATTATTTTCAATGGAAATGGAATCAACTATTCCCAGCAAGATATATTTGGCTGTAATAAATGCATAAACTGCATGAGGAATTTGTTTTTCAATTAAAAATATATGAACACTCTAAGTATCACTCCATGTTCTACTGCAAGAACAATTAATCATGTACCAAAGCTATGGCAATGCCAACAGTATGTTATATAATAAGAAAAATAAATTACTTACATTGATAAATCTAGTCTATTTAGTGAAATACTTGTCCAAGATACTGAAATGAGTCATCAATTACTACTACTCAATCGCCTATTCCCATCTTTTATCACAACCAACTGAAGAGATATCTCAGAGTTAATGAGTGATGCTGGACATTCCTCTCATTACAAGCTTGGTGTAGTTGTAATATTTTATCACTGTCATCACTTTAAGGTGATCTTGTAAAAACCCACCACTTATAGAAAGTCATTAAGTACAGAACCATCTTTACATTCAAATAAGCCCATCTCATTATGTTGTTGAAGGTCTAACCTGACTTTCAAGATCATAGCTTTTTCCCCCATCTGAAAATCAAAGTTCTTGATAAACATTAAACAATGTACCTTATCTCCAGTTTCATGTTTTCAGGAAATTAAATACTCTAATTTTGAATTCTCCCATATTCCTGTTGAGAGAACAGTTAATTTTTTAGGGACTTTTCACTCTATATTGGCACTTAGTTTCCATAACTCTTTTTCTATTTCTAGCCATTACTTTCTTTACTGAATCTAATGACTTCTCATTCTTATAGTCTAGGGACTTTGAACATTCACTTTCTCTCTTTCAAGAAAAATAAGACAACCAGACTGAAACAGCATTATTTTACATCTGTCTTCCCTTCCACTCCAAAATGCTAATCCTTTCTATATTCACCCAGGAGAATTACAATACTCTCGCAAACTCATGTATTTTTGCAATTACTCATTAGAACATTTTGAATGAAGGCAAAACACATGTTAAAATCAGCACTTGCATATCACTGACACTTCTTTAATCTCCACAATTATTCCTTTCATCCCAACAAAACCTGTTCAAGTTGCTGGCTCTTCTCCTAAGAACCTAATTACTCAGAGGCAGTCAAAATCAGGAATGCAAGGTAACTTTCCTATGATGACAAAGAGGTAAAGGTGGTCTCAGGGTACACTTGCTATATCTTGAGTTTGACCTGGACATCCAAGAGCTTAGGATATTGGTGAGACTACATCTACTGTAGTGACTTGAAGCAAAGCAAGTGTGGTTTTGTAGATAATCCTGTGTTGTCTCTACTTACCATGTGCTGATTTGGATCTTGAAGTAGTTTTTGAGTGCATAACTTGTTTTTTTTAAGAAGAAATCCTCATTTATAAAAAATTTCAAAAAATAACAGCATATTAGGTACCATGGCAACATGAAAGCCATACCTGCAGCATACACCTAACAGTTTTTTTACCCCTTTGACATTTACGAGGTCTGTATTGCAGATACTCGGTCCTGGAAAACAGACTAAATTTAACCTTAAGTAAACTCTCTGAATCACAGATGATGGAGGTGTAAAGAAACTCAACATCAACCACTTGTATACACTGACCTGCTCCTACTAGTCCCTACTACTGACAAGGCCCCAGGTTCCAAGAGTGTCCTGGACGCTGGACTGAGTGTAGAAGAGTGCAATTCACAAGAGACAGAAAAAAAGCCATGAATTCTTTGCATCACACTCTCCATTATTCTGTTCCAAACCCCTGCGAAAGACCAAGGCAGGCCAAAAGAAAGGTATCAGATGACTTTTGATTGAAGCAGAAGGTGGCAGAGATACTACTATTTACTCTCACCTCCAGCTTAAGGTGGGATAATGGTCTGAAACAAAGTCTGGCCTGTCCTGATAGACCTACCCTGTCTAAATGAAGAGAGAGAAAGCAAGACCTGTCTGTTTTATACTGTCTTTCTGCAATATTTGATTGATCCAGTCCAGTACAAAGGGATCAAGCCATCAGGCCCGGCACGGTCCTAGAGATATTCAGTCCTCCCTAAATCCATAAGGCAGACAGCAAAGCATGGTGCAGACACACTGCAGTGACCTTGCAATGAAACCTGCGCACAACAGCTCACTGGTTTCCTCTACAACTCATTTTCTTTCCAGGGTTGTTCCCACCCTGCACTGGTCTCTGTATGGTTAGGACACTGGGTGAGCTATGAATCACATACATGCTGCAGATCTTCCTAATGTACAACAAATATTGCTTGTTTTTAACACTTCAAAAGAGAGCATTGCTTTCTCAGCACTTTTACATTCCTAGTTTCTTTTAAAAACTGACCGTCAGAAATTTTCTGTTTACATTTTAACTTCTATAGACCTTCCTCAATTTCTATTACCTTCACCACCCATATCTTTAAACTTCTTCACAAAGTTACTAAAGTCCACAAATGCCAGGTGTAACCCTGTTTGTACAGCACAGGATGCTATTCAAAAATGTTGTGGGAGGCAGTTAGTTACCACCACCAAAGGCAGCAACCTTCTGTAATCACTTCACTACTGTCAGAATGAATTTTCTCCTCAGCCACAAGCCTGAGGGAGAATTGGCACTATCCTGCTCTGGAATAGATGAAACTTTGTATCATTTCTATATTGACACTGTAAGGATGGCCATCCACAGAAATAACAAATTCCACACATTAATTACACACAAATTACAAGTGGAAATGAATAATGAGTGTGTGGGGAAATTTAATGGACATAGAATCTCCTACATCCAAGTAACCCCAAACAACAAAGGTCAGGGAGAACTGTATCTTAAAACAATAGTGAACATTCACAAAGAAGTCCATTTAGTAAGGGAAGTGGATGATAGTCTGTCAACTGGAAATGTAGGAAGCAAATGGGTATCCAAATTAAGAGGTCACAGATATGAAATTTGTAACAGCACAATACTTTGATACATGCTGTACCACAGTAAATTTGTCAGTTGTGTAGATCCATGTTCTCAGAACCCTTTAACCAATAAATTATATGCTTTCTTTTTAAATAAGTATGTCTTCCTCCCAGCTGGTCCCCTAGTTGAATTTTATGGCAGTTTGACAGTGACTTGCCATGAAATACTCACAGCTACTTCCCATTTCCTCCTGCACAGTTTGGCCTGCAAATGTAATAAAAATGTTTTATTGTTCTTCATCCAAATGTCTCATAAAAACTTTTGAGTAGTTCTGCCTTTGACAGGCAACCAGTGGATTCCCTGCATCTGACAGGGTAGCATTTCAGACTACTCCAAGAACAGTTGCTAGCCTCCTATGCATCTGCATAGCAAATTCATAACCCATATTCTTAAATTTTGCACACAAAAAGGTCTAAAAACCACTGAAGTTTGTCCAAGCAGAAAAAAAATTTGATACGAACGTAGCTTCTCAAACCAACAATTTCACATCAGTTTTCACTCACTACCTTGTGAATATACTTAGGAGACACTGCTTCTCAATTTTTCCAGCACTCATACCAGTTCATATGACTCACAGAGGTTTTTTTCTTTTGTGGTCACTAAAAACTTATTATTTAGCCCAGGTAATTTATTGCTGTACTTCCTGGTCTTCATCCACATTAAGGTAATTTGTACTTGTTCTTTTAACCACTGGAAGAGGTACAGCTATGAGATGTCCTATGTAAGTTTTCACTGATTCTTCCTAAGACATTCACAGAGTATTTCCTGTCTGTTTTCACAATTTTTTGAAGCCTGATGCTGTTTTCATTCTACTTATTTCCCTCTCTCCTTAATGACTGTTAAAACCCACATCTCATGGTCAAGTATGTCTAACAGTGAGTACCAGCAACTACTGCAACACAGGACAAATCAACAGAATAAAAAGCAACATTTGATCACTTTCATAAAAAGAAATCACCATCAATTTCCTGTTAGTGGAAGTCATGCTTCTTTCAGAGTTCTGTCACTCTGCTGATACTGAGGGATTAAGGGTTTTTTTAGATCAAGCTAAAGGACAGTGACAAATATACAGAAAATAAGCAGAATTCTTACAAGCAGTATTTTCACAAAATCATAGCAGTAGTATTTCCCACATGAACTCTCCTGTTCTTTAATTACATAAAAAAAGAATAAGGGAGAAATTACCAACTATGAATAATCTGACACTCACCGACATAGAAGATGTCATCTTATTCCTCAGCATGTCAAATTTCAGATGATTTGTAAAAAGCCTTCTCTTAATTTGATGCCAAAGATGGAAGAGAAGAATGGGAAGAGTGAATTAAACATTAGGCCTTTGCCAGATTCCTTATTCTGCCTTTTAATACACATTTTTTCCCAGATAATATGCATTTGACTGGGTCAAACCAAAGGAATTAAAAAGCTTAAGGGTAAACTGTTAGAAAAAACTAAGGTAAGTATGGTTAGGAATTATTAGACACTTTGTAGAAGTTCCAGCTTTTCTCTTTGTTTCAAGACATCTTGCAGAACCTTATGCCATTTAACTGTTTATCCACTTCATTCCCACTTCTGTGCCATTTCCAGCTTGCAATTTATTCTTCATCAGTCATTTTATTTTATTGTTTTATTGAAGTTTTCTACAGGAAGTAGAAAAGTATTTTCAACATCAAATAAATGATTGTGAAAAGATAGCAGTGAGGAAGAAAATAGAGAAAAGAGAAGATCCCTCCCTTCTGGTGGCAGTAAAAGATTGTGTCAGGGCAAGCTGGTGGTGCAGAATTTTCAACATATCAAGTGAAAGTTAAGCAGAAGAATGAGAGAAAAAAACCTACTAACAGAGGAATACTGATAATTCAGCAGATCTGCATTGTGTGATCTGTATAACTGAAACAGACTTCAGGCGCAAGAGCCTTAAGATTCACATAAGTACTGTTCTCACAGACTACAGCCAGAGCAGCAAGTGTGGAGCATTTAAGAGCCAGTCCTTCCTGTCAAAGCAAAATTGGAGCAACTTCAGCTGTGGAGTGTAATTCTCAGTATTCTTGCAGTCCATCTGAAGAAAAACTGGGAAACACAAGGGCTGCCACAATGTGTTAGATACAACTATTCCAATTCTTTACTAACTTTAAAAGCCTCTTATACTGTGCTCCTGCAGAGTTCAATAGCTACGTTCCACCTCTCCTGTCCTCCTACTGACACTACACCTAAAGTTCCAAACACAGAGGTAAACCTTAAAGTTGCAGCAGTTGGCTTTCACTGTGAAAGGCATGCCAGCATAAATCCTAATATTGAGAAAAAACTACCACTATTTCTGACAGAAGTAATTTTTAGCTGTTTAGTAGGAACTGACACTGCAGCAATCACACAGAAGAACTCTGACTGTAGTTTTCACTGTTTCTTGTTGCTAAAAGACAAAGCCTTTTGTACACTCCTCAATGTCACCATGAACCCCAACAGTGAGAAGAGCAGAAGTTGAAAGCAGGATCGAGAAACCTGGAAGCATATTAACTATAGCAGCACATTAACCCTGAGGAAAAACACACTACTGACAAAAGGATGTTCACAATTTCTTCCCAGATACTTGTCTGACACTTGCTTTAAGTCACTGCCAGTTGTTCAGGAAGTTGCACAGCAAAACAGGTCAGGCCAACTGCTTTGAAGGGAAAATGACTCCAACTGACATTATGTGTTTCTAAAGAGAAGGTGTACTGGTCAAGTAACTACACAGTCTCAGACTTTCTGCTTCTCTTTGTATTCTGAAGAATACCGAGTAAAAATACCTCCACAGTCTCAGGATGCTCTAGCTGATGCAGTTATACAAAAGATGTGCAGTACAGCAAGCAGATAAACAAGCCTGTGCAGGGAGAGGAAAGAGGACTGTGAAACATTATAGCATGTGCATCTGGCCATCTTCAGGGAACCTGCCTTCCATTATTTATACATAGCACAGCATATCCATAGAGAATAAAGGCATCCATAGACAGTAAGCGCATCCACACTCCTGGAATAAAGACAGAAACCTAGAAAAGTGTTTTTCTACAGGAGTGGGATAAATGTACATGTAAGAATTAATTTCACAGAATAACATCATCAGTCAGGTTGGAAAAGACCTCTGAGATCATCAAGTGCAACCTATGACCAACACCACCATGTCAACTAAACCACAGCACTAAGTGCCACATCCAGTTGTTTAGTGAACAGTTCCAGGGATGGTGACTCCACCACTTCCCTGGCCGTTCCAAAGTTTAACAGCCCTTTCCATGAAGAAATTCTTCCTGATGTCCAACCTGAACCTCCGTTGATACAACTTGAGCCCATTTCCTCTTGTCGTGTCACAAGTTGCCCGAGACAGGAGGCTGACCCCTGGCTACAGCCTTCTGTCAGGCAAAAGTCGTAGAGAGCAATAAGGTCACCCCTGAGCCTCCTTTTCTGCGGGATAAACACCCCCAGCTCCCTCAGCTGCTCCTCACAGGTCTTGAGCTCCAGATCCTTCACCAGCTTCACTGCCCTTCTCTGGACTCTAGCTTTTAAAAGCATATGCTGAAGCGCTCTGAATTACCAAGAACAGTAAATAATTACTGCCTGCCTATCAACTTAGTACAGGCTGCGCTCCGAAACCCTCCAGTGATTGGCTTTACGGTTATTATGGCATTAGCCTACTGAGAAACCCGCACGTGTTTCCCGATGCGCGGAACGGGCCCGCCCTCGACTCCCTCGGCAGAGGCACTTTCCTTCCCTTTACTGATCAAGCCACTATTTTTTATCAGCCGCTGTCCAGCCGCCCCGCCGGCTGCGGGTGAGGGGCCGCGCAGGAGGGCGGGGCGCGGCTCCCCCCGCGCCCGCCCGCAGCCGCCAGCGCGGCCCCCGTGCGTACCTGCCCGCCTCTCGTGCTTGGGCACCCGGTAGTACTTGTTGCCAAACTGGTCGGTGCCCACCAGCTCCTTGGTGGGCCCCACGAGGCGCTGCCGCAAAGCGCGGAGTGCCTGCCAGGCGCGGCTCATGCCGGGATCCCGACGGCAAGGCCTCCACCCACAGACACCGAGACGGCGACACGGGACACAGAGCACGCACCGCGCTTCGGCTCCGCCCCCCTCCCGCCTGAGGGCGCCCAGCGCCGCCCTGCTCCGCCCGATGCCGCCCATGGGCGTCGGGCGCGCCAGCAACGCTGGTTGCCATTGGCGCGCGCCGGCCCCCCCCGAGCCAATCCCGGCCGCGCCCGCGACAAGATGGCGGCGTGGCGCGGAACGGGCCGGGCGCTCTCGCCATGTTGGGGCTCATGGCTGCTCGCCAGGCCGGGCTGGACGACCCCGCACGGCTGCGCCGGGCCGAGCGCACCCGGAGGTACCGGGGCCGGGGCGGGTGTCCCTGCGTGGAGAGGCCCTGGAGCGGCAGCCCCTGGCTCCGCCTTGCCGCCGAGCCTCATTTGGCCCGGCCCGCGGTGGGGCGGCCCGGGGCGGGGTGAGGGGCTGCACCGCCGCAGCCCGACTGTCCGTGTGGGCCGGGGCGGAAGAGCTGGGCAGCCGCTCTCCGTGCCCACCCGCCTCGGAGTGCCCCGTGGGGTTGTGGTGGCGTGCGTGGGTCAGCAGCCCTGCTGTTTGTGTACGGTGTACTCCGCCCTGGGCGGAGTGCGCGCAGCGCGGTCAGCTGTGCCTCACTCCCTGCAGCTCGGTGTTACTGCCCTTGCTGTGGGCGCGGTTCCTCCAGGGGGTTCAATCCGCGAGCGGCTGTGCTCCGCTTGTCAGGAAACAGGTGTTTGTAATGCTCATGAGCCCTCATCTGCTCCTCCTTCCTTTTCCCAAACCCGGCATTTTGGCAGGTTGAAGAAGAGTTAAAATGCAGGGGGTTTATTAGCTTCCTAGCAGTTTTTGTGGGAAGCGGTGGCAGCACAGACGGATTTGTTAGTACTCCTGCTAAAGGTTATGATGTGATGTTAGTTCAATATCAGCGAATTTACTTTGCAGCTGTGTTTCAAGATAAATCCAATAAATCCTACCTACCGTTCAGTCACTCACACAATTCCATCAGGAGGATCTGTGTTGGCGACTTACGGCTTTATGGGGCTGTATCATCGTAGAACAGATATTTAAAATTGAAATGAATTGTGGCTAATTCAGGAAGCTTCTTTCTGGGTGCATTTTGACAACACAATTATGTCCCTCTGTGCCCTCAGCACTCATGTAGCATTCAGTGCTGAGGACTGTAACACCCTGGACAGACTTAACCTTACTTAGATAATTGTCTGCTTAGCATTTCCCTTCCTAAACTTTTAAATTTTGACTTAAAAAAAAATCCGTAGTATTAAGTGGATTGTATTTATAGCTGCTTTTTAAAAGTTATATGTTTTAACACATTTCCACAGGGGGATTTCTTGTTTCCTAAAATTTCATCAGGAACTCAAAGGTTTTAAATTGGGTATCTTGTATATGTCAGAATTCTTATTCTAGGTGAATGCTTGCATAACTATATTAAACATGTTTTGAGAGAGCTTAAATGACTTGCTGCTTTTATAGCATGTCTACAGACATGATGTTGGGGACCTGCCCATAGCAACCTAAGGTTTTCACATCAGGATTTTTTGCCCCTCAAGCTGAAGCAAGTAGGGACACTCTGCCTCACAGCTTTTCGGTTGCCTACTTAGTTACGTTTTTGTTGTGGTGGTGGTGTTGTGGTTTGTACAAAGTGGTGCTGTAGAAAGCTCTGATGATCTTGTGAGGCTAAATTTTATACCAGGTAATATGATTTAATGAAGCAGAATATCTCTTTTTTGACTATGTAATATTAGCATATTTAAAAATACAAGCTAAGAATTGCAAGTCAGAAAAGGTTGTCTTGGAAGCTTTGTCATTGAGGGTAGCCTAGTTTTTTTTTAAGGTTGCAGAAAATGTAGCATACAAACTTCGTTTCATTAAAGGAAATACTGTAAACTTGATAAACTAAATCTATTCGTCCACTAGGTGTCCGTAGTTCCAAGCAGGATGAAGCTGGAAAGGCTGCTACATGGTGAAGCTTCAAAGTAGCCAGTATTTGTTGTGATTACAAGATTGTTAATGATTCTTTTTCTCAGTACTGTCAAATTACATTCCAGGTTTTGCTTAATGTGTTGACCCCAAGAGCAGCTCTGCTTTTTCTTTGAGCCTGTATTACATATTTATTTCTCTTACCTTCCAAACAACAAAGTATTTTTTCTGCCAACTTCACAAGACTTATTTCTATCGCCGTATCATGTAGTTTTGCCAAAAAAAAAAAAAAAAAAAAAAGGCAAGGATGAGTTAAATGTAACTAGGTTTCAGCTGTTTAGAACTACATAGTAGCATTTGATAATTCTGTTCTTGTTCATCTCTCTTTCTTCCTTTTTTTGTGGGTAGGGTCCTAAGTTTGGAATTAAATAAAGACAGAGATGTGGAAAGAATACATGGAAGTGGTATTAACACCCTCGATATTGAGCCTGTTGAGGGAAGATAGTAAGTATATACTTTAGTTGGTAAAAGTGTACATAAGTAATTCACTGTGTTGTGGTAGTATGGATTTGTTTTCTTGTTGAACACACTATTACATTGAGCATATTGAGATTATGAGTGTTTAAACTTTTGTGTTTTATTAACACTTTCAGCATGTTATCTGGTGGATCAGATGGTGTTATTGTACTTTATGACCTTGAAAACTTGAGCAGGAAACCAAGTTACACATGTAAAGCACTTTTTACTGTTGGAAGGTAAGTACTCCAAAAGTCTTTTAACAAAGTATATACCCCTTGTGTGGCAAGAATTAAACCTGCAAATTAATGTCTGTTCTTATTTCTAGAATAAAAGGACTGTAGAAAATAGTGCCAGAAATCTTTGAAGGCTAGTCGCAAAGATTGTTTCTTAATTTGTCTACTCTAATAGTTACAAAATATGTACAGTGACTCTGATATTGTTTGAGCAAATCTATAGGAGTTTCAAAAGTTAAAATGAAGGACAACAATTGTACTCATATGGAAACTAAAGTTAGACAGTTTTACATTGCTGTAGACACCACAAAAAAAGTCACACCTAGTACGCTTAACTTCGTATTTTAACACTAGAAAAAGAAGAAAAAAAAGAAAACCCAAACCTTCCTCTAGTTCATAATTTTTCACCTATGCGTTTTCTTATTATTTCATGTTGAAATTTGGTGCCTCTATGCCAATAACTGAGAAAGACATTTTGGTACTGCTGTAGAAATATTCCATGTATTCCCCAAATATATATAATGCATGTATTTGAGTAAATATACTTCTAAGCAGGAGAAGAATTGCTTGCGTAATCCCGTTCATCTGTTCAGAAAAAAATCTAATACCTATTTGCAGTTGTTTATTTTCCCTCTCTCTGTTTCCAGCTTTACTAGTAGCTTTTTTTAGTTTATCAGGTGTTCAGCAGGTACAGAAGTGATTTATACAGAACTTCTTAAGAACATGTTTGAATGAAGACAAATATGTTACTGAAAAAATTGGATGTATTTTTCTAAAGAACAGGGTACCACCATGCTGTGTGTAATCTTTATAAAGAGTCAAAGTCTTTATTCATTTGTCAGGCTGTCCCTGCAGGCAATACAAATTTCTCCATTATAGACATTAAGTCTTCTAGCAAAAGCTGTTTTTTCCTTTATTTGGATAGTAGGGTTATCTAGTAGATTAGAACTTCATGTAAGACTCACAGTAAGAGATATTCTACTTTGTAAAAGTTTGGTAGCTGCATTTTCCCCTTATTTTTTCCCAGTCTACAAATTATTTGAAGTCTAAGAGTCAGAGTCATCAGGAGTCAGATATACAACAGCAGAACAGATTTGTAACAATAAAAGGCCTTAACAGTATCTAGGACCATAAGAAAGAAAAAGGCTAATAGAACATACATCACCACCAATGGATAGGAACAGAATCTACTGCTGCGTTTGGTAAGTGTTGATGGCTGGGCTTCTTGCACAAGCCTATTTTGAGTTGTATTTAAAAACATATAGTGACTGTACATCCCCAAATCTCAAAACTGAAATGAATTCTGAAACAGATGCAGCAAATTGAAGAAATTCATGCTAAGAAGGTACAACATAGAAGCTGTCAAATCTGTGCTAAAATAATGGCATCATTAACTTCAATTAGGTCAGTAGAAATATTCCATCCTTGAAGATTCTGTTTAGGAGCATTGTTAGTTGGTAGTCTAGTTTTTGGCTAGGTGTTAATTTGCATAGATGCATCTTTTATTTCTTACCAGTTGAGGCATAAATTTTATTAGTAGAATTGGATTTTGTGTGACACTGCTCTAAATGACAGGCTTATGATTATTATTGCTTAAATTACCTTAGTAGGTTTCTTGCCTCAGTTATTTACTCCTAGTATTCTTCAAGCTTCCTAGTATGTTACAAATACATACTGTAGCTAATTAGCTACAGTTTATATATAGCTTCAGATATTTGGAATATTACTCAGAGTTCTTGACATAATAAATGGATTTATACTTAAGAAGCACTTTCCCTCTGACTGTCTGGCTCCTATCTTTGAAGGATATAGTAGTGCTGACATGTTGTGAAAGTTTGTCTGTCTTCCAAGTTTGCAGGGCAGAACATAGGTCTGGTCTCAAAGTTGCTTAAAAAGAATAAGTTCTGCTAGAGGCCCTTTAAAGGTGTTTCTGCATAGACCCTAAACCGGACTTGCTGATGATCCAATAGTTTAGAACACCAAAAGAGATAACTCCTACAGGTGGTAGGCTGTGATTTACCCTGTGTTTCTCATCTAGAATATAGGGCCACTCTTGCAGATTAAAAAAAAAAAAACAACCTTTCCCTGTTTTCCTGGGAATCAGCACAGAGAGTTTTAACTGGTTTCACATGATTCATGTTGGCCTGTGACAAAAACTGGCATTTGAGAGTAATGAAACAGTACCAGTTTCTAGATAATATACATAATATGCAGATAATCTTTAAGGTAGTCTCTGCTACTCAAAACATGTCTAGGAAGAATGAATGACAATGGCCTTACTATCCATAGAATTAATTCTGTATTTGTCTTTGGCAGAAAAGGCTGGGATATTTTGAGAAATGGGTGAAAATACTTCAGATGGAATGAACTGGGAATACTGTACATCCTGAGACATGAAACTAGGCTGAATGGTGTGTAGCCACTACTAAGTTTAACCAGATCAAAGGTGATTCCTGCAGAGCTACTGAAGAGTTTTTTAGTTCATTCCTCATTCCTGTGGATTATGGTAGAACTGATTGTTCTGGTGCAGAGGTGAACACAGTCCAGTGCTGTGCGCTTACAGTTATTGTAACTGGATAATTAGTTCCGTGGGTTTAGATTTTTCTGCACAGTGCATAGAAATCCCTCTCCAGGAGTAAGCTTGCTCTGAGTCAGGCTTGATTTCCTGGCTCTGCAGGTCATCAAGATTTTTAGCTTGACTTCTGCCATGGTTTAACCCCAGCCAGCAACCAAGTTCTGGACAGGTGCTTGCTCACTCCCCTACCAGTGGGATCAGGGAGAGAATCGTAAGGGTAAAAGCTAGAAAACTCCTGGGTTGAGATAGTTTAATACAGAAAGCAAAAGCTGCAAACACAAGCAAAACAAGGACTTAATTCACTGCTTCAGCCATCTCCAGGAAAGCAGGGCCCCATCACACATAATGGTCTCTCGGGAAGACAAATGAAATAATTCCAAACATGTCTCCCCCTTTTTCCTTCTTTCCCTCAGCTTTATATACTGAGCTTGATGTTACATGGTCTGGAATATCCCTTTGGTCAGTTGGGGTCATCTGTCCCAGCTGTGTCTACTCCCAGGCACCCCCAGCCCCCTCACCAGCATGTCAGTATGAAAAGCAGAAAAGGCCTTGGCTCTGTGTAAGCCCTGCTCAGCAATAACAAAAGCATCTCTATGTTACCAGCTCTGTCCAGCACAAATCTAAAATGCATCCCATGGTAGGCACTGTGAAGAAAATTGTTTCTACTCTAGCCAAAACCAGCACACCTCCCTGAAGAATAAATGCATGAAATCTGTTGACTTTTAGCACTGTGCCAGAGTAACAGGCCATTCTAGGGTATGCCTCAGAGATGGAGGAGCAATGCAGAAATCATTAAACTAAGCTCAAAAGTCACTCAATACCTCTTGCTTAGTATTGTCAGTGCTGGCTTCAGGCTAACTCTCCTTAAACGTGTCTTTTCGTTTGTAGCAACCCAAGTGAGCAGAAAGGTTTATTTGCTCAGATTAAATCAGGTCTATAGATGTCATGTAGAAAGGGAAGATTTCCTCAACTCCTCGTGTTAGATTAGTCTGTCAGTGCCCTGGGAAAGCTAAGACCTTTGTGCCCAACCAGCCCCTCAGCACACTGTTACAGGGACCCTTCACTGAACAGTCCTGCTGGATCGGGGAGTGGTTCAATGGCCTTGTTCAGGGACACACACCAACAGCATAAGAGAGACACCTCAGTGGGGCTTCCCACTTTATTTGAGTATATTACCCACTGCCAGAGACTGCCAGTGTCCATGAAGGACTCACTAACTGTGGAATAACATTATTAATAAGAGAAAATTGTGACAGGTTAAGGTTCAAGGCCTGCCAGTCGATGTTTCTGACTGAAAACATGTTCAGACCAATATACAGACAAGATTTAATTCCTACTAAAGCGCACATAGAGTAAGGTTCTTACCAACAGGTGTCCCTCTGGGGAAGAAGAGACGGATCACTGTGTTAACTGATCCCAGAAGTTACGATGGAATCTTCCTCAGCTTTTCACCATTCTTGACTTACTTCTATACTATTCCATTATGTTTAGTTGGAGCTTGAGTTACTGTACCTTTGCTACTGATTGGTGTAAAATTCTCTCCCTTTCCTCTTAAAGATACAGTCAATCAAAGGCAGAGTGCGTGCTCGGTGAGGGTCAATCTTACCTTGGGGGTGGGTAACTTGGAATTAGCTCAGTTGATTAGAGCTTGGTGCTAATAATGCCAGGGTTCTGGGTTTGATTCCTGTATCGGTTGTTCACTTAAGAGTTGGACTTGATGATCCTTATGTCTCCCAATTGAGAATATTCTGTGATTCTGAACTTTGGGATAGAGGTCTGTGTTGGTATTACAATTAGATGATAATGAACCAAGTTCATCAAAGGTGAGTGATTTCACCACAGTTGCTGGTTCAGCAGCAAGACATCTTCTCCTATCTCCCCTGGTGGACAGGTGCTATGTGGTTTATCAGATAGAAAGTACCCCTCCCTGCACGGAGTTCAACAGTGCCTAGCCATGATGTCTTGTCTCCATCCCCCATTTCATGCTGCTTAGCAGGTGCTTGAGGTTGCAGATTGTGTATATGGAGAATCATTATGGAATAGCTTTCAGTCATGCTCACCACATTCCATCCAGAAGCAACTGCACTTGACCCTATAATTCCCGTATCATTGTAACTTCTGTTAGGATGTCAATGTGACTTCTCAGTTTCCTCTAATTTTACCCCCAGCCATTTTTCCACATAATCCACCCATGACTAGTCACTCAAGCTTCACAATATCCAAATAGAATCTGAGAGTGTTTCACACTTTTATGCAGTGTGGATCATCTAATATGTTTCTAGTGTGTGGTTATCTGGTATTACTGGGGATAGCAAATAGGCGAATGGTTTCATAATCATCCAAACCTTAACATACAATATAAGTATTAGAACAAAAAGCAAAAGAGTTACCATCAACAAAATGACAACTAAGTGAAGCACTCTGTTGAGAATTCTGGTAGCTGTTAGTGACCATCCAAAAAGGGTGTCCCACCACTGGTGTTCTCCATCTTTCTTCACCTACTCCATCACATAATTTATTTCTTCCACATGATTATGGACAGTAAATGAAGCCTGTTGTCCAGATAGACTTCATTTTTTTGGATTTGTTTTCAACTAGCAGCTCAGGTCTTTGTGCTGTAACAATTTCTTTACCAGCATGAGGTTCATACCAATGGGAGTAAGCTGCAATCTTGAATCAGAGTATAATTGGATTCTAATATTTTAATAGGATACAATAGGAGCTGATTAACTAAAATTACGTTCCATAATGTTGGCAAAGTTATAGTACAATATTAGAGTGATTCCTTGTATCTACAATAATGTTATCCACAAATTGAAAATCACAAGAGGGTCTCATACAAGCTCATCCTTTACCAATATACACAGTTTCCAAGTTTTCATTAGGATGAATCTCGAAATGAGAAATATATTGCTCGATGTCAAGACAAATGTCTTGGGTTTCAATGGTGTTACATTCACAAATGTATCCTTGTTGCTCTCCTGCAATGCTCATGTTGGCATCAGTAGTCTCCCATTTATTTCCATCTTTTTAGGTCCATACTCTCTGCTCCAGAGGATGAGTATAGTTCTATTGTGGTTTAATCCTAGTGCAATGACTTGGGTATATATCATATAGTGAAGCATTATGTATTGTTAACACAAAAGCTGTGGCTGTGCTGCTGATGGGACCACAGGTAAAACTGACTAAGTACCAGCAGAACTGGAATTTCTTTTGAGATTCAGTTGTATTATCCCAAATTACCTCTCAAATTTCAATAGGTAATGGTTTCTTCACCTTCCCTTATGATTGTAGCTGTCATCAATTGCATCCACAGTTGAGCTTGGATAGAAGTAAGAGCTAAAGAAACATTGATTTGGACTATGCTAAGTGCATCTGTGATCAATTGATGGTCTTTTTCATTAACCCCCTCCCGCTGAGGTAATAGATCCATTTGAAACCATTGATTAGTTCCCAAAGCCAAAAAGGAAGATCACAGAGGGTGTTTCAGTTTATTTAAGTCACTACTTATTGTAACTAGTTTTGTTCCTTAATAAATCAGAGTCTATGCCATTTAGAACTCCCCATCCTCTTCCCAGGATTTCAGTCACATCCCTCCTGGTTTTCCTGGAAGAAATGAGGGTTTGTTTATGCAAACATGCTGTCCATCCTGCATAAGAGGTTTTCAGGAGCAGTGAGCAAGTTGGTTGGATTGGAAACATTATTCTGCATCAACAGATCGTTGGGTTAAATAACATTTACTGTTGATCTGTATTCTTGACTAAGTAGGAACCAATGTTATAGGTGTGAGGAGGCAGTTTGATAGGAGGCTGAGGCTGAGTTGTTAAAAATGACACTTCAGCAATTTTGAATTGAAGGCCCTAGTTCAATCAAGAGTTCGGGTCTGTTCAAAGACAAATCACAAGTGTTGGATGGGATATTTTAAAGGTATGCCAACACTCATATTTAGAAGAAGAAGTATGTATGTTTTTTTCCCTTCAGCGTAAGTCGCTACATTTTGACATAGCTTACAACAGTATGTAAGACTGTTGTCATGCATTTAGTTATTTTGAATTCAGCATCCTATTCGGATGATGTCTCCTTTAATTCCTTTCAGAGGTGAAAGGTGTTGATTTTCATTCTCTTCTGTGATGACCCACTCCTTCCTATAAAAGGTAGTGTTATGCAGTGCTGCTGTAGACAAATTTAGGCCAGGCATAGGTACATCCCGAAGTCATAGTCTTGTATCCATGGCAGTACTGAAGATCTACATCTCTGTTGGCATGATCCCCTCCAATACTTACTGCTTGTTGAGGCCAGGACACTTGAGAGAACAATGCAGAGGTAAGAGCTGAAGCAAAGAATTCTTGTGAGCCCTTTTCTAGCTGCAGTTGAACTGTTTTGTCATAAGTACTGCATTTAGCTGGGATGGAGTTAATTTTCTTCATAGTAGTTTGTATAGTACTATGTTTTGGACTTGTAACCAGTCTTGATAATGCACTGATGTTTTAATGGGTGCTGAACAGTGCTTGGTAGTGTCAAGGCATTCACCATTCATCACTTTGCCCCTTCAAGGGGTGGACAATAGGCTGTGAGGAAACATAGCTGAAACATCTGACTCAGATTAACCGGAGACATATTGATATTCCATACCGTAAAATGTCACGTGTAGCAGTTTAAGCCTATGGTGAGGAATTACCTTTGCATCACTTTACTGGCTGGGTTTTTGTTTTGGTGGTTTTTTTTTGTTTTCCTGGGGGAGTAGGGTTTGTTTTGATTTGTTCCCTTTTATTTATTGAAAAATGTTTATCTCAATCCACAACTTTTCACACCTTTGCCACTTGAATGCTCTCTCTCATCCCATTGCAGAAGGTAGAGTGAGCAAACAGCTGGTTTTGGGCCCCTGAAGCTGGATCCATGTGAATCCAGCTCAGATAGGAGTGGTCTACCAGGTTTTTGAATGACATGTATTATTCGGACCCTGGTCAGTTGAGTCTGTATCCTGGAGCTGTCAAAATTGGCTCTGCTGTCTGTTCTTTGTACCACAGTTAATTATTAATTATATTGCATTCTGTAAATATCCACAGTTCAGTCAAACATTTCCTATTGTTCTTCTTCTTTCATTTCTGAATGCAAATATAAGTTACTCTCAGTAACTTAGCCTACTGCTCTCAGGTGACTTTGGCAGACAGGGATTGACAATAACTATGTAGCTGTAATTATTCACTAATACTAATGAATTTTTTGAACTGTATACATGATTGTATTTTTCAGTGGATCCATTTCTAAGAAGCATAAATGGTTTGTAGTATTAGGGCTTCACATTTAACATTAAATCTGTAAACGTGGCAACTTAAACATTTCAAAAGACACTTTTTATGCTTCAGTCTTGAGTGTCTAGATACATGCTACAGTTAGCATATTTTGAAAAGGTAATGATCTGTGGTTTCTTGAAATGAAGACTCTTCAAAGTAATTAGTGTTAGTTGAATGAAAATCAAGCCAACAAAAGTATTGTTCTTGAAAACTTCAGGACAAATTTAAAAAAATGTTTATGTTTTCAATTTGTCAAATACCAAGACAACTACAAGATGATTATCAAAACTCTAACCAGTTGGAATATTTTCCTTGATTTTAGGAGTCATCCTGATGTACATAAATACAGTGTGGAGACAGTCCAGTGGTATCCTCATGACACAGGCATGTTTACATCCAGCTCATTTGATAAAACCTTGAAAATATGGGATACAAATACTTTACAAGTAAGAGATAGTTTCTACAGCTTGCAGCCTTCTTTGTGTACATGTTATTCATAGGATATCTGAAGTTCTCCCAGAGCTGAACAGGACTATGCATCCAGAAGATGAAAACCAACCACCTGTTACAACTGTGGGCGGAGCAGCAGGGTGGTGTGGTCCTGGCATTCGTGTACACACCTTGGTGTGTACTTGCCCATTTCTGAAGACGTGAATGTCTAAACCGTAGGAGAGCTTGGAACCCTTGGGAGAGTTCCTTTCTGCTTTTGCTGTGAACAAGAATAGAGCTAGTTGAATTTTTCCTGGGTAAACTTTCCAGCAAGGTCTAATCTGCAGTTCATTCGTGGGGTTTGTTGAGTCTAATGGCAGTGTGCAGCAAGGTGACTTATTTTGAGTAACCAGTGTCTAATAACCAGTGCTTTTGAAGCACTGGTCTTGGCTTGCAGGATCCAGGTCCAGAATTCTGCTGTTTTAAGCACTATAGACACCATTTCTAAAAATCAGTAGAGAATGAGAGAAACCATTAAAAATATGCTAACCAATGTAACTGACATTAATAAAGTAAACAGATTATTTAGGAATTTATGTTGCTTTGACTGACTAATCCTCATATCTTCTGTTGAACTGTGAATTCATGACTGCAGTTTGTCCTGTTCCCTATGAGTGTATTAATGAACTTACATTGATACTGTTTGCTGTTTCAGGCATAGTGAAATAATTTTTTTTGAAAGGAGATATGTCATCCTAGGGACATAATAAAGGAGAAAATTTTACCTCTTTTTTTTTTGTTTCTTTCTTTTTTTTTTTAATTGTGAGTTATGAAGCTATGCTTGCAGTTGCTAAACCTTCTCATAAACAATTAAGTATTATGTTTCCAGATAGTTCTGCAAGCATCCCTTGAAAGACATAGTGTACATGTAAAGGTTATTAAATGACCTGTTCTGCCACCAAATGGTGTTTTTGAAAGTACAGGTGACTCAGTTTTAAGAGATTTTTCATATACAGTATTTTAGAATGAGACAACAAAAGCAGTTTACCTGGAAGCAATTGTAGTTATCAAAGTAAATATTAAAGTTTATTAAAGTAAATATGTTCCATTAATTTTAAATACTCATAAGGCAGATAGTTTTATGTGGAAGTGTTTTAATTTTTTTTGGAATTGAAAATAGTGTGTGGTATTTGTGAATGACAAGGGGCTCTAAACTTAGTTTTAAGTGCCTTCTTCCGGTTGACTCTATTTCCGTACTACGACCTTTTTGTTTACTTACTAGCTTTATTAGTTTTTGATAACTGTAACAATTTCCATTCACACTTCTCATTAGCCAATTTTCTTGGTCTTTCTTTTGAGTTGTCTCTGAGCTCTGGTGTTGTCCTACTGTTGGAAACAGGCTTACTTTGGGATGTTTGTGTGATCTGGTTTCTAACCAGGAGAGTTATTATTACTATGTAAATAGTAATAATTGTATTAGTCTTACTTGTAGCTGTTACTTGAAAAGTAATGGTGAGCATTTACATTCTGCTAATATACTTGCATTGTCATTAATTTGATGTTTTTATTATCAGCCTGCAGATATATTTCACTTTGAGGGAACAGTCTATAGCCATCACATGTCTCCAGTTGCTACAAAGCATTGTTTAATAGCAGGTATGTATCAGTTTTAAAGATATAGATATAGATAGATAAGGTTTATAGTAATAAGTAATACTCACTTGGGTTTTTTTCCCCTGCTCTGTCTTATTTTTACATAAATCAAGTCTTCATAAGATGTAAGTTCACTGATAAAAGAAAGCATTATCCATTAGCTGGATGATGTCAGTGAGAGTATCGTATTTGTTCTTCTGAAATAATGCATCAATAATTCTCCTTACTGATAAAATTCCTAGCTATAATTAGATTCTTTCATTGCATAAGTTAGCATTTAAAGGTTATTAAATACAAATATAGTAAATTGTGTAAATAGATCTGTGTATTGCTTACATGTACGCAGTTTAACTATGTTTAGCAAAAAAATATTGGAGAAGGTATTTTTAAGTTTCCTAAGTATGGTCCTGTCTACCTGCAGTTTCTAAATTTTGTTTGTTACATGGTAAATTTGTTTGATCTAAAAATGCAAATCTATTAATAGAAGCACTGCTCTGACTGAATGAGCAGTTATGCAGCTAGCAATTTTCTTCTATTTTTTTGTCATTGCTAAGATTTTTTTGTTGTTGTTCTCTCAAATGCAGGGGAGTTCTTTAGCTGTCTTTGTTTCTCTTGTTACAGTTGGTACCAAAAGCCCCAAAGTACAGCTCTGTGACTTGAAGTCTGGATCCAGTTCTCACATTCTGCAGGGTACTTTTTAGTCTGAAACATAAATGTTAAACAATAACTACTTTGAGTAAAAACAAATCCAGTAAAGAAACACTGTATACAATGTATTCTTTGTCAATAACGTGACTAATTTATTTGTAGCCAGTTGTGAAAGTTACACAGTGGCAAAAGGTTCTTTTGGATGTTTTTCTAGTGCTAATGAATTGCAGAATACAAACATTAATCAATGAGCAGTTACTACAGATGTTTGGGCATTTTCGTGATCTAATCAATACTGATTACTATTTATTACATGGTTAAGTGTAGTCATTGGTTTGGGGGGTTATGGAGTGCCATTTAAAAAAAAAAGACTAAGTAAAACAACAGAAACTCCCTACCACCCCCCAGAACAGAAACCCCCTACCAAAACAAAAAGAAAACTTCACTTTTTTTAACAAAATATCCCATGGAGGTGTTTGAATGGATTTGTTTAGAAGTTTCTGATTTCCGTAGAACAAGTTTTCTATAAAAGGATGTTATCAAATCCTTTGCATTTTCCTAATTTATTTAAATATAGGTTTTATTGTTCCATAATACATTACTTTTGGCACTTAATGAGAATTTGCCTTTGGTGTCTCTTTTCTAATGTGTACTTTTTGGTGTGTTGGTATATGCTCAAGAGAAGACAATTATGAGGCAAATCTTGATGCTTCAAACCAGCTGAGTAAGAGGCAGATCTGATCTAGAAATTGTAGAGAAACATTAGGTCAGACACAGCAATGTGCAAATGCAGCTTTATTTCTTCACTGGCCAGCTAAGTGTAAGAGGAGCCTTGGTGATTTTTATTTTTATGATGCAGAGCTTATGCCATTAAACTCTTATGAACTGAATAAGCTACAACAGGCATCTCATATTCTGTTTCTAGAACCAAGAGCTCCAGAGAGGGCAATGACAAAAACAGTTCTTTAAAGATCCTGTTTTGTTTCATCAGGGCTTCTTAATTTTAGCACAAGAGTTAATGCTTTCCAGGCACAAGCTCTGTTGTGTCTTTGTACACAGCCTGTAGTAGCCTGTTACCTCAAGTACAGTATTGGAGAAATAAGTGGAAGGAGAATATGTTATTGATTTAGCATAATCTAGTAATTCTTTGCGGAACTGAAGCCATCAGTAGTGTCTTGACCATATGTAGTGGTTTGGTCCAAAATACTCATTACTGTTTACCTTCTGTGAGATAAGAATTAGGAGAAATGCAAAGCAGCCACCAAACTTGAAAGAATATAAAGAAGTTTATTAACAGACCTAAAAGAAGAAAAAAAAATTATACCATACCTTCAGAACTCCCCCCCTCCCCCCACCTTCCTCCCTTCTCCCACTGGCAATGTAAAAAGACAACCCTTAAGATGTTCAGTCTGTTTACCACTTCCATAATAACCTTGTTCAGTCCATTTAGAAAGAGAAGTCTCTTCTTGCTTGTGCTATGAAAACATTATCACAACGAGACAGCCACCCACTTCCAAATATTGTTCAGTCCATTTAGGAAGAGGAGTCTCTCTGTTCATATGTGAGTCCCTTCCCCCGACTTGCAGCTTTTCCTTCCTGCAACTGCTTTTGAGGGTCCACTCTTGAAGTTTTTTGGGGTACAATTTTAAGGTTGAGCCGTTCAGAAACAAAAGTTCTCTTCACCCATCTCTGGGAGCATTTCATCTCTAGGAACAGAGGCCCTTCTCCTTCCCTGGGAGCAAAGGGTCTTCCTCATCTTCATCTTTAGGACTACCTCTGGGAGCATCTCTAGGAACTGAGGTCTTCTCCTTTCCCATTTGGAGCAAAAGTCCTCATCTGGTCCATCTCTCCCTGTTCAAACTTCTCATCAAATTACAGCTGCGTCAGCATCTGCCTATGTCAGCGCAAGTGCTTTTGCTCACAAGTTGAACACTCCACCCCCCATATCTTCATGAAATTACAGCAGGATACTCTGATATATCATAGCTTTACAACAGAATTTCAGCTTTCAGCATCTCCTCTTTCTCTTCCTTCAGGTTTTCAGCTCTTCACAGCAATAAAAGGGTTAATCTCACCTCGGCCTTGCAGCTGGAATGGGGCTTATCACAGTGGAGAGGGGGGAGAGCCAAGCCACTCCGGCTGCCCACAGCAGGGCTGTGGGGGGGGGTTCCATGGCTGGAACAGGTCCATCAGCTTCAGGATGGCCGTGGCCTGGCCTGGCCTGGCCCGAGCAGGGCCTGGCCGGGCCCACTGGCCCCCACACGGGGCCCGCAGCCACCTGTCCCAGCACTGGAAACGAGAGAGAGCTTGGAGGGGGAGTTTGTCTATTCTTAAATGTGGATCACAGAGGTGTTCACAACTTTAAGTGGCTTAAAGAATTGTCCATATTCAAACTGGCCAGCTGATAGGTTCTGTCAGGTCATGGGGGGAAGCTGCAAGAAGAACATCACTTCTGAGACTCAGCTTGCTAACCTATGACACCATACATATGAATATTTTCACTCAAGCTAACTCTAGCAGCCGAAGTGGAGGTAAATGCATGGCTGTAGTTTAATTAATGGATCCCAGTAAATCTGTCTGCCCTGAGCCTTCCAAGTGTATCCTGTAATACCTGTATCTTGGAGATTTTTCCTATTATACTGGTCATCAGAGTCCTTTGATTAATTCGGGTAACGGGAAAGCACCTGTTAGAAGATGCATGAGGAACAAGGTGGTTCACACCGCCTCTAAACTGCATTAGCAAAAATGTATTTGTATGATTTAGTGTGTTTTCCAACAATGTGCTTCTCTTATTACATGAAACATGATTGAAGTCTTTCCATTTAGGACGTCTTACCCTTCCCATTGTCTGTATTTATTTAACATTACTTTCCAAGTTTTAAAGTGTGTGTGTGTGCGTGTGTGTGTATTAAAAAGGAAAAAAAAAAGAAAGTATATATATGTTGGAAAGGACCTTTCAGATCACTGAGTCCAACTGTTAACCCAGTACTGGCAAGTCCACCGCTGAATTATGTCCCTAAGTGCCACATCTACACATCTTTTGCATATCTCCATGGGTAATGGCTTGACCACTGCCCTGGACAGCCTTCCTGCCAGAATTTTATTTGGAAAATACAGGATCCTAACAGCCAATCAAAACGTCCATTGGTGCAACTTGAGGCTGCTTCCTTCCTGTTGTATGTTACTTGGGAGACTGGCCCCTCCCCCCCGGCTACAGCTTCTTTTCAGGTGGTTTCAGAGAGCAATAAGGTTCCCCCAAGCATCCTTTTCTCCAGGCTAAACACCCCCAGATCCCTCAGCTGCTCCTCACAGGTCTTGTGCTCCAGACCCTTCATTAACTTCATTGATATATTAATAGTTAAGGGAAAAAAATACCAAAAATTCAGGACAATACTCTCAAGATAAAATGAGTAAAGTTTTAATTGTAAGTATGTAAGGTAAATACAGTTTATATTGAACATTATTAAAGGATTTGAAGAAAAATAAATGGCAAATTCCTTCTGTGTATGAGAACACCAGTATTGCACAAAAAGCTGTGACAGTGCTGTAATGTGTTTTGCATAGGTAAAACCATCTTTATTATCAAAAATTATATACATGTAATACTGTGTGTATCACTTTCTGCTTACTGCGATCCCACTCAAGCAAGAAGAAAGAGAAATAACTTCTATCCCAAAATAATACAGCTTCACAAAATTCAAATTGGTGTTACAATTCAAATTATTACTCTGGCTTGGTGAATCCTATACAACTGAATACTTGCTTTTACTTTCAGTTATTTACATAAAATGGTGTGTATAATAAGCTTTTTCATGTAATTTTTTAGGTCACAGGCAGGAAGTGCTGGCAGTTTCTTGGTCCCCACGTCATGAATATATTTTGGCAACAGGAAGGTAGGGATGCTGGTGAACTGCTACATGCACTGAAATATTTGTCGGTAAAAATTCTATGTATTTTTTATGCAGGCCTTTTACAATTCAACTGCACTTCTAGAGTTAATCTTCTTCATTGGCTTTTACCTATTCACAGTTTTATAGCTTCTCCCTAGAAAAACAAAACCTGAAGAGCTGGTCAAGTCATGCTTTTTTATGGCAAGTTTGTACTGAGTTTTGAAACACTAACTGTAGCTACAGGTGTACAAAAATGGTAGAATATTAAGGAGATACTCGCTTCTTACTGTTTATGAGTGTGTGCATCGCTAATCTGTTTTATAATAAAGTAAAACATGTCTGGCTCAGATTACCATTCTGGTAATCACACTTCTGTCAAAGAGAATAGCTTGGGTAGCTTAGCTGATGTGTAGTAGCTTTCCAAGCTGCAGTAATTCAGTGAATATGGATGTACATTGATATTCCTGGGCCTTTTTTGTTTTTTGTCCAGACATTTTTAATGTAAAAAATCCTCTTGGCTTTTTTCTAACTTTTTGTGTATGTTAGCTTTTGATTAGAGGGTGACATTTCGTGCTATTTTTAGATGCCATGGTTTTTTTCTTTTGAATTGCAGAGAGGAATGGCTGTTTTATAAGTTTAGAGTGAAACCTGATACCAGATTTGCAAACTTTCGGGTTTTGAAGTCAGGCTTCTGAAAGGCTCATCAAAGTTGGAAAATGTTTTAACAGTGTGTTGTTTAGGGGTTTGTTTGTTTGTGGGTTTGTTGTTGTTGTTTGTTTTGTTGTAGCAGATGAAAAATTGTTTGCTTGTAGAAAACTTCTATACCAGTCATACAATAGATCTGTGATAGCAAAAGCCCAAGTTCTCAGATCACCATTACAGACAATGCTGGAGCCTGTAGCTACAGTTTAATCAACGGAAGAATTAGCAAGTTTATTCCCAGTCTGTGTATGTTGTAATCACAGAGACAAGTGTATTGTATTACAAATGAAGGTTCACTCTTAGGTCCTGACAGTGTACCAGTTATAGTTATTAATACCAGTAAATGAAAGTCTGAAGTCAGTCTGAAAGTGTTTTTAATGGAATTCTGTTCACTTGAGTGTGCCCACATGGTGAATGTTTCAGAACAGTTGCTGGACCAAGGGGAGTGTCAGGTGGGTTGGCCAAAGACAGTTCCTGAACCATGGTGCACTCAATTCCCCTGATTTATGCAAATCTGTTTTTCTTAGTGCTGATGGTACAGTAAAATTATGGGATGTGAGGAGAGCTTCTGGATGTCTGAGTACACTTGATCAGCACAATGGAGAAAAGTCCAAAGCGTCTTCTGAGGCAGGTAATACAGAATATAACTGGTGGTAATTCATATGTAACTAGAATCATTCTTACATTGCATGAATGTTTTGAATTCTAAGACCAGCAAGGAGTGTAGTGATAATCCAGTTGTTACTTAGTACATAACAGAGGCCATTCAGCTTTGTTCAGTTACTTCTGTTATAGAGTCAGCGTTTGTTGTTTGAGATCTTGTTTAGAGGGATTGCCTTAACAACAGCAGTGTATCTGTTCTAAATGGCTTTCCTATAAAAAGGAAAATTTTGTTACCTTTTTTTGAGTAGAAGAATTCATTTATGCTGTGTATTAGCCTCTGTATAACCATGAATTTGATGGAAATTCAAGAAATTACTGAGAGGAAAAAGGTGTAAAGAAAGCTAATACTTAGTCAAAAAAGGAGAAATACTGTTTAATGAAAAACAAAATTTGGTGTAACTCCAAAGACAATTAGTGGCATTTTATATCTTCCTTTGTATAACATGGTGACTTGTTCAATCACAACATCTTTCTTATCAATTTTATTTTTGTCTGACAGGTTCGAGATGAATTTTTGGTAATCTAATATCAGTAATATAGACTAGGGCATTTTATTTATTGAAATATATATGAACAAAACCAATAGCAGGTAATAATTCTTTCCTAATAAAATTTTTAGAAAGCAGGTCACACTTTTACCTAAAAGATATGTCTAAATTGGGTACTGCAGTATAATGCAGAGAGGTCTTATCCTGACTGCTTCAGAGCTGACCAAAAGCTACAGCCTGTTGTTGAGGACATTGTCCAAGTGCCTCTTGAACACTGACAGGCTGGGGGCATCAACAACTGCGTGATAGATTGAACAGAACTGGCCCTTGAATTGCACCCTGAGGAACACTGCTGGTGCCTGTTAGCTGGCCAGATGCTTTTATAAACAAAAAGTTAAATTATTAATTAACTGAATGTAACCATTTAAACAGCACTTGAAGGGCTCTGCACTGAAGTAAAAATGTACACAAAATAGTAATTCTTCTCTAGAAACCTGAGCCAGCTCTCTTTCCTGGCAGCAAACACTGCTCACAATGGGAGAGTTAATGGTTTATGCTATACAAATGATGGACTTCACCTGTTAACCATTGGTACAGATGAGCGGATGCGGCTCTGGAACAGCTCCACTGGAGAAAACACCTTAGTAAGTTTTCAAGGAACTTCAGTTACATCTTTACTTTCATTTAATTTTAAGAGATGTATAATTTCTGCTGTTGTCAGTAGAACTTTGAATTCATTTTCTTAAAGGATGTAACTGCTTAATTACATCACTAGAAGATTTGGTGAAAATTTTTTTTCTTCCAGATTTCTTTTCTTCTACTTATTATAAAGAGTATAAAGATGCCTGGATCTACTTAAAGATTGAATATGGTAACTCTAAGTTCATGAATTTGAGAGTATAGCTATAAACACTTCATACAGTAATAAGAACTTTAATAAGCAGTAACTGTTGGTAGAAAGTTTTGGGTTTTTTTAAACTATTATTTGCCAGGGTACTATTTGTGGAGCCATTGGCCATACCTGACAGTTTCACTGACTGCCTGGCTTTCTTGCAACTCTTTCTGTTTTTGTAGAATCTCTTCTGTGGAGTACATGGCAGTGTTAAAAAATATCTTTTTATCCATCCCTCCAGATTTGTGTCTTAATCACACAGCAGCAGGAATGAGGGGTGGGAAATGTGTTAAACCTCTGCTGCTACTCCAGTCCTTTCAATGACTTGTGGATTTTTTTGTGCTGAAGGTTCTTATTTTAGTTTTCTGTTCAGTAAAGAAAACTGTTTTCTTTGTTCATTTTGAAAGAACAACATACTAGGTAAGTCAGTGTTCATGGAATTTTAGTCAACTGTAATTCTTTTCTGTCATTGCTATCAGGAAAGGAAGAATTTTTACCTCAGAAATCTTTTTAATTCTGCTGCTTAGTTTCAGAATAGAGCAAAAAGAATTCCTTATAGATATTTAAATAAAAAGACTTTTTTCCATGCTACCCATATTTGCCGGCTTGTTCTCAGCACCTCATACAGACACATCTTTCTGTCTTCAAATCACCATCAAAGTAGATAATACAGTTTGTTCACTCTCCTATTACCAGCTGGATCACTGGTTTTTTGGTTTTTCTGTGCCTGTTAGTTCATTTACTTGTTTCATAGGCTATTTTACAGTTTTCTAATCTGGTATGGAATAACTTGACCCTGCTTTGCTTTTTCAAGTCCAGAGTTACATTGTCCATAGTACTGTATTTTCACACACTGCCTAGAGGTATTGCTTAAAATAATTTTAAGGCATCAGGAAACAAATAAATGCCTGTACAAGTAATACAAGTTCACATAGTCCTTTTATTTCCCTGACTAGCCTGTCCTTTTGACCGAAATAATTTTTTTCTGTCTTTCAAAAGGTATAGAAATTAAGCCATACATACGATTTTCTTTTAACAATGCCGCTCTTATGTACAATGCTTGAAAAACTCTCTGTGTTAATCTTCATTCTCCGTACCTAAAACTGAAGGCCTAGAATTAAGACAAAAAAAAAAATCCCAGTTGTGAAATCTTTTGACTATGAGCTAAGAAATTTGTGAAGTTCATCAGGTAAATATTCTAACACAACATCTTGGTCAGGTTCTTCTTAATCCATTTTACATCACTTGCCTGAGTCCAAGTTCGAGGCAAATATAGCATCAGCCACCATGAACCACACAAGAAATTTGGGGCCTAATGGGTTGTTTCAATTAGTAAGAGAACTGAATGTTGAAGTAGTAGACATGTTGTATACATCCTTCATCACAAAAAGGAGTAGGACATCCTGATTCTAAAAAACCAGATTTTTGTCTTTGCTCAAAGACAAAGCCAGTTTTTAAGATTTTTCTTCAGTTCTTGTTTTCGCAGCACCCTTTCCTTTCTGTTGTTCCTTTACTAACCAGGAATATTAACACAGAATCTATCAATTTAATAAACTTTTCTCAACTTTCTCTCCTCTCTTTCTTTTTACATGCCTTTGTTATGAACAGTGTTGTTGCTTGGGAGTTGTTGGTGTTACAGCTCATATTGTTGTGTAAAGGAGCTTAATTGCTCTTTATCAGCAAAGTAAAATGCCTTTAAAATGCTAGCATTAGCAAAACATAACACAGTCACTATTTACAAACACTGTCTTCACAAAATGAGCAGTATTATCTACAGACTATGTAAGCACCAGATCTCATGCAAATATCTTCTCAATATGTAAAAAATATCATCCTCAAATACCTCATTGAAGTGCCTGTATACCAGTGCATGTAGCATGGTAAACAAATGGGAAAATTCGGACACCTGTGTGCAGTCACAAGGCTTTGATCTCACTATAGTTACAGAGACATGGTGGGACAGCTCACATTACTGGATCCGTGTCATGAATGGCCAGGAAAGTGAGGTGAGAGAATTGCCCTTTATGTAGGAGAACACCCAAAACATATGAAGGTCTGTCTCGAAGAGGATGATGTGTGAGTTCAGAGTTTATGGGTTAGACTTAAAGGGCAGACTAACAAGGATGACACTGCTGTGAGTGTTTGCTACAGGCTGCCTGATCAGAAGAAAATGGATGAGTTCTTACACTGACAGCTTGAAGCAGCATCAAAGTCACAGGTGTTGGTTCACCTGTGGGGACTGGAGCATCTCACTTAAGGGGAAAGGCTGAGAGAGACATGGGCCTACTCCTGTTGGATCTCATCAATGTCTGTGAGTGTCAGAAGGGAGAGTATCAAGAAGATGGAGCCAGGCTCTTCTCATTGGTGCTATCCAATAGGATGAGAGGCATCGAGTAGAAATTGATGCACAGGGAGTTCCACCTGAACATGAGGAAGAACTTCTTTGCTGTATGGATGACTGTGCAGTGGAACAGATTGAGCAGAGAGGCTGTGTAATATTTATTTCTCAGAAATATTCAAAATCCATCTAGACTCATTCTTGAGTAGTGTGTCCAGGGCACCCTGCTTGAGCAGGGAGGTTGGACTAGACTGACCTCCAGGGATCCCTTTCAGCATTGCCTATTCTGTGAGTCTGTAAGCCTACTTTTATGATAATTAAACTCTCTTTGTATGCATTTATATGATGGTTGAGAGAGATTTTCTCTGTTCTATTATATTTTTCTTACATAGCTACATTTTGCTATGAAATAGCATACTTTAAAAAGGAGCAACAAGTCACCTTCTTTCTTGCCTGGCTCATGGTTGGCTGATGCTATATTTGCCTCAAGCAATTGATGCAGTATGGATTGAGAACCTAACCATGGTATTGTGTTGGAATATTTACCTGATGGACTTCACAGATTTCTTAGCTTATAGTCAAAAGCTTTCACAGTTGGGATTTTTTTTTTTTCTTAACTCTAGGCCTTCAGGTTTAGGTAGGGAGATTGAAGATTAACACTGAGTGCTTTGCTAACATTGTACACAGCAGTGAATTCTGGTTGTCAACAAAAGTTAAGAGCTTAGGTTATAAGACAATACTGTTTAAAACATTTTTGGTTTTTATATATAATGCTATATAGTATTAATGACTTTAAATTTATAATACTGCTGTTAGAAAAACCACTTCTTTTAAGTCACAAGATAATACGTGAATTTGAGGTGTTCATAGTGGATTTCTCCCTCTTCATGAAAAAAAATAGTCAAACTTGTAATGCTTTGTTTTAATTAAATTTGTTTAGAGGAAGGCTATACTGGATTCCATGAATATGTCTCTATCTCCTTATAAATCCACTTTTGATGTGTGATAGGACCTAAATAGACTGATATAACCAACTGGAATATTTCTGAATATGTTTGGAAACTTCACTTTCAGTCTTCTCTGAGATTTTTATGTGCATAGGACTTGTCAAGAGCTTGAAACTCTATGAAACTGTAGCTTGAGACATTAGTACAGATGTTAATAAGGTGCTCTTACACTACTTTAATTTGCAAGGCTTCCCTTACAGCTCACAAGTAAGGTCTTAGAAATTTTTCATAACAAAGCTACCCTGAGAGAAAAAGGACAAATAGTGTTTTATTTAACTTGTAAATAATTTCCTTTTCTCATACCTTTGGTTATTAATATTGTTGCTGTTACTGTTTGGTTTTTTATTGCTACTTCCGGTGAATTGTTTTTATCTCAACCCATGATCTCTGCCATTTCTGCTTTCAATCTGAGGCAGGGGAGCAAGTGGAATTTCCAAACTGGAAAATACTATTCCTAAACCACAGCAGTGGTAATTCCTCAACCATGTGTAATTTCAGTGAGCATTTAGGTGCTTGATGCAGATCCAGCATGCAACAGCCTGTGCAAATCCTATTTCTTAGTGTGGAATTGCTAATTTTTAGGCATTTCTTTCTTTTCCTCTCTTAAAATTGATATTAACAAGAGTGAGCTTTAATGGACATAAAAATAATTCTCTTGATAGACATCTGTAGTTTGAAATATCAAGAGATAATATTAATATAACCCACAATTAATTTTATTGAGTATTAAACATGAAGTAAAATTAACCTTTTCATATAATTTCCTGTGGGTTTACTTAATAGCTGACTATGTACTCTATGTGATCATTCATTTTGCAGGTGAACTATGGGAAAGTCTGTAATGAAAGTAGGAAAGGACTCAAATTTGCCATCTCTTGTGGTTGTAATCCAGAGTTTGCCTTTGTTCCATATGGAAGTACCATTGCTGTTTATGCAGTTTTCACAGGAGAACTGATAACTATGCTTAGAGGACATTATAGTACTGTCAACTGCTGTGTATTTCAACCTCATTTTCAGGTAAGTAAAATACAAGCAGTATTCCAGACAACAGGAATATTTATGCATATTGGCATACCATTTGCACTTTAAAAGCATTCATTTTTCAGGGGTATGCTTTAATCAGAGATCATAAGAGGGAGTTCTGTGGCTTACATGTCATGCCAAAAAAGTTTAGTCAAGTTTTTGGGATGACCTTTTCTGGATTAGGTTCCTTCCACTGTTTTTTCTGTCTCACATACGTAGCTTCTCAATATACCTTTAGTAATTTTTGGGCTCGTGTGGTCATTAATAAATCATATGCATGAAGGCTTTTGCCTGTTTTCTGTAAGGCTGAAGAGGAGTCATCTATCTTTCTCAGAGATACCTGAGACTAACCACAGTAAGAAAGAGTGTGAAGTGCATTAGTACTGCTGTGAGTACTGAGAAGGCTCTCAAGTACTTTGCTTAAGGTGATCTTGCCCAAATGCCTGTAGTTAAACTTAGGATAAAGTGTTGACAACGCTGAGAGATTCTTAAATTAATCTGAGGAGATTTCAGTTGAGAAATACCACAACATTACAGAGACTTGTGGTGCTGACAGCTTTTTTTTTTCTTCTCTGCCTTTTTTTCTTTTCCTCTTCCCCTCTGATATATTTTTCTCTTGTAATAAAAGAGTTAAGGATAACAAAGGTTAATTTGTTGTGAGATACTTTAGAACAGATTGTTCATATGGCATGTATTGTGCCAAGAGCAGAAAGGATGATAGTATGGATTACATAGTGGCCCTCACGTGTTAAGGATTGTACCTCATGTTCAGCTCCTCCTTCCTTGTGTGTTGTTTCTGAGTATCCAGCAGAAATATCTGAGGCAGAAGGGGCACATAATACATTTTCATGTGTCATAGAAGTGACTCTGGTAGCTTCTGCTTTGAGTCCAGTAACTTTGACTGAATGTTGCTGTATCACTGAGACAGACTTCACTGAAAATTACGGGCATGTTACGGACACGCAATAGACCCTAAGCTAGGCCTTGCTAGACCTGGAAGGCAGTTCTGATATGAATAGTCAGTGAGAAACTACATCAACTGAAAGGTGGAATATTCACATTGTAGCTAAAGCACATCTTTTCCAGAATGTTCTTGAAAAGCTCTTTGTGTTTTCAAGAAGAGTTTCCCAACAAAACTTCTAGTGTGTTTATATATAAAGTTACCTTTGGTGTTCGTTTTGATAAACTGAAGAGGTGAGGCTAATTAGGTCTCCGTGTAAAACATGTTTTACTTGTTTTACATGTGGTGTCTCTACCTTGGCATCTAAGATCCCTGGTAAAGGATCACTTGTATATGCGTATGGACGAAAGAACTACATCAGTCACTATATCTAGAGGTTTGTGGTGTCGACAACTTCATTTGTTTATCTGATGTGATTCCCAATTCTCTTTAAGAAGCACCCTTTTTCAGAGTTCAGTTCTATACTGTAGAACTGTGACTGGATTTTCTTTTTCTGTAAATGCTTTGCTTTCAGTTGTATTAAATAGTTGGTCTGATGGAACAACATTGCTGTAATCAGGGTGTCAACACCAAAGGTAGTAGTACTGTTATTTTGACTGTGTTCACACATGCACTTCAAGGTATCTTATCCTATCTTGAGGAAATTAAGTGCATTCATCAGTCTTTATGTAATTCCATGTTGGGGTTTGAGGAGCTCTCCTGGTTGGTTTTTTTTTTTCTGTTAAAGGAATTTCCCCCATACATGTTGCTAGGGGAACAAAATGGCTGGGTACTTAAGAAAAACAAAAGAGCTGGCTATGTTTTTTGTTTCACCTGGGTATGTGGGCAATTGGTCTCCAGCATTCAGACGGAGAGGGAGGCTGCTTTCTTCAGCTGCTTTTTCCTTCTGCTGGAGAAGCCCTGGGATCCCTCCTTCCCTGCCCTGCTGGGAGCCGGCCGTGCCCGCCCTGCCTCGCTGTTGCTTCGAGCTTTCGCTACATTGTAGCCGTGCTCATCCTGCCTGCCCAGACCTCCGGGGAGTTCCCCGTTTGGATACATCTCATCTGCCACCCAGGATTTGTGCTCATCCCTGCCGTTCCAGCCTGCTGTTCCCGAGGGTCCGGCCGGACACCGGGATCGGCTGCCCAGGGGTTTGTGGAGCCTTTGTCCCATCCCTTCCCGGGATCCCAGGCCGCCAGTGCCGCGTGCTCCCCGAGCTCGCTCCGGAGCGCCCCCTGCAGCCGCGGGGGAACCATTGCACCTGCCCTGCTCACCGGGAGCCGCCAGCGCCCCTGCCGGCTGCGAGCGGAACTGCACCCGAGGGGAAAGGGCCCGACAGCCGAGAAGGCTGGCACTGGGTTTGTGATTGTTTGCTGGTACTGCCAGAGTTATTGCTGTTTGTTTGACTGGTTATACACATATAGATATATAATAGTAAAGAACTGTTACTCCTATTTTCCACATCTTTGCCTAAAAGCCCCTTGATTTCAAAATTATAATAACTTGGAGGGAAGGGGGGTTGCATCTGCCATTCCAAGGGAGGCTCCTGCCTTCCTTAGCAGACACCTGTCTTTCAAACCAAGACATTCCAATAGAAATTACAGTTTTGCCAGTAAAATTCCATTCCTGAGAATGTAATGTTTGTAAAATTTATAGTCACCTGTTTTATTTTACTCTTTCAAGTATTGTTAAATCAACATGCTGCAAAGTTATTCACAGCTGTACATTGTATTTTGTTACTAGTTTTAAGTAAAATCAATTTTGCTTAACAAAACCTGCTCTACTGCAAACTGCGTTGAGTGGTATTTATATACCTTTATTTTAACTCTACAGTAACTGAATCATTTAATAATCTTTTCCATTGTCATGTTTAAGATTAAGGAAATGTCAGTTCATTCACGTCTATATCATTCTGCTTTTTTTTTTTCCTTTCTTTCTGAATAGCATATATGCTCAGTTTCAGCTTTGGAGTTTTTAAATACTTACCAAAATGTAATTAACTTAAGCAAGCTGGAAGTTTTCTTTGATGATTCTTCTAAGTCTCTCTGGTGTAAGCTATGTATCCACTGGTGAAATGTGTAGCAGATGGCTTTGTACTATTTTTGTTACTTGTTAGTATTTAATTGGACTGTTGTACACTGTTCATAGGAAACAAGGTCTACATCTTTTCTGCGGTTCTGACCATTTCCATCTAGTATTCTCTGTCATTGTTAAGAGTGTTATTCATATTAACAGTCTTGTCAAGTTTTTGTGCTGTCTTTAATCCTGGTGACTGATTTGTGTCCTACCCATCCTCAAATCTGGTCCTTAGGTTTTTCTTACTGTTTTTTACTGTACTCAGAATTTATTACTGGTATTGGTGTCTGACAGTGTCTCATGTTCTTTCTGATCATTAACTGTATTTTGATATCTTTGTTTCACCTCATAACTGGAATAGGCTCTAAAAAGAAGCTTAAACTTTGCACCAGTTATGTATTTGAGGTAAGAAGCTTGGAACCATATAATCAAATGTTAGCACTGAAAACCAAGCACCTAGCTATTTGCAATTTGATTATACTAGTCTTTATGTGTTCTCATCCAAATTAATTAGCATGTTTGTGTGTAATACCTTTTATGTTTGAGGTATGGTGTGGAGCTGTCTCCGCAGAATGGTGTGAGCTTTAGTTAATATGTGTATGTATGCCTTTTCTGATCCTAGGAACAGAGCCATAAAATACACTATATTATTGTTTGCTTAAACTGTTCCTATGTAAATATCTCTGTAAAGTTAATAAGATGTTAGTCTGCTTGAGTAATAAGAACTGCAGAATTTGGCCCTTTAATAAGAGGCATTAATTTAATAGGAGGTCAGTAATTTCAAGGGTGGTGTGGAAGAGAAAATCTTCATTGTGCAATATCTTAGATGATGTTTACAGTTGGATCTAATACAGTAGATACCAGTGTGCCATATTATCTGCTTAGAATGATTTAAGTAAACAAAGAAGACCTGTGTTTCCCTTTCAGAAAAAGAAATCGAGTAAAGCATCATGCATGAGTAACATGTCATAAAATAGTAGGTATGCAACAGGAGGCAATTTGGCTTTAAATTATAGTTGCTCATACTGTTCAAGAAATGCTAGTGACACCTGCAAAGGTATTTGGCAAATCCAGTAGTAGTAACTTATGTAAAGTTAACTGAAAGTTAAATCAGGTTTTATTTTCAATCTTTCTGTATATTCTACTGTAAACGTGGATAGAGCATGTTTGTAGTGCAATATATGTGTCTGTCGTATATTGTATAATTCTACGCAGAGGTCACTAGCTCTTCTTTTGACTGACTTAAGGTGTGAGTCACCAGTTTAGGTTGTAATAATTAATTGTAAGTATTGCTTAATGCAGTGAATATTAACTGAAGATCTTGCCATACCAGGATCAGAAAGTGAGACAACTGGTAAGAAGGATTAAATGGAAGTATGCTGATGTCACTTTGACATTGTTCATAAGGAGATTATTTTGGCATGGAAAGATCTTTCAAAGTTCTTAGTGATGTTCTGTATTCTATCAAAGAAGAAGGCCCAAGTAGAGTACTGCTGACAGAATAAAGTAGAATTCAACCTATACTTTGGTATATAGGTACATATGTTCTTTTAAGCAAGGTAAGGTTATCTCTCTTAAAATTGTAAACTCTAATCTTGAATGTGTTTTATGCATGAACAACTTCATGCATAGGACCAGTTTTTGAGAAGTATGGCAGCTCATTTGAATAAGATTACCCAAGTAAATGAGTGTTTATAGGAATTGAGCATTAAGTTTCTGCCCCAAATGTCAACATAATTCATGCAGTTCTAGAATTATATATAAATTATATAGGAGACTTACTGCAAAGACAGACCTGTGATAATGTATTGAGCTTACATTGAACCAACATAGTAATAATGTGTGCATATGCAGAGTTGCTAGTTAAGGTGTAAAAGCGAGCATACTTAAAACAAGGTTTTTATACTGTCAGCCTGAATACCACAAAAAGAACTTTGTGTATTTCATTAAGGCAGTTTAAATACATGACAATACTCAGGTGTTGTCAGACATCATATATAGTAGGCAGGAATATAATTCAAGATCGAAGGCAGATGAGAATATTTCATACCTGTTCATTTAAGTAGGACTTTGGAAAATGCAAGTGTTGTAGGTGCAAAATTCACTGCAAAGATGGTGTTAGTTTTTCTCATCAGCAAAATTTCCTCATCCTGAAGTGACATAGAAATCTGTATTTCCTTTAGTACAGAGCTAAGGAAACGAAGATATATTTGACTTGCAGGTATTTGGTGTAAGGACTGTTTGTTTCCGTGTGTTGCAGGGTGCCTTGTGCAATGGGATCTCAGTCCTCAGTCATTACCGTAATAACTAGAGTTCTTTATATTAAAAGTAATAAATTGGTCTTTCTGATCTATGCCTTCCCAACAGGATACAAGCCTCACACTGTACTCTCTTTTGTTCTTTTCCTTCCCTAGGCACAGTGAAACTACATTTACTTAATACTTCTTTGTTCCATACATATGCTCTTTTCTGACATGTATTACTAGACTCTTGATTCTTCTGGGTTTATTCCTGGTTTTTAATTAAAATAAAATATTTGCCTTTTTTTGGTTGGTTTTTTGAGGTTTTTTTTACTTCTCCATAAACAATCTCTTAAGGTTCTGAACTGTTAAAATAGGCATCTTTTCAGGAGACAAGAGAGAGGGAAGAAGAAAAATGTATTTAAGCAATAAAGATCATTTAAATGTGGGTTGTGCTGTTTTGGTTCTCAATCTGGGAAAAAATATAAAAACATACTTATTTCATTTTGGCATATTATTTAAAGTACTGCTTATCCAGATTATAGTATAAATTAGAAGTCGACTATTTGCCTTTATTTTTAAATGAGATTCTGTACCTTTTTTCCTGCCCAGTATGGTATCTATGTCACTATTCAGTACATTTGTGTGAAAGTAACTTTTGCTTTTTTTTTTTACAGGAACTTTATAGTGGTAGCAAAGACTGCAATATCCTTGCATGGATACCAGCTCCACGAGAGCCAGTTCCTGATGATATTTCTGAAAAGGTAGTGAATTTTTGAGTTCGAACTGTATTTTTTTATGGCTGTTATAATTGGGGAGGTTGTGTGGAAATTCAGTATGATGTGATTCACCATCAACATTTGTAACAATTCCTAATTAAGAGGAGAATCACCTATTATTTCTGTGCAGTCTTTTGATTGTTGTAGGGTCTTGAGAAGATGTTTTCTCTGATGGCCTAGTCAAATCTTTTGCAGTCTTCTAGCTTCCTACTTAGATAAGAGTAGTTCATGTCATTTGGCTATGGGTCTTTCAAATTCTGCTTCCTTAATTTCCAAAGTGCTTTCTGTAGTTTGTGCTGTTTTGGAATTGTAAAGGTGCTAGATTGTATTTCAAATTGTTTAAGAATATACTGTGTATTAAGCAGTTAGATTTGATGTGAAGATATAATAAAGGAATTTCTAAATAACATAATTTTGTGCCTGAGGCAAGATGTTCAGGGCGATTGCAGGGAGGATCATGTGTAAGACTGTTTTCCAATAGAGTACTTTCTCTCTCTTAGTATTAGAACTGGGCAAGAAATATTTCAGTGAACAGCCTGAGTGGGAAAAAGTTTATATTTTACAGAACTGAAACCATTCACAGAATCAGAGTCTGGCAAACTGTACTGATGTTGAAAAATGAGGGTGTATTAATGTTTTGGCCCGTATGAAAATTCCACTTTTTAAAATTCCTGCATAGTTCCATTTTAGATGGGGAAATTAGAAGAAGCATAAAAAAGTTGTGACATTTGCTTTTTGTAAGTTTTTGTACTTCAAAACTATCCTACACTTAAGCAGAGAAGAAAACTGTAGTTTCAGAGGTTTGATACCCTAAACCCAAAATGTTTGACCTGCAATTAACATTTTTGCTGTGAGAATTTTGATGTGAGTAAACTTATTGTGTATTTTTCTTAGTGTGAAAAACAAAAACCCACAGCAACAAGATTATTTACTTGGCTCTGATTAGAACTGCTCCTTTAAATTTGACACAGTGGCAGTATGTAATATGTGCCATTGTTTTGAAATTTGTTAAGCTACAGCTGCTGTTTGCAAATGCTGTAGATGAGCCCTGTCTTTGTAATAAAGCAGTTCTGCTGTCCACAGGCCACTAATTCCTACTCCCTCTCAGGTGTAAGAATAGCCATTTGAGTGCCTGTATGACCAGAATCTGAAGCCGAATAGAAGAAAAGAAAAAAATTTTACCCTAAGTCACTGAGATTCGGTCCACTGCATAGCTACACAAACCCTTTAGTTGGACCCTAGTGGGGCTGAGGTGAGAAATATTTCTTGGATGTGGATAGAGGCCAGGGCTGCTTCCTGAATCTGTAGTGCTCAGTTATGATGGGCCAAGGATATTATGACCTAAATTAAGACAATGGCACACAATAAACACAGTTATAATATTTGTTATATTTTGTACCAAACATTTGTAATATTTCCAGTCAGTCCTCCAGATAATTTATGCTGAAATTGGAATTAAATACAGTACTATTTCTTTTCATAATTTATCATGTCTCTAATCAGCAGGATGTCTAAAGAAGTAATCCAGTACTAATGAGAGACAGAATAGTTTGTCTACATGTAGTCATTTTAAAACTGCATTTAGTGTTACCCTTATTTGATTATAGTATTTTTAATTAGGCAAAACACTGAGAATTTTTATTTTCTCTAGTCTCTGCCTCAACAACATTTAAATCCAGCATATGAAGACGCATGGAGCAGCAGTGATGATGAAGGCTGAATTTAAATTATGAGCTGATATAAAGTTGACATTCAGGCACTGCATTCACAGACTTTATCTACAGAATTGGACACTGTTGGATTTATCACAACTGGATTTTAGGTACAGTTCTGTTAGAGCAAGGTGTTTCACAAATAAGTTTCCACTGTTCTCTGTTTCTTTGTCACTGTAAAGTTAAATCTACTTTTTCATACTTGCTGACTTTTGTATTTACACATTGGTATACTTTATTCAGTGTTGAACAGCTGATAAAGAGAAAATAAAAGCCCTTGGGACCAGTCAAAATTACGTGGTTTCTATTATCATTAGTACATGAGGAGAAAACCCGTTCATTTCCAAGACGTGATACAGAGGATTTTCCATGAAAGAGGACTAGCTCAGAAATACTTCTGACTTACTTCTATCAATGTCTTGGTGGAGCAGATTGTATCCATTTTCAAGTGCCTATGTGCTGTGGGAGTCAACAGATTCTTGTGCCTGTCCTTTTTGCATTTTCAATTTTGCATGTTTTTCCATAAATGCAGTATTCAGTTCAGAAAGAGATATAGCTGGGATCCTCTGTTCAAGTATTTATATGGTCACCCTATCATCTAATATCTGAATCTGCCGCAGAAAACTAAGAATAAAAACTAGTTTAGAGTTTTAGTTGCTCCTGTTATCAGGTTTTTAAGATCAGTCTTCTATGTATGAATCACACATCCTTAGCAAACATGAAGGATTCCTGGGCAGAAACAGGGTTCAGGTACAGTACAAGGCAGACAGTAGATCGCATTTCAAGTTAAAAATATTGAATGTAATCCTTCCAAACTGTTTTCATCTAAAACATTTTGTGGTCCTAATGCCTGCTCTGTTTTGAAAGGGAAGAGTTTTGTGGGGTTATTGTCTCATCTAAGTTATTAGTTTGTGCTTCAGACATAATGTAGTCTCTGTCGCTAAAGAATGTTTTCAGATTGCTTAAAGCATCACCAGCAAAGGTATCAGTGAAAATAAGGTCCAATATAAAAGCAACAGCACAAGCTTCACTGGAAAGGTCCACTCTTAAGGGCATACTGAGGAAAAGCAAATAAAAATCCAGAGTCAGTCAGTCCAATCCAAAATAAACCAAAAATTATGCCACGTAACTTATAACTGAAGTTAAATGATTTAGCAAAGGATTCATACAGGATTTGCTCTAACACAACAATAACTTACTTACAGACCTAACTTATAACTCTAACATACTTAGGAATCTAGGCAAGCAGCATTTCCTGTGCATGTGGTACAGAATATGCACACTTGCATGCACACAGACACAGAGATTCTCTAAAAGGTACCTGTGAAAAATTCCCCTCGAAGGCAATGAAATACCCATTTCAGATGCCTTTGTGAAGGGTGGAGCCTTGAGGAGTTGGGGGTATCACTGTTCAGGGATTCTCTGAGTACAGCAAACTTGGGAGTTCCCTGACTCTGAGAGGCCCCACTCAGAGGGGCATTGCTGGTTACAGCTGCTGCTCCATGAGAGCTCGAAGGGTGTCACTTCGAAGTGCTGTTTGTAGGACTGCAAGAGCTTTGGTCATAACGGTGTTCCATCCTGGCCACACTTCAGGATGGCAACTTCCTTTGAAAGTGTGAGAACAAAAAATATTATCCCACTTGGGTTCTTATTGAGGCAAAAAAAGTGTCCCAGGCTGTTCATTAAAAAACAGGAGCTTGTTAGACATCATAAATTCCTGGGAGCAGACAGTGTTTCTGCTGGTAAGAGAGGCTCAGTCTGGGTGCTGTTTGTCAAGGCCAAGGCCTAAGGAGCATTTCTCAGATCACATCAGGAGAGGGATGTGATGCACTATTGCCGAATAACTTTTTACGTGTCAGTTTTTGCCTAAGTTATGCCATGAATGAATGCTGTGTGGGATTCAGCTCAAGAAGAAGTGGGCTGTGAATTATTTGTCCAAATATCTTCTTACCCAGATGCCTTTGGGTTTAGTGTCTCAAACAGTTGAAAATAGAAATTAGTTGCCTTGGGGGTCTGTTGCACCTACTGGCCACTATTGTCTCCTTCATATTAGTGCTTCCAAATCCTCTTCTGATATCAGTTGGCAGTGGTATTATTCTCCCTCTTGCCTGTTGTCCTCTGCTGGAAGGAGAGGTGTTTCTGATGAGGGAAATGAGAAACACCTGTCTCTCATGTGGGCAAGAATCCAGACACATTCTGCAACCCAGCACCTGCAAGCCTTCCACACAATGGCAGTTGCTGGTGGCATTTAGTTAGCAAGGTTTAAAACCTCTTGGTACTAGCCAGCATCTCAAGCACCAGTTTCTGTGAAAATTCTGCTTTGAAGAATGGTATTTATGCTATTATTTCCTTCAGTACTTCTAGTTTTCAGCACTTGTGTTAAATTTTTTATTTAAGCTTTTTCTAGAAAAAAAAATTATTTTATATCATCTGCATTCTTATGGTGGCTGTACTTAATTACTAAGTAAAGTGTTGGTGTCTTCAAAATGAAAAATTTTAAAGAGCAGTGAAAGTATATTGTATATGATTTTTCGCTACCAAGAACTAGGTACTAAGCCAACAATATCAGTTGCAACTGCAATCTCTTGCTTGTGTGTAAGTTAAATGTTGTAATTAAATCTGAGGTTTCCCCTTTGTTTATGCCTTTCTGCTTATATGCTTATGGTATGTATTTTTATAGTATCAAAACTCTTTCAGAACCAGAAATGGAGCAAGTAGATCAGTATAGACTTAATCACACTTCCCATCCTTTCCCATCAGTCAGAAAAAAACTACGTCTAAAAATCCAGTCAGATGTCAAAATGGTTGCTCTGTTCTTACTGAAATAAAATTATTCACTTGGGAGTCAACTAGCTCGTAGCTGGATTCTTGCTGTTAAAAACAGCAAAAGTTACAAGTTTAAGGAAAGGACTTAGGCTGGAATGAACTACATTCTTACCTCACTAGTGGTACTGGGATTTAGTAGTCATGCTGTATCAGAGAACATAGAGAATCTAATCTTAGATTCTTGAGAATTTAATCTTCTCAGGCCATTCTGGGAATTGAATATTGCTTAGAAGACTTTCTTTGTCTGCCAAGGCAGAGATTTTTATTTGAACTTAATACAGTAAGTATCAAAAGATGGAGGAGAATTTATTTGCTCTTACAAGAGAGCAAAGAGTTTTCTTTCCCTTCTAGCCTAAGGAAACAATGAAGGTGGAGTCAGACTGAGCTAGTCCAATTGAAGAAATAAGAAGAGCCTAAGACAAGTCTCCTTCTGCTGAAGTGGAAGTTGAGTTCTGTGGGGGCAGTAAGATAGAACTCTGATTATTTATGATGAGGTTATGATGCTCAGAAAGTATCTGATATTAAGACAACCAAGAAAAGCCTTGTTCTTTTTTTCTTCCTGTACACAGATCTGGAAGAAAGCACTAGCACATGAGAATTTCAGTATAGCTAACTCCCAAGTAGTGGGAATAACGAGTTAACACCATATGCTTACCTCCCTTTGCCCTTTTTCTGTCCCTGATATACTAGCTCTTGCACACAGACTGACAAATCTTAAAATGTAGGGATTAGTTTGCCACCTTTTTTCCGCATTGTTTGGGTTTGTAGTCAGGCCAGGCTTCTCACAAGGCAACTGGGTTTTTTTAATCAAGAATGATTTTCTCAGTCAGCATAGGACCCAGAATTTAAGAACTTCATTGTTCCGGTTTGGCCAAATTTAGAAATAAATCCTCTGAGAGAAGGCAGGCTACAACCACCCCTCCCCCACCAGGTTTTGGAAAAAATAAATTTTCCTCGAAGGAAAGTGAAAGAGATTAGAACTATTTAGTTAACAAACACACAGGAAAAGGATAATAATGCTAAATGATAAAGCCTCCTCCTCCTCTGCTGAGAGAAACCTGGGGGAAAATTTCAAGAGTCCTTCTGTAGATCTCTCTCTCCCCCTCCTTGGAGCTGGGATGGGGTGGTGGGCCCACCTCCAGGGCCAAGGTCTTGGTAGAAAGTTCTCCCAATGTATTCTGATGTTGAAACAGTCCAGCAGAGAGAAAAGGGAAAAAATGAAGTCCCAGGAAAACAAAAGTTCAACTCCCTGGAGGAAAAGGAGCTGAGGAAAAAAAAAACAACAACTAAAAATACCTGCCGAAAGCTGGCTGGAAAGAAAAGCAAACTGGGTCCTTCCCTTCCCTCTTGCTCTCCTGCTCCAGCTGGAAAAAAAAATCTCTATCTCTGTGTGACCTTGAACAAGCTGCAAACTGCTTTGGAAAAGTTTTGCTCTGTTGGGGTCCCTTCCCCCCTGCCGTGTAGCCCTGGCAGAGGGGCCCTGAGGGCACAGGCACGGGGTTTCCCTGCCCCTGCTCAGCCTCGTTCCCATGGGTTGGTTTGTGTTCCCTGCGCGGGCAGAAGGACCCTCGGGTCCCGTGACTGAGCAGTTCCTCGGCAGAGCCCCGGCCATGTGGCTCCTTATCGCGGACCCCATCCCTGTCTCGGGGTCCCCGGCTGCTGGACCACAAGTGAGGGAGCAACGCCGTAGGCGCCGCGGGTGCCATGGGCCACGTGCAACAGAGAGGCAGCCCCCATGAGCAGCCAGGAACTGGGGGTCGGCGTGGAAGCCCGCTCCAAGCACACGGCTTGGAGAGCCCTGTAGAGCAAGAAGCAGCAGTTTCCATAGCGACACAAGGAGCCGCGCAGCGCTGAGCCAAAACGGGGCCACACTCAAAGCAGCGTGGAGTTTGCGGAGCGGAACCACTCACAGGGCACGGAGCCAGCGGCGATGGCAACGCGGGGCCGCGCAGAGCCCAGACACGCCGGAGCAGCGCCGCTCGGAGAGCGCGGAGCAGCCACAACGCGGGGGCCCGGCCGAGACGTCGGAGTCGGCGAGGCGGCGGCCATGGGGGATCAGCAGCCACGATGAACACGCAAACACGTGATAAGAGAAGTTACAGCAATGAAAATCACAGGAACTGTGAAATGGTACAATGTAAAAAACAACTATGGATTTATAACACGAGATGATAAAAGGGAAGATTTATTCATCCATAGAACTGTCATTAAAACGAATAACCCTAAAAATTACCTGCAAAGTGTAGGAGATGGGGAAGTTGTACATTTTGATATAGTGCAAGGAAAGAAGGGTTCACAAGCAGTGAATGTTACTGGGCCTGGAGGTATTCCTGTCAAAGGCAGCCATTATGCACAGAATTATAAACAATATCCATCCCAGCAACTTCCCTACCCGCAACCTACTTTCCCCTTTTACCCTATATCCAATATGAACCCTTTCCTAAGTTTACCCCATCCCCAGTTTATTCCTAATCCGTTTTTCACCCCATGGCTTCCCTATACAATTCCCTCTCCCTACAACTCCTCTCCGATGCCGAGGGGGGGATGAAAAGGGAGAGGGAAGAAATTAAAACCTCTCCTGCCTCAGTTTCTCCACAAAGCATGCCCAGAGAGTCCTGTCTCCCTTCTGTCAGCCTTAAGATGTTCCAGAGAATCTGTTGGGACATTCAAAGACTCAGGAGGGTGGCTTGTTTTGTCTTGAAACTGTTCTTGTTATGTTTATCCAGTTGTTTTCAATGTTAAGTTCTAAATCTCTTCTTGTTAAAAATAAACAGGTGAAATGTTGAGGCCCTCCCTCCCGACGTGGGGTCCTGGGAGAGGGGCCCTGGGGGGGAGACACGGGGTTTCCCTGCCCCTGCTCAGCCTCGTTCCCATGGGTTGGTTTGTGTTCCCTGCGCGGGCAGAAGGACCCTCGGGTCCCGTGACTGAGCAGTTCCTTGGCAGAGCCCCGGCCATGTGGCTGGAGAAATAAACATCTCTGAAACATCTATCAAGGATCTGTGTGTCCATATATATTTCTTTTCTACGGGCCTCGTTGTTTGATACATCGTGTTACAGTATCCACACTGTAACGTTGCTCAGTTTTTCCTTCCCCCTCTCAGGCTCAGTTTAAAGGCATAGAAAGGCACAAAAATTAATTTCTGGGCATAGGGCAGCGATATGGGATACACACCATAAAGTCACTCCAAGACACCCGTCAAGGTAAACCTGAAGAAGTCTTACATTTGCCAACATCAATAGGATTGGTTGTTGTGGTTTTTTCCCCTTTTTTTTTATCCTTGTATTAGAGTTCTTGTCCTACCTTGAATGTATACATACACATATATCTATGTACACAAGATATAAAAATATTTGAAATACCTCTGCTTTGGCACCATTGAAGGAGAGTTCTTGGTTTTGTTCCTACCTCATTTTTTCATGGAGGCAAGGGTCTGGTTCATGTGGATGAGAATTGTAAGCTCTTTAGTGCACACTGGCCTAGGATTTGCCGTAGTGAATCGGTAAGCTTACTGCTAGCTTAGTACACATAAGGTTTGCAATACTTAGTCACATTATGGGCATATCAATTAAACCACAAAAACTGGACAAATGGGGGGGGGTTAACATGTAAAGCATAGGAACTAACATGATTAAAGAAGTCCTTAAAGAAAGAGCTTGACTATTGGCTGCATACTTAGCCACCAAGACGTGTGCTGAGGTTTTGACACCTGAGAGATGTTCTTGAAGGCAGTATATTAGTTTCAGAGGTCAGCAGTTAGTGCTTATAATACCCAACTATTGAACAAAAGTATGTAAAACATATCAATAAAGTCCTTTGGTGTGGTTAAGGCTGAGTTATGAAATGGACATGCCGCCTTCTATCCTCCCCCATTTTTGGTGGTTTTTTTAGTCTATTTTATAAAAATAATGGGAATGGAGGATAAAAAGGGATGACTGAGTGGCCAGGAATTCAGGCAGGTGCATAACTACTCCCCACATCTTCATCCCTTCTAATCATATCCGTGTGTATAGTCAGCCTGACCCACCAGCCCACAGGCTCTGCCCAGATGACAACTAACCAATGTCATCCAACATGCTGGCAGCCCATAACCACAACCAGTCCTGCCAAATTCCACTAAGCCCAAAAGACTGAAAAAAAAAATATTTGGAGCTATTAAGGCAGCATTCTATTTACATATGAAAGAATATTTTAATTGCATAGGCATGCAGCATTGTTCCTAATTTTCATTTTATCGCCATTTGCCTTCAAATTAGTTAGAAAAAAACACAAGATATTTTTAGTGACACATTTTATCTTTGTGCTAAGGAGTCTTTCAGACACTCACTGAGATCTATACACTTGGAAGATTGCAAATCCACCCTTTTCTTACAGCTGTGAGGCAGAGATATGTCTGCAGTTCTAAACAGGTTTTGTAATAAATTTCCTCATGCCAAAATGGAGATTATAATCAGCAGTTTAAATCAGTCCAACCAGTTATTTTTACAACCATATGTTTATAATCTAAAGTAACATGTTTAAGCAAGAATAGGGTAATGTATTCAGCAACAAAAATGATATGTATATGCCTTTGTTTAATACAAAATGGATTAACACGGGAGGCAGAGAAAAGGGGCTTATTAAAAGATTTTTTGGCTGTTCTCTTCACATTAGGAAAATACTGAGCATTGTCCCTTCCTATTGTTTATAATTGCATGGCATTATTGAGCAGAATACTTTATATTAACCAAAGGTCTTAGGTCCTAACAGAATTATTAAAACCTTCTAAGAAAATTTTGAATCATATTTTTAGGAAAGTTAGCTCAAAATACATATTTATTATAAATTAAGGAATATATGACGATTTTGCTGGAGATCATTTTTAAGAATAAGCTTAAACTTGGTAGCCAGCCAGTTCCATTTGTACATAAAATTTAAAGCAGATTCTTAATCATCTCGGTTTGTAGTCCAGGATGGCCTCTGAAAGAAATATAGCTATTAATGCCTGCCTGCAGTGTTTTAATTTCATCCACACAAATGTATCTTAGTCTGTATGACGGATCTTTAACATGTCATTGCCATTTTAAGAAAGGGGGAAGCCTGGGAAGAAAACAGAGAGACGAGAGAAAAAAAAAAAATCCTTTTGTCAGACTTAGGGCGTGTCTGTTCTGCAGGCAACAGCGTGATACAAAGCTGTTAACTTGAGCTGATGTGAGCAGCCCCACCACACGCTGGTCTGCCTCCGTGGGGACGCTGCATTGGTTCACCTGGATGGATAGTGTTACAGTGCTGATACTGCAACACACTATCAAACAACAAGGCCCGTGGAAAAGAAATATATATGGACAGATTCTTGATAGATGTCTCAGAGATGTTTATTTCCCCAGCCGCATGGCCGGGGCTCTGCCGAGGAACTGCTCAGTCACGGGACCCGAGGGTCCTTCTGCCCGCGCAGGGAACACAAACCAACCCATGGGAACGAGGCTGAGCAGGGGCAGGGAAACCCCGTGCCTGTGCCCTCAGGGCCCCTCTGCCAGGGCTACATGGCAGGGGGAGGGACCCCAACAGATGGAGCTTTAGTGATATGCTTCTTTCCTATCTTCTGTAGGAACACTGTGTCAAAGGACACAGTGAGCATAGCTGTTCGGGGAGCCCATGTTTGCTGCGATAGAAGGCACACCAGAGAGTGGGTGTATGTTAAGAATATCAAGTTCTCATGTTTTGTGGCAGTTAGAAGGGAGTGTCTTGTGTTGCTCAACAGTTAATTACTGTTGCTATCACCTCCTACACTGTTCTGTAACACCACAGGAAATCAGCTGGTGATTATTCTCATGCTAGCAAAGATGAAAAAAAAGTGGTTTGGGACTTCATAAAATAATAGATTTTCCCCTTCACTAGTTCTTCCAGGTGGAGTATATGGCCCAGAGAATATATTTTTGTAGCTGAATCGTGCATTATGGTCGATGCGAGTTGAAGTTAAGCTAAGTGTCCAAACAGTCTGATGTTGTTCACTGGTTTTGAACTGTCACTACTGCAACAGGAGCCTTAGACTGAGCAGTTCTACACATCTGTGGGAAATGGTCACATTTGGCATGTGCTTGGAATGTATTGCATGCTCTCAGGGTAGTGCACAAATTGTTTCCCAAGAAAAAAGTAGTCTCTAGAGTTGCATGGAACTTTGACATCTGAACACTATTCATCATTATTTATAAAGTAAGTTTCCAGAACACTTAATTGCTTTGCAGACAGCTAATATACCTGAGGGCCTAAATGAATGTTTGAAATAGCTGCTTCATCCTGTTCTGCCACTGATTAACTATTGAAGTTTAGGTTGACTAATGAAGTATATCAAAGTAATTTAAATAACACTCATCAGTGAGCTGCTATATTAAATATAGATACCAGTGATAATTGCAGAATCTTGTGGTATAAGAATTATATTGCTGTGTAGCAGAATTCCCCTGTGTTGGACTATAGGTTTTACTACTTCAGGAGGCTTGCTTTGTGTGCCCTAAACAGGTAAAAGGTCTTACTGGTACATCTCATATCAGTAAGAAGGTTTATTATGTATTTTAGTGGCCTTGAAAACTGTGCCAGCAAATATTTTTCCCTGCCAGAAAGGAAAAATTATGCAAGTCAAAAGGTCGTAAAGACTGCTCAAACACTAAGTGTGACAGGCACAAGAAAAATAAGAGTGTCATGGCTTAATGTCAGAGAGCACTAAGCACCACACCTCTGGTTGCTTACTCCTCCAGCCCAGAAGGATGGAGGGGGGCAGACAATGGAAGGGTAAAAGTGAGAAAACTCATGGCTTGAGATAAGAATGGTTTAATAATTGAAATAAAATATAATTACAATTATAAATTGTAATTAAAAGGAAAAAGAAAAAAACAACACACACCAAAAACCCACAACAACAAAAGAACAACTAAACAAAGAAAACGCCAAACCACAAACTGATAGAACTAAAACTCAAGAAAGATGATGCAAATAAAAAAAACTGCTCACCTCTGACCAATGCCCCTCCCCACTCTTCACTTCTCCTCAGCTTTATATGCTGAGCATGATGCCATATGGGATGGGATATCCCTGTGGTCAGCTGTGGGCAGCTGTCCTGGTTGTGTCCCCTCCCAACACCTTGTGCCCCCTCAGCCTCCTTGCTGGTGGGGTGGGGTGAGGAGCAGCAAAGGCCTTGACTTGTGCTTGCGTGAGCACTGCTCAGGGAAAGCTAAAAGATCCCGGTGTTATCAACACCGCTTCCAGTGCAAATCCAAAACACAGCTCCATGATAGATACTATGGAGAAAATTAACTCTACCCCAGACAAAACGAGCACATAGAGGAAACAAAGGAGCCATTCTAGTTTACAGATAAAAAGGTAGAATCCTACTTGTGCCACAAGATACATAGGGTGTGCAAGTTCAGCAATCCTCCAGTGCTACATGGTGGTACGTCACCAGGGCTAGCACTTGCTTCTGTGTTGCCCTGGTCTTCCAAACCTGGAGGTGAAGGTCCTGCTCTGTGTGGCCCAGGTCATGGCAGCTGTGAAAGCTACACCTTTCACACTGCTGCATCTTCCCTCTATCTCCATTGCTTTATTTAGGGTAAATAAATGCAGGTCCTTCATGGTCCCCAGCTCCTGCCTCCTCTCCCTCTCTATCCAGCAGGGTGTTCATAATCTTTTCTGTTAATTTGCATCTCCTTTCTCTGCTGCACATAGCCATGCCCACACCACTCTCCAAGCCAGGGCATAATCCTGGCCTGTGTGTACACCAAAGTCCTCGATCCTTTATTCATCCAATGTAATTCATCATGTTCTTCTTAAAATTGGTAGCTCTGTTTGCTTTTGAAGTATCACCCAACCTCCCTGGGCAGTCCTTAGGTGTGTCCTCCTCTTTCTTCTTGATTTCCATTTGGCTACATGCTTAGGTACATATAGAGGTTTGCTAGTTCAAATAATGTTTTGACCAGAAGAACATGAACACTTTGATCTGAAAGCCATTTGACTGTGCTAGAGCAGAAATGTAGCACTGTGTAAGGAAAATGGGAGGGAGATTTCATTAGCTTTTTACAACCCCATATTAACATATACATGCAGTTTCTGGAATAACACTGGCTGCTTGTTAACTCGCTTGGACCTGGTACAATATTTTTCTGGGAACAAGCAGCTCATTAGTTTTCACACTTGGAGCATTTATTCATTAAAGTCAGTCGAAAATGTTGTCTTGAAAACTTGGCATTTAAATATTTTTTTCATTTTGTAATCGATTTTTGTTCATTATTTTCCCCAGTCACCTGCAGCTTCTTAAAATCTTGCAGTCATATACAAAAGTGATTACATAAATCAAGGTCTAGTTTATCTAAAGAGACTTAGTTAAATAAAAGTATAGCTGAAGTATTACAGAAATCTTTGTAAATCATCAGCACTACTTCTACTAACAGCTATATTAAAGTACTTCTCAGTTTTGTAGTAATTTTTGCAATGTGACCAACTGTCAGCTTTGTTGTTTATGCTCATTCATAGATGATCTTCCTTCACCCAAATTAACATTGCTGCTTTCACATCATGATTTGTTAAATGCCATTTCACTAGTCCAAACTGAATTAATTTCTCTTAAATGTTTTCATTGCCTTGTCTCTTGTCACCATGTCCAAGACAGAAGCTTCCATGGTACAGAGCTGCAAGCTCTGCTCCATGAAGAATTGAGATTTAATTTATAAGATGTTTCTGCATTGTGCTTTCAGCACTATCCCATGCCATCCCACTGTAGTGGGTGTCCCAGGCCAGTGTTAGCCCAGAAAATGGACAACTGACCATAGCTGACAAACATTAGACCTTGCTTCTTTTGCATGATCATATCATCCACTCCTCTTCCTTTCTGTTATTCTAAAGCTTTAATCCCTTCAATGTATCAGTTCTCATAACAACACAATACTATTAGCAGAGGTACATTAAACATATGAATGATTTCATAAAGGATGAGAACCTTCATCTAACACTAGCAGAAAAGCAAAGAAGTATTTTATTGCATCCACAGATTATAAATATTATAAATTGTATTATAAATTATTATAAACTGTTATGGGATAATTAGTCAAGAAATAAAGGGACTGTCTAAGTAACATTGCTTTACAGTGCCTTGACAGAGACACCTGGCTTTGTTAAAAGCTATTGTCAAAAAGGTTTTGAGGAAAGTAACAGTTCTCCCAAATCTTACAAAATCTGAGCTCATGCTACACAAACCAGAGAAGATTTCCTTGATTAGACTCTACTGTTTTATTCCAAATCCACCAAATGTTATTCCAGACAGAGCTGTCACCTATTCAAAAAGACAGAGGTATTACCAGAAATGACAAAATCAGGGAGAGTCAGCCCTGTTCATGTCTGTGCTATCTCTGCCTGCCTGCAGTTTTTGAACCACAGTGTTTGCAGTTTTTGAATCCCACAGGACTGCTAAAGACAGTACAGTTGGTTACAGGGATGTCCTTGGCAACTGGGTGAAAGAGTTCAAAATGATTAAAATTTACTGTGCATCACCTCTCCTTAGGTGGCAAGAAAGCAAGGTCTGGTGCAGAATTGGATTGCTTTTTTGCTCTCCATGAATGAAAATCCTCTTATGTCTTGGTAGATTCTTAAAAATAAAATGCAGCATAATTAAAGGAGTTTGTAGGGAAACTCTTCCACTACATCTGCTCCGGTTACTTCTTTCCTTTTTTTCTGTTTTATATTACTTTTTATATTACTCAGACTATTCTCCTCCCCACCTTTCCTTGTAGCCTGTTTGAAAAAATAAGGTGTTTTCTTATAAACTCTAATCTAAAAGCCTTTTAACTGTTAAAGATTAACCAGCAAAGCATCTGCGAAAAAGCACACACTTCCTTGACATTTGACTCCGTCCTGCCACATTGAGAAACTGTGCTATTGTAATGCTTCAATAGCTTGTTCACGCTTACCAGATTGACATGGAGGCACAAAAGCAGGCTAATGTCGTGCCACATAATGTCGGGAGCTGCAAATGCCCCTAACTATGAATGGGTGTAAGGACCTTTCTTTCAGTGGCACAATTTATTGGAGATTTTGATCTTAATAAAGCTTTCTACTGAGTTTTCTGAGAGTGGTTTGTGCACTTTCAGAATGGAACAGAGGAGGGTTGCATGAGTGGCTGTATACAGAGGGAAAGGCATGAATACAGCAAATCAGGCCCAGGTAGAGGGCATAAAAGAAAAAGGGCCTTTTAGAAAGGGTGACTGTAGTTCGTTGACCCTGCTGGATGTTAGGTGCCCAAAACTGCTCTGTCACTCCCCTCTACAACTGAACAGGGGAGAGAAAGCAAAAAGCTCATCAGTTGAGACAAGGACTGGGAAGGGATCACTCATAGATCACAAAACAGACTGAACTTGGGGATATTAATTGAATGTATTACTAAAAAGATCAGAGCAGTATAATGAGAAAATTAAAAACACCTTCCCCCACTCCTTTTTCCTTCCCAGCTCTGTCTCCTTCCCCATAACAGTGCAGGGAGACAAGGAATGGGGGTTATGGTCAGTTCATCATACATTGTTCCTGTCACTGTTCAGGGAGGAAAGTCCTTCCCCTGCTCCACTGTGGAGTGTCCCCCATGGGAGACAGCTCTCCAGCATGAGCTCTTCCCACAGGCTAAGTTCTTCACAAACTGCTCCAGTGTGGGTTCCTTTTCATAGGGTGCAGTCCTTCAAGAAGAACCTACGGCAGTGTGGGTCCCCCACGGGGTCACAACTCCTACCAGGAAACCTGCTCCAACGTGGGCTCCTCTCTCCATGGATCTGCCAGTCCCTGCCAGGACCCTGCTCCAGCACAGGCCTCCCATGGGGTCACAGCCTCCTCGCAGGCATCCACCTGCTCCAGCGTGGGTCTCTTCCATGGCCTGTCGGTGGATCTCTCCATCCTTGTGGATCTCCATGGGCTCAGGGGCACAGCTGCCTCACCATGGTCTGCACTATGGGCTGCAGGAGAACCTCCGCTCTGATGCCTGGAGCACCTCCTGCACTGATCTTGGGGTCTGCAGGGCTGTTCCTCTCATATTCTCACTTTGCTCTGCTTTGAGTGCATTAACATCTGTGCAACAACTTTCTTTTCCTTCTTGATTTGGCTGTGGCCAGCAGTGGATCCATCCTGGAGCCTGCTGGGATTGGATCTCTCTGTCATGGGGGAATCTTCTTGCAGTTTCTCACAGAAGCCACTCCTGTAGTCCCTCACTCCTGCAGTCCCTCACTCCTGCTACCAGAACCTGGACACACAAACCCAATACAATGATGTACATGTGCAGCTGGAAAAGCAAAGCTTTGAAATTAATATTTTAGATCACACAATATTGCTTCAGACAAGAACACTCAATGCCTTGGTGTTGACAGGAGTTTTCCAAAAGGTATCTACACATGTTGAATTTGGGGGCCAAATGTGGTTCAGATTTTCAAAACGTGACAACTTTATCTGAGTTTACCTGGATTAACAGATATTTTGACTTTTCCTCTATACAAGTTGGTGAAAAGCAGTTTCCAACATCAGTGAAGAGTTTCCTACATGACATTTTGCTTAGTCCTCTTTTAGTGATATTAATATATTTATATCTCATCATAAAATCATGGTAGAAACCATTTCACAATTTAGATTGAATTAGACTGGACTGTGAAATTTCTGGTTTTTTTGGGAATTTCAGTGAAATTTCAAGTGGGTATGTTGGGGCCCTCCCCCCGCCGTGTATCCCTGGCAGAGGGGCCCTGAGGGCACAGACACGGGGTTTCCCTGCCCCTGCTCAGCCTCGTTCCCATGGGTTGGTTTGTGTTCCCTGCGCGGGCAGAAGGACCCTCGGGTCCCGTGACTGAGCAGTTCCTGGGCAGAGCCCCGGCCATGCAGCTGGAGAAATAAACATCTCTGAAACAGCTATCAAGAATCTGTCCATATAGATTTCTTTTCCATGGGCCTCGTTGTTTGATACATCGTGTTACAGTATCTGCGCTGTAACAAACGGTGGTGAAATGCTGGCAAGACACCGATCCCTAAGGACAGAAAATTCATGAGTAAAAACCACTCTAGATCTCTCTCTTCTTGCCTTGGTTTAGATATTCTCTATAAATTATGGAGGCACTGTGGAAAGACTCTTGGCTCTCAGAGCTGCATATGGACATTTATCTTAAACATAAAAAGATTCTTGAACAACAATTTGTAAATTTTAGCTTAATTCAAGCTCAAAAGGAACTGAAACACTTCCTGGCATGGTTGTTTCAGAACTTTTTCTATGTTTCTTGGGATTTAATTCTTACCAAAGACTTTTGGAAGACCATTTGGACACAGTTAATTTCTGAGTCAAAATATATGCCGATGGAAGAATATTTTCGTGAATATTATTTAATTACCGAGACTGTTGAGCAATGTCAGCTGTGTCCTGGCGAAGGGAAGCCTGGCGCAGGGACCGTGCGGCCCAGGCCACGTGCACCGAGCGCTCTGCGAGCAGCAGCGAGGCAGTTCCCGCGTGCGGGCGGAGCCACGCGAGCCGCAGTGTCGGTGGCGGAGCGAGGTGCAGTGGGAGTGGCGTGCTGGAGCAGGGTGTGGGGGGGTCGTTGCTTGGGGGCCCGGCCGAGACGTGGACACGGCCCCAGGCAGCGGCAGCGCAGCTGAGAGCAGAGGAGACGGATCACAGGGAGCTGAGTGGTGGGGCCCAGCCCGTGCGGCCCTGAATGAGACCCCGGGAAGAGCGCACAGGCACGAGCAGCCCCGGCAGCACTGACAGCCCTGGCAATTCCAGCACGGGAGCGAACGAAAGAGAAAGCAAAAACGCAGCGAGACAGAAAACAGCAGCCACGCGATAAAAGGAAAAGATCACCATAGCTAAGGTTTTAGGAATAGTAAAATGGTATAATGTTAAACAGAATTGTGGTTTTATAATGAGATGTGACAACCAGCAAGACATATTCGTTCATAGAACTGCTATTAAAAAGAATAACCCTGAAAAATACATTCCAAGTTTAGGAGATAGAGAAGTAGTAGAGTTCAAAATTGTGCAAGGTAGAAAAGGGTTACAAGCAGCAGAGGTCACTGGGCCTGATGGTGTTTCTGTGAAAGGCAGTATACATGCTAAAAATTGTAGTCATGTTAGACAATATCCACATTATAAGACACTCCTACAGTCTCCCTTTCCTAATCCCACCGTTCCCTTTTACCCTATATCCTATTATCCCCAGTGTATTCCCAATCCGTTTTTTCATCCATGGTTTCCCTCACAAAACCATGCTTTTGCCAATTGCTTCCCCAAAAATCCCTTTTCAATGCCGAGTGGGGGATGAAGAGGGAGAGGGAAGGAATTAACTATTGTTGTTTAGAGTTCCAACAGGTACAAATGGAAGAAACCCTCTCCTACCTCAGTTTCCCCACAAAGCATGCTCGGAGAGTCCTGTCTCCCTTCTGTCAGCCTTAGGATGTTCCAGAGAATCTGTTTGGACAATTAAAGACTCAGGAGGGTGGCTTGTTTTGTTTTGAAACTGTTCTTGTTATGTTTATCCAGTTGTTTTCAATGTTAAGTTTTACATCTCTTTTCGTTAAAAATAAATGGGTGAAATGTTGGGTCCCTCCCCTGCCGTGTAGCCCTGGCAGAGGGGCCCTGAGGGCACAGACACGGGGTTTCCCTGCCCCTGCTCAGCCTCGTTCCCATGGGTTGGTTTGTGTTCCCTGCGCGGGCAGAAGGACCCTCGGGTCCCGTGACTGAGCAGTTCCTGGGCAGAGCCCCGGCCATGCGGCTGGGGAAATAAACATCTCTGAAACATCTACCATGAATCCGTCCATATATATTTCTTTTCCATGGGCCTCGTTGATTGATACGTGTATTGCAGTATCTGCACTGTAACATGGGTATTCAATTTTTGCCTTAAAAATAGAAGTAATTAGTTTTATTGTATATTAATTTGTGATCTGGAAGCTTATGGATCCCATAGCAGAGACAAAACCCAAATATCTGAGAACAAGAACTAACCCAACTGATAACCAAGAAGAGACTGGGAGAAAGGGAATGTTGTTGGTTTTTTTCATTTATTTATTTTTAATTTGCTTTTTTGTTGTGGTGGTTGTCACACTAACTTCTATATGTATGTAGAATGACTTCCTTCTGTGTTCTCTGCAATTTGCAGAATCTTAGACCAGAGGGTTAGGGGACATGTCCTGACAAAGAGCATTTATTCCTGTATGGCTTCATATATGAAAGTATTGCCACCAGGAAAAAACAAAGGTGGTTCTTCTCCTCATCTTCAGTATCTGACAAAGAGACAATCTGCCTTAAGAATGGGAAGAGTGACTAGAAAGCAATAGTAGGTAATTTAGTCCTTTTTTTTTTATTACAATTGTATCTATCAAGAGACATTTCAGCTGCATTCAAGAACCTGACATGTCTCTGAAAACCTTGACCTAAGTTTAGAATTTCCATTTTGTTCTCTTGCATCTCTCAACAGAAAAGATGAGCACAACAAATATAATAAAGGTTTACCTCAACTGCAGTAAGTCTCTCTATAAAACAATAGTTGTCAGGAAGGGAAAAGATTAAACAGAAATCTTCAGAGTATTCTTTAGAAATACTTGAGAAGCCATGTCTTAATCACAGAAATGACAAGTAGCATAAGTTACTAGTTTTCTGCTATCCAGTTTAAGAGAAATTTTTAAGTTCTAGAAATACTGAATTTTTCCTATGTCTAGAAATCATAGTTTTATGAGTTTGTGGGTGTCACGTGCACAGAGAAAACAGTACCTCAGGTGCAGAAATGTTCCATGAACGTAGGACTTGCAAACTTCCCTGAAGACTTAGCCCCCAAAATGTCTCCACATGAAAAACATCAGACTATGTATTATCTCATAACAGTCCATAGACTGATGCAGAGGTAACAATCAAGGAAGTGCAGCTTTTTTGGGGAATGTTGAGATTTTAAAATAAGTTTCAATTGCAAACAGTTGCATTAATCTCAGCCAATCTGTTTGAACTGTTCTTATAGCCCATTGCTTTGCCTGTGGTTACTCTAGAGTGAGTGTAAAGGCATGTAAAAATGGGTGGAGGTATTAAAACAAGCGCCCTGAAAAGGACTTCTACAGAAGAAATTCTTTGCTGTGAGGCTGCTGAGGCACTGGAACAGATTGCCCAGAGAAGTTGTGGATGCCCCATCCCTGGCAGTGTCAAGGCCATGTTGGATGGAGCTTTGAGCAACCTGGTCTAGTGGGAAGTGTCCTGCACATTGCAGGGGGGTTGCAGCTAGATGATCTTTATGGTCTCTTCCAACCCAAACCACTCTATGATTTTTTTTCTCAGCTCCCACCTACACCTAAAAGTGAAATAATGCTGCACCATTTGTCATGAAGCCACATTCCCCCTCTCACGTTTTACTCCACATCTATTCAACAGCAGCAAAGAAGGAGTAGGAGGAGAGAAATAAATACAACACTACTGTGAAGCACACAGTAAGACATAATGGTGCCTCATGCAGTTGCCTAACCTGTCCCCAGATTCAGCTGTGAAATATGACAGAAATCTGCCTGGGAAAAGGTCATAAGCAGCAATACAGGCCTGGGATGTAACAAAAATATGCCCCGCTGCATTTTAAGTCTCTTGCGGACAAGTTTACTTGCTCAGCTAAAATAGACAGATAATGGTCTTTTTTTATTTTTTAAGAAACCATTTGGTTTCTGATTTCAGACTGTATGTTTCACTAGTTTGTTTGGTGTGTTTTCTTTCTTCAGTACTGGATTTAGGTCCAGATTCTCCAGGACAGAATGTCTTTTTCTAGTCATGTAACTATCAATATATTTAAGCCTGGAGCCTCAGTTTGATAACTCTGATTTACTCATTTAGACAGATTAAGAAGACATCTTTATCTGTAAAATTCATTGTTCTGAAATGTTCCAAGTGCCATTTATGGTGAGTGGAATGGAATAAAAGAATTTCAAGCACTTTGTAAAAAATCAGACTACTTATCTCTGTAAGCATGTCACATCTCTATCAGCAGTAGTGCTGCCTGCTAGTAGTGTCTTCTTAAAATATATTCTCATGGCTCTCTGGAAGATCAAGGACAATAATGGCAATGTAAATGAATCTGTGTTGGTCTGCAAAGGGGTATTGCTTGAGTCCATAATAAAGTCAGGCCAGTAAAATCCCCAAAGCGGATTGACACACAGACAAATAACAGCCCAAGCAACTGTTTGATAACCTTATGGGGTCAGCTCCTCTCCTGTCACCTCTCCTCCTGACATGGTGCTTATAAAGTACAGTTTAGCTTTGTCAGGCTAGCAGACTGAAGAGAGTTTACTCAGTCCTTGAGGAAGGCTTTAGTTCTTTCCTCTGGGTTTATTGTTGCTGTGGTTACAGACACTTGAGCTGGGAAGAGTAAAAGGAGTTCAGGTATGTTTATGTGAACTTTCATGACAGTAAAATGTAGATGCATATGCTTTAGAAGAACTTTAATCACAATAGGAAGGCATGCTGGGAGCATTGTGGTGGATCAGTTGTTTCCTGTGAAAATGTCAGATTTGATTGTAAAAGTTAAAGAAAAGAGGGATACAACAAGAAATGCAGGAATAAAAGTTTCTGTAACACTGCCTTCTTCCCCTGGGAGGAAAAGACAGTGAAGAGTATGCATGGCTGTTTTAGCTGGTCAGGAGTATGTAGACAGGATCAGAATCCTTTGTTTGGAGAAGGCTAGAGATAGTTTTATGTAAGTGAATACTGAGTACATCTTAGCTATTTGGGCATGTGATTTTATTTTTCCTTTGTTTTGTTGAGGTCTTAAAACTCTCTGCTACCCTTTGGAGAATGTTTAAAAGGCACCAAAGAGAGAAGATGCAAGAAAGGACTACAGTCTTGATACCTATTTCCATGGGATGAGCTTGTTGCCCAAGAGGAAGGAGAAGACCATGGGCAGAACTGAGTGTGAAAGGGTTTTTGTTTGGGTAACAACACTGTGAGGTGAAATCTTTGTCATCTTCTCCATCTGGAGTGTAACAGCTGAGTGTAACAGCTGTGATTTTTCCAGGATTTTGTACTGGGCAGATGGATAACTGAATGGAGAAACTCAGTGCATCAACAGCTGCACTTCATACTGGGAAAGTGTGATTTGCTGCAGCTTCAGGGTTAGGTGATTAAATTAAGAGATACCAGAATGAGTTATTAGTTTAATTCTTACTGCTTGTTCTCACTCTTAAGCAAAACAGAGGTGTATCAATATTATTTTCATTATCCTTCTGAATAAAAATATACAATAATCCCAACTCTTGGCAAATTCTGGCAGATGATTATTACAGTTTATGAAAATTGTCTGAACCAATGAACTTGCTCCAAATTCTCACTGACATAACTAAGATGGGGATCCGCTATGCCACCTATAAGCAGAAACTGAAGCTTGTTCAGCTGCTTTCCTCCCTGAAAATTCTTCTTCTTCATGGTGTAGCATACAGCCGATGTTTAAGGTCTTGAAGGTTTTGGGTTTCTTTAGAAAGAAGATTTTGAGATGATTGGTTATATTGTCTGGTGGAACCCTGTTGCTTTAAAAACAATGTTTTCCCAAAATAATGGGGGAAAGAGGTCAAGCTAAAAGCCTCCTTCTTCAGAAATTCAAGTCTGATTTCTGTAAAGATACTGTTTCTATAAGAAATTGTTTCTTAACTTTCTCCAAAAGTTTTGTTGTACGTATTTTCCTTATTTGCTGTCTTTCCTGCACAGCTTCAGCTCAATATTTGAAGGGATTGAAGGCTGTAACCTGTCCTAGAAAAAAATATCTTTAAGATGCTTCAGGTTAGTCCTTCTAAGATCTTACCATGCAGTTAGTATCTAACTGTTCTGATCAGTGTCTTCCTCACTCCAAAGAGAAGCATAAATGCCCTTCCCGCTGAGGGTGGAATACGGTGTTCTCCACTCTCGAGATTAAAACAGATCTATGACTCCTCCAGCATTTTCCTCATGATTGCCAGTGCTACTTTGCAGCACACCTGCCATCTGAACATGCACTGGAAGACGGTGAGTTTTTGTGACTCTTTGAGGGTTTGTGATTCTAATAGGTTGTGGATGTGACTGCAGGCCTGCATAGTGCATCCTTTCATAACGGAAAGCCATTGGGTGTCCACATTTCTACATCATAAGAGAAGATATCCCTTTATGCCTTTTGCAAAATTACTGAAAAAACAAGTACGTGGGTGGAGAATTTTGTTCTTGTTTGTTTGGGCACACTTTTTGTTTTGGTTGGGGTTTGTTTGTTGGTTTTATTTTGTCATTTATTCTTTCTCCTTAATTTTGAAAGCCTAATTTAAAATATCTGATCTGAGACAGTACTACACATATGGGAGACCACAGAAGTGTCATTAGCTGTGAAATATAACAAAGATTTCTGTTTCATTGATTAGAAATTAGCTTATGCAATTTGTTTTTCAGGAATTGTCTTACAGGCATTTTGCCAATGAAGATGCTCAGTTTCAAAACAAACCTGTTTGTGTGTGGAACCCAGCTATGACAACACAGTACAAACTACATGCCACACAATTAAAAATTTGTTGAAATTCCCAGCCTGTTCTTCTTAGCATCTTCTCTAAAAACTAATCTAAATTAGCAAGTTCTTACACTTAATAAATCGGTCACTTCTAAATTTATTGGAGCCATAATTAAGAAAGAGGCAGTACTTATTTTAATCCATTTGAAACATATCTTGCCTACGGCTCCTTTTCGGAGTGTCTTGAACAGCACATCTGCCGCACAACTATTTTTCCATGATTTACCTTTCCTTGAGCATTAGCAGCTATATCTACAGTTTTGAAGTAACTTCCTAATCTCTGGCCTGTTTACCAAGCACAGGTGACATAATTGTCATGGGGAGAATGGGAACAAATATAACCTTACTTGTGTGAAATCAAATGGGGACTCCAACCAGGCATAACTGCAACATATTCCCAGAAATTTGTTGAATGCCTTTTTCCCTTGATTATGCATTTCTTTACTTTTATTTTCCTGCCTTTCTTCCCAATCCCATCTGCAGAATGTTTTTATAAAAATAAATAAATAAATAAAAATCCATTAAAGGATTAGGTTTCCACAATGTATTGTTAGGCACATGTAATGTGATCAAGAAACAATTTTAGAAAGTAACTTCTTGCTATGATTTTACTGTAGTTTTGCATTCCTTGAGAAATGTCATATCTGTCAAGGCAGAATGGACTGTGGATTTGTTATAATTAATTGTAAAGCTCCCTTTTCTGGTCTCTCATTTTTCTTCATATCTCAAAGACTGGCAGAGAAAGGGAAAAGAAATTGCTTCACTATTAGCAAGGTTATGCAATTTAGTAGCTTTTATGGGAGTCCTTGTGGACACTGGCACAAGAAATATGAGAAGGGACAGGAGAAAAAAGTAGATGGTCAGCTTTTGAGTAAGGAGAGGTGAGCTTTCAATGGCTTCCTCGGAAGTTTTGTAGATTTCTGTTTCTCACTGTGACACTGAGTTGCCTTACAAGTTATTTCCTGAGCCTAGTTGGTCTGAGAATGAAAGAACAAACAAAATAACTCAAAGGTTTTGATTTGAAGGTCAGTTCTCATTCCTTAACACAGGTGTACCATCCTTGTAATGCATTCTCACAGCAAAATGTCTGGAATCTGGCAAAATTAGCTGAAGCTTTTGCACAGACACAGAACATAGCAGAGAGAGATCTCTTTGACAGGCATTCCTGTGTCTCCAGTTCAAGGAACATGTCAGCCCATGAACTCCTAGAGTGTGATGATTTACTAGTGAAGAAATAGGAAAATTGTATGAGAGAGAGAGAGTTATTTACACATCTCTGTCATCACATGCTGCTTAGGTAAAGAGTCTGTCTCTTTCATGTTCAAAGTGCAAACCAGCAGCTACTCAAGCCTACACCAAAGATCTTACTTTTTCTTATCCTTTCAGATGTCGTGTAGCACATGGCATGTGTGGATGACACAGACAGCTACATCTTCACTAGCACCAAAGAGTTTTCATAAGCTATACCGGTTTGTCTTTGCTTGCCTCATTAACTCACTTGTTTCTACAAGCGCAAGACAAACTTTTCATTTGGTATAAATCCTTGTTGATTATTCTGATTCGGAGATGCTGTAATATGTACTAGTAGCTTATTGTTATTGAACTTCCCACAGCTTCCTATGCCCTTCTGGTGGATTGCAGCATGGCACGCACCTGCCAGCTTGGCCAACTATAGCCTAACCGGCACAGTGCAGGTGTTCTGCCAAGCTAGCATTCACTTCTTTGTTGACCTTTGGTTTTGGCGGGGTTTTTTTAATGATACATGTTAGAATCCTTCTGGAGTCATGGAGTTCCTATTCTCTAAAAAGAACTTATGTTTCCAGACATGTTTACACACCCAGCTCGTAGGTAAGGCTTTCCGGCCCAGGAACAACAAACAGGTCCCACAGCCCTCCAGCACCCTTAAAAGATTGCTACTTCCTTTAGCTTTGTCTGTGTGAGTTCCTGCGGGATAAAACTTTTGCTCCCCTCCCTGTCACTAACACATACAGGTAAAATTTGACTTACAAAATATTTAAAACAGTTGCTAGATGGCATCTGAATTAGAATTCTCAGCTGTGGAAAGCTGTAAGATGTAGGATCCAGAACAGCCACTGTCCACTAACTCTTTTCCATATACTGTTTTCAGACATGGGGCAGACTAAAATTAAAAATCTGCTGATGCAAGGTTATGATTTTTGGGAACAAGCTCACCAGGTGTGCTGGCTTTGGTTTTCTTGGTATGTTCAGTCAGGTTTTTTTGATTGACTGCAATGCACTTTTTGCGGGTGATTTAATTTTCTTCCTGGTATAGATTGAGTTGCAATCAGCCTGCATTCAAGGAATACGCTCTGAAGAGGTGAGTCACTACCAGTTTTCATTTGAGAAGCCCAGTGTGTATATAACAAAGTGCATTATATAATGTGTGTGTGTATGCATTCTAAGTTTATTTGTATATACAGTATATTCTATATGTGTTATTCTATATGTGTTGTACTATATACATTATGCAGAAAGTTTAAAATATATACATACATAGTAGAATATATATATAGTACATATGTATATGATGTATGTATGACACCATGACACTGCTTCTATTAAACATCCCCTTCATGACATTTTTTGTACACTTAAGATTATTACTTATACTTTCGCAAAAGTCATTTTTCACCCTACTAGACTACTCCTGCCTAGCATCAATCTCAGATGCATGACAGCAAAACAATTTTCTATGGACCTAACGGTTTTAGTACCATTATTTGAGACAGGTGGGTTTACACAGAAAGTTCTCTATCTGAATAGCTTTGTTATAATTGCAAGAATTCATCAAATTCACTATTGTTCAAATGTCATAACTGGAACTCTACATGTAGGTCAACGTGTAACTATTGAAACAGGCTGACTTGACAATACTGGAGTAGCCTGTTTGTGATGCCAAGAAGCCATGCAAACCCAGCAGTGACTACTCATTTCTGTACAGTCACCTGCAGTGTATGTCCCCAGATGGAGGGGGAACCTCCCTGCAACACTCAGCTCATCCAGAGAGATACGAGCAGGACTGAGTCATCTTCTCACCTTGTCCCACAGCAAAACTGATGATACATGTCTGAGGAAGAATTCCTTTGTCGTGTGGAAACTGCTCCTGGAAAGTCACTGCCAGCATTACACAAGGGTCCATCATGGTGTTCTGGAAGAGATCCAGGCAGAAAAATGACCAGAAAGCCTCAGCTACATGAAAGGCACTGTTCTGGCTCAGAGGATTAAGAGAAAAAGCAAAATTTTCTGCAACAAGCAGTTAGCAGAGTCTGAAAGTAACTCCAACTGGAAAATGAGAAGGAGCATAGAGGGTCCTTTTTTTGCCAATCCAGCTGCCAAACACTGCCTTGTGACAGCTGTGGGAGCCTGGCCACCTGCAGCAGAACCTGCCTGGGATAGGTTTGGCAGTTGTGACTCAGAACACTGGTACAAGTGTGCAGGCAAACCAGATGTTCTCCAGAAAAGCAAAGCTTGCAAACAAGATTTGGGTTACCCTTGCGTCTCTTCAAGATTGGTGTGCAGATATTTGTTGTTGTTCTTGGGATGACTGCCTTGTACTGTGTCAGCAAAAGCACCTAACACTGTTGCTGGACCAAGGAGTGGTTCCTGTGGTTCTCCTGGTGATCAGCTATTCAAGGCTTCAAATACAGTCCTAGAGAGTACTTATCTCTAAAAGACTCTTAAAGCATATGAGCTACCTGGATTCTAGTAAGGCAAAAAAATAAGGTAGAGCATTGGCTATCACTATCCATAGCAAGCACAGTTCTTCATGCATCATACACCAGTAGTTATGTCTTTAGCATCTTGTAAAGTCCGGTGAGCTGTCTCCAGAGTCTATGTTTATCTCTTGTCCTGTTCTTGGATGGGACATGTAGGGAACTTAAAAGATTACTTAAATTTACAGTAAATATCATGTGCAGCTTTCACATGCTAAGAACTGAAAAATCCTGCTGCTAGCTCCCTCTTTTACAATGTAAATGTCTCTGACTTGCTGTGTGTCTCAGTTTTCTTTGTGAGTATAGGGCACAGCTGTCTCCTTCATGCTGCGTTTTTCCCGATGCATGTTAATGATTTACCTGCCTTGAACAGGTCAACCATTATTTCTGTTCTCTCACAACCCTCACAGACTTGCTTGATGGTCAAATTACCTTCGCTCCTGAAGTGCATGGAAAGCAGCTGTTGATGGCATCAAATGTGTTAGAGCTGTTGGTTTGCATCTGGTTATTGTTTTTTTGGCTTGCTTTTCTTTTTCGTATGAATGACAACAGCTGCGTATTTTGAAGCCTACACTAACCTACTTTTTATTGCTATGCACGCCAGTGTCACAAGTTGTCTTAGCCAAGGCAGCCCTATCAGGCATGGCAAAACAGATTTTGCAACACAGGAGGAATATTCATTGCTGGCTAAGCCACAGCCCTCTAGACAAAGTCAAGACTTACTACTCTTAAGGCTCCCAAGGACTCTGTCCGAGCAGGGATGTGCTGGTTCCTAAGGTTTTTTTGTGGTTTTTCTTGCCCAATATTTTAGAACAAAAAAGGGTTTGAACCAAGAAATAAAATAAAAGGTTTTAACTTCTAAATGCTGAAGGGAAAAGGAGATGATTTAATTTTGTTTTGTGATTTTCCCCTCCTAGGTAAGACATACAGTATTGCTCAATGGTTTATCATATTTTGACATATCCCTTTTGGCCAAACCAAATGATCTTATTAAAATGCTCTTTCAAAAGCCCAGAGATTTCTTCACCTGTCATAATCCTAACAATTCCAAAAGAAGCATGAAGCAAATCCTAAAGGACAAGATCCTCCTCCTAATCCCCATCCTAATCAATTGCTCACTGGTATGGAGCTTCTGCAGGATCTCTGTTACAAGCACATTGTTTTCCACATCCCACCATCTATCTGTCAGCCTCTCATAATGTTTCCACACTTTCAACAAGCTTTCTATGCAGGTTCTGCCTCTTGTTATCACAAACTTCAGGTCTGAGCTTTGAGCTTCTTGCTGTCCTCCAACTCAGAGATTCTGTTCTCCAACTCAGAGATGTGCATCTCTGCACTGACGTGGACGATGTATTCATTTCACAGCATCAGCTCACAGACCCTTCATCTTGTGTATTTCTGTCCATCATCAAATGAATTTGCTTCTTTTCTTCAATTTGTCTTCATATCCTCTCCCTACTCCTTTTTTTTGCCAAATCTTTTGACTCAAGCAATCATCCATGCTAACCATCTCAAAAGGCTGTAATTTCTAGCCTTTTGTGGACTAAAGTGATAGACCAACTAAAATGGAGCACCTGTTTACACACTAGAAGGTCCCCATGACCTTTCTTTGTGCCCCATACTTCTCCAGATGGGAGTCACTGGGGACTGTTACCATCATCCTAAACATCTTCTAAGAGAAGAGTACTGCATTTTTTGGGGTAGAAGTGTTCCCTAAAGCAGTGAGCCAAAGCTGACCAGTTGTGCTTTGTTTATAAAAAAAGGAATTTTTACATTTTCCTGGTGTTGCCTTGAGCAACACTCAGTTGCCACGGATCCCAAAGCAGCATCAAGAAGCCATGTTGCAGTTTTCCCCCTCCATGCTGACAGAAAGTGCTAGCGAGATTGAGATCTAGGGGCATCTGGAGAACCCCTCAACACCACAGCAGTGGACCACAGAACAGTTTAGCCTGGAAGGGACCTTGAAGTGCAATTAGTTCCAACGACTATGGGCACCTTTCACTAGATCAGGTTGCTCAGAAGCCCTCTCCAACCTGGCCTTGAACACTGCCAGGGATGAGACATCCACTTCTCTGGGCAACCTGTGCCAGTGTCTCAGCACGCTTATAATGGAGAACTTATTCCTAAAATCCAATCTAAACCTACCCCCTTTCAGGTTAAAGCCATCCCCCCTTGTCATATCACCATATGTTCTTGTTAAAAGTCCCTCCCCATCTTTCCTACAGACCCCTTCAGGCACTAAAAGGTACTATAAGGTCTCCCTGAAGACTTCTCTTCAGGCTGAACAGCCCCACTTCCCTCTGCTTTTGCTCACAGGGCAGGTGCTCCAACCCTCGGATCGCCCTTGTGGCCTCCTCTGGCCTCGCTCACGAACGTTCGTAACTCTTAGCCCTGAGCGAGAGAAGACGTGCGGGGCCCTGCCGGGGGCGGTGCGGGACGGAGCGAGGCGGTGCGGTGCGGGGCGGAGCGGGGCGGGGCGGGGTGGGGCCCTGCCGGGGGCGGTGCGGAGCGGTGCGGAGCGGGGCGGTGCGGAGCGGGGCGGTGCGGAGCGGTGCGGAGCGGGGCGGTGCGGAGCGGTGCGGTGCGGAGCGGTGCGGAGCGGTGCGGAGCGGGGCGGGGCGGGGCGGAGCGGGGCGGAGCGGGGCCCTGCCGGGGGCGGTGCGGGGCGGTGCGGGGCGGAGCGGAGCGGGGCGGTGCGGTGCGGTGCGGAGCGGTGCGGGGCGGAGCGGGGCGGAGCGGGGCGGGGCGGGGCGGAGCGGGGCGGAGCGGGGCCCTGCCGGGGGCGGTGCGGGGCGGTGCGGAGCGGTGCGGAGCGGGGCGGTGCGGTGCGGTGCGGAGCGGTGCGGGGCGGAGCGGGGCGGAGCGGGGCGGGGCGGGGCGGAGCGGGGCGGAGCGGGGCCCTGCCGGGGGCGGTGCGGGGCGGTGCGGGGCGGAGCGGTGCGGTGCGGTGCGGGGCGGAGCGGAGCGGGGCGGAGCGGGGCGGAGCGGTGCGGGGCGGTGCGGTGCGGGGCGGTGCGGAGCGGTGCGGTGCGGGGCGGAGCGGTGCGGTGCGGGGCGGAGCGGTGCGGGGCGGAGCGGGGCGGAGCGGGGCGGGGCGGGGCGGAGCGGGGCGGAGCGGGGCCCTGCCGGGGGCGGTGCGGGGCGGAGCGGTGCGGGGCGGAGCGGGGCGGTGCGGGGCGGAGCGGGGCGGAGCGGGGCGGGGCGGAGCGGGGCGGTGCGGGGCGGGGCGGGGCGGAGCGGGGCGGGGCGGGGCGGGGCGGAGCGGGGCGGAGCGGGGCGGAGCGGGGCGGAGCGGGGCGGTGCGGGGCGGAGCGGGGCGGGGCGGAGCGGGGCGGTGCGGGGCGGAGCGGGGCGGAGCGGGGCGGAGCGGGGCGGAGCGGGGCGGAGCGGTGCGGGGCGGAGCGGTGCGGGGCGGAGCGGGGCGGTGCGGGGCGGAGCGGTGCGGGGCGGAGCGGGGCGGGGCGGAGCGGGGCGGTGCGGGGCGGAGCGGGGCGGTGCGGGGCGGAGCGGGGCGGAGCGGGGCGGAGCGGCCCGCCCCCTCCGCGCCCTCCCGCGGGCCGCGCGGTGCCGCCGCGCAGTTGCCGCCCAGCAGTGCGGGGACAGGTGCGGCTGCGTTGCTGCCGCGCGAGTGGAGCCGGCGGGAGCGGGAAACCGGAGCGCGGGCACCGCGGTGATCTGGGGAAGAGGAGCCTTCGGCGTCCTTCCGCAGGGTCTGTCCCGCGCTGGGGCGTGCAGGGCTGGGCGGGATGGGATGGGGCTCGGGCTGCCTCCTGCCCACCTTCCTTTCAGACTCCCTGGCTGCCCCCGCGTACCCCTTTGTCTGTTCCGCAAACTCCCGGCTGTGCCGCGCTTTCTTACTCCCCACCTTCGTCCTCTGGCTGCACCTGCATCCCTGGTCCTTCTCCCTGTCTGCACCCTTCTGTGCCATACTTCCAGACTCTCAGGCAGTGTCCTGTGGTGCTTCCTCCTCCTATGCCACTGAGTGTACTTCACCCTGCAGTGCCTGACCTCCAAGCTTTCCGTCTGTGCCCTACACCGCACTTTGAATGCTCCCCTGAACCCTTTGACTGTGTCTGGAGCTAAGCAGTACTTGTTCCTCCAAACCCTCTGGGCTGTGCCGCACACCTCTCGGTGCCTGTCTCTCAAAGCCCTCTGGCTATGCATCACATGAACAGAGCTCACCTTCTTGTCGTGAAGAACAAGGTACATCGTGGCATGTGCATGGCCCCACTGCATCAGGGACCTTACTGTTTAAAAACGCTTTTTTTCCTCACACACCTTTCAACCCCGAAGAGTGGTCCCAGGCATCAAGAAACTGAGGTTTCTTTCTCTTCAAGGGTGAAGGTTGGAGATAGTCAGGGAAGAGGTGTGGCCCATGTGCTTAAGATGGTAATATTAAAATGTAGGGCTGGAGGGGTGATGTCTAGCCAGGGGTAATCTGGCAAGTTGGAAGGGTGGCTGGCTGGCTTGCTGCCTTCCTCCTCTTTGGAGACAGGTCACCTTTGCTGCCATGTGCGGCAGGTCCATCCTTAAGGACTGGCCACACCAGCAGTGAGGCCATGAGCAGGTCAGGGAAAGCTTGGGGAGCTGAGGAGGCCACACTGGAGCAGTCTTCTAGACTTGTCCTTTGCAACTGTAGGTACATTGTTAAAGAATTGTAAGTTTGTGGATACTTAATTTGTAAATATGTTTTGAGTCGAAACTTTGGCTTGGGTCTCGGAGTGTTGTAACCAAGACAGAATAGTGTGGTGGTTGAAAAGTCATAGTGAGGCTGTAAACTAGGTCTTACTGATTTTTTTTTTTTTTTTTTTGGCTGGCATAGGAAATCAAGGTATGTTAATTAAAACTGTTCAGACAAACCAGAAAACTTACAGTCATGTGTGGATACTCTCTTCCTTACTTCATTGTAATTCAGTTCTTCCCAGACTCATGTGTAGGTCTGTACTGAACATTGCCATGTGGGAGAAGTTTGAACAAGTTTTTCTGGTTGCTGGGAGCAGCCTGGGAACAACATGCTGTCTGATTTATGCTGCTGCTCAACACTTGGGGTGCTGCCTGGGAAGCATTCAGGCTGCCTTGGAGCTGCCTCACGTAGAGGTAGAATCATGGTGTATTGACATGGCATTAGGCAGTGTGGATGTACCCTGAAAATACTTCCATGAGGAATGGGAGCACTTGTACTCACATGTTTGCCTGAAGAAAATGTACGAAGACCTAGGATTTGAAAACCTAGAGAGAGATAGGCTTAAACTGAGGCATTGGAACAGGTTGCCCAGAGAAGCTATGGATGCCCCATCACTGGATGAAGGTCTGAGCAACCTGATCTAGTGAAAGATGTCCCTGCCCATGACAGGGGGTTGGAACTTAAGGATCTTTAAGGTCTTTTCCAAACCAGGCCATTCTATGACTCTATGAAATTCTTCCTAGGCAGCACTGCTGTTGAAAATGAGGGGAATAATGCAACTTTATGGTATTTCAATATAACATGTGATCTTTCTATTAAGTATTTATTGGTAGAGCAAGACAGGTTCTGGTACAGGAAGCAATATTCATGGAATGTGATGGGAAAGATGCCATAGCATTAGTCAAGTAATATATGCCAAATAGGATTTAACTAGTTATGAAGCTCCCCTAATACTGTGAAATACCTATCAACTAGTTGCATACCAGTCAGGGACATTCTGTATCCTGACATGACAGCTTTTGCCTCACTGTGCCCTTCCCAGCTTTGTTTCTCTCTGCTGCAGTGAACAGAGAGTCTTTTTTTCCCCCTACTGTGGACTTCTGCTCTTCCTCTGGTTTAATGCTTGTCTTATCTCTCCCTCTGGCCTTCCCCTATCTGGTTGCCTAACACACAGATTTATGGAGGTGTGGGCAGATGCAGAGCAAGGCAGAGGCACAAGCAGTGGGATGGGCATGGGAGGTATGTGTGGGGTGAGGGAAGTGGGAGGACATCACCTCTGTGCCATGTTCAAGGGCAGGGGGTGGAAGGGAGCCAGGATCCCCTTTTGGATCTTCATTAGCTGCTTATGAAATCATGTTTGTCATATTCTGGATCTAACTTGGCAGATGTGGCATCCCTCCCTGCCTGATGACTCTGCCTCAGCATGGCTGTCAGAGGCTGCTGCCCCATAATTTTCCTGGTGAAGGCTGGTGTGAGCTCCCTCGTCTGCCCCAGCTGAAATAAGATGGTTTAGCTGTCAATTATGGGTTAAGACCAACTGCTTTGTTTTGTCTGAAGTGGATCAAGGATGACTTGTAAAATACAGATAGTAGAACTGTAGTATACAGGCAAATATGGATAGATGGGATGTCGTCATCTTCAGTGGCACAGCATACTTTATACAAGTAATGTTACAGCCCAACATTCGTATTCACTTCAGGGTAATGGATGTCTGAAACTTTAAGATGTTTCTCAAAGCCTGGGTAGCTGAAAAGGAAGAAATACTTGTTCCCCTCACTATTCCTCTGTCCCTCTTCACTGTTCTGCTTGTCTTTTGTGAAGTTTCAGCATGTGGCACACACAGGGGGAATGTTGTTATCAGTTTCTCGTTGCTGTATTAAATTAAAGAAATGGCAGACTTGATTATGTTTTTCTCTACTGCAATTTATAGATTGTTAACTTTGAGCAGCAGTTTTGGTAGGCCTGAGTACTTAAAAGGAGGTTGGTCTGTGCTTGAAGCTGAGTGGTTACTCTGCGTTGTTGCACAGTGCTAGGGAGCAAGTCCCATGTGCTTGCCCAGGGACCTCACCCAGAGCAAAGGCTCAGTGCTGCATGTAAAGGGAAAATGTGGCCTAAATGGTGAAAACTAAACCTTCTACTCCTCAAAAATATGACATTATTAAAACAAAAGAAAAGAACTAACAAAACAACTAGCTAATTTTGTAAAGCTGATTGTTCTTTTTTCTTAAACAGTTCCTTTTAAAGGGTACCTCTAAAACTAGAGGGTCATGCAGTAGTTTTAGTGCCTGTTGTCACATTTCCAATTTGCCAAAAGCTTTACAAAATTGCCAGTGATGTAGCCATTAAGATTTTTTTTTCTATGTGTATGATAGTTGAAATCCAAAAAGTAAAAAATTAAATACATAAGTTTACACTGATAAGAGACACCAGAATAACTCAGGTGTCTCTTATCTTTACTTGTCTTTGGTTTCAGTGTTTAATGCTGACCATTGACACGGAAATACTGCATAATTTGGTTTGGGGGGGGACAGGACTGTTTTTTTGTTGGTCTATTTTTACAGAATTCACAAAGTAAAATGCTTTCAATGTGTCTGTCAATATTTGTCTTTTTTTCTTTTTTCTTCTGCATGTACTTTGTTATTTTTGTTCTGTCTGCTTACGATGGCTACACACAGCAATTTATCACTGAAGATGTTGACTAGAAAACACCTGTAAGTAGTATGTGAATGGAGTAATGTGAGATGAATACACAGCTTAGAGAAGCAGAGATTTAAGCATCTTTAAGGGTTATCTTGGTTCGTGATGAGAGTCTGAGGAATTGAATTTCAGTAGCATTTCATTTCAAAATCCTGAGGTAGCACACAAATCTCTTAAAAACTACTTGTAAAGCCTATCCAGCCCAAAGCAAACTCTGGCTTCCACCTGCAGAGAGGCACAGATGTCACAAGGAGGACAAATATAGGTGTCAGTAAACTCTATGAATCATCTTATTTGCTAGGAGCAATGATATTCACATTGGCCCTTTTAACTGTGCTAGGGTAAAACAGCAAACATCAACCCTTATCTCCACTCCACTTGTAGCTGGTGTACTTAAGCTGATGTAGTTTCATCAACATTTCTATTATTCCACATTCTTTCCTTTGCATGTGCTTTCTGTGTCACTTTTCTTTTGTGCTGAAGTATTTCTTGGTGAAAGCTGGTGCTAAGAAGCACTGAGGAACTGGATTAAAAAATGCCCTTTCTTTTCCTGTGAGGCTTGCTCTCCAGCCCTCGGTCTGTTTCCCAATCTATTTTATTATGCAGCCAGAAAAATGGTAGTTCCAGCAGAAGTCAAGGGTGACATAGGAGCAGGTATGAGTAATGGGGAGAGAGGTTGATTAAAATTACACTGCTACTATTAAAAGTGCTCTTATAATTGCAAACTTACCCTGTAAACAGCCAGACTTGCTCTGCTTGAGCAGGCTGTGCTCTAGAGTAGCTGCTTGTAGCAGCTTTATGAATTCATACATGCTGCCTGCCTGTGTTTAATTGTACTGTGAATTCTTTGTAGTTTGGATTATGTTTTATATTGATATGGACCTTGCACATTGGGCTCTGTGCCTGGAGCCTCTATTCAAAGACTTTTTTTTTTAAAGCAATGCCTCACTGAATGCATATGAATATGAGCATAACTTTGTCTAGTGCACTGCAAAACCCTGTGCAAAGAAATAGGATGTACTGTGCAAAATGCTGCTAAGTTTCAACAGGCATCTCATGGGCTGGAATTCAAGAGAATGCTCCTATCCCAGTGACAGCATTCAGGGTTTATGGCTATGCCTGAGATAAAAATATAGCTTACTCTATTCCTTTTATTCTTTGTTTTCTAACAAAAGAAGGGGACGACTCTTGCTGGAGTCTGACTCACAAAGATCAGTTTGTTGATTTGGAAATAATTTGCATTGTATCATCAGTCCTGAAATGACTTAAAGCAAAGTCACAAAAACCTGATTCAGTGGTCCTCTGTGTGCTTTTAGAGTATGGGAATTGTTCATATTGGTAGTGTGTTCTTTCTTTCAGGAAAGTTAGTTGAGATGGCAAATAGATATTTTTTTGTTGTTTTTGCCTGATTTGTTAGGAAGTGAAGTGCAAAATTTTTTTGTATTGTTTTTCATGAAAAGATACTGGCTGAAGCCCTAAGATTATCAGGGTTGTTAGTCAGATGTGCTCATTTATTCTGTTAAGTAAATAATGCAGTATTTGTTTACCATGTGGCATTATGAATAGATGGGGATGGGCACATGGAAATGTATGCAGTCAGTTCAGAGAAGAAGTAGCAGGCAAAGTTTCCTTTTGTATAGGTGAAAATTATTTAGATTCAGGTATATTGCAAGAGAATAGTATATTTTACAGTTTTTGCATGAACATCCACAACAATGCCTTTTGTGTTTGTTTAGGGGTACAGTTGGAAAAATCTGGATTAAATGCATTCTTTTTCACTTTTGTAGTCAGAGTCCTAGCTTGTTTGTTCAGTGCTGAAGAAAAAAATTTGCTTTTTAGTCTTTAACTGTATAGAAAGGGTTGAACAACCTCAATGAAATTATTTTAATTCACTTTGGAATTCCCCTGTCCCCCTTTGTCTCTTGTGAATGAGAATTGTAGAATATACAGTCTACCAAAGCCAAGAGGATAATGAAGTAAACTCAAGTGTTTACTGTCAACTTTGAAACTAAACCTTTCGTAAAACTACTTGTAAGCTGCAGTTCTCAAAAGCCTTTTTACAATCACTTGCATTATTTCTGCTGTGTTGACAGCATTGTTTCTATAGCACCTGTTGTTCTGTAACAAGACAGGTTGTTAAGGAGTTTGCGTAAGTTTGTTTTTACATGAAAAAGGAATAAAACTAGACAAGGCTGTAAATAGCCTCATGCCATAGCTGTGATGTTCAGGAAGTTCACTCAGTTTAACTTCTAACTAGGAACATGGTGGATTTTAGAAAGAGATGAGGGAATGTAGAATACAGGTGCTGTTAGAGTACTCTGCTTCTCTTCAACTAGTCCTTGAATGACTGCTTGAAATCTTATGGGGTGAATTATTGTCCATCTGAATTTCAGATTATCCTGAAACAGCTTTTCATAAACTGAAGTGATCCACTTGATCAATTATGGAAGCTTATCAGGAAGTTGAGGAGAAAATGTTCCTGAATATGGACTGGACCATGCTGAGTTCTGGTTTGCTCTGAAGTTTTTCCCAGTTTTGAAATGAGGTTGCTACTTTATTTTAAAACTGAGCATCTCATATACCCCGTTTGAACTACATTTAAAAGTATGGAATGGAAAATTGCCTCTGGAGGTGTGGAAATTGTGCAATCTGGTATTCTTGCTTTTATTCTGTAGAGACTTTACGCATATTGTTGCAAAGTGTGATATTTCATCAGTTGCTTTCATCCAGGTGCTGAAACATCAGACAAAACTTGATTGAATCTAGAAAGACACTTGTGATAAGTGAGGGAGTCACTTTTACAGACTGTGAAATTATATGACCTTGGCTCATTCTCTGAGATGACTGCAGTGGGAAGAGATCCAGTCTTCCTTTCCAGTCAGTGGGATAAAATCATGCTTTTAGGATATGGTCAGCTGGATGAACCTGCACCTGAATAATGTATATATAATACAAAGAATGGGGTGAAAGCAAATTCTTTGGTTTAAATGTGAGCCATAGAGTCATCCTGAAGTGAGACAGAAGAAGAAGAGTAGAAGCAAACCACTGCGCTTGGAAACGTTTCCATGATGAGGGCCGGGGTGTTGCTTTAGGTTCAGAAAGGGGCATGTGGCCTGATAGTTTTGCATATTAACTGGAATATTGAACCAGCACACAACACTTCAGTTTTTCTTACAGTTTTGCTGTGTTAACTGGTAGAAGACATGCCCCTTTTTCTCTGGGGACTGAGAACTCCATACAGAGAGTGAACCAAACACACCTCTTCTGCAAGACATTGAAACCTCTATGTCAAAAATGCTAAGATTTTTTTGATAACTTAAATGCAAAGCTATACATAATTCTAATTTTCTTTTTTACTGGAGACAGTCCAGTTTTCTTCTTTTTTACTGTTGTGGCATGCTGAGTAGACTATTAGACACTTGTCTGTTTCTAGTATACTGGTGTTTTACAGGAACATTAGTATTAGGCTGAGTACTCTGCTGCTTGCCAAGCTTCTTCGTTGGAAGTATTATTGTCTCCTGTGTTATTCTGATGTTGCACATCCATTGCCTAATGCACTTTGTTGATGGGATCTCTTTTTTTTTTTTTTTTTTTTTTTGAGCTATTTATATTTGGCAATCTTTCAGGATCAAAAAGAGGGAAAAGAAAAAGTGCAGTCGACTTGGCCAGACATAGCTGGTTCATCCCTACATGCTGTTTTAAACTGCAGAGATGTCTTGTGGTCCTGGGTGGTCTCCCAAATGCTTGGAAAGATGGTTAAAACTACATTCTACTGTGATAGTGGAAAATATTGATAAAAGATGAAAAATCCTTACAACATACCTGTGACTAAACCTGTGTGTGGATGTGTTGTTTGATTCTGCTTCTCTGTGAAGTTACCATTTGGTGTTCTAAGCTGATTTAAAAAAGCTCTGCTGTCACAAACTCATGGCCTGCATAATGCTGCTTTTTGTGCTGTTCTTGAACTTCCAGAAAGTGCAACATAATGAAGACTTTTAGAAATCCCTATTAGCAAAGGAACTAAGGTCTAGATAACTAGATCTGGAGGAGAAGTATGCCTTCACAGCTGTGTATTGTTATTAATGTATCTTTGCCCATAATATCAACCCTTATTTTGCATTTTGTTCTGCAAACTCCTGCCAACTGATTTCTTGGAATTTGAATGAAAAACTGATACATTTTTAAAGTTGGATTTTTATAACAAGATCTGGTTTAAAAAATCTTGTGAGCCGCTTTTGCTGATCAAGACAGTTAATGTTATTAGGTGATGGATAGTTTTGTTTTCATGCAAGCTGTTGAGATTAGGCTGTCTTCTGACTACTGTCCATGCAACATTGTGTTGCCCATGCAACCTTTTTCTTTAGTTTCCAAAGGCCTTTGACTGCTCCGGGTCACCATGTCTGGATGTTTCCTCGCCCTAATTCTTGTAGGCAACCATGAATATTCCTATTCCATACTGTTTGTTGAGTTCTGACCTCCAAGTCTGTTGCAAGAACCCTTTGAAAGTCCGACACGTCCACAGTCCTTAGAAGGGTATCTGCATAGCAAGTGGAAAAGAGTATTTTTGGAACTGCCGCTAGCACTGTGTGAAAGAAAAGGTGCTCCCATTCTTGTGTGCTCCCCATGTGCCCAAGCTGTCAGACTGGATCTGCCTCTAGCGGGTGAGTGATCTCAAAAGGAAAAGGTGCTGGGGAAAGTTATCACGCAAGTTGTGTAAACAACATGCAAGATGGCTTGAGTGGTACCCAAAAGCTTACTCAAATTTTGAGCAGACTCAAATGGGGGCTTATAATGTACTAATTTCCATGCATTTGTCTCTGGATTCAACATATAAGCACAATGCAAGTGGCTTTGACTTCAGGATGAGCCTGCGGGGTCATTTCCTCCAGCTGTCCCTAAACTTCAGATGCCTCTTTGCTGTCCATTTCCATTCTCCACCCCTTTGGGATTCCTCCACTGAGCACAGAGTACAATAGAAACATCTGCCTTTTCCACCTCACCTCCATTTCAGAAACTGTATTTCACTTCCACAGTAACTTTGGTCAAGTGTAAACTAATTACTTCTCTTTTTTTAAAAATTTTTTTCTTTTCTTTTTTAAGTGGAGATCTTTGGGATACAGAAATAAAAAATGGAGTGTCAGGAGAAATTGGTTTTACTGCTCTGTTTAGTTGTTCTGGCTGAGAGGCCTGAGTCTCCAGACAATGGTATAATGTGCCTTCATGAGTTGCCTGATGCTAACACTCATGAGTGTGTTTCATAGTGATTAACCAGACCTTCCATCATGCTGAAGAATGTTAATTTAAACAACAACAACCTAAGTCCTGTATACCTCCCTGAATATCCCTCAGTGATTTGAAACTTCCAGCTGCAGCTGTATAAATTACCAGCTCTGGACTGGAAAGATTTAGGATGTGGCAGTATAGCTGCTTCCTGGAGTGCTCCAGAAAGTACACGTGCCAAGACTGGACTTGGGAGCAGCAGCTTTTGTAATGATACTGTCACCATGCCTTCTTGTGTAGGAGGAGTGTTCTGAGACTTTAGTTTTAAAAGAACTTAGCACATGTCCTTTAAAGTGGCTTTTGTCACCCTCAAGTTCTGTCGTCGCATGTCACTGTGCAGCTGCTGCCTGTGCCACACTTCCCAAAGTTCCTGTTGCGCCGTGTGGGTCACTGCCAAAGGTGCCAGCCCAGCACAGCTGGTTCCTGCTCTCTGGGAAGAGCCTCCCAGGGAGGGTGCAGTTGCTGATGTTTACAGTGCTCAGCAGCATGTCCACTATGCCGCATGGTAGCCTAAAAAGAGAGGGGGGGAGGGAAGGGAAGGTGTCAGTTCTAGGTCAGCTGCCTTTAAAATTTATGCCTGCCTACTGCAATGCAAGCAAAATAGGAGCAGAAGGAATGCATTCTTTTGCTGCCTAGGATATCGGCTCAGGACCCAGAGGGTGGGTAGGTTGAGCAAGTGCAAGGCAGCAGGAAACAATGGTAAAGCAAAGTAGCTCACGTCAGCATGGGAGAGCGGTGTGGGAGCAGTTCAACTATTGTCAATTGCTGCGTTAAGGGTGAACAAAATAGGATGTTGCAACTCTGCACGGGTGTTATCAGTGTTACTAATATTCTGAACCTAGCAAGGTTAGAGCTGGTGCAATAAAAATTCCATAAAATGGCATTGATTTTGCAATGTTGTTTTGCCATGGCAACTACAGTGACAAGAACTGAGTGTATGCTATACACAAGATGTAACCGTGGAAAAACACCTCTTCCTTTGATAATTATGAATATTTTTCACTTTACTTGCTTACCTCTTCTTTCTTAAGGTGAACACCTTTCTTAAGGTGTTCTTAAGGTAATTATTTACACTTTTTTCCCATCTCCTCTTCCTATAAAACTCCTTTCTGATGTATTTTCATGTTATAAAGACAGCCCCATCTACCTGTCTTTGTCTACTGCAGGTGAAAATTATGGTCTAATTTATCTTTTTTTTTTTGAGTGATGAATAGCAATGGGTACATTGCCATTGATTACTTGGTTACGACGTCTTCAGAAATAAAAAGTCTTGTCTGTTTTTTTTCCATTGTTATTGGCTAGATTAGCAAGATGCTACCTATGTAACAAGTCCTGTTCCCCTTTATTTTAAGGAGTCTCCTCTGGAAGTTGAAGTCTAGCTCTGCATTTCTGTTTCTGTTTAGCTTCCATGGAGTGACCCCCACCATGACTATTTAATGACAATTTATGTTGTTTTTCTACTAAGAGATGGGTAAACACAAACCAAGTCCTTGGTAGCAAACTGCTTTTATTGTGATTAATTCAATGTATGAGATTGTCATATTCAGTTAACTCATATGCATTAACTCTTAACTGTAAATTAGGATAGACGATATGGTGGAGCCAACTCAGTGACTCAGCTTGCTGCTAAAGGCAGGGGACAGTCTCAGACATTAGACATCTTTGATCCCTTTCATTCAAAGTATTTAGTTGGCACTTGCACTCCCTGTCTCTTTTTAGAGCTTACCTATAAACTGAATATTCAAAATAATGTCCTTCCTAAAAAACACAGTCTGTGTTATCTTTGCAGTGCAGGTAAATAGCAGTCCTTACCCCTCTAGTTCAGTACAGAGCTCTATATTCTGCTTTGCTTGGTTACTAATGATGTGTATACACTTCACAAACACTACAGCTGTAAATAATTCTTACATATCCTTATCAGAACTGTCTCTACCATAGCTGTTTTTAGAGGAAAAACAAACAGAATGGGTAAAAGCTCTGTGTGTTATGAAGACGTTGGCTTATAGATGAACGAGCAGGGAGCACAAGGGGGTATAAGTTAGCACGATTGTGCAGCATGGCTGAAAATACTACATTGTGTTACTACTTTCTAGCCCCTAGTTCTTGTTTTGTTTAAAGTGACCCAAAGCTTAGTTGATCTGGTCTTTAAGGAAAATCTGAAATGCTGCAAAAAGTTTTCTAGTTGCATAATAAGGTAAGGAGGAAAAAGAAGAGTCTAAATCCTTTGGGCAAGGAGGGTATTAACCTGAATTGGATATGGCCCAATTACTGAATCAATGCTTTACCAAAGGCCTTTGATAAGGGATGATACACCATTATCTAATGGAAGTGAGGTTGCATTAACAACCTGATGTTGACTTCTAAGTGAAAGTTGTCTTGCTATATGTGTCACATGTGTCACTGTGTAAGCAGGTCTAGGTGACATTGTGAGTTGGTGTCACTCAGCTGGAATCAAACTTATAGGAGCCAAGTGTAAGTTGTGCACTGGGGCACCAAGGAGAAGAGCTTCTGTTCTCAGCTGTGTGATGAGCCACTCACTGCAGCAGAGGAGCAGGTAGGTGAGACTTGCTGGCTGAAGGATGGGTGACATTTAAATGCTCAATAAAGATCTTTTGTTAAAGGCAGGGGAGCACTGAAAACAAGTTAAAAATCTTAGAAACTTTTCCCCTTCTAATGTTTTTGATTTTCTCTAAAACATTGGAAGTATGGGGAGAGAAAATTGGTGAAGATACACTGATGTCCACAGTGCTCGCTTCCTAAGTGAAACTGAGAACTTTATCAGGGACGTGCCCAGAGTCTCATACTTGATTTAAACTTGCTTCAGACTTGTAAAGAAGCTTCCTTCCAGGCTATGATTGCAGGGACTATTTAGACTTGGTAAGTCTTTCTGTGTGATTGGGAGATTAGTCCCTAGGATCATTTCACATGCCTCCCTGCAACCTCAGGTGATATATTTAAGATATTTAAGATATTGGTGATGACAGGTCTTTTCCTGCCTTACTGTAGTACAGTGTAATTTTTGTGGCTTCACATCTAATCTTGTTGAGTGTCCCTTGTGGTTTGTGATGGACAGAGTGATGACTTGTTGAGGCGGAGCATGTGAAGTTCTTGACTAGGGATCTAGTACAGGATTGTCTGTGAGTAGGCGGGACTGGATGATGATGTGGCCTCCCTACATGACTTCATTATCAGCTTAAAGAGATCTATGACAGGGCTGTTATTCCCACTTTTCTTACTTCCTGTGGCATGCCAGTTTGTGAGTCTTAATGTTTTCTTTGCACAGGCCAGTTCAGCATTTCAAGTCTTAGTTGACTGAGAAATAATAATTTTTTTCTTTCTCAAAGCCTAAGCTTTCATTTGGGTTGGTGAGGTGCTGTGGCTTATTCTGTGGCTGGCTGGAGCAGACCCATTGGCAGTGATGCTGTGGGACTGGACTGCACACGGGGCCTTCCTCAGTCAGACACTGGGGATTGATCCAGTGTATGTGATCAGTGTATGTGATGTAATTCTGGCTGGGAGCTGGGTACAAAACAGGGCTGTACTCCTGAAATAGTTCCCATAAGGGGGATTTTCCATGCCTGCTGTTGGTGTTCAGCTTTGCTGTGAAGTCTTCAGTACCTGTTCTTTCAGTAATTTATAGAGAGGTGTGGAAGGAAATACAAACTGGTCTTTATTTTACCCAGCAGCAGAGTGGGAAATCCATTAGACAGAAAACCATTGTGAAGTGTGGTGGTAATTAAAGCTGTTTTCACTCATTCTGCTACCTAAAGTACTTCAGTCACATATGTGAATAACAGATTTGGTGCTAGTTTAAAAAGCAAAGGATTAAGTAAAGAGGTGCTATATAAAAAATTCAGTAAGGGTGACTGCACAAGATAAGCATTAGATCTCTTATTGAATAGTTCCAGTGAAGAATTTTATAAGTACATGTTCTAATAAAGTTTCTAAGCCTCAGTCATCTGTTTTTAGGATGCCCACTGTCACCTAGCAGAGGCAGTGTTTATAAGCAAAATGGAAAAAGCCATCTAATTCTAAGGAGCATGTAGCAAACTTGCATGTGAGATGAATCTCTCAAAAACTGGGCTGGATGGTTGAGAGAACGCATAAAGAATGGAAAAGGTGACATGTGGAAGGTATCTTTCAGCTTTTTACCGGCTAGGCTAGTGGTTTAATGCCTTAGAAAGCCTCGAGCAACCCAGAGAGGTAGCACGGGCAATCTGGCACTTTAGTAGCTCTAAAATCGGTACCTGAATCAGCTGCAGAGCAAATACCACCAGCAGAAGCAAAGAGGGAGAAATACAGCTCCCTGCTCGCTCAATTTCCTCCAGTTAGAAGCTTTCAAATGAGACAGACGACAAGATGTTCACAGAAAGGGTAGCAGAGCCGGGAGGCGGCGGGGCCTCCCTCGATCGTCTCTTGTATCCAGAGAAGGGGAAAGGGGAGGACTGGGGGCGGACCCGGGGTGAGCGGCCAGTGAGACACTGCTAAAGAGTCTGAGTTACATTTGGGTTTGCCCACGCTTGGAACAAAGGGGTCCAGAGCACATGGCAGAGGCAAGTGTCTTTGGGAGGGGGAAGGGAAACTCAGAACAGGCCGCAACAGTGACAGAAACTTCTCTCAGCAAAATCCATAACAACAGGTGACACCCAGCTAAAGTTTAAAACTTTGTTGCAGAATATGGGTGAGTAATCCGTGTAATATAATAGGCAGTTTGTAGCTGCTTGCCATGTGACATAAGGGAGTACTGTAGTTAAAAGAACTGCAATTATGTAACACACAGCCTTGGGAAATAGGAAGGGCAGAGCCAGTATTTCCCAGGTAAAGCTTAAGATAAAATCAGTGAGATGTCCTAATTTAATTACCTTCTGAACTTCAAGAGCAGAATTAACAACAGTATACAAAGTGATTCTGAAACATGAAAGTTTCATAATTGTGCCTGAATCTGTAAGCCAGTATTACTGCCATTTCTTAAGCTATAATTTTGCAATCAGACCTGCATGGGTCAGTGCTTTCTGTAGGCTCTCCCACTCTTCCAGTGGGGTCTGCAGGGTGGACGATCCTCTAATCACAACTGTCTTACTAGGCCAGGCGTGATACTCCAGAACCTTTGATTTTAGGACCCATCCTGGGTAGAAATTAAACCACTGAAGTCTGCACTGGGTTGTCATAATCTCCAGACATTTTCCGAAGCATCCCTGTAAAAGTATCTTGTCTGTCTTTTTAATAATTAGCTTTGTTCTCTAATGTAAATTTTTAATGTTAAGTGTTTTCACATTGAATTGAACACTGTTTTTTGGAGTGACAGAGCTTATATTAGATTGTTTCATTCCTGGGGCTTTTTTTAGGTTTTTTGTGAAGTTCTTTTGTGTGTTTGTTTAGTAGCCATTAACATAAAACAATTGTTATAAAATTACTATTTAAAAGCAAATCTTGGTATCTGTTTTATTATTTAAAACTATGTAGGGGGAATAAATGAGCATAAAGAATGACAAATATCTTTCATGTGGGTTAAACAAAGGAATGTGAGAAACTCCTTGTTCTCATTTAAAAATCAGGCATGTTTGAGGCATACCAGTAATTCTCATTACAAAAATCACTAATAGTTTTGTGAGCTAAGTGAACTTGAGCACTTCCAATAGCTTGTTTCCTTGTGACTTGTCATCGTCAGACATTCTCATATGGTTTGCTGTAGTATTTGTGGCATTTTTGGTTGGTGTAAACAATCTTATCTGCACTTGCCTCTCCAGTAAAGGTAATGGTCCAACTTGGAATTGGATCTGCCAAGCTGTATGCCTTAACTCAGCTGCAAGTTAGTGGGCTCTTCCAGCTGTCTGCTGAGCCGCAGGGAGCCAGAGCACAGATTACTTTGCTCTTTTCCTCCTTTGCCTCACTTAAAGCTCCTTTTTTTACAGTGGTGGAGACACATTTGTTTAAAGATGTCTTCAGAAATTATGCTGCTACACTGACTTGAACTTAGGTGCACAGTATTTCCATTGACAAAAAGAAAAGTAGCACTTATTTCTTTTGAAGAGCTGAATATCTTGCATGTTTTTGAGGTGATTTTGGCAGTTGTTTTCCAAATGCATGTGTTTTGAGAGGACTGCCTCTGTTATTTAGAACTTTTCAAGCTGGGCAGATTACTTACATGACTGCATTTTTGAGTTTATTTAAATTGTTTGTGATATGTCATTCAAAATAACCCAATTTTGAAAACGAGTCTGCTAGTGTTACCTAATTTTGAGAGAGTTTGCTACAAACTGGACAATTTATTGTGCATTTTAATGGCATTTAAAAATTTTGATAAGAGCAGAAAGGGGAAGATTGGAAATAAAAGTGCTGGTGTACTGGTTCTGTAAGTACATTAGCAGGTAGGTAAACTGAATGTATGTTTTCCTGACTGAACTATGGCTCAACAAATGCTTAATGGGCTGATGAGCTTATAGTATGAAGAACTAAAACTGTGTATTTAACAAATGGCCTTCTGGCCCCAAGTCTTTGACCCTTCAGGTGAACTCTTTCCAATCACACATTTAGAAGATAATTTCTGTAGCCTACAAAACTGCCAAACCTTTTGGAAGATTGCATTATTGTCAAAGCATTGTCAGGTTACTTCTTAACAACACAGTTGTACTGTAAAAAACAGTCTTTCAAAAATAGTTTGTTTTTCTTGATGAAGCACAAGCTAGTTGTTTATCTTGTGTGGAAGTATGTGATTTCCTTTTTTTTTTTTTTCACTCTTCTATTATAAAAACCCCAGGCCTCGATCATACTGTTTTCCAGTGTGTATGAATATGTGTGTGAACTAAGTGTAACAAGGTAAGACAAAACAATTTCCATGCTGCCATTAGCCCTCCTTTTTGTAGGTGGTTAACAAAAAAATTATCCTGAAAACCTAACACTAATGTCAAGTATTGTTCACAGAAATGGATTTATGCAGGAAATCTCGGTAGCTAGTTAAGAAAATAGGTAGAATTGTAAAGCACATGAAAAGTGAAATAGTAATGTCATATATAGATGTTGGTTTTAAATAAACCTTTTAAAGTGCTGAACAGCACTTTATCTTGACAACATTATTTCTTAAAGTAATTGGGTTTAACTTACTGTATTTTGCTTCATATTAATTGATCAGTCACTATTGAATGGTGAGGCTGGGGCTGCTTTCTGTGTAAATCCTCTCAAGGATAGTTACTGAACTCCAGAAACTTTCAGAAGACATTTGGTAACTGTGGTGGAGTTGTATCTTGCTTGATTATGAACAGAAAAGAAATCTTGAAGGCTGAGAGCCTCTGCTATCTAAACTTTTGAGGACTATTTTAAAGGAAGGGGAGCTTTGAGTGCTGGGGTCAGGAGAGGTGGGACATATCCCTTGCCATCAGTATGGCAGAATCCAGATTTCACTGTCATCTGCCTTTCTACTAAAGGCAGAAGAAATCTGTTGGAAATAGTCTGATTCCAGATAAAAATCCTGCTTTTGGCCTCAGTGCCTAGCAGGTATAAGCATTACTATTTAAACACTGACAGCATGTTTGTCTGACTTCTGATGCAAAAATTAAAGTGAAGTTGAGAAGTGAAGTGGGTAAATGTAAAGAATTGTCTATTTGTGAATTTGCAGTTGTTGAATGACAACTGTAAGAGGGTGTAACAATCAACACCCCCAAGCCCATTGTAGTGGGTTGACCCAGTCTTGGTGCCAGGTGGCCACCAAAGCCTCTCTCTCATTCCCCTTCACAGCTGGACAGGGGAGAGAAAATACAACAAAGGGTTCATGGTTTTAGATAATAATTGGGAAAGATCACTCACCAGATACCATCATGGGTGGAACAGACTCGAATTAGAGGTATTAACTGAATTTATTGCTAACTAAATTAGAGCACGATAGTGTGAAGTAAAATGAGACCTTAAAACACCTTCCTCCCACCCCTCCCTCCTTCCCAGCTCTGTCTCCTCCACTCCCAGTGGTGCAGGGAGACAGAGAACGGGGGTATGGTCAGTTCATCACATGTCATTCCTGCTGCTGCTCAGGGAGAGGCGTCCTTCCCTGCTCCAGTGTGGTGTCTCCCCCATGGGAGACAGTTTTCCATGAACTTCTCCAATGTGAATCCATCCCATACAACAGTTCTCTATGAACTGCTGCAATTGTGGGTCATTCTTCCGCAGGGGCAGTCCTTCAGCCACAGCCTGCTATTCTGTGGGCTTCTCTCTCCACGGGTTGACAGCCTCCTCCTCCTCAGGCATCCACCTGCTCCAGCATGGGTCTCTTCCACGGGCTGCAGGTGGATCTCTGCATCCCCAGGGACCTCCATGGGCTGCAGGGGCACAGCTGCCTCGCCATGGTCTGCACCACGGGCTGCAGGGAACCTCAGCTCTGGCACCTGGAACACCTCCTGTTCCTCCTTCTCCCCTGACCTGGGTGTCTGCAGGGCTCTTCCTCTCACATATTCTCCTTCTGCTCTTCTCTGGTGGCAATTACAACTGCACAAAAGTTGAGTGTTTTTTCTTCTTCTTCTTATATCTGTTATCACAGAGCTGTTATCACCATTTCTAATTGGCCTAGCCTTGGCCAGCTGCACATCCATCTTTGGGGCTACCAATGATTGGCTCTGCTGGACACTGAGGAAGCTTCTCACAGCCTCTCACAGAAGCCACCCTGTAGCCCCCCAACTACCAAAGCTTGGCTATGCAAACCAAATACACAGATATTAAATGGCAATTAATTTAGTGACAGAATCTACACAGAATTTTCTGGATTTTTAAGAGCTTGTTTTGAAGCAGATTTCTTGTTTAACTTTAGTCTTGGTCAGCATGTTGAGTTAGCCAGTCTGAGTTCCAGTAATGCGAGGGTGGGAAAACTGAGTGGCAGTGAAATCAGTAAACTACTTTTCTTACCAAGTAACCAGTTAAATGTAATGTGATTATTTTTATTCAGTGTTTAGTGAATGAATATAGTGAATATACTTGTTGAAAAACTGAGCCATACACTGCACAAAGGTTTCTGTAGGCTTTGGCAGAATTTTATTATAACCACTGCATGAAGTACTTTCAGTTTGCCATGCTTTTTCTCTTGACAAACTGCTCTCATGTGTCTGGAACTGAAAGAATACTGGTTTAAAAGGATAATTTATTGTAATCAGTCTAACAATTTAATACAATGGTTATTTATAAAGTAAACATTTTTCAGTGGTTCCTCCCCAGCACCAGTTATGGCTGAATTGCTTGGCTGTCACAGTTGAGCACTCTGAAGTACCTGGTGTTCAGGACAGGGTTGGATTTATGTGTGTTTGATATCATCCATAGTTGGCTTATGGGGCAAGGTGATAATAACATTTATAACTTGCCTCTAACCATAAAATCCTTTCTCTCATGTGATCGCTAGTGTCAAAAGCAAGAGGGCTTCTCATGTTTCCATTGGTAAAGAAAGAGGATGCCCCCTACTTCTTGTTTTGTCACCACCTTTATCAGCATAGCGTGCTGAAGCAAACATTGTAACATGAATACAGGATGTGTGAAAATGGTCAGCATGAAGGCAGTGACATTGAATTGGGAAATGCTGATGCTGGAGGATGATATTTCTAGAAAATGTGAACTTAAAAGAGACTTGCAGAGGGAATATTTTCCAAATATGAAATTGATGGTGGTTTCAGATATTCAGAGACACAGGACAGAAGTTCAACTAGGAAAACAAGTGGGTAGCAAAATGAGAATGGAGACGAGGTAGATCAGATGAACTCTAACAGAGGCAGGCTTGTCTGTGTTGCATCTTGAAATGAAGGGTGAGTGTTGTGGCTAAAAACTCCTGTGAAATAGCAGTGAATAGGATGTACTTGTAGAAGTGGAAATAAGGGTGAAATTGTTTTTCTGGACTGTTCAGGTGAAGATAAATGAGAAGATGATAGTAGGGGGATATGAGGAGAGAGACGCATTACCATCTAGCTCTCTAAGCCTGCCGCTGACTTAGCCTGGAGGAGATGCAGGAGGGCTGCTAGAGAAAGGGAGCTGGTTATTAAGGTGTGCTGCAGCCTGAAAAAATAAATAAATACTACCAATAAAGGTGATTACAGTGTGAAGATTGCACGGGGTATTGGGAGAATTCATATGGTAAAGTGAGACAATGAGTGGGTATGGGAGAGACACTGTCAAATGTGCTGGGATTTTTATAAGGTATTTTTTAGAGGGAATGAGGCAAGGGAAGAGCTGATGAGTGCTTGATTGTGGAGCAAAAATCAGTATTCATATAAGCATACTTCTTTGAAAAGTTTTACATCAGCAGGAGGTACTGCATGCAAAGTGGATGTGCTGGATAATTTTTGTGGGTTAATGATATTACCACTGGTACTATGACATTCCATGATCCTGGTGTGGAAACAGTTGATTCATCAGAGTGGGATTTGCATACTAACATTGCTAATTATTGTATTTAAAAGGAGTATGCTGAGATATTGGTACCTTTTCTTCTTCCCACATACCTTAGAAATACTTCTTTGTTAGAATTTTTTTCCCCAATAATACATGTTGCAAAGCTGAACTTCTTCACATATCATTGGTTTGGACTTTAAGTGGAGATGGTGATAAAAATTAATTTAAGCATCTCTTGTTTATTCATATTTACCCCTTAACTGTAATGGTTAACCACAGCACAGTTTATTGAGATAATACTTTATGGCACGGAAGTACCTGGTTTATATGTAGAGATTGCAAAATCATATTGTTGTGCATAACAGCCCAGCTATAAATTAGACCCAAGGATAGTGGGATGTGGCCAGCTAATACTCCCTGATCTGTATTTCACATATGGTGTTCTGTTAGCCTTTTCTCTTTTTTTACCACTCTGTTTCCTGAAAATCTTTCCCAAAACACTTTACAATAGTCTTTATTTTATTGACAAAAATCCATATTTCTGTTTTGGTCTGTTTTCTGCAGGCAGAATCATAAAATCTTTATCAAGTGAAAATGGCCTTTAGCAATCTGACATCAAAGGCTGTACTACTGTATGATGAATGGATTAAAGATGCCGGTGAGTCATTTAAATCTAAAACGTACTAACTCCCAATAATTTTGAATAGCAATGTGTAGCTATGCTAGGTGTGCTGTTTATCAACTTTAAAGTAGCTTTGTCTTCTTATGAATATTTTTAAGATTTGTCAGGTTACTTATTAACATGGCAGTCTAGTTTCTGCATTTTAAAAGAGGAAATTAACAAAACTCAGGCAGTTTATGGACACAAACTCGGAGTAAATAAAGTGCAGACAGTGATTCTCCTGTGAGTGTCTCTGGCTTGCCGGAATATATCATTTGAGTTTTTCCTATGGTGCTGAATATATAGTTTTAACTCTTTTTCATTACCAAACAATTGCATTTTATCAGTTAATTAATGCAGGCACATGGTGTCACTGTATTTTGCTTTTGCGAAATGAAAAAAACCCCCAAAAACCCAAGCCCTGTTAAGTTTCAGTATTTTGAAATTAGTCCTCACAGTAGTTAACTCTGTCACAGTGGTATTTTGAAAAGGGATGTTAATCTCTTGTTGCAATTAGTAAGGGATATTAATCACACTTTGCTTTTATGTTGCCACTCTGTTATTCTGTATGCTTACCAAAAGCTGATAGAGAAGACCTCGATTTTGGGGTTAAGACCCATCAATTGCAGTGTTTCTCACTGTGGTAGAGAGATAGTGACAAGGATTAGCTAATTCCTGGAAAAAAATTGAAAAGTGGTTAAGGTGTGATAGATAAAATTACTGATTTATCTTTTCCAGCATAGCTGAGCACCACTTTTCTTGTTCTGTTGAAGCACAGCACACAAGTGAGAAGGGAGTTCAATCAGTATGACTCATGGGGGTGAAGTGGATTGGGGTGGAGCAAGCATTTCTGCTGCAGTGTCCATGACGGCAGAACTTGAGTTCTTTGTCTCCATGCCCAACAGTGCTTGCATTTGGCATTTTGTATCATAGTGTTAGTGGTGGAACATGATTTTCTCAGGATCAGGCAGGAAGAACATCAGGAAAGGTTTGGTGGGAGCAGGGCAAGGCTGGATGCAGACAAAACAGTCAGTTGTAAAGAGCTGGTGGTTCTCTTGCAGTACAAAGGAGCAGATTCCTCATGCTGTGGGTCACACAGTCCTCCTTGGTCTGTGGGCAGCAGCACTGGCACATTACAAGCTGTGAGCAGCATTATAATGTGGTCTCCTCCTCAATCTGTTTTTACCCTTCCAGTGGCTGTTAACCACATCAGAGGGTCTCATGGGTGAAAGGTTGCTTGAATGCTGTGGGTTGAAAATTCGCTGACTTGAAACATTTGGCTATGAATTAAACACTGACAAAAATAACAGTACTATAACTTTACCCTTAAAATACAGCAGCAAACCATGAAGGCAATAGTTTACTGAGTCAGTAGTTAAGTTTGGGATCATTCTGAACCAAATCTTCCAAAAGTCAGTACAAAAAAATATTAAAAGAAAAATTACATGAGGTTTGTATCAGTTTACCTGCTTATGGAGAAATATGGCAGTCTTTGGTGAGCTGGGACTCTGATGAACCACAGAAGGATGCAGTGGAATCATGGTGATGCTCAGATGAAACACCTGCTAGCCTCATCTGCAGGGAAAAGGAGTGGGGTGTGCTTGGAAGGAGGTGCCTCTGCAATATGGCTCTCTGGGATAACTGTGGAGTAACTTACAACACTTGCTTGTCGTATTACAACTTTTTTGTTGTATGAAAGCGTGTGCTTTGTCATGCTGTAAAGGCAGAAAATCATGTCACTCGTGATTCTGTGTCTCCTTTTCATTATATGTAAAAAACTGATGCAGAAAGAAGTTAAACCTTGTTATCTATGGGTTAAGCCTTGTTACATAGTCAGTATGGATTTGAGGTGAATGGACTCTGAAACATGACTGGTGACAGAAAAACCTAGACCATCAAGAATTAAATACTTTTCTGTAGCTGTTTTAGTAGGTACTGGAGACATCTGATTTCTTTTTTTTCTCCCCCCTATTCCCTCTAGATCCAAGGCTGGAAGGCTGGCCACTCATGTCTTCACCTTTTCCAACAACTTTTATCATTGGAACCTATGTTTATTTTGTCACTTCCTTGGGACCCAAACTCATGGAAAATAAAAAACCTTTTGAACTCAGGCAGATCATGACGTTTTACAATTTTAGTGTGGTAGCCCTCTCTTTATATATGACTTATGAAGTAAGTACTGTGTTTGTAAAGTATTTATGTATTTCATGTCTTTAACAACTAACTTTTAATAAATTTATTAATGTAACTCCCACACTGCAATTCTCAAAAAAATATTATTGTCATGGCAGTAATTACATTCTTCCAAGCTGTATGCTAAATTAGTTATTCTTTGAAAAAGGGAATAACTCTTACCTAGAAAGAGAGAATGTGAAACATTTTGTGTCATTATATATAATTTTAAAAGTTTGAAGTTTTCATAATTTGAATTCTTTGTACTGCAGCAGGTAAAGCAGACAATATGCTTTTCTTAGTATTTTGTAATTGTTTCTGTCCTACTAGGTGATAGTGTGACCACCTGCCCTTAAGGAGCAACAGCTCATGTTTCAAATGCTGTATAGAGTATGTCTGCTGTGAAATAGTCCTCAGTTAGATCTGCCTTTTAAATGACAGAAATCAATGGCAGATGTTAACAAAATCTAATTCAAGGCATTTTTGTCCTTTAAACATACAAACAAAAACCCTCTAAACAAAAAACCTCCAACATCTGCCCCCTGCTTTCCCCCTGAAGCCCAAATTATGAATATCTTTAACACAGATTTTCCCCACAGCCCCAAAATAGCAAATTCTCTTTATTCTGAAAGCAACGTTGAGATTTTGCTGCTGTTGGGCTTTACTTGTTTGTTGGGGCTTGGTCAGCTTTGGTGGGGTTTTTTGAAGTGTAGCTATTTGTTGATGGTATTGTGTGGATGACAGCCTTACACGTTTGCTTGGTAAAGCGTCCATATTCTAGTACTGACCCTCTGTGTGACTCTCAGGCTATGTGGCTATTTCAGGTTTGGCAAACTAGTAATAAAAAGCTGTCAGATTATTGTGCCAAATTGACAGGGTATGTTCCTGTCAGCTTGATTTGCATTAATCCTATCATGAGTTACAGTGAGCTACCTGACATTTCTTCTAACCTCTCTAAAGGCACTACAGGAGCAGCTACTTTGTGTCATGACTGCTGTTCAGAAATTGGTGGGCAAGATGAATGCTTTTGCTATTTAGTCAATTTTTTTTTAAATTGCCAAACTTCTTTTTGGAATTTGGTTCCAGGTTTGGTTTTGGTTATAGACCTCAGAAACAAACAAACAAACAAGCCCCACCAAAAAACCCACAAAGAAACAATCAAAGAAAAAAATTAAACTTCTGTTAGTGTCTGACACTACCACAGTATTCAATAAGTCTGCTGTCAAGACTTCCATGTTACAATTTCATGAAAGAGTGCATGGACAGAGTGTAAATGATTGAATTTCTGCTATTATCTGGTGGTAAGCAAGAAGATGATTCTTTCCTTTTTTGGAACCAAGTCACTTGGTGGGTATTTTAGTACTGTACAGTCTTGCTGGTGTTCCAAAAAAACCATCTTTTTTTTAAGCAATCAGTTCCTTTAGGAAGTTAAAAGGACTAAAGCCCTGCTTCTGTTAGGAGAGGTGAAGCTCTTACCATGCATGAGTGGACAGTGATGATGAGAAGCACTTTGTAAAGATACAAAATACAGATGTCATAGTGGCTGGCAGTAGAATAAGCCAAGCATAATACTAATACTGTTGCTCCTGTCCAAACTTTAATATATTCCAAGAGAAAAGATTAAATTATATTTGGTACATATAATCCTTTGGTCATATGTGTGCTCTCAGTTGTAGCTTCTCATCACTCGTATGAGTGGAAAACTTATCGAACCATGCAGTTTAAGTAAGCAGAATTTTAGAAATTATGGTACTAAATATATATTGTGCATATTGATCTGTACCTTGTCTTTAATGATAATTAGCAATGGCTTTCTGTTGTGCTGGTTTTGCTAGAGTATTAAGATGGTGTGTTGTATTCTTTTTAGTATTAAGATAGCTGTGATAGCAATTTTCAAAAGAATTATATTTGGTTTTGTGGTCTGATTTACACAGTAAGTTGTTTTTAACACTGGTTTTAAGATGCATTTGTTTCTTCTCTTCAGTTACTAATGCTGAAATAATGGGTGTAGGAAAAAACTCTTGTCTATGGGTGGGGTGCTGGAATTACAAATTCATTAATCTGCAACAGCAAAGGATTTTGTGGTAGCTATCCTGCACAGAGGTAGATGATTGACAACGTTAACTGATTTAAGGTGTTTTTAATATTGTTTTTCCCCTCCTGCTTAGTGATTGCAAAAGTAATCCAAAATTAACGAATTTTTCAAAAGATGTAAAGTTAATCTTTGCCCTTTCCTTTTTCTTTCCTCCAGTTTCTTATGTCAGGCTGGGCCACAGGATACTCATTCCGGTGTGATATCGTTGACTACTCGAGGTCACCGACAGCTCTAAGAGTAAGTTGACAAAGACGAATTGTTATCATAGAACCATAGAATGGTTTGGGTTGGAAGTGACCTTGGAGATCACCTAGTTCCAACATCCCTGATATGAGCAAGGACACCTTCCACTAGACCAGGTCGTTTAAAGTAGTGTGTTATACATTTACTTTATTTTTAGAAATGCATTTTGAACAGCCTGCTTTTTGAATGCACTGTTGTAGAGTGGAGTGCACTACACGGAAATGCCCTCTTGCATAATGTAGAGCATGTGAGTTAACTGGAGGGATGGGTTGATTCATTGGTTGGGATAAAGAAAGAGGCAAGGAATTCATTGGCTTGTTCTTGTTGGTTTAAAAATTCCTTCAAGTTTAAAAATTGTTTTGTGTTTTTAAAGAAAAAACAAACTGTACATTTAAATATTTCTGTCAACCTTGGAATATCACTTGCCCCAGTAATTTTCTTTATATAGATACTTATTTGTCCTGCTCAGTTTTGTTTATGACTTTTATGATTTGACAATTTGAATTTTACTCTTGCAGATGGTGCGAACTTGTTGGCTTTACTTCTTTTCCAAGTTCATTGAATTATTAGACACTGTAAGTATTTGTAGCCTAATAAAAGAGGTGGTTCTGTTTCCTTTTCACAGTAGAAGAACTGGTGCTGTTCAGGGCTGAGGATATAAGTTGCTTTTTATTTAGTCCTTCAAGCTTCAATTATTAGAATGCCATCAGGGTGTTTACCCCTATTATCTCTTTGTATCTTATTGTCTTGTTACACTGTTCTTCCTTCATTATCAGGAAAAATGTTAATGAGGGAAGACATCTTTAAATATTTAGGAAGTCTGGATAACTTGTCTGTTTAACAGCTGAGTACACTAATCTGTTATGCTATGGCAATGCTTGTCTCAACACTGCAGATAAAAATCAGTTGATTATTCTGAATATTTTTTTCACATCATCTTCAGATTTTATCTTCCCCATTCGTATCAGCAGCAGCTCTGAATGCAAGACAAAATTGCCATAACTACTTGCTCTAAATTCATGAGATTGCCTTAAGTGTCATGACTATAGAGATGTCTGATGTCAGGCTGGCTGTCTAACCTGTTTCAAAGAAAGTCTGAGCAGCAATGCATTGAAGCAGAATGCAGACCTCGCTCACCAGCAGCCGCCGTGTACCTTTCTCTCTTAGCAAGACTGGCACAAAATAGGATTGACTGAGATATTTTCAAACCAGCTTCTGGGTGTTGGAATCAGCAGTTCTATTTGCCCTATTGTTTGGGGCACAACAGTGTTAGTTCAGGAGCTGACTCATGAGCATTGAGGATGTTCTACATCCTCTGAGCAAAGCCGGCCATCTGACTTTCATCTGCAGATGTTCATGATTCAACACTGGAAGATCTTACTTACTAAACCAAATTGAATGGTAATGGAAGTGTCAGGAATGCTAAAGCTGGAAAATCCTGACGAGTTTATTCCTCTATTTGCCTTTATTCCCTACAGGTTACAGTGCTCCCTTTAAATTAGTCCTGAGCCTGATTTTTTTTTTAAATTTGTTTTGTTTGAATACAGACAATTAGGTACCTGTTTCTCATCAGCTTTTTTGTTTCATTGCAGAAGTAACTTCTTAGCTGTATTTAAATCAGCTGATTCCAAATGTTTTCTCTGGCATACCAGACTTCTCTTCTTCTGTGTTTGTTTGCTTGCCATCTGATACTACCCTTTCCATGACCTGACTTCTCCTTACAGTTTTCTTGCTGTCTTCCCTTAACACTTCCCTTGATGCCTGTCCTTTAAAATGTGGCCTGTCAATATCAATTAAGAATACCTACCTATATGCTGTACAATTTTGATGTTTTCCAATGGTAGCTAAGTCAGAGTTCATAATATAGTGCTATTTCTCTAACATAGTATTTTCTACTGTTAGTCCCTCAGTTAATTTTCTTAAAGGGCCTTTCCTTAATAGTTCAGGGGACTTAAAATCTGGTGCTTGTAGAGACTTCTTAATCCAAGCAAGTCCATCTTACACTGTTACACCTACTACTGCACATGTAGGTGATGGCTTAACCTTTGATATTTGGTTTCAGAACTTGCCTTGGCTTTTGAGATTTCACAGGTGGATTTTACATACTGGTTTTAAGTTTTTTTGAAAACTAGTTTGCATAGCCAGACACTCACTCAGTTTTCCTTCTTCTTCCAACACTGTAACTGCGAAGAACTTTTATATGTATAGTAGTGAGCAACCAGCACTGATGCATACAGTTTTCTTTAAGTATGTTGGGCTTGATTATCTTCTGTAACATTCTGTTCATTAAAAATCTGTTTCAGATATTTTTTGTGCTGCGTAAGAAAAACAACCAAGTTACATTCCTGCATGTCTTTCATCATTCCATCATGCCATGGACCTGGTGGTTTGGAGTCAAATTTGCTGCAGGTAGTGGATAGAGAGTGGAGTTTAAGTTGAATGTATCTTCTGGTAGTGAAAGTTTACCCATGGTAGACAAAAAAAAGAAGAAGAAACAGAATTTAAAACCTTGGAAACATCAGTGGTTTTAAATTTAGATTTCTGCAGTATTTTATGGAACAACTGAGATCACCATAATTATTTAAATGGGTGGGGATTACTCATTTTTCCTATTTGACAGCATTTTGTGCAGTGTTGATTTCTTATGGGGGAAAGAGGTGCAGAGAAGAGAGTTGTGTACAAGCAAAAAACATTATTAGATGAAAAAGAGAAGTGATGGCAAAATCATAACTGCTAGGGGAGATAGATGAAGCAAATAACTCTGTTGAAACTACTTCAAAACCATTTATCTCCCTGAAATGTTAGAACTGAGTTGGAGGGGAGGACTGCATTCATTTTTTTTTTCCTGTTTGAGAATTATTCAGCCTTTGTTGCAGTTATTTTTACTGGCTTTAGGTAGCATGTGTGGGATTTATTTACATCTAATACTTCAGCTTTCACAAAACTACACAAATATTTTTCTGGACCTTCTTTATTAAAGAAACATATTTGAATTGTTTTCAATTTAAATTCTTTGACCACTATCAGCTTACCTTCACTTTCTCCTTTCCTGCTTGGTGTGTCTATGCATGCATTTTCCTATGCTATATTATCAGTGTGCATCGCTAAAAAAGACAACTTACCATGAGAATAGTCTGAAAAGCACAGAGTAGAGAAATGCACAGTCATTTATTAATCCATTTTTGGGACAGCTTAGGCTTTTTTAGGAGTTTCTACTGAAAAATAGCAGGGTTTTGTACACGTTTATTTACTTTTCCTGGAAACATGTTTTGTGGGGTTTTTTTGCTTGTTTGTTTTTGGTTTTGTTTTTTTTTTGGTCCCAGAAAATTGGTGATGAATTGATGAAGCAGTTGTTCCATTGCTTTTCAATCTGATCTGTTAATGTCTGTTTTATGAATACAAAAATAAGACTTGGAAGCACTCCAGAAAATTTGTAGCTCTTTTGAGCCTTTCCAGTGTGCAGCTTTTCCTTGTATATAAACGGATATACTTCTGTTGTATTTGTTGAGCTTCTGTTATTAGGAAAGTGGTGGATTGATTATGTATTTCTCAAATCTTGCTGAGCAACTGGTATTAATAATAAAACTGAATGGTTGTCTCAGCATACACCCCAGTGTGCTTATAGGTCTGCAAAAGGGAACCTGCAGCAAATAGCAGTCCCTTCTCTTCAACCTTGAAAATTTTCCACTTATAGGTGATTAACTTTCTGCTTTTTATCTGGACGTTGGATCAGTATACCAGCTACAGGCTTCTGATTTGGCATCAGATTCAAATTTCCCGTGTGATAATTTGACAAATACTTTCAGCAAAGTGTGCAACAATTGTTTTGTGCTCTGCTAGTAATAGTCCCTCATGTTTATGCAGAGCTGTGTTTATTCCAAAAACTCTATTGCTTATCTTTACACTTATCTTTCCAAATACTGTTGTTCGATAAATTTAAATTTTTTTCCAAGAATTTTGGTCCTGCTGATGTTTACCTTGTATTCAGTTTCATCAGTCCTTTTCCTTCTAAATAGAAGCATCTGTCAAGTTTTCAACCTGTCTGTAAAAAAACCAACAGGTTTGGATGGAGATGCTGGTTTTTCCCTGCTCTGATACAAATAGAGAATTATAAAATGGTGCTTAGTACAGTGTTGCTTTTTGGAGCATATTTTTGTACTGTTGAGTAGGTTCTTTTTTCCTCTGCTTTACTATTTATTTTTTCTTCTGAATATTCACTGTGCAAGCCAAAAAAAGTATGTATATTTGAACTGTAAGAACATTCAAATTATTTTTAAAAATACAAATAGCTAAGTTTCAAAGAAAGTTTGCAATCACAGCGGGAGGAGTTATGCCCTCTCAAGCTGGAAGATTAGTGTGAACTACTAAAAACACAAAATATGTTTTATTTTTAATTGGAATGATTCTAAATGGGAAAATGGCACTCTTTTCTCTCACTAAATGTCTCCTTTTATGTAATCTTGTTTTCTTTCTGATGATCATTGTTTTCATATTCATGTTTCTTTTAAAAATACTTTGCTATCTGCTGCATCTTGGATCCCTTTTACCTCTTAATTTCTCGCATTCATTAAAATAAAACTCCTCTGAGCAGGATCATGTAGCTCCATGGTTAATCTCATGGAAAAGGAAATGTTTCCTTACTTATCTCTGAAGTGCTCATGTGTTACCAGTTTCAGTCATAAATTTATGCCAAAGTGGGTCCTATTTAAGTTCGCCTTTCACTGTAAGTATGTTTTGAGACTGACAATGAATTTGTGAGACCTTTGCTTAATTCATGATTACAAAAACTTTCTGTTTGAAACTGTATTTCATTCCTTGGGAATCTGGAAATCTCTATTGAGAAGAGAGTTATTATTCCCTACAACTTTTTGAAGTTCATCATTATGTCCAGAAATGAGGCAGAACCCAGAATGCTTTCTACTAAATTTTCTGTGTCTCCATCAAATATGTGTTTTAATAAAAAATAATAAAAAAATGAACCCGAAGAACAAAAAAATTCATGAAAATGTTTTTACAGGTAATTAGATCAGCTGGGTTTTACTGCTGTTTTGGAAATGCTTAGATAAACCTTTTCTGAGACAGGAAACTGATATGATCTGTCAGAACTGGTATCAACCCAATTCAGGTAAAATACCTTGAGGGTTAGTCAAAGTAAGGTTTTGTGGTATGTGTTTTTCTTACCCTGGCTCCAAACAATCAGCTAGGACCTGAGTGGCTTTTAAAATACCTGCTGTAATACTACTACTATGTGTTATTTTTCTGCAGGTGGTTTAGGAACATTTCATGCTTTGCTGAACTGTATTGTGCATGTTGTTATGTACACTTATTACGGAATCTGTTCTTTGGGACCAGCCTATCATAAATATTTGTGGTGGAAAAAATACATGACAACTATACAACTTGTGAGTAACTGCTTTTCACATATGCGCCTCTCAAAAATCTGATTGTAGCTAACATTGATTCAATGTCCTTTTAGTTATGCTCATTTTAAGATTTATTCATTATTTAATTGAGGATAACAAAAGATGTGAGGTCTCCACAGTGATACACTTAAATGTCCTGACTTCAGCATTCACTATAATCACAGATTTAGACACATAAGCTTTTCAGTTATGCAGTACTTAGGAAAATATATTTGCAAAACTCATTGCTTGTATAAAAATTATTAAAATATAAATTTACACTACGAAAATATAATTAACGTACAGAATACACATGTAATTAGTAACTACATGTAACATGTAGTAAGGAAAATTACTTCTCCAGAATTTGATGTCTGTTATTTCACAGAAAATGTTTCTGTTTAGAAAATTTACCTCTCTCCAACCCAGAGCATTAAAAACCACTCTTGCAGTATATTAAGTGTTTTATCAGCTTTAGGTCACTTTCAAAAGGTTACTCCTCTGGGTGCTTTTTCATGCCCATCTCTTTTAATAGATGGATTTTCAAAATTCACCTTCTGGCTAAACAATTGGCTTATCATGAGCAAGGATGCTGATGGAGGAGGGAAAGGAGCACCCTGTCTGCTTGCACCAGGACTGGTGTTAGCAGAATAGTTCATGTAACACATGCAACTCTGAACAATGTAGCTTGAATATTTATAACTCAGTCTTTTTGACATGGAGGCACTACCAGTGGACTATTAACTTGGAGTTCATGTGGAGTGTCTTTTTGTCACATGCTAGTGTGCAGGGAAGGTGGGAATTCTTGTTCCCCAACCCTGTAATGGTTGCTTGCCTTTTTTTTTCCATGGCTAATTTTTCTAAAGGAGCTTCCTATCTGTCACTGGACAAACACTGTCTGCTTCCTTCCTTTTTATCTGAACTGGCCTGGGTAGAATCCCATTCTCCTACTACGAGTTTATTAGTTTGTCCCAGAGCTCTCTTCCTTTATTATGTAAACCTGTTCTTCAGTGGAATAATATTCTGGGGAGATGGGCTATAAAGGTGCATCTGTGTCATATTAAGAAGTTAAATGTGTCCCTGTTGCTCCCTGCTTTCCTTCCACTCCCCCACTATCTGTTTTTCAGCATATGAGCTATGCTGAATTATTTCAAACTTGTGTAGTAAGTTTGTAATTTATTTTAAAAGTACTTATTTTCTTCACCTTTTTCCTCCAGGTCCAGTTTATTATGATTACAGTCCATATAGGACAAATCTACATCATGGATGATTGTCCGTACCAGTATCCAATTTTCATGTTTATTATTTGGCTTTATGGCTCTATGTTTTTAGTCTTGTTTCTCCACTTCTGGTACCACGCTTACACGAAGGGACAAAGACTGCCAAAAATGGCAAGAAATGGCATCAGCAAAGATCAGTGAAACAAATTCTTGTCTCTAAAACCAAAAAAGTGTATATGTCAAAGGGGAAACTTGCACTACTTGACAATCAAGATGTTTAGGTGCGCACACTACATGGTGTATATTTTGTATGTTTTCTTCCAAATCAGAATTTGTATTTTTACCATAAGTTATTTGGGATTCAGAACATGGGAGTGGGGAAAGACTGTGCATCTCTGGTTACAGAAAAAAAAAAAGCACAAAAAAAAAGATAATTGGAAAAACTAAAATGTGTATGACAAGTACTGAGTACTTTGAACACTAAGGGGGATACAATTACTTCACTTTAAATGTTGTAAGTTGCTAAGACTGTTAGCTGCATTTTATTTTAAGAATGACTCTTCAGTAAGTACTGTTTATAGAATTTAAGGCATATTAATATAGTTAATACATAAACATTGTTACATCTGTTTATAAACTATATTACTTTAAAGGAAGGATTGTATGTTAATCTGTCAAGACATAGCGCTTCATTTGAAGATCACAGATTTTTGGATATACTGTCTTTTACTAAAAGATCTTAATTCATTTCATGTTCTACTCAGTTGAACATTATCATAAATGTTGGAAAGCTACTAATATGGGGATTATCTGAATTTTTTTGTAGCATAGTGATCAAAACATCTTACTGATTTGTTCGCTGTAGTAGCCAAATATACTTATTCAATGTATCTATGGATATACTTTATATTGGTAGCCTGTGCTGTTTGTGAAGGGGGCGAGGGGGACTATGGAATCTTTCGATTCAATAGCCAAAATCTTAGTACTCAAATAAAATGTAAAGAAAAATTTTTTTTTTGTGTTAAGCTTAAATGTAACCTACCATGATTGTACTATGCTCTACTTTCTTCCATTTCCATTATCTATTGAAATACATGCCTAGAAAGAGTTTGTGTCATTTTGGTTTTTTTATTATTATGGCTTGTTTTTATCAGCTCAAGGTTAAAGTTACTCCAGTTACCTTGTCTGGAACCAAGCAAAAAGATATGTGACATTCTCTGAGCTTCTGAAAGTGGGGCAGGCAGTGGTGACTGGGCATGGCTCCAGTCTGTGTAGAATTAACCAGTATGTTGTTTTCCAAGGTTAGGCAGATTGTTAGGGTCACATTTGCGTAGAAATCAAAGGAACTAGCTATTTGTAATTTGCATTTGTACTGCATGAATTTATTAAGGAACTGGTGCATGCAAGAGACCTGGAAATGAGGAATTAAAAGTGTTTAGATTAATGTTACCATTAAAGGTACTGTTTTCGACAACTCCAAAGAAAAGAAACTTGCATTATTTGCTTTTTACTTAATCTGACCTGTGGGATTTTCAAGTACCCAAAGCTTTGGCAGATTTTAGTAGCCTCCCTGTTGCACAATTCCAAGAGAGTAAGCTTTGTTACCTGAACACTTTTATTTTACTGACACTTACGGTGCATTGTAAATGCTAAAGGAATGTAAACTTTAGGTTAGATGTGAGTTGCAAATGTTTTCTTTTGAGATTACATCAAGTTTTCTTTATAAAGCAAATTAATAATAATTTATATTTTATCTATTCACTATTTAATCCCTGTAGATGTCAGCACTCATGGCAGCTTGAAAGTAGATCTCAGAAAGTACTAGGATGACTTGAGATCTAAATTGCAACCGCTGAACTTAAGATGCTTGATCCTAGCTAGAATCATCAGTGCTGAGTTCACGGCTCCCTGGCAGTGCATGTGGAGAGGTGCTTTATCACAAGATCCTAAACAGCTGTGATGTTGCTCAGGGACCACACCTTTTTTCAGTGGGAAATGCAGTCCATCACTGACTCAAATTCTCAAGTCCAGCCAGCCTCTGCCCCATATGTAAGCCCTTAGCTTCCAGTGTTAGGGGGGCTTTCCTTAAGGACAAAGACCCTATTGATGTTTTTTCGAATAGCAGGAAAGGATTTGCCAGTTTTATATTTGAAATGTTTTCTCTTTTTTTATGTATGTATATATATATGTGTGTATATATATATATGTAGATATATAATTATTTGTTACATAAGTATTGAAGAAGGAAGTGGGACAATTTGGTTCTTGTAGGCCTTCTTGAGCCTGCACATTCAAAAATGTGTTTGGGAATGCTGTAATAGCTAGTCTGTAGTGAAAACTGGGTAATAGTACCCTCTGGTTCTTGTGCAAGGAAGCAGGCACTAATCTGTGCAGATAATTTCTGTGCTGGCAAGGGAAGTCCTAGTTCTGATCTCTGATTTTGCAATCATACCTCCTTCCCAGTCCCATAAATATGGATGGAGAAATGCATCCTGCAGCTGAGTGTGAAGGGACTTGTTTGTTGGTTGTTGAGCTTGATCTGCAACTGATTTTTCAAATTCACTTGGGCTTAAGTGGGAGCTGAAACTATGCACAGTCAAAACTAAGGAGTGCTGCATGTGGGCAGGTGCTGAACAGAAAGGAGCCTGGAAAACTTCCAATTCCAGCAGTTGTACACTAGCCAACAGCTTCCAGAGTCAGTTTTTTGAGATTAAGAACTAATAAACAGGAGCAGAAACTACAGATGCTAATCATTCTGTGGGCTGTCAGCAAGTGCCGTGTCAGATTCCCGCTGCATAATTTCTTGCACAGTGGTTTAGTTTTCTGTGAGTTATGAAGCATTTGGAGAAAGAGAAGGCAGCGTTTCCCTGGCTTGTATAGATGCAGCCTAAGAGGATGCATATAGTTTAAGCGTGCCAATGACATCAGCTCAAAACAAATCCTGTCCTCCTACACACAATGTGAGAATCACACAATGTTTATCTGAACCTAAAAACTCTGCATCTCACATACTTATGTGTATACTTTTGAGTTAGGCTAGAAAGAGGGGTGCAACACTCAGCTAAGTCATCCATGTTATGGTGAATGTTGTCTGACAAATGAGGTTGACATTTTGTTTTCCTTATACCTGGCGGAGAAGAAACACTGATGTTACCAGCCACTCCTCTCCTATGAGAGGCCTAAAAATTGACAGAGATAGTTCATCTGTAATGGGTATCAAAGGAGTTTCAGTTACATCCCTGCCAGTGCAGGATAGTTAACCCTGTATCAAAATCTCCTACCTTAAAATGGAGGTTTCCTATTTACTTTCCAAATCACCTTTTCTTTAAAATGCTCATAAAAAGCTAATATACAACAACTCAATGAGTTCTATGGCACCAGCATCAACCCCTGTCTTCTGTAGGGATAAGATCAAATGTAATTGCAAGTAATTATCATCCCACACGCTGCCTGAATTCAGAATAAAACTCTTGAACAAAAAATTTGCTTGGAAACAATTTAAAAGATTGAAAACTGAGGGTTTGGAGGGTTTTTTTAGTCTGATTTTTTGTTCTATTTGTTTCATTAATGCCAAGGCCGTATTCTCTTTATTGGGGCAGCAGTTCACTGGCCAGTGTTTTCCTGACATGGTTTAACCTGTTGCCACACACAGAATCACCGAATGGGTCAGGCTGGAAGGGACTACAGTGGGTCATTTGGTCCAACCTCCCTTCTCAAGCAGGCATCCCAGTGCAGAATTGAGTCCGCATGGTTCTGGAGTATATCCATGAGGGAGACTACACAACCTCTCTGGGCAATCTGTTCCAGTGCACAGTACCCACACAGTACAGAAGTTCTTCCCCATGTTGAGGGGGAACTCCTGTGCAGCAGTTTTCTGCCCGTTGTCTCTTGTCCCACTGCTCCGCACCACGGAGTAGAGCCTGCCTGCTGGCACGGTCTCGTCGGGATTCACCCGCACGGACACTGCGGCCCGCAGGCCGCGGCGGATCCGCCCCCTCCGCCCGCCCACGCAGCGCCAACAGCGCCGCCCTCACGCCCGGCCCCCGGTGCGCGCCCCACAGCGGCTGCCCTCGGCCCAAGCCCCGCCCCACCAATCAAGGGCGGTGTGGGCCGGTCACGTGCCACGTCCGCCACCCAATGGGTGAAGGCGGCGGCGCCCAGCGTGGATTCAAACGCAGCGCGGAGCCGGCGGGGCCGTGCCCAATGGAGCCGCGGCTGGTGGGGCCCGGGCCGTACCGCGCTACCCGCCTGGTGAGTACCGCCGGCACCGCCGCCCGCCCTCGCCTCCGTCGCCCGCCCTCGCCTCCGTCGCCGGCGGCCACTCGGTGTCGGGCCTCTTGGGTACCGGCCGGTGCTCCCAAGCCGCCTCTCTGCGGGGCAGGGGCGCCCGGGGCTGGCGCCGCGAAGAGCCCGGCCGGGCGGAGCGGCAGGTTCAGCCTTTTGTCCCGGTAAAACCTAAGGGAGGCTAAAGACGTATCCGTAGATCCGCAGGTAGTATGGGGCTCTAAATATTTCAGCCTCCTAAACTTGGTGTTTGTTTTCGGGTCTCGACAGTTTAAATCCTGGGCTTAGGTTTCGATGTTCTTGTAAGGCAGACGGTCAAAAAGAGTGTAGTTCTGCTTGCGGAGTTGGCTGCGTTCTGATCGCGCTGCGGAAGGAAAACATGGGAGAAGTGCTCCCGTAATGATTTGCTTTGTTCTCCTTCCCCAGTGGAACGAGATAATCGAGCTCTTCCGTGCTGGGATGCCCTTACGGAAGCATCGCTGTCGTTTCAAGAGCTACGAGCGCTGCTTCAAAGCCTCGGAGGCAGTGGACTGTTTGCATGAGCTACTTGGCTCTAACCAAAACTTTGGCCCAGAAGTGACTCGTGATCAAACGGTTAAGCTGCTTAAAAAATTCCTGAAAAATCATGTTATCGAAGATATTAAAGGAAGGTGGGGCAAAGAGGACTTTGAAGACGATGGCCATTTATATCGGTAAGCCTGTATAGGGTGATAGAAAAATTTTGGTTTTTTGGAAACAGGGTGTAAAAACTCTTGCTCACGTCTTACAAGTATTTTTGTATAATGTCTCTGAAAAGGTGTTGACATGTTTTTCCCTCTTTCTTTTAAAGACTTTAATTTTCTTAGTAACGGGTAACTGTCATGATTTAATGTTTGACTTCAGTTTTCTTGTCTGTTTTGAAATATCTTTGGAGGTCACTTCTATTCAGTTACATTCTTTGAATATCAACAAAAGCTTTTGCAGCTTTCACAAGGTGTCGAGTTCTGGTTGCTGATGGCAGGCATCAGGTTTGTTGGTACTGGAAACGTGCATATCAAGACATATAGGTGGAAGTGAGAATGCCATTGATCATCCGGCTCCAGTTGTCCTCCTTCTCTCCCAACTCCCTGACTGTTTTGGTTGCTGTCTCCACTTCTTCTGAGAGAAGAGAAAGGCCCTCTGAATCTAAGACATTTATAATGTAATTTTTTTTATGCTTCTTGGTTTGTAGATGGACAAGAGACAAAGCTTATTTGCTTATCCTCAAGGATGGTTGCTTAATTATCCCTGTTTAGCATCTCAACTGATGGCTTGTTAACTGGGGAGAAGAAATTTCTTTGTAATAAATGCTTAGTATTACTGGACTGGATTCTTTGACCTCTTGTGACCTCAGTTAAGATTTGGGTGTCCAGAGTCTGCAGGTTCTGAATTTGTACTGTCTTATAGTGTCCTGTTTGGTGCAAAAGTATTATAAAGATGACCATTACTTTAAGTATGGAACTGTAACTTTTTTCATGGTGAGCCTTCTTTTGAGGAAATGGGAGTTCTCTTCATGCAAATCATTACGGAAAATAGGTTAGCGATAAGTTTATGCTTCTACTTATTATAGCTATTATTATATATGTAAATTTTACATATTAATTTTTAGGTGATGATTTCTTAATATTCTTTTTGGGAAAATAGATATTACTGAGTTCCCACTTGCTATGTATGAAGTCAATTTTTCATTTTGCTTTATTGCTCTTTTGCTCTTTTTTTCTGGGCATTAACTCTTGTCAGAAGATTTAATATGGGTTTTGATAACTGCTGGTGTTATGCTATATTTCTTTGGATTGGTTTGGCCATGTTTGTGTGGCTGTGGGGTTTTTCGTTTATTTTACATTTGCATGAGTATATATTCAAATTATTTTGATCTTTCATTTCTTTGTATTTGCAGTCATGACTTTACTGAGCTGCAGGCTGTGGAAGAAAGGCTGGGTGAAATATTTATGTTCTTTTTATTTTCCAGGTGGTCTATGTAATGATCTGCTATTGGACAAGAGAACTCTTTTGTTATATATTTTGTTGTGATGTTCTTTCTCCCCCTCCCAATGAAAAGATAACTAAATTACTAGTTGAAACTTTTCTATTAAAACTGCATACTTTTCATGCATCTTGAACTGGAGCTAGCTTTTTCCTCACTGGGCTTGGTGCATAAATAAGCTATGTACGTTACTCACGGCTTTAAGTATCAAAACATGCTTCTCTCCTATTTAAGGAGCTAAACATTTGTTTTTCAGCCTGTTTTATTCATGTATCCAATGTCCTGGCAGCTCCCTCTGGTGGACTTTCCTAATACTATGTGTAAAATACAGTGTTTTTTCTCCTCATCGTGCTGATGGAGGTAGTGGTGCGAGTCAGTTCTACTGACGGTGCTTACTCTGGAAATACTGACATGGTTCATACCTTCTGTATAAATTTGTATTAATAGACTGTGGTTCACAGTTGTGTCATTCATTAACTTCACATGTAAGTATAGCTGTCTGCTCTTTTTGTCCACAGAATATGCAAAAGAAATGTTGCCAAAAGTTGATTTGCGTGAGAGTATTTGGCAAGTATTAAATGTGAAGATGCGATCTAATGTGGCTTCTAAATATAGTAAAGACTTAACTGTGTGTCCTGACTTACTGGCTCAGTTGAGTCTACAGTAATGAATGAGAAGTTACAGTTTTGGAAGCTGTTGGGCTTTACACTTTTTTTTTTTTTAATCTAAGCCATTCTATTAAAAGCAAAAGGGTTAGTACTCTTGCAGTGATAGCAATCTTTTGGAAATTCAGCAGTAATACTTGTTATATCATGGACATAAATGTTAGTTGACCTTGTTCTGTATCCTTTGTTCTGGACACACAGAGGTATCTCTATTTCCTCTTTTTATAAACTCCCCAAACTAGTATTGCTGGCTATAATCAATTCTGGTCTTGAGGTGTCAGCCTTGGAGTGCTCCTCAGTTCTTTGCTTTGAGTAATGTTAATCTGTCTCCATCTAGATGTTCCTGTATTACTACCTGAGAAAGGGGAATGTACCTCCTTTTTCTGTTTGTGAGAACTTTTTCTTTTACTGGTTGGTTGCAAATCAGGGCAGCAAATGACAGAAAGCTAAAACTTGTGAAGACCTGGAAAAGAAACAGGAAACTGCTGAGAGTAGTGTAAGGCAAAGGAAAAAGTCTGCAGATATGTGGGTATGTTTTATTTTAATATTTAGCTCTTAAGAAATAATATCTGAAAAATGGTGGAGAACACTCAACAGCTGAACATCTGCCATCTAATCTGGCTTACTTTCAGAAAAACAGAGTAAATCTTGCAGGATTAGTGTGAGGTGCTTGCTGCTAGTTCTGAGAGTTTGTCTGATGGAAGTGATCTCTGTGTTGCAGATGTGCTGTTGAATAGCACTGTGGAATGTGCTCTGTTTGTGTGGTCAAAACAATCAATGTGTTTAACCCATGCAGTGTAACAATAGTGGACTGACCAAACTGCAATATAAATTTAAATTAAAAACTTATTAAGTATTTGAAGTGCCTTTAGAGGACGGGGTGACATTTTGGAGAAACTTGATTTCTCAAGCGTAACTTGCTGGTAGGATATGTATGCATGCTATCCAGCAGTGTACAAGCTCTTGTTGCAAAGTCACAGACATATCTGTCTTTTACTGTCTGATTTAAAAGAGTGAGTGAGGCTTAAGCAGTTCTTTGACACATCAGGAATCTCAGCATCTAAAACCTGGGAGTGAAAGTAGACAAGATTGGATCTGGGCCAGTCTGAAGAGGTGTTGCCATCTGACTGATTTGTCTTACCGATATGCTGTCATTAATTCCTTTGTACATGCTCTGACCTAAAGCTTAGCAGTAATTTGATTCTGGTCAAGCTGGATAGTTTGTTTTCCTTCTTTTCCGCAAGGGCTGGTTTAGGGCTTATTTCTGCTAATTTCTTCAAGGCACTTCTTGAAATGCCTTAAGAAGCCAAATAGTTACCTGCAAAACCAGCTGGAAAAGGACTTCAGAAAAGAACTGCAGAATATGATCTTCACACAGAAAGCATGTAAACACAGAAGAGCCTGGTAATGTGGACAAAACTTTGTGTGGACACTTGCATGCACTCTTAACTAAATCCGAGTGTTAGTCATGCAACTTAACTATGTAGCTTTGCTTTAGGAAATGCATGCTAACAATGCACTTGATGTGGGGGAAGATATACCCGCAGCTTTTTCAGCAGAATCAGCATCTTCTAGTGAAGACCTCTGTCACTGTGTGTAGACAGCAGGTGCTCTATGAGATGCACTGGGATACCAGACATTCACTGTGTCATGGGAAGTACCAAGGACCTGGACTGTTCTGGAGCAGCAAGGAGGCCGAACAAGACACTTCATGATGTTTTACATACCATGTAACACCAGTCTACAGGGAAATAAGTTGGGCTGTGAATGTCCAAAGCATTTGTTGTATTTTTGCATGTGAAGGCTGACGACAGTTTTGCATTGGTAAATAGGGATTAGGTTGGCATTCAGAGATTTTAAAAATGTTCTTTAATTGTAGATTTCCTCCTTCCTCACCACTGAAGTCATATCCAAAGAAACCTTCATGTGGAAAGGAAGTAATTAAATTTCCAGACTGGAATGAACCGAAAGCTGGCACTTCTCAAGAATATATCCCAGTGAAATCCATCACAATGGTAAGGGACCCAGTTTTTATTCCCCCAGACAAAAACGTATTTGGAAAGCAAAACTGAACTAATGACCTCTATGGTGTGTCACAAAATACTTGGTTATAAAATTAAATGCTAAATACTTTTATTTTAAACTTTTGTGAAGTAAAGTTGTTCTTAAAATTTGCTGGAGAAGTAGGCTTTGAGTGTTCTTTCTGCTACACATTGTAATTTCCTGAGCAATCTGGGTTCAGCATGGGTATATTTTCCCATATTTCATTCCAGTTTGCTCAAATTCCAACAGGGCATTTATTATATTACAAGACAAAATAGTCACACTGTAACTTTATTTGGACACTTCATGCATCAGAGTATATTCAGTATTACAGCCTTCCTAGCTGCTATAAGGCTGTTAGTGACTCATATTCCTTTTTCAAAAGGAATATGTTTTGCCTAAGGAGAAGTGGTCCTGATTTTTCAGTTATCCTTTGTAAGCTTGGAAAATCATCCTGCTTCATACTTATCTGGGTTGATTCAGCCTTCATATAGTTGTTGAAAAAACTTGCTGTTATTAGTAAACCAAAATTGTATCAACTCTGGTCACCTAGACAGAGAAAAAGACTAGGCTTCTGGAGTTAGGTATATTCTAAGCCCTTCCTTCAGTATATCTTATATGTGTGTGTTCTCATAATTTGTGAAACTCGGGATTTCTGTGATGATTTTTGCCTTTTTATTACTACCCTTCAGAGCAGGACACTGGCCTTGGATTTCTTGATGAACCATAGTCTATTTGGAAAAGTAGCTCCTACCAGTTTGCTGGACATCTAAGTGTTCTGAATGAATGGTTATTCCATATTAACAATCCAACTATGTGCAAATCGTGTGCACTCCTCATGTACAACACGCTTCTGAAGGGGAGGAACATGGTCCTTAGAACTTCAGTAGTAGGTAGAAGATTAAGATAGAAGAAAAGAGGTGATGCCAAAGACAAGAAAAGAGAATAAAGGATTTTGGATACTGAGCAAGTAGCTGTTGAAGGTGTAATATGTTACAGCCTCCAACTGTGTTTTAAATTTCTATCCAGGCATCCTGGCCTGATAAGAATTAGCAAAACTCTGCCTCTGCATCTGACTCAGATGCAACAGCATAGAGTTTGTCATAGCTCAAAATCTCTTCTGTTGGCAGTTTGGATTAATACAGTGGACTGTAAGTGGAAGAAACTGAGGCAAAGGTATTAGCTTCTTTCTGATACCTCTTTTATAGTTAGGTCTTGCTTCCACTGGAATGCTGAAGTAGGTGGATAGCTGAAAATGGTGGTACCTTTATTTGCTTCATCATCAGTCTGAGCACTTACTGGCTTTGTGTCAACTGATGAGCATGGGTCTGTGTCAGGAAATACTGATGTAGAAGACCACGCTCTTAATTTCAGAGGGTGCTATTTGCTTCCAACTAATGCTAGTCTAGTCTGTCATGGAATGACAGACAATTAGTGCTTGGAGAAATTAAGTGCATTCCTGGAGTACATTTTGTGGTTTGGTTGTGATCACAAGGAATACTTTTAATGTCCTTTAGCACTGCTCTGTAGTGTAAATCAAAGAACTGGAATGATTAGGAGTTTTGCCTTGAGAATGCTGCTGATATAAGCTGCAGTGTATGTCCACCCATTGATACCTTGATGACCATCTTCTAACATCAAACTTGGATGTGAAGGTTGCATAAATGATAGTGGTCTTCTGCATTCTCAGCTTTACTTTACACTGTTATAATGGTGGACTAGATCTGATGGGTGCCCTCAGATGTAGCTACTTGCTTTTACTTTTTTTTATGTAGAGAACTTGTTATTGAACTTAATGTTTAGTAATTTTCAGTATCTGTTGAACAAGGATGAATTGTTTCCAATTTTTTGGTATCTCATCTTAAAATTGTCCAATAACTTTTCCATAAACAGATGTTTAATCTCAAAATGGTAGATGAACTGATCTTAATAATGGATTGAATTTGAATTTAGGATTAAAGGCCATTGACACCTGAACTTTAATGACTATTCTGATACTCATAATATTTATTTCAGCTTTGGACAAGTTATGGAACTGAGAAAAGATGTATATACAAGACTGAGAAAAGTGATTCATTTCTCTGAAACACAAACACTTACTTGCATCCCGAAGACTTTACTGGAATTTAGGAACACTTGCAATGCTATACTATAAGTGTTTTATACTGTTTAACACTTGAAAAGTCACCAGTTAATGAGGAGAGTTTTTTCTGATTTCAGAACTCTGAGATGTGGTACAAGCGACACAGTATAGCTATCGGGGAAGTACCAGCATGCAAACTAGTGTTCCACAGAGAGCTAACACAAACAAATATAGAAGAGATATGGAAATCCATGACTTTGTCACGGTGAGTATACTTGTGAGTCATTTGCTGCTGTAGTAAAACTGTCTACTAGGTAATAGTCTTGTCTGTCTTTCTGGTAATACTTGTAATTTCACCCACTCACTTTTCATCCCTGCCTTCAAAGCTTGGTGTCTAGACTAACTCTACCACTTGTTATTTGGCTAACAAATTCAGCAGGTAAAGTCTGCAAAAAAAAACTTTACTGTGCTTAGTACCTTTTGACTTTTGCTTGCTGTTTTATACAAGTCTTTGTTGTGTGGGCTTTGTCTTGTTTAATCACTTATTTTCACTGTCTCTTTTTCTTGTTGCTATGAAATAGAAGCACTTATGTAGAAGTGCTGTGAAACCTTTCAATGGCGAGTATGATACTTTGTATGAGATAAATGGTTGTGTGTATGTATGAGATAAATGTTGAGATTCAGATATTCTTTACTATATTCAAAAGGAATATCCTATGCAAAGTTAAAGTCATTGCTTTGGACTATTTCTGCAGAGGAAAAAAATAATATACATGAGCTGATACTACAAGCATAGCTGAGGTGTTACTAATGATCACCTTACTGTAAACCTAGCACATTATCTGCATGTAATGAATGCACTCAGTGCTGAGGCAAGCAGCTTCGGTGACAGCATGATGGGCAGCAGAGTGCTTTAGTGCATGTGTACTCCTGGGTTTCCTGAACCAAGGAAACCTGAGAGGAGTGGAGAGAGCCTCTGGTGGTAGCCTGGAGCTCACATGGTAGCAGCTGAAAGGACCTGGGCAGTGGGACCAGGGGCAATGGTCCCATAGAGGGACCGTACATAAAGGCCCCTATAGAGCTCTATCAACCAAAACACCAGGGTGGGCAAACAGAGTTGGCACAGCAGATTGTATGGAAGGGTGCTGAAACCCAGCCAGCTTGATCAGGGAGCAATGGTATTCATCTGGCAGAAAGCCATGGCCTCTCTAAATTTGATAATGGACACTGAGACTCCCAGAGCTCTGTGTTGGAAGAGTATGACTGTGGGAATGGGGAAACTCACAGCTGACCCTGAATTTGTTTGAAACTTTCTGTTCCTGCTGGATGCGCTTAAATCTATGAAGCCCAGTGGAATTCATCCCAGGGTACTGGAAGAGCTGGATGATATTATTGCAGGATCTCTCTCAATTTTTTTCATTTATCTTGGGAGTCTGGAGAGGCCCCAGTTATCTCAGTTTTAAGAAAGCAAAGAACAAAGACCCTGGTAATTACAGGCCTGTCAGTCTCACTTCAGTGCTGGTAAAATTATGGAAAAGGTTGTTCTGGGAGTTAATAAAAAACATTTGAGAGACACACAGTTATTGGTCATAGCCAGCATAGTTTCAGAAGGGGAAAGTACTGCTTAACCAAGTCAGTTTTCTTTATGGCAAGGTCATCCATCTAGTTGACCAAGGGAAGCCAGTTGATGTGGTTGTTTTGGATTTAGCAAAGCTTTTGATACTGTCTCTCACAGTATCCTTTTAGGTGAACTGTCCAGCATACAGCTAGATGAGTCCATAACACTGTTGAGCAACTGGCTCATGGGTCAGGCACAAAGGATTGTAGTAAATATGGTTGTCTCTGGTGAGCAGTCATCAGTGTAGTTCTGCAGAGCTCCATTCTAGGACCAATGCCCTTTCATGTTTTTATAAATGATCTGGATGCAGGAATTGAATGTACACTAAGTTTGCCGATGATACTAGGTTAGAAGGAGCTTTGGACTCCTACAAGGGTAGACACGGTCTGCAGTGAGATCTGGATAGAGCAAAGAGCTGTACAGTCACCAAAAGCTTTGAGGAAGCTGAGCCTCATTGAAGCCTACCATTTCCAGAGAGGCAGCGAGGGGAGATGTGGAAGATCTCTGGTGACCAGCAACAGGACACAAGGAGGTGGAATCAAGTGGTGTCTGGGGAAGTTTAGACTCCACATTAGGAAAAGGTTCTTCACTCAGAGGGTGACTGGGCACTGGAACAGCCTCCCTGGGGAAGTGGTCACAGCACCAAGCCTGACAGAGTTCAAGAAGCATGTTGGCAGTGCTTTTAATTATATGGTATAGTTTTAGGTATTAAAACTACTAAACCTTTTCTAGGTACTAAAAAGAAACTTTTTGAGGGCTATGAAAATCATGAAGGGTTTAGAGGGGAAGACATAAGGAGTGGTTGAGGTTTCCTGATTTCTTTAATCTGGAGAAGAGGAGGCTGAAGGGGACATTGCAGTGCAATCTGTGATGGGAGGTGGAGGAAAAGGAAAATAGAATGGTCTTTTCTCTGTGGTGACCAGTGATGGGACTGAGGGAACAGACTGAAGTTGTGTCAGGAGAGGTTTAGGCTGGATATCAGGAAAAGATTCCTCATCCAGAGGGAGGTTGGGCACTGGAACAGGCTCCTCAGGGAAGTGGCCACAGCACCTAAGACTGACAGAGTTCAGGAAGTATTTGGACAATGCTCTCAGGCACATGGTATAATTTTTGGGGTTGAGCTGTGCAGGGCCAGGATTTGATCTTTGTTGGTCCCTTCCAGTTTATGATATTCTATGAATCTAGGCAGAGAGCAGCAGTTGTACTCAATGATCCTTATGGCTGCCATCCAACTGCAGATATTCTGTATGAAATGGAGGTCTCTTTTTTTTTCCAAATTGTGTCCTAATACTTCATGTTTGCCTTTTCCAGATTAAATGATGTATGAATTATGTGTTTATGTATTTTTGCAGATTACAGAAGGTCTTGGGTTTGGATTCTCTGGATGAAGTGTTAGACACAAAACTTGTGAATTCAAAACATATAGTTCAAAATGTTTACAATGTCAATAAGCAAGGCATTGTCACTTTAGAAGACAAATCAAGTGAGTATTTAAGAAATTTTAATTTAATTTTTCTTATATTGTAATCTACTGGGATTTAAGTATTAGTTCTAGTCTACACTAACCTGTTGTGTCTTTATGCTTTTGTGACCACATCTATAAAAACCAGAGTTTTTACAAAGTAAAATTCTATTGTTCTCCTCTGACATCTCAATAGTAACAGGCAGAGTTTATTCCATATTTATTGTCTTAAACATATTCTGGCTTTAGTAGGGTTGAAAAATGAATATGAAACAGCAGGAACTTTTTACCATTTTATAAATACAGGGTTATTATTCGCTTCAAGGTAACTTTCTCAGCCCTACTCTTTTGGCTGCCTGAACTGGAGTGTTTAAATGAAGAAAAAATGTATTAAAAATTGTGAGAGAACAAAAATGTACATTGAAAGAGTTTTGAGTTTTCAGTCAATGTGTTTTGAAGATAGTACCATATTTAAAACTGTTTTGCACATCAGGGAGAAAATAAAGCGTCTTTCCTGCTCTGATATATCACAGTGTTATTGCTTCCATGTTTTTCATGAGATTTGTAGAGAAATTAAATATGATACTGAAACCTGGTTTGGTTGTGAATGAAACTGCCTTCAGAGCATGTCTGTGTTCATTTTAAAGGCAGTTGGATCATCTCAAAATATTAACTTCCTTCTTGCAGAAATGACAAAACTGAATATATTAGTACTTTTCATCATCTTTGGTACAAAGTAAACACTTCACTGTATAGTACTGGTGAAGGGTGTATCTTGAACTAGGTCGGTCTGATTTTTTTTTTTTTCAGAGTAGGTTAAAGATTTGTGATGTGACCTGTTTTGCTGATTGAGCTGCAAGGGCAGAATGCATAACTGCTTGATAGTACTGAAGGTACTATCTGTATATCTATACTGAAGTATAGATGTAATTCAAGCTAGATACTACATTCAGGTGTAGGCTGCCTCTGGAATCAGTTGATTTACTACGCAGGAGGAACACACTAAAGTGTTTTTAGCTTTGCTTTTGTCTAACGGTTGAATATTTTTCTTTTTTTTTTCTCCTTTTAATTTCTGTTTCTACCCTGTGCAGAAGAACTACCTCACTGGATATTATCTGCAATGAAATGTCTAGCAAATTGTAAGTAAATTCAGAAGGGGAAGAAAGATCCCACAAACAACTCACCCCAGAAAAAATAATTTGAACTGATTGTGTCTTCACCACTTTATTAAATCCTGTTTATATTCACCTTCAGTGTTTTTATGATGATTTTCTAAAACAAAGTTGGAAAAGACCTGTCAGCATGTATTCTCCTTCCTGTGCAGCTTATTTAAATGCAATATATGAAGGTTTAACTATTCTATTAATGTTTTGCCTCTACTATGTATCTTCACTAGACCTATTGGGAATAGATCAGTCCAGTAGTAGATTAATAAAATTTCACTTATTTTGAAGAATGAATCCTTTTTGTTAAAATTTTTTTTCCTCTAATGATCCATTTTAATGGGCTGGATTAGAAAATACTGATCTGCTTGGTGGCTGAAAATAAATGTTCTCTTTCTCTTTTTTTGGTCCTTTTTGTTTTGTTTTGTTTGCTCTTTGTAGGGCCCAGCTGCTCAGATCTGAAGCAGCCTACATACTCAGGGTTTGAAAGAGATGTCTTCAAAACTATAGTGGACTACTTTGGCCAGATGAAAGAACCTCTTCTCCCATTTCATTTTTTTGATATTTTTGTTAGTGTGTTAGGTGAGTAGTTTGGGATGGGATGAAAAAATATTCTTTAGAGTTAATTTCCTGGAGTTATTTTACCTCACTTAAATACTATCACATCTGAATTCTTTAGGACCTGTCCTTTCCATTCTACAAAGAAAATAGTTTAATATTTAAACTTATTTCATATCACACAGTGGTTTTATTTTTGTATCTTTTTGATCACATTAGTTCAAAAGTCTTCCATTGCTTGTCTTTATAATATTAAAGGCCTCTCTTCATTACTCAGCATCTAACAGATGGATTTTAACAGATTTTTCTTTTTTTACAAATGCTTAAATGTCTTAAAAACTCTCATAAACTTTTAGAAATTGCTTGACTGAAGTCTAGATTAGAAAGGATTAGGGAATAAGCACTGTTTTTAACCCTGGGAATATGACATTTAAAGGGAATTGAAATGCTTTGTTGCTTAAATTTAGAAATGACATTAACTAATGTGGTGCTTTAAAGAAGGAATGGTTTAGTTATTAACTATAACTTTTCAGAGGTTCGCACTGTATTAAAATCAACAATTTTGGCCCTATAGGTGGCTTACTGAAAGACAGTAAATAGGAAAATATTTGGTTACATTTTACGTAATTTCAAAAAGAACGATTAAGTTGAAAAGTAAGCATACTTTTGTAGCATCCTAGTTTTTTGACCTTCTTTCTGTGTGAACAACACTGTTTTCAGTAAACTATTGAGATGAGAAAGGAATACAAAATAACACTTCTCTTTCCGGAATTTAATATTTTTGTACTTTGTGTGTTGTCAATCTTGCTTCATAACCAATATGTTCCTTTTCTGACTTTTTCTTAGACAACTCTTGTTGATATATTTAAAACTTATTCCTCTGCTTTCATACTCTATTTCTGTTTGCATTTCCAGTGTTTTTCACATCTTTCAGGTTTTACTAATTTTATTTCACAGTATTTCCTAAATGTAAAATCAGAAGAAAGATTTAATGCCAGCGTGTATGAAATCACATGAAAATCAATGAAAATTGTGCAATGTTTCAAGAAGTCAAGCATTAGTTTTGTGGTGTCTTTGAAAAAAATGCAATGTTGATATGGAATCAGTCCTTACTCTTCTAAACAGATGCATTAAATATGCTTGCCAAATCTTCCTTTGAAGTTAGAAAAAGCTTTACTATGAAAATTAACTTCAGTGCTTTATCCCTCTCCTTGGAATACTGTCTCTTTTGACTGCCTTACTTACTACCCCACACTTCTTTTTCGATAAGAAAGAGTTTATACTTTTTACACTGTGGTGTTGACCAAAATGGCGGATGAGGGGATAGCAGTGGATACTGTTTATGTTGCAAGTAGTACGACACTGTCTTCCATTGCATCCTTATAGGAAACCTGAGGAAGTACAGGTTGGGTAAGTGGGTAGTGAGGTAAACTCAGAAATCAGTGCAGTTGCTGGGCTCAGGGGTTTGTGATTTGTGGCACAAAGTCTGGCTGGATGTCAGTCAGTGGGGAGCAGCCCAGGGCTGGTAGTGTGGCCAGTAATGATTAATACTTCATTAATGACCAGGATGGTGGCACATTCTGTCCTAAACAAGGGCATAGTGTCCTAAACAAACATGCAGATAATTCAAAATAGGGAAGATGCAGAGTGACCTTGACTGGCTGCAGAAATGGGTAAAATTGGAATCTTATAAATTCAGAAAAGGGGAAATATCAAGTCCTCTCCTGGGGAGGAATTACCTCATGCACCTGTAAATGCTGCTGGTGACTGATTTGAAAGCAACTTTGCTGAGAAGGACTTGGAAGCCCTGGTGGGCACTAATGTGACCACGAGCCATGAGTGTGTCCTTGAGGCAAAGAATAACAGCAGCATCCATAACTGCATAAAGCGCATTGCTGGTAGGTCAAGAGATGTTTCCTCACCACTAGTCAGCGAGTCCAGTGAAACAAATCAAAATTACTAAAGTCTTGGAACATGTGTCATATGGGAAGAGACTGGAGAGGAGAAGGCTCAGGGGGAATCGAAGTAGTCTGTATAGATGATTGATATGGGTGGAATAAAGAAGAAGGAGCCAGACTTCTGTTGTTGGTACCCAATGGCAGGGCAATAGGCAATGAGCAGGAACAGAAGTACAGGAAACCTCATTTTGTAAAGGGGAATAGCATTCTAATTGGAAGTAGATCAAACAGTGGAAGTAGTTGACCAGAGAGGCTGTGGAAGCTCTGTCTTTGGAGCTATTCAAAACTTGACAGGACATAGTCCTGGGCGTCTTCCTGTAGATGAACCTGCTTTGAGCTTGTGAAGAGGTCTATATAATCTCCAGAGATCTCTTCCAACTTCTGTAGTCCTCTGGAAAAAAAAAAAGTCTGTTTTCTTCCTTGTTCCTTTTCTAACAGAAATTACTGCTATATTTCAGTCATGCAGATATTTTGTTTCCTGACTTTTGTTCTGATACTAGAGCTGTTTAGAAAAAATTGTAATAGATGCTTCCTTAGCTGAGCCTTATAAGCCTAAAATAAGATGATATTTTGATGATGAGACCTTCCTATAGGTGCCTAAGCTACTATCACATTCTACTGTGCCTGTCCAGTCTTCAAATATCTCTGTCTGCTGGAGTGTTTTCTCAAGAGCCTGTAAGCAGAGTTAGGCATAGATTTAATGTCTGTAGGTGTGAGTGACATGTTAGTATCGTCATAGCCACCACTGATGCATAAGTACACTTTCTTTCCTTCTGATTGTTGCCACAGACTGAACATTTTATTTAATATGTTTGCTATATCTGTGCATACCATTCAGTTGTGTTTAGTGCTGAGATAATAAAAGAGCAAAGGATAAAACAAAATGTTGTAATTTTTCGTGTACTCTAATATCTAGAGTTGTTGGTTATGGCTATCAATATCTTCCAGTGCATCAGAAGAAAATCTTCTAAAAACTTAAACAAGCCACCCAGACCTAGTAGTCCAGTTCTAGGGATATCTTTCTAGTCTCTTTGGGGAGTAGAGTTCTAAGGCAATCTTGAGTGAGTAAGAAGGGAATTTTGGGACTTAGATTTAGAAATATTATGTTAAATGTTATGGAAATATATAATTGAGAAGTGTTGCCCAACCTTCTGATCTCATATAAACCAGGACTGCTGCAAAAACCCAGCAAGGCTGTAGAAGCTCTTCAGATATCTTGTCTCCTGCTGCCACCAGAAAATAGGAAAAGACTACAGCTGTTGGTGAGAATGATGACAAGAATTAGCCTGAACCAGGATTTGCCACCTCTTTCTGAATCAGCAAGGACCAGAACTTTGGTACGTGTAAGTGTAAGGTAAAAGGTCCAGACAGGCTTTTGGAGTAGCACAGGTTAACAATTCTTACTGGAGAGTATGAACAAAATGCAGTTTGCTTATTTAAGGAACTGGTTTGTCTATCCCAGCTATGTGGAAACCTAATCTGAATTTGAATAAAGTGTGATTTCATGGTAATTTGTGAGCACACAAAGAACTTGCCAGAATTTAGAGGTTTCCTTATCTTTCAAAGTTAAATCACCACTGATTTCACTATTGATTAGGAAAAAACCATAAACAAGCAACCCCCCCCCAAACAGCAAAATCAACAACAACAAAAAGTAGATGAGGTCTCTGGTGTTCTTTATCACTGCAGACAGTGTGAATGAAAAAGACTGCCTGTTTCAGTCATAGCTAGAAATACAGAGCTGCATGTTCTGATTTACCTGTTTTCAGCCATTCAAAAAAATTAAAATCCCAACCGTTTACTTAAGTAGTTATTTTTTCTCATCACACACAGAGGTCTCTTCAAATAAGCTGTAGTTTTTCTGTAGGACCATATGTAGATATATCACTGATGCTTGCAACACCACCTTATTACAGAGTTATTAGGCATAACCTAACAATTCCAACTAGCTAAGAACATGGGTTTTTTTTTTTTTGTTTGTTTGTTTGTTTTTGTTTTGTTTTTTTTTGGTTAATTTTAGTCTTTGAAAATTAAGTGCAATGGGAAACTAAGCTGCAGAGCCATTCTGTAAAAACCGTATAGTAGCATGCACAAATCTAAATTTGCTCCACAGCAATTAACTTTTTAGTTAACTCTGAATAGCATTTGATTAAAATAATTAAATTTTTTACTTCACAGTTTATAATTTAATTAACTGTAAATGGTCTTTTGTTAAAATAATTGTTGTAATTGAAATGTTGTTTTCAGAAGTGAATACTTACAGTCCGAGTATTTTGTACTAAGTTTTAATTCAGCAATGTAGTCTATGGTATGTGACAGAAACCTTTATTGCTTTTAATGTTACAAGTGACTGGTGCACAGACAGAAACTCGTGTAACTGAGTGCTTGAGCACAGGACTACATGAAGTGAACTGGACCTGAAACTTGATTTGATGACTTTAGAATAGTGAATTAAGTTTTCCCTCTGGTGCTTAATTTCTATTATATTTCCGTGTTATTTTAAAAATCTCTAAATACATATATGCCCTCTTTAAATAGCCTTGTGAAGTGGCTTTTTGACAAAGTCTTGAGAATAAAATGGAATTCATCCATTCTATATCTAAAGTCAGGATTAGATTATCTGTATAAGGCAGGAGCAATCTTCAGTGCACTCACATAATGTCACTGTACATAATGTATTTTTAAAAAATATTGATATGTTTGAAGTACAATAAGTATTGTGATGTTAAAATATTTGTTCTAAAAGATCACTTTTTAAATGCAGCCCGATTCTCTACCCATCACTCCCAAACAGAAAGATTACATGATAATGATGTTTTTTTTTTTTTTCTCAGATAGTTCAGGCATTTTCCCATTGTATTCTCTGCTCAAAGGATGAAATAGACTTGGATGAACTTCTTGCTGCTAAACTAGTATCTTTTCTCATGGACAATTATCAGGAGATCTTAAGTGTTCCTTCTGCTTTAAAGTCTTCCATAGAGGATCATGTTGTACATCTTCAGAGAGTCCAAGTAAGTATGAAGTGAAAAAGCCTCTTTTATTTGTATGTTTCTAGATTGAATTTATCTTTTTTCTCTGAAGATCAACAATTCAAAGTCAAGAAAGACTTTGTTCTGTTTTTAGCTTTTGAAGAGTGAATTAATTTTGACTACTGATATTCAACCATAACTCTATGTTGAAATGAAACTAAACAGATCTTGAATTTATTTAGAGACAAGAACTCTAAAATATGTTTTCCTGTTTGTCAGCACTATCTTCCCATGGAATGGGCAAACTATGTTTAAGGTAGTGAAGAAAACTGAATGATTATAAAGTGTTTCCATTAATGTTCTGATATGGATGCTAAAAAAGCTAGCAGAGAAATTTTCCTGCTTGGCTCTTGTGAAAGTCTTCATTCTCATGCAAACTAGCTGAGAAATGGTTTGCTATTGAGTAAACCAAGACTTTATCTCACAGGTGCAGACTAGTTATGCACAGCTTTGTTATTGTACACTGAAGAAAATATTTTGAAATAGGTGTTACACTGTTCAGCCAATCACTCTGGGAGGTGGATCGTCAAGCACCCAATTATGTTATGCCACTCTTGCGAATCAAGTTATATAAATGAGGTGGTAATTAATTAAATAATTCCATTCTATTTATCCTGGACTTGAATTCTGTGTCATTCTTCGCTCCGTCCCTGCGGACAACAGCGACATTCTGAGTTTTTTTTTTTTTCTTTAGAACCATCCTTACCTGCTCAGTTTTTTCATATTTCTGTTCCCTGATACCAAATTTTGGTTTTGTTCAAAGCTGATTTTTAGTTCTTTTGTCTTTATTTTCTACTGGAAAAGTAACTTTATTTCAAGAGCTGAACAGGCTTCCTTTGTGTCATGTTTTTTCACTTACTGTAACTCACTCAATTAGAGCTGGAGATGATAGAAAGTACAGTTTAGGGTCTCTAGTCAATATTTCGTCTGCTTAATGTCTTAGGGTGGTCAATTGATTAAGCCAGTTCATGCAAGTTTTTTGCAGAAAACATAGCTGCTCTTTTTTTTACCTATTTCTTCAGATAAAATACGCAGGGGCTGATAGTGATGCAACACTTCCTCCTCCATCATTTTGTCACCAAATCAGTACAGATGAATTTGAATACCAAAGGGCAACTGGCTCTCAAGAACCACTGGCAGCTTTGTTGGAAGAAATAGTAATGAATAAAGAAATATCTGTGAAAGATAAAAAGAAGAAGCTCAAGCAAGTAAATAAAAATTTCTCCACAGTTTCTAATTTCAACTTTAAAAGATTTATCAAGTCTTAGACATGTATTCTAGAGAAATACTGGAATTTAAAATAGTGGCTACAATTGGGGATTTCAAGATTTGTAATTTAGAGTAAGGGTGAATCAACCCAAATCAGAAATATTGTCTTATCTTGTATATAGAAGTATAGAAAGTCCGTCAGAGAAACTTCCCTGCTCCACAAGTGAAAACTACACTTTAATAGTTATTGTACACTTTTGAACAAATTCTTAATTTGAATTAACGTACTTTTCTAGTTTCAGAAATCTTACCCTGAAGTCTACAGAGTACGATTTCCTACCCCTGAAACTGAAGCAATGCTATTTCCTGAAAAAACTAAACAGAAACCACCAATACTGATGTGGGCCTTAAAAAAGCCTTTTCAACCATTTCACAGAACCAGAAGCTTTCGGATGTAAATGGTTTGAAATAGATCAACAAACGAACTGTGACTGCATCTTGTCAATGATCTCATGCAAAAGGAGCCTGAGCACCACGTGGTTACTCAAAAAAATTACTGGGGATACTGCTAAGATCATAGAAAATGTTGAAAGAAGAGGAGAGTATTGAGGTGGTAGAAATGTGAACTGTTATCAGTATTTTTGTAAAGCATTATTTTTTTAAATGTCTGTTACTTTAAAACAAGCAACAAAAAATGGTAACAAAAAAACTCTAAACAAACAAACCCACCATACACTCAAGGGGATTATTCTGTATGTGGGTGATAAGGTACACTTGCTATGGTTTGGTTTGACTATCATTTTAAGGTCTAAATGTATTTGTATGTAATGTATTCTTTGCAACTAGTCAACAGCTTTTTTTTTTTCCCTCCCCGAAAATGAGTGTCTTGCATAAACTAGGCTGTATTTGTGCACATACAGTGTGAGGAATTAACTTGCTGTACATGCTTGACTAAGTATGAAACACTGGCTTTTGCTTTGCTTTTTGTGAGAGGCTGCAATATTAAAGGTTAATGATGCAACCAATAGGCTGTTTGCAAAAGATGCAGGTGCTTTGCTGAGGCCAGGTTTGCACCCCTCAACCACAGTAGAAGGGGAGAGTTTTTGGGTGTGTGGTTATGAAACCTCTGATCTGCATAACGAACAGCCCAGGTGCAGAGGGGATGAGCATCCATCACCAGAGGATGACAGTGACAAACCCACCTTTGTGTAGCAACAAGCTGGGGTTTGGAACAGATAAGGGAAAACAGATAAGAAGCAGATCCTGCAATATGGGATACTGCTTTTTATCATGCCAATTTCCTCCCTTACACGACTGGCTCAGGTGTAAAACTCTCCCCTATCCTGAGATACAGGGACATTCACACCAAGGCCTGAGGGTATTCATCCATTCTGTTAAGGCAGAACTGGCTCAATTATGCTGGCATGACCAACAGGGGTCATGTCTTTGCCCCCAGACTCATTTCTTGGGCCTTCTGCCAGAGACCTGCACATGATCCACAGTGTTATGAGGAGAACTACCTGGGCATTCCCACCTGAAAATATTGAACCCATTGAACTTTGGATTTCAGGGACTTCCCTTACCCCTGAGGGATCAAAACTGTAACCATCACTTCGACCATGGGACATCTAAATTGCAATGATCAGATCTCATATGGTGGTGCTATCTTTCCTCTTCACTATCTGCTCTTATCCTTTCTTTTCATCATATATTTTCACAAGTGTAATAATTATACTTTTATATTGCTATATTTCTATAGATAATAACCAAATCTGCTATGTTCTTCCTTTCCATTTTAATCAAATTATTCCAAAATCAACCTGTTGTCCATCTGTCTGTCTATCTATCTATCTATCTATCTTTCTGTTTATAAAAACCCCACCATTCATTCAGTGTTGTTTCATGCTAGTCTGCCCTGAGGGATCTATTAACAAGAACTTCAGTTAACCTGCCTCAGGGGCAGGTTGTAACATTGCTGACCCTGACATAGCAGAGTTATTTTTGAAAACTAATTCTCAATTTTCTGATGCATATGGTGCATTATAGCTTGAGTGAACTTCTGTTGAAATTCCATTAACTTTATGTAGTCCTGACCCATTCTGATAGGCAACCCAGCCTTTTTCCCCTATGCTCTTACTGCATATTGCTGTACAAAGGTGGGTGCTTGACAATACAATATACTTTATCAGAAAAATTTAAAGTCTTGAGCTTCCTCTAAAAATGGAATTCAGTTGTTGAAGTGACATTGTAGCGTACATTCTTTTATTGATTAGTTTTGCATTGTGAAATCTAGTGTACTTATAACCTGACTGTACATATTACATAGTTGATTCTGAGAGCAGTTTTTTAGCTATTAAAGCATTGCCATTTTCCTGTATGTACCTAGAGTTGTGATTTCATGCTATCCGTTGGAGATTTGAAGAAACAGCATTTCATATTATATTGAATGTCAGAGTAGTCTATGCCAGAGAGAAGACAGCTGACATCTCAACAAATTTCTGAGATTTTAGTAGAAAATGTAGTGCAATATTGACAGCATTTTTCCCTTGCTAGCTTCTTAACCAGTCAGTAAGTTTCACGATGTATGTTACAAGGTAGTTGTTTAGGTTATTTCTTGGGCAGTGTGACATTGAGCAGTACATGTTTTCATTATTGTTCTCACAAGAACAATCACAAAAGATACTTGGACTTCATATCAATAATCTTTTTCTTAAGCAAATTTGATACAGAAAGGTACACTTTTCAAATATTACGGAAATATTAAAATTACTTTTAAAAATGGTCTGAGGCCATTTCTAACCTTTTGTGCTAGGTCTTCAAGGGTGAGAAAATATTTTGGATGTGCCATAGTATTTTGTGTATGTTTGCATGCTGTCAGACTTTGACTATAACTAGACTACTTACATATATTTTGCTACTTCACTAATCCATGAAGTATAATAAGGAGTAAGGCTGGTGGGAAGCAAGTCTTGCATAAAAGTGGAAGCCCATCCTAAGTGATCTGCCATCACTTCCTAAATTGCAGAGAAGTTGAAGGCAATCTATCTACCTTTTGAAATAATCTTACCTGTCTGCCAATAAGGCTTCTACTGTCCTGTTGAATTTTTGCCTATTGTTACTTTTAAAAAATAGGTAGCCTTCCTGAGTCTATTTTAAACAACAATTAGAGTTTACTAATTAGTTTTCAGGATGAGATGTTGAAGATATGCTATATGTTTCTATGAATCAATCGTTCTTTTTTTTCAAAGATTTAGTTCTGTGATTGTGGTAAAAACAAGCCAAAAAAGTCCATTTGCTCTTAGTTCCCAAAGCTGTGAAAAATACCTTGGAGGGACTATAGGGAGGGAATTTTATTTGAGACCATAATCTCACAGACTGAATTTTAACCATGTTTCTGTCTTGGGAGATACTTAGAAAAGCTTATCTCAATAATAGGAGGTATGTGAGTATGGCTCCTTCTTAGAGCTGAACCAAGCGCAAATACGCAAGATTAATATGGTAGGAACACAAAAATAAGGGTAGCTAGGTAAATTTGCCTATTCTTTTTGGGGTGGAGGTTAGAAAAAGTAAGCTTGAGAGCTAGTTCAGACAAGACTGTAAACTTGATAAAGTATCTCAGAAAAAACAGGTTTTCTAATCCTAAACTGCAGGCAATAGAAACTTCGGGCTTGATATTAACTTTCTCAGGAATTTAACATTTACTTCTGTGTTAAACCCCTGCGGTGTCTTGATATTGCCAAGACTGAACATCTTGGCCTCCCCTGGATTTATTTCTGTTGAACCATGAGGCCCACAAGCCAAACTTTGTTTTGTGTATCCTAGTGACTCTTATGAGGAGCCTTACTAAATGGAAGACTAGCTGACATTCTTTTAAAGCACATCAGGTGGAAGACTCAATAAAGGCAGAAGATGTTGCTGCTTTTTTGGTCTGCGTAAAGCTCTGTTTGTCATCTAAGTGGAGCGTCTGGTGTAATCTCGCATGTAAGTAGGATCTAATTCTTTTTAAATTTCAATAATATTTAACTTCATAGTACTGAAACTTCCAGTGTAACGCCATTAGTTGTCATGGTAGTATTAGATTTTGTGCAAGATGTTTGAGCAGAAGCATATTGTGTGGGAGGGGTTTCTCTGTGTGTGTTTTGTTTTAGGGTTGGGTTTTTTTGGTTTGTTTTTTGGTTTTTTTTAGTTGGTTGGTTTGTTTGTTTAGGGTGGGTTTTTTTTTTTTTTTGTGTTTTTTTTTTTTTTGGTGGTGTTGCTGTTGGTTTTGGTTTTTTCTTGCTATGTTTTTGCCCCCTGCAGAGCAATTTATTTTCCCTCACCCTCTACTCCACCTTGAGCATAACATCTCTCCTGACCTACTGGTTATTAGTGACACATCAGTGACACTTTTGCTTCAGCACTTCCTTGAAGAGGAAGTAATGGTATTTCTCTTCCTTTCTTGAGGGGAGAGCTGAGTCTTTGCTTAACATTGCTCTTTTTCCTTACACAAACACAGCTTGTTCCAGCTCATAAATTAATATTCAGTCGTCTGAAAAACCCTTTGGTCTAGTCCGGTGCTGTTAATTGAGAAATAGCTGCCATTCTTAATTGCTAGTATGTAAGGATTATTTAATTGCTCATTTTTTGTGAGAGGTCTCTTTAAATCCTGATTGATTTGCCAGGATTGTGGTATCAGCTGTTTACACTCAGGACTACAGAGAATGGTTGACGACTAATGTTACTGTCTGAAATTATTTTCAGATGTTACTTCACTTCATATCAGAGGAAGCTTAGGCAAAATCTGTGTGATCATGCCTTCGTATTCTACTAAATGGAAACAGGAATTAAAGTGAAGAAGGTGATATGTTAATATAACACACTTTTAAATTTATTGTGGTGATATGCCATAGCTTTTTTTACCCTCTTTTCTAAGATGTTTTACATTGTAAGAGCATCTCTTTCTTTCACAGAGACTGTGTGAACTTAAATAACCTGCTTTATTTCTTGATCACAATTTTTAAAGTTTCCTATTGCCTGAGAGCCTAGGATTCTAGCTCTAGATAAACTCATATGTCTTAGATTTAAAATCCATAGGCTCACAGACACAACACTGTAGGTATATTACTACTTTGGAACTTTCAGTGTACTTTATAATAGCTGTTACGCATTAACATTACTATTTTCATAAATTCATTAGTCTTGAAACAGAAGTGTGAGGAGAGAAGCTTTTCAGAAAAAGAAAGCCTATAAAATGGGTTTTTCAGCTCTGTTTCCAAGTATTTACTATATGATGTTTTTTAATCAAAATCTCCTCCTGTGTTAGAGGTCAATTTTGGTAGAGGTCAATTTTGGGGTTTGATTTTTTTTTCTCCAGAATCTCAGATTTTAGAATAGTTGTGCATCTAGGACATCTTCTCTTTCTGTATAAATCACATTTTAGAAGTGAATGCTGCATTCTACTGACTAAAAGGAATTGACTAATTTACTAAGTATAATGATGTAAAATTATGTGACATAAGTTCCTTTTCATGAGTTCTTGTTTGTATGCTTAATTTGCCTTTAATATTGCCAAGATAATTAAATAACAAAGAGGAGAAGATTCAGTGCATGTTTAAAAGGAAGGAAGCTAATATATGTTTGTGAAATCCTTTTTAAAAGTAATTGAAAGAGGCAGGATATTTAAACAGTGTTGGTTCCAGATAGTAATTTCAATTTCATTGCCTTTTTTTGAACTTTTGGTATTTAAAGCTGAAAAAATCTCTTGATTGTCCTGACTAAGGGAGAGTAATAGCAGAACAGTTTCAAATACACCATTTTCAGAAGGATAATTGAGAATGACCCAAATAGCCAATAGTAAATGAGACTGATGGCAAAGCTGGGCAAAATGGGAAAATCTGATTTAGAATTCTAGTGAGAAAACCTAAAGCACAGTAGTAGAGCTAAAGTCTATTAAATACATTGTTTTAATTCTTCATAGAGAATGTACGCTTGTATGACAAACTTGCTTTCCTTAGTGGTGGAGCTTACACGATTATCCTATAATGTTTGTCAGGTTTTACTGAAAATTTAATGAAGGTGGGTTATTTATATAGAAGATTTAGGTAAACTAACAATAGACTTAGCTCTTGTTTTTTATGGATTCCTTGGAAGTACTGATGGTGCCAAGGATATGGCCAAATATTGTGGATACAATAGGCTCATAATAGTATTTAAGTTAGTAGCATCTGATAAAATTATTCCTGGGTAATGTCAGTAAGTGTTTAAGTGATTAAGAATGACCTAAATGTACAGATAAGGGATAAGGGATCTCATGGAGAGATGCTCTATGGGTTTTTTTCATCAAATCAATTGATTTTCCTATCTGTTGGTTTTCTTTGAGGATGTGAAAATAAAAATCTGTTGGCATCATTAGCTAATCTTATCGGTGTTTTCAGACTGTTCAGTAATAACAGAGGCATTAATATGGAACAGTGCAAGTTGAAAATAAATTCAAACAGGCTCACTTCTAACTCAAATGTCTGACAAAAAGATATATAGGTCATGTAAGAAAGAAAAAAAAAAAAAGGAAGGAAAGACTGTGTTCTGGGAAATCACAAGTCTGTAAAAAGTTTCTTTTATAGTGAATAAGGCTTCCTGACATAATGCTGAGGCAAAGGGGCTAATGTGGTTTTTGATAGTCTAAATTGGAGATTGTTACATAAAATCAGATGACTCATCTCATGTGACCTCTACTTAGTACTGACTGACATTAGAGAATTGCATTTTTTGCAGCTTTTATAAAACCATAGACTATGCAAGGTATTTGGAATTATTTCCTTCAACTGAGAATTTGCATTACGTCAGTCTTTCCCATTTACCAGAAAAAAGAACAGAATCACAGAACATTTCTTGAACTCTGTCAAGCTTGTTCAGGAGCTCAGTTGATTATCTTGTGGGGTACATCAAAGTAAAGAAGTACTTGATAAGCAGCAGATTTGAGTTGGGAAGGGAGTGTAATACTCTTTGGGTAGAAGATGGAGCTGGATGTGTTTTGTGGTTTTTTTTTTTACGTTCAGGCTACTGAATGATGGAAAATGGTGAATTTTAATTCTTCCTGGTGTTTTCAGAAGACCTTTCTTGTAGCTATTTACTGAAACCCAAGCCATGAGCTCAAGGCATAGTGAGTAAAGTGTAAGTATAATGACTCATCATGTGTAGAAAACCGGACAAAATCTCACAGTTCCTCAGTCTGCATGCTGTGGATTTTCACATGTGAGTCACACATCTGTTTAAGTTCACCAGCTTCAGTCAGTGCCTTGATATTTAGGGGGTGATGAGAAACACTTAATTTTTCATTCCTCTGTTGATTTTTTTGGCAACTAAAGGAAACAGCATTAGTTATTTTTGTTCTTCACTCAAACCCCAGTGTTTATGGCAAACAGGGGTCACATTTTGTGTTATTATGGCACGACTGCTTTTGGGGATAATGGAAATCATCTCTGCTCTGCCTTGTAGTCTGGACAAGGAGGGTAAGGTATGTCTCTGGTATGCTGCAGTTTCTTTGCCTGGGGTTGAGGCAGAGAGTAAGATACATAGAAGCGTGATCTAGTGGCTGTTACGAATTATAGTTACATAGATGCTAATTTAAGGCTGTCTACTGCTAATTCTTTCCATGAATTTTTTACACTTTATAGTAGTGATTTGAAATCACTTCAAGGTTCTCTGAAAATTTAGTGGTGACTGAGAGAGAAGTTTCTGGCAATCATTCGTGAGCTTTCCTGCTGAATAGAGGAAGAACTGACCTTGATACTTCTAGGCAGACTCCAAAGGTGAATAAAAGGCAGGATGTAAAGTATTTATATTTTTGCAGGACTTTTTTTTTTTTTTTTTTTTTTTTTTTTTTTTTTTTTTTTTACCTGAGCACTTTTTCATGTGAGGATCTGGTCTTGTGAATGACTAAGACTTGTTGTGTGACTTCAAAGGATATTTGCAGTGATAAATTTTAAACTTAATTTCATAAAAAGCAGTAGTTCTGAGTCCTTAAGCTAATTTTATATTCAAGTACTGGCAAGTGAATAAGTAGTGGGATCAGTAGTTTCTTATTTATTATAATGATTTGCGGCATATTCACTTTCTTCCTGTGAGAGACTGTGAAGAATAATGTCCTTTTTTGAGATGTATGAAAAATATTTTGGGATTCTAAAAAATTCCTGCTTTTTCTCATGCTTGATGCATTTTAATATTTGTGTGCCACTCCAGATGCTTGATAATTTATGACCCAGCAGAGGTCAGCCTTGTGGCATTTTTCAAAATATATGCTCAAAGAAAAGAAGCCGAGCCAAAGTTCTTATTATAATAAGTCTTTGGAATTTTGTTTTATAAAATACATTCCTTCAAATTAGAGTTGATGTGATATTCCTCTGTTGCAGCTAGATGTATGACTTAAATATCTCAGTGAAACTTCTATTTATGTAATAAGAATGTTAATAGTTTTACAAAATTCTTACAAATAGTTTCAAATGTTAGCCTTTTTGGTATCCTGAAATACCTACGAACACAATGTTTTTATTTTGTGATGCTTAAGTAAATGAAAGTTAAGGAGGTGAGAGAAATCAATGTTCATACCCTACAGCAGCTCAAAAGCACCATTTGTTTGCATTGTAAAATGCTATTCCCATTTTGTATCTCAGTGATCAGTGGTGGTTTCTTTGATACTAATAAGGGTCTCATTTTATATAAAGTTGATGGCTCAGATCATAATCCTCCTCAAGAACAGTGTCTGTCCTGTCTTAAATTGGATTACAATCTGGTTTGTAAGTTTGGTTTCAGCTGACAATCTCAGGACTGCCTGATTTAATTGCTCTTTGCTCTGCTTGAGCATAATCTCTGTACCTTGAACTAACACCAAAGTAGTTTTACCCAGGTAGACAGTAGAACCAAATGTGCAATAACACCATTGTCAAGGCTGGAGCTGAGTCTTCTGCAATAGAAGATGATTAAATGACTGGAGTGTGACATTGGGAACTGGGAAAACATGTTGTTGCCTTTTGTTTAGCCAGTTTGCTTTCTGAACTGCTCAAAGATGTTTTACTCCTTTATTGTTACTATATTTTTTGTGTACTCTGGAGCTGGTTTTCAGACATTAAAAACATTGCAATGAGAACAATACTGTGAGGCTTTGGAGTGGTTGATAAAAACATATCCTATGTTGCAGCAGCTAGGCTGCATGTTAAAATCAGTCTCAGGAATAAACACTCTGCTTTTTAATGCTTGCTTTTCTTTAAAAACCTCTTTTCCTCTTCTCTTTTTTCAATTTTTTTTTAAATTTGCCGTCAGGGAGTCAAGGTCAGCTTGGAACAAGAGCAGCTACTATGTTTATCTTCTGCAAAAGCTGCTTACAAACTACCCTAAAACTGTCAGTCAGAATACTTCTCCAATTAGAGAGAGGAAACAAGAATTTTCAAATAAAAGACTTTATGAATCTTCTGTGACCAGAATACTGGAACACATTCTTTTTGAATATGTTATTTGCTGGAGATTAGAAAACCGAAAGTATTAAGATAAAGAATCCTATTTAATGTCAATCAGCAACAGTGCTGTTGTTCTTGTGCCTGTCCACTCTATTGAAATGAAAATAGTGTTGAATGCTTTGAGCAGCCTGTGCACTTAGCAGTATGTGCTTATGTAATTAAGCCCTACCCTAATGCGTATGCAAAAGAAAAGATATTGTGAAATAGTGTCGCATGAATAGCTATCATTTTGTGTGCTTCCTAGCTCATGGCTCTGGTGGCTTAATAGGTTGTGTTTTGTCCATAGCACAGTGGCTGTTGCCCAGTACTTTCGTTGTCATATAGAACCCTCATGTTTGTGCGAAACTCTCCAATTTAATAAGCCTTCCTTTAGCAAAAAGACATGAAAGTAGGTACAGGAGCAGGTGCTCTGAATTGACTTATCTTGGGTCCAGGTGAACTAAAATAAACACAACTGAACTTAGACTCTCTAAGCAGAAAAGCACTGAGAGATTTGCACAGTGCTGCCCTCCACACCTTTGCAGAACACAATGCAGAAATGCCTGGTATGTTTTTGAGTGAGAGGCCTGCTTCTCAAGGTGTCACACCAGGTGTGTAAGCCTCAGCTAGCAACCTCTTCAATCTGCATTCAGAAAGGGTGCACAAACTTACCTCATCCATACACTTACTTTAAATAAGTAATTTGTGTGAATGGAACCTATTCTTAGGTTCTTTTGGGATGCTGTCAACCAACCACGTCCTAAATGTTCAAAAGACCTAAATGCTTTTACCCAGTATGTTTCCTGAATTTCCACACATAGAATTAAACAGTGAAAACATCAGCCCATTATTGTTCTTAGCCACAGAGCATGGTAGATTGTAAGGCAGATAAACAAAATGGCTATTTTTCTGGCAAAATCCAGTTTCTCGTTTCCCACTTTGGGACAAGGAGAGGGTGCGCTTGGTTTACCTTGCCTGGTTGCCAGGTGCCCACCAAAGCTGCTCTCTGTCTTCTCTACTGGGCATGGCAAAGAACGAATAACAAAAGGCTTGTGGATCAAGACTAGGTTGGGGCAGATAACTCATAAATTACTGCCATGGGCAAAATAGTCTTGACTCAAGAAAATTAATTTAATTTATTACCAATCCAATCAAAGTAGGATAATGAGAAAAATAAAGACCAAATCGCAAAACAACACCTTGCCCCCACCCCTTCCGTTTTTCCAGGCTTAACTTTGCTCGTAGATTTTCTAACCCCTCTTTCTCAGTGGTGCAAGGGGATGGGCAATGGGGGTTGCACTCAGCTCATCACATTATCTCTGCCACTCCTTCCTCTTCTCACTCTTCTCCTGCTCCATCCTAGAGTCCCACGCATGGAAAACAATCCTCCATGAACTTCTCCAGTGTGGGTTTCTCCTATGGGGATAACAGCACTGCACAAACTGCTTTAGTGTGTGTCCCTCCCACAGGGTCCAGTTCTTCTGGAACAGACTGCTCCAGCATGGGTCCTCCACAAGTCCTGCCAGCAGACCTGCTGCAGAGTGGGCTCCTCTCTCCATAGGGCCACAAGTCCTGCCAGTAGCCTGCTCCATTGTAGGTTTCCCATTCACGTCCTCCTTTTGGCATCTACCTGCTGTGGAGTGGTGTCTTCCAGGAGCTGCAGGTGCATATTGGGTGGTGTTTTTTCTGTAGCCAGCTAATTTGTGATGATGTCCACCTGCTTACCATGATAGTGCTCACTTTCTTACAGTTAGGCAAGAAAAAGGAAGGAGTCAAGCTTTGAGCCAGGTGTCCTGTTTTACTGCCTGATTTGCCAAACAATTCTGCATACTTGCTTGATATTGTGTTTGATTATACTCATAATATTTGCAAAATATTAACTGATATAAAATAACTAATGATTTATTCTAGGCTACCTGTATGCTGATTTTACATGTATATAAGAGCATAAATAAAGATTTTGGCAGGTTTTAGCTCCTTTCATGTCAGGAATTGAAGCAAAGAAAAAAAAGTCTTTGAGTGTATTTCAATGTCAAATGTGTAAGGAAAGACAAAACCAGATTTGATTTGTAACATCAGAAGTTTTCTTTCTATAAAGCTTTATTTAACCAAATTCAAATTTATTCCAATTTTGTTTTGAAAAACATTTTTGAAAGACTATCATTACCTGGCTTCCATTAAGAAAATATCTTTGTTTAGACACTTGATTCTATGTTGGCATAAAATATTCTTGCATATAACATCAGTTTTGTAATATTGGTGTAAAATACTATTTTTTTCCCCTTGCTACCTTTAAATTCAGTTGGAAGTCAAGCTTGCGCTGTCAGGGCAATTCACTACCAAGTATTGCAATCCTTTTTTGTACTTTTACCTGACTTCGTTAATTTTTTCCAGATTCCTGTTAATGGGAAAACTATTGTCTAAAACCATTAAAATGAAATATATGAGTTGGAATTTTTGAGAAAGCTTGGCAGGCTAATTATTCTTATTGAAGTTGGGAATCACAATATGCAAGTGTGGGACTGTCTCCTCATCATGAGTACACGAAATATGTGTTTAGGAGACAGGAAATTTCAGAGGGCGTCTGACCAGAAATTTTTGATGCACACTGTAATTCAAATATAAATTTGCAGATTATTGTCTTGAATATAATTAGGATGAACTTACTTGTATATTTAACTTGCAAAAAGCTTAGCAAAAATTACATGTAAACACACATTTAAGAAAAGGAAGTAGTAATTGTACATGACTTACGAGATAAATAAAGATTCTTCCATCTCTGAAAGAGTGTTGAGTTGCAAACTTAGAAATCTACCTAGGCAAAATGAAAGGCCTGAAAATTAATTTTTATTCTGAAATTCTCTCTCATTCTCAGTATTTATCTATTCAAGCAGTGCTGTGACATATGTGCAGAAAAAGATTTTGTTCCAGTTAGGGAAAAATCAACCTGACACAGAAATCATAAGAGAGGTACCCAACCATTAAATAACTGAAAGGGAAGTTAAAAAAAAAAAAAACAACACCAAAACCCAAACAAACTTTGGATAAATATTTATATAAAAATTCAAACTCTTTAAGTAGAAGACATGGAAGCAGAAGAGACATTGGCCTCACAAGTTTTGATTGCTTTCTAACATGCAGCAGAAAATTTTGTTTTTACTTTGCTTATTATTTCTGGCAAACTGAAGGTCAAAGCAGAGACAAGGGTAATTACCCTGAGTGGACAGTGACATAGTAAGAATTTAAATATTTTTGCCCTGTGTGGAAATGAGTCAATTAGAAAATGAAAACTATATAGATGGTGGTTCAAAGCATACAGACAATTAAATTTTTTCTGTGAAGCCTTGTTTCTTGGAGTACTTTATTGACATGTAAGAGCAGCCAAAAGTAGTGTGATGCTACTTGAAGGGCCTCCAGTGTTCACAGAGGAGGGACAGGTTTGTGATGTCATTGGTTACTATACATAGAGAGCATGTGGATGTCTCTGTTTTGCATTGTCTCTGTTGTGTTGACAAATTTCACCACTCTGTTTTTATTTTTGTTTTGAAAGTAAAGAAGGCTATTGTCGGCTGCCATTCAGCCTGGACAAAGGAATTACCCTAATGCTTGTGTGCATTGTGTACTTTCGTCTTGAAAATCGTGCTGCAGCATGCCATGGGTACCTCAGGATGCAGTGGCCACCCCCTTAGGACTGATAGGTTGTCTTAGCGGCAAGACAGAAGTGGGTTTAACCAGCACTACTGATGCCAATCTAAAGGCTTGCACAGAGCAGAAGCTTTCTTGAGACTAGCGTTGAACAAAGGAGGCTGAATGGTATCCACGTGTTCCAGATTGAGGACAATGATACAAACTGTGAATCATCCCTTTTTATGAACTTTAGGAAGAGCTTTGGATGATTTTTTTGACCATATGTCCTCTAAGATGTATACTTTTGGTGGGGAAGATTTTTCAATATATCTAACTGTCTTCGCTTGGGGAACAAAGTCACTGTAACCACAAACTTCTGCCAAATAACTTCTGCCACTGCAAGGATTAAGGAATTGGAAGTTGCCTAACCATAGTGTTGCAGAGTTTAATTGCATAACATTCACATTTTTTAATGATGCTAATCTATCGAATATTTAGGCACGTTCTGTTATCAGAATAAGGACCAGACTCTGTGTGTATGACCTCTATAATTCCAGCTTCTAACTTGTTTCTCATGAATCAAGTTCTCCAAGTATGATTCTGTGATTGCATTTGATTGCCTACAAGAGTAGCAAGACCTTGTGAGTGTTAGCTTGAAACACTACACAAGACCGTAGGTCAACAGAGCTGGAGAAGGGTCTAGAGAGTGAGTCCTGTGAGGAGCAGCTGAGGGAGCTGGGGGTGTTTAGCTGGGAGAAAAGGAGGCCCAGGGGAGACCTTATCACTCTACAACTGCCTGAAAGGAGGGTGTGGCCAGGTGAAAGGTCAGCCTCATTTCTCAGGCAACAAGGGCCAGAACAAGAGAGCACAGCCTCAAGGTGTGCCAGGAGATGTTTAGACTGGACATAAGGAAGAACTTCTTCTGTGGAAGGGTTGTCAAGAATTGGAATAGGCTGCCCAGGGAGGTGATGGAATCACCATCCCTGAAAGTGTTCAAGAAATGACCGGACATGGCACTTAGTGCTATGTTCTAGTTGACAATGTGGTGTTTGGCCAAAGGTTGCACTCAATGATTTTGGAGGTCTTTTCCATCATTAATAATTCTGTTGTTATGCAAGTTTGGAAGAATAAATGAAATTGTTGAGGGGAATGCAAAGAGGGGATGGGGGAAAAACAGGTGCATGTGGAAAGGTGAGGCATAAGAGTAGATATTGTTTAGAACAAATCAGTGGAGTTATATTAAACGGAAGGAGCTGAGCCTTTTCTAGCTGTCCAGATGTCTGCTATAGTTATGTGGGAATTCTGTGGCACTGTTAGTATTTAGTATGGTTTCATTCAGCTTTATACATGAACCTATTAACAACAGAAATTAAAATAATACGCATCAAAAAGATCAAAAACATTCAGTAGTGAGACTAGCTGAGCTTGATATTCTCTTAATGAATATTAAACTAATAAACTAAGAAAACCTGCAAAGCAGAGATGTATACCTGTGGGTAGCTAGGGATTTATCAGGGAAGAAGAAAGCCCGTTGTCTCTTCTTTTCATAGATCTCTTTGAAGGCCAGCAGTTAGCTGGGTTGTTTTCTACTGGGAATATGTTTCTGTCTTTGCCAAAATGAAATATAAAACTGTGGGAGGGAAAAGGTGTCCAACAGTTCTTTGTGAAGAACTGCTGAAAGCTAACATGTGTTTAGGGGGCATCTTTCATGCAACTTTTTAAAGGATTGTTAATTTACAATAAATAATAATAGAACCATGTGGTGTTCTGTTACCAGAAAAACCCTTGCAAGCTTGCTTGAAGAGAGAAATAGAAAAACTACTAAGTATTTTCAGGAACTAAGCTGAAGCTATGAATGATTCTGTGTTACCTGTTAGGATTAGAGGCATATATCCGCCTTACCTGTATCACATGCATTTGCCTATCTAAAGAATATGAAGGAAGTTGAAATGATTGGCCACCAAGAGTGCTTTTTAGTCTTGTAAGTATTTGTCTTTCTAGATATTGCAGAAAATGTTTTCTGCAAGGACGCTTGCTTTGCAATACTGTGCTGTAATTTAAATTGTGTGTAACTGCTGTGGGTTTCAAGAAAGAGACAGATGGGTAGTCTGCATGTGCAATGCCTCCATGAGCAGAGATACCTTTCTATTTTGGATCCCATTTTAGAACTCTTCAAAGTAGTAGGACTGTTATTTCTTCAGATTGCCTTAAAAGCATAACAGGTGCTAATTCTTATCTTGTTTTTGTGAAATCTTTTTTGGGAGATACAAACTGGTGGGTTAAATTAGGAACTTTTTCACCTCTTGTTTTTCATAGTTGTCTATTGGTGTCTGTGGGGAACATTTTGCTGTCACTCTACAGCTGCCTCAAAAATTTATGGAGAACAGATATGCTGTCTTGTAGGTAATACGTGGCATGTTTCGTGTTCCTGGAGCCTTGATCAGGGCATTATCTTCTTTGTTCAAAAGATCTAAGTATGTTGACACTCGTAATTGTAACTGATGGTTACAATTCTTGTAAAAAACCAAAAATCAGTCCAGGTTCTAATTGCCATTCTTTTGCAGGGAATGTATGAAAATGATGTTTTATTGAGGTGGGTGTTCAAACTATATGACAATAACAACAATTTTTGTTTCATTTTTTATGAAAGAAGAATCACTAGGATATCTGTATATGAGTAACAAACTGCACAGGATTTGTTCATATGTTTTAGTTCTTTAAACTACTGTATTATTACTAAAGCTCATGCAATCTGTTAGTATTTTGGATTTTCTTTTCCTTTTTATGCACCTCATTCCACCTTTTCTTTCTCTCTCAGACCTTAGTGATGCTTCTTTCAATTAACCTATTTAATTGCCTGCACTTTGGGAGGACCTTAGAAAGCTTCTGATATTTAGTGCAATTCTAGTCTTTTCAATGCTGCTGAAACGCTTTATGTTTGCAATTTTGTTCTGTTTCATCTTCTTTTTCCAGTGGAGTTTTGAAGACACTGTGCCTCTTCTAGACGGTCACTGTATCTTTGGCATCCAGGCAATGGCACTATGGTGCTGGGAGAACAATAATTTTGCTGCAGGCTGTCCTGACTTTGCAGAAAGTTCTTCTGAGGCATTGCCCTAGATGGTAAAGAAGCAAAATGTTTTTTTTTTTTCAATCTTACACACACACACACTGCTAGTAGTGCTTGAAATGCTTTGCATTAATCATCCTTTGGGTTTTTACTGAGACATGGGTTTTCCTTTGCTTGGAGCAGTTGCCTGTGAATCTGACTGAACTGGCACCATGCAATTGCCTTTGCAGGGCTGCCAGCCCTCCACTATGTGCCAAGCTTGTGCCACGCCTTTGAAAAGCACAAGAACATATTTCCAAGTTCCGTATCCAAATGCATTTCTTTCAGTTAATGGGTAAGCTTTTATCCAGAGCCTCACACCAGTAAGATTCATACTTCTTCCAGGCTGTTGTCCAAGCATCAAACTTACATCAGCTACAGCCGTTCAGCATCAACTCCAGTGTGCTACGTCTCTCTCCTTGCAACAAGTCTGCTGTTCCCCTGCCATCCCACAGATTCTTTGCCTCCCCCATCTTAAAAACCTAAACTGACTGCTTCTCTGACTACAGCCTCTTTAATTATTTCACTCTTCCTCTTTCTTGTGAACATTTCTGTTTTTAGTGACTGTATTTCTTTATAACTGTTTCCTAATTGTTACCTTGGTTAACTGCTTTCTTGGCAAGCAGATTTAGGAATCCTAACAAACACTCCTGGGTAAGGGCTGTCATGTTTACACAGTTACAAATTCTTTGACTTCAATCTGCATAGCTTGTCCAAAAGATTTAAGTGTGTATTCTTTGTATTGAAGTTTTGAAAAAAAGGCTTGTCTCCTGTATTACATAAAAGTTGAGAATATTCATCTAGTATGCTTAAATGTCACTATTTCCTTCTGGATGTGTCCTTTGAATTTATTGTATAGCTTGTAATGATGTTCCTAACAAAAGCTCTGCATCACATTCAGAGTATTTCAAGAGACAACTACATCATTATGCAGAGAGGAATTTTAGTAATAGGAACTCCTTGTCTAAGAGATGAAGTGTAGAAAATGAAATCAATTAGAAATCCAACCCAGACAAATCTGGATTAGAGTTTAGGAGCCAATTATTTTTTATACTAGTGGAAAAAGATAACTGTTAAAAATGCTTACAAAGGCATTGTAGTGGACTTGTCAGTCAGAATATTTAAATCAGTATGAAGTAGTACTTGAAAAGTTTATAAAGTTGTAGTCTTTTTTCCCAAAGCTCATATTTTTCCTATTCTGAGTCAGCCACTATTCTTAATTAAAACAAGAATTCTTTTACCTAGGTTAGGTGTTGCCTTCTATATGGGACTACCTAGGTCCCCTGGTTTAATGAAACATGAGTCTTTCCCCTCTCCTATTGCCTGGCTATGAGTAAGATTCAATTTCAAATGTCTCTCACATTGGGTAAATTCTTCAGCAATTAAGGTATTGACAAATACACTCAGTAAAAGCATTTAAAAGTTTGTCCCTACAGTTTGTAGGTAATTTTCATAGAATAATATTTATTTATAAATAAAATTAAATATGAATAAGTATCTCTTTATTCAGACCCCCTACAATGTTACTCACATATATGTTATCGATCAAACAAACCCTATTGCAAATGCATTCTTACACTGGCTTATCAGGGCAAGACAAGTTCCAGCTGTTGTTTTGAGGAAAAAGACAGTAAATTCAAAAAAGTGGTACCTTCTCCAGTTCATTGTTAGCACTTCTTTGTGCTAATGTTTGCTGGCATTAAGGTGAGACGCAGGAAACTCAGTAAATGGAAAGCTTGGTTCAGCCATTGACAAAGGCTGCTTTGTAAGGTTGTGGTTTGGCATTGTGGGGTTTTTTTGTTTGTTTGTTTGGGTTTTGGTTTGTTTTTTTTTTTGGGGGGGAGGGTTTGGTGGTTTTTTTTGTCTTTTATAGCTCCTGAACTTCATCATTTGTATTATGGAGGAATTATGCAAGAATGTGTCTAGTGCCAAATCCATACATACTGAAAAGTGCCCGATAGTCAAGTAAATACACTTTAAAGGTCAGTTGGCTAGAATACACTGTCTAACATTTTTATTGCTAAGTTACTTGAACAATATTTTTTAAAAAGTGGAAAAGATACAGTGCTCTTCCGTTGTGACACCTAAAAAGGTTATAGTATAAATTGCATATAAACACCCAGACGCATTTCAACACTGATAATTTTGCCTCATTTCCTTAAAGAACAAGTAATACCAGTGAAAATAACTCATATTCTGTACCAGATATGAAAGATATTTCTAAAGGTGCTCACAATGCTATTTATTACATTGTGCTTTATCTGTAAAAGAAATCTTTTCCTTCCTGGGCTATTTCTTGAAGGCAATTTTCTTGAATATGTGAAATCGAAAGTTATTTAAACTTTTACATTGGACATACAATAACTTTATTGACATTTATATATCTTTAAGTATGTTTGGATTGGGGAACAAGATGCTGGAAAGAAGAGCTGAGGAAAGGGACCTGGTGGCTGAACATGAGCCAGCAGTGCCCTGGCAGCCAGGAGGGCCACCCACATCCTGGGGGGCATCAGGCACAGCATCGCCAGCCAGGCAAGGGAGGGGATTGTCCTGCTCTGCTCTGCACTGGGGCAGCCTCACCTCGAGTGCTGGGGCAGCTTTGGGTGCCACAGTATAAGAAAGACATGAAACTATTAGAGACAGTTGAAAGGAAGGACAGACACTGATATCTTCTCTGATTACCAGTGACAAGACCCAAGGGAATGGCCTGCAGTTGTGTCAGAGGAGGTTTAGGTTGAATATCATGAAAAGTTTCTTCACCCAGAGGGTGACTGGACATTGGTACACACTCCCCAGAGCAGTGGTCACAGCACCAAGCCTGACAGAGTTCAAAAAGCGTTTGGACAACGCTCTCAGGTACATGGTACTACATCCTGTGTAGTGCCAATATTTGGACTTAATGATCCTCTGGGTCCCTTCCAAATCAGGATGAGTCCCTTCCAACTTCTGTGATTCTAAGCACTTTGAACATGTTATCACAAACCAACTTTTTGAGTTTTTTGCCTTTTAATTTTAGTGCATGTCCACCAGTTCTGGGGTTTTTTTTGGGGAAAATATGTTTTCTGTTATCCAAAGGCAGCTAATATCATGGTTTTCCTAAATCGCTTTTTGTATATAGGGTTCTCAGCACCTCTATGGTAGCCCTTTCCCATTTCCCATTTATGCTGTATCTTCTTGATTACTGAGTGGCCAGAACTGAAGATATGAGAAAATAAAGAGGCACTGAATTCTCAGTTCTTACTCTGTTCTTTCCCAAAAGCAATTTAATGTTCTCTCTGACATTTGGCAGCTTGTACATTTTGTGCCAGTTGTTTCATTATGTTGTCACATTGCTAGCTTTTTAGGATACACAGACGTGACCACAAACTGGTTTTGACTCATGACTGGCTGAGCCTATAGAATGCAGTTGGCACAACAACATACTGCTCTCCATTTGAATAAGAAAATTTGTTTTTTTTGCTGGGTGAATATGCAAAGAGGTCTTGGATGCTTTGCAAGCCCTTACTTGTGGCTTACAATGTACTTTATGGGCAATGTGATTGCCAATGAACCACCAACCTCTTTGAACTCTAATACGAAACTCATCATTGTTATCAACTTGTATATTTTTCTCAAATTATCATAAAACTTAATCTGGTTCAGCAGTATTTATCAGAGTTTACTCAGTAAATATAGCTTTCTTAGAAACATATGACAGTTAATTAAATGTCTTTTTTTGATGTCTGTATATTTCAGAAGTCGCCATATTATTTTGGTTTTTAAAAATATGACTTTTTTTCTTGTAGCTCAGAGGATGGACAATGGCTGTCTAAGACTACCCACTTGTCACTTCTTGCCTTGTCAGACAAATCTGTGTGAATCTGTTGGGGTCTCCTCCCCTGCCATGGAACCCTGGGAGAGGGGCCCTGGGGGGGAGACACGGGGTTTCCCTGCCCCTGCTCAGCCTCGTTCCCATGGGTTGGTTTGTGTTCCCTGCGCGGGCAGAAGGACCCTCGGGTCCCGTGACTGAGCAGTTCCTGGGCAGAGCCCCGGCCATGCGGCTGGGGAAATAAACATCTCTGAAACATCTACCACAAATCTGTCCATATATATTTCCTTTCCATGGGACTCCTGGTTTGATGTATACAGTGGGTTACAGTAATCCCCGCTGCAACAAACTGGTGGAGGAATGCAGGCAAGACACCAATCCCTGAGGAAAATTCGTGAGTAAAGTAACCACTCTGGACCTCTCTCTTCTCATCGTTGTTTAGATATTCTCTCTGGACTATGGAAGAATCGTGGGAAATGGGGCTCTCTGAGCCACAGAAAAAAATGTATCTAGAAGTAAAAGGAATCCTTGAACAAAACAAAAAAGTAATGCAACCGGGAGATCTAGAACATTTTTTCATCTGGCTTTTCAAAAGGTTCTCCTGTATTTTTCAAGACTTACTTTTTGATATCGAACCTCCTGAATCTTGTGAGGGGTGTTTCTGGGACGAGATATGGGATAAAGTATGGGATCAAAGAGAAGCTTTCCGTGCATACCTTATAATCAGGGAAGCTCTTGAGGAGCATTTGTATGGTCCCATTACCCCTAAAGCAGAGGATCATACTAATCCCGTGGCCGAGGCCGCGCGGCCGCCATCCTGGGAGCACATGACTGCAGCTGTGCCAGCGGAGGTGCCTGCGCTGGATGCGCCCGGCCCCCTCGGGAGCGCGCTCCTTATCACGGACCCCATCCCTGTCTCGGGGTCCCCGGCCACGTGACCGCGAGTGAGGGAGCGACGCCGCAGGCGCCGCGGGTGCCGTGGGCCACGAGCAGCCAGGAACCGGCATCGGCGTGGCAGCCCGCTCTGAGAGACTGGCTCAGAGCCCTGTGGGGAGAGAAGTGGCAGTTTCCACAGCGACACGAGAAGCCGCGCAGCGCCGAGCCGGAACGGGGCTGCACCCAAAGCAGCGTGGAGTTGGCCGAGCGGAACCACTCACAGGGCACGGAGCCAGCGGCGATGGCAACGCGGGGCCGCGCAGAGCCCAGACACGCCGGAGCAGCGCCGCTCGGAGAGCGCGGAGCAGCCGCAACGCGGGGGCCCGGCCGAGACGTCGGAGTCGGCGAGGCGGCGGCCATGGGGGATCAGCAGCCACGACAAACACGCAAACACGTGATAGGAGGAGTTGTAGCCACGAAAGTCACAGGAACTGTGAAATGGTACAATGTGAAAAACAACTATGGATTTATAACACGAGACGATACAGGGAGAGATCTATTCATCCATAGAACTACCATTAAAAGGAATAACCCTAAAAATTACCTGCAAAGTGTAGGAGATGGGGAAGTTGTACAATTTGATATAGTGCAAGGAAAGAAGGGTTTACAAGCAGCCAATGTTACTGGGCCTGGAGGTATTCCCGTCAAAGGCAGCCGTTATGCACAGAATTATAAACAATATCCATCCCAGCAACTTCCCTACCCACAGCCTACTTTCCCCTTTTACCCTATACCCAATATGAACCCTTTCCTAAGTTTACCCTATCCCCAGTTTATTCCTAATCTGTTTTTCACCCTATGGCTTCCCTATACAATTCCATTTCCCTACAATTCCTCTCCGATGCCGAGGGGGGGATGAAAAGAGGGAGGGAAGAAATTAGACCCTCTCCTGCCTCAGTTTTCCCATAAAGCATGCTCAGAGAGTTCTGTCTCCCTTCTGTCAGCCCTAAGATGTTCCACAGAATCTGTTTGGACATTTAAAGACTCAGAAGGGTGGCTTGTTTTGTCTTGAAACTGTTCTTGTTATGTTTATCCAGTTGTTTTCATTCTCCTTTTATTAAAATAAAACGGGTGAGATGTTGGGGTCTCCTCCCCTGCCATGGAGCCCTGGGAGAGGGGCCCTGGGGGGGAGACACGGGGTTTCCCTGCCCCTGGTCAGTCTCATTTCCCATGGGTTGGTTTGTGTTCCCCGGTGTGGCCAAGGACCCTCGGGTCCCGTGACTGCAGAGTTCTTGAGCACAGCCCCGGCCATGTGGCTGGAGAAATAAACATCTCTGAAACATCTACCACGAATCTGTCCATATATATTTCCTTTCCATGGGACTCCTGGTTTAATATATGCCTGTTACAGTAATCCCCACTGTAACATGAATCTGTTTAAATATCAAGGTCATACAGGTTTTTTGTGTGATTTCTATAGCTTTTTTGTTATAGATTTCTGGTTTTGTATGTGTTTGGTTTTTTTTTTTTTTTATATATCCTGACCCTTCTTCCTGACCCTGGGTATTGTAGCTGAGGTACTTAAGGCACAGCCTAAGGGTAATTGAGTAGCATTCTGCATACTGTATCAATTTATTTTGAAGGAGTCTATAGCAACAGTCTTCTGTTTTCCCTTGCTATTATAAAAAACAGGCCACAGAAAGATGGTTGAAATTTTCAGTGATTACAGAGATTGGTGTTTTGTAGTACAAGATAATTAACATTCATGGAATAGTATGAAAATTTGTCCTCATATTGACTAGAAATTACAGTATCTTATATTATTTCTGTGTCTGTGTGTATGTAGTAAAATGTTTCCTCTGTTAGGAGGAAAGATAAGGAACCAGTGAAGACTATATGGTTGCTGCTCATGTTATGTGCGTAATCTTCAGAATAAGTTATTTTCTGTTGCTTTATATAGGTCTCCAGTGTAGTGTAGTGGGTTGATCCTGGTTGGATGCCAGATGCCCATCAAAGCCTCTCTGTCACACCCCTCCTCAACTGTATAAGGGAGAGGAAATATAACTAAAGTTCCAGGGGCTGAGATAAGATCAGGGAGGGAGAGCTCAGCAATTACCATCACAGACAAAGGAGACTGGACTTGAGGAAATGAATTTAATTTATTACTAAAGTAGTGTAATGAGAAACAAAAACAAACTTTAAAATACCTTCCCCCCACTGTTCCATTCTTCCTGGGTTTGACTTCACTCCAGAATTCTCTATCTTGTTCTTCACAGCAATGCACCAGGAATGGACAATAAGAGCTACGGTCAGGAGGTCTGCTGCTCCTTCATCCTCACACTCTCCCCCCCTGCTCCAATGTGCATCCCTCCTATGTGGCTGCAGTTCTTCATGACCTGTTCCAGTATGTGTTCCTCCAACTAGGTGCAGTCAATCATTAACAGCCTGCTCCAATGTGGTTTCCCTGAAGAATCACGAGTCCTGCCAGCAAACCTACTGCAGCGTGGGCTCCTCTCTCCACAGGGTCAGAGATCCTACCAGGAGCCTGTTCCAGAATGGGTGTTCCATGGAGTCACAGCCTCCTCTGGCCATGTGGGGCCCTCCATTGGCTGCAGGTGGATTTCAGCTTCACCATGGATCTTCATGGATTGTGGTGGAATCCTCACTCTGGCACCTGGAGCACCTCCTTCCCCTCCTTCTCCACTGAACTTGATGTCTGCAGGCTGTTCCTCCCTCATATCTTGCTCCTCTCTCCCAGCCACTGTTGTGCAGGCTTTTTCCCTCCTTCTTAATTACGTTATCCCAGAGGCACTGCCACCACTGCTCATGTACTCAGCATTGGCTGGTGGCGGTTCTGTCTTGGAGCTGGTGGGCATTGGATTTGTGGAACACAGGGAACACTTCCATCATCTTCTTATGGAAGCCACCCCTGTAGCCCTTCACTACTAAAACCTGTTCCTGCAAACCAGTACATCTAGAAATTTTAGATCACCTAAAATACCACCTTAAAGCTTTTTTCCAGCTTTACACAGGGTTTAATCTATTGTTCTTCCCTGTTCACTGACTAAATGTATGTGAATGACAGATGCAGGACACTGATGAACTGGTTTTAAATATTGGCCCTGAAATATGTTTTCAGCCTGGAAGTCAACTCATTTTACTTTGCAAACATAAAAATTATCATTTACATTGTTCTCAAATCTTTAGATGAGTAGTGTGTTGAGAGGAATTGTCTCAGAATGGAAAATGAAAAAAAAGTTCAGACTATGACTGGTAGTGTGATAACTTATGAAAATTGAGATTTCTTCCTATTCTCCAGCTCCAAGTAACCATACTGCAGGGAAACTTTAAATTGGAATGTACACTTTTTCTTCTACAATGTTTGATCTTTGCTTCAGAGATCTGGTAGAACATAATGAGTGACAATTTCATGGGAATTTTTTTTAAGCACTTTTATCACATGAAGCTAAAAGATGTACAAAAGGAAATGGTTGTTATTCCAAATGTGTCAAAATTTTTTTAAGGAAGATAAACTATTTACATATATTTACCAAGGAGAGAGACATACAATGGAGAGATAAACAGGTCAGCCAGATATACGGTCTTAAAGGCCAAAGAACTATTTTAAGTAGCAGTTGATTCTTAAAAAATAGCTTAGAATTTTTAAATTAATATGTATTAATTTATGTCCTTAAATTGAGTTTAATGCCTTGTGTTATTTATGTGAAATTGAAAGGGTTTTCATCACATTTCTCAACTTTTTTGCACTTCCAATAACAGTCTGAACTAGTACTTCTACTTGCACTCATCCAGCTCTATAAAGGTTAGACTAGTGCCCGCACTTTCAGTGTCTCCTGCCAAATACATTGTCATGCTTTTGGACATGAAACAGTGTTAAAGGTTTGGTACCAGAGTTAACCAATGGTCTTCCTTACTACTAAAGCTTCAGATTTCATTTAGGGGCTGATTACACAGATGCCCTGAAGACTAATTTTTCCCACTCAACCTGTGCTCAGGTGCAAAGGTCAAGTTCTTATTGTATGTGACAATAAAACAAAACTAGTCATTATTCTACAATAAAACAAAACTAGTCATTATTCTGTCTCTCAAGTGGGATGAACAGATTTCAGTTCCAACAGTGACAATCTCAGAGAATATAATACTTTCTCAAGACTTTAGCTAGTACACTGTCTCTAAAAATGAACAACACTGAATCCAGGAACTTAATAACTTCAATGAATTTAATAACCTTTAAAAAAGAAGTTTATCACAAGGATGGTTGAGTAACTGATAGCACAAGGAAGACAACTATTAAGACTGCTTCTTGCCTGCCAAAGCAACTTACACTAACAGGGAAAAATAATAAAAGTGCCAAAAAGATCTACCAAAAACATCAGACTCAGCAAAAATGTAACAGCAATGATGTAGCTTGTAAATTACTTATTCCAAGCTTAATAAGAGAAATACATGGAATTTCTGAAAGTGACCTTCAGTTAGAAATAAAAGTCCTTCTGTCTGTGGTTCAAATTGCTGGTCCTTTAGTGTAAATCAAAAAATTCTGACATACAGTGCACCAAGAGGTTTTCTCTTATTTTATATCTATAAAAGAAGGTATGTCCTGGTTTTGGCCATCCCACTCTGATATAAGGGAGAAGAGAATGAGGATGGATGAGAACATCTTTCAGTTCTACAAAGAGTACAAGTAGAGAATTATTTCATGGGTAGGACATTTTTTTGTTCAGTATAGGATATATAGCAATTTACTATGAAAAGAATAGTGTTATGCTAATATAGGAGTTGGCAGTGTAGCCATATAGAGAATATTGGGAGGGCTTCCACATGAGAAATGAATAAAGAGACCAGCAGTCGTCAGGAGAAGAGATGGTGGAGGAGTAGAATTGATGTCTACCATATAATGAGAGAGAATAAGGAACAATTACTCGTTTCATCTTCAAATAGAAAAACTGGGAATCATCAACTGACCTTTGGGTGAGGTATCACATATGGAACTTAAAAATGTGGGTTTTAATAGGCTCTAGTTAAGCTGTGGACTTCTTTCTGGCAAGTTCCTGTAGGTGCTGAAGGCTTATGTGGATTTAAAATGGGACAATAAGATAATGGAAGAAAATATTTAATTGGGAGTTACTATAATCCATGATGTTTTGTCTTGGCGTATTGCTGATCCACCACTTGCTGAAATACTCGAATGCATTCTGGAGAGTAGTTTATCACATGTTCACTGTTTTATTGGCATTTTCCGCTTGCTCATATGAGAGAGGATCCCACACTCTTTGGAACTTAGGTTTGATGTGTGTGGCCATTCTTACCACATAGCTGTCCGCTGCTATGGAATTAGTAAGGTTTCAGTCTAAAGCAATTTCAGAGCCTTTATCTTCTGTAGAATATTATAGACCAGACTGTTTCAGTTGGAAAGAACCTACAACTCTAGTGTAACCAGTGGTGCCCCCTAGGGCTTAGCGCTGTGCCAAGTCCTGTTCAATATCTTTATTGATGATCTGGGTGGTGAAAGGATTGAGTAAATTAGTAACTTCATGGACAGCACCAAGTAGGGTGGGAGTGTCAATCTGCTGAAGAGTAGGAAGGCTCTGCAAAAGGGGGTTGGAGAAGTGAGATAGGGCAAGATGTACAGTGTGTGGTTCAACAAGACAAAGTGACAAGTCCAATACTTTGGCCACAACAATGCCAGGCAGCACTACTGGCAGGGAGAAGAGTGGCTGGAAAGCTGCCCAGCAGAAAATTACCTGGAGGTCCTCACTAACAGTGCCTGAACATGAGCCAGTGTGTGCCCAAGTGGCCAAGAAGGCCAATGGCTTCCTGGCCTGGATCAGCAATAGTGTGGCCAGCAGGATTAGGGAAGTAATTTTCCTGCTATACTTGACGCTGGTCAAGCCACACCTTGAATCCAGTTCTGGGCCCCTCAATTCAGGAAGGACATTGAGACACTGGAGTGAGTCTAGAGAAGGGCAATGCAGCTGTAGAAGGGTCTGGAGAGTGAGTCCTTTGGGGAGTGGCTGAGGGAGCTGGGATTTTTTATCCTGGAGAAAAGGGGGCTCAGATGAGACCTCATCACCTGCTTGAAAGGAGGCCGTAGTCAGGTTGTAATCTCTTCTCCCAGGTAGCAAGTGACAGGAAGAGAGAACATCCCCTGAAGCTGTGCCAGGGGATGTTCAGGTTGGACATAAGGAAGAATTTCTTCACAAAAAGGGTGATTAAGCATTGGAATGGGCTGCCCAGATAGGTGGTGGAGACACTGTCCCTGGAGATGTTTAAGGAAAGACTGGATGTGGCCCTTAATGCCATGGCCTACTTGACAACGTGGTGGTGTTTGGTGGGAGTTGATGATCGCAGAGCTCTTTTGCAGTATAGATGAGTCATTCTATGAACAGTCACCCAGTCCAACTGTCTGACCACTTCAGGGTTGACCAAAAGCTGCAGCTTTATCCAAATGCCTCTTAAACACTGACAGTCTGGGGGCATCAACTAGCTCTCCAATAAGCCTATTGCAGGATATGATCAATCTCTTGCTAATGAAATGCTTGATAATGTACAGTCTAAACCTGTCCTGGCTCAACTTTGAAGCTTTTTCACACATTACAGAATCACAGAATGGGTAAGGTTCAAAGGGATCACTGGAGATCAACTAGTCCACCCTCCCTTCTCAAGCAGGGTCCCCCAGAGCACGCTACTTAGGAGTGTATTCAGATGTTTTTGAATATCTCCAAAGAGGGAGACTCCACAGTATTTATGGGCACCAGGGAGAAGAGATCAGCGCCTGTGTCTCAGGTTCCTCACCTCAGGAAGGGTAGACAGCAATGAGGTCATCACTCAGCCTCCTTGTCTCTAAACTAGACAAGCCCAAAGTCCTCAGCTTCTCCTTGTAGGACATTCTTACCAGCCCTCGCACCAGTCTTCTTGCTCTCCTCTGGATCCATTTGAATCCTTTAATGTCCCTAAATTGTGGGGCCCAGAACCACACACAGTACTCAAGGTGAGGATATTTACAAATTTATTGAAACTTACGAAGACAGAAAGACTTTGCCTTTCTTTGGGATAAGAGTAAGAGGACACAGGATGTTCAAGTGTTCTCTCCAAACTTTTCAACTCTAGGAGTTGAACTCTATGTTCTCTGAACAGAATAGGCTGTGTATGATCTATGTCTAGACAGGGAATGTACAGTGATGGCTTTAAAGAGGGATGAATTGGGCAGAATGTGCTTTAAGCCACAACTCAGCTTGCAGGCTATTGCTTTTTATGAGCAGAGCAAGAGAGAAGAAAGGTTGAAAGGCAGAGCCAGCATTGTTTTGCCTGTCACAGGCTTGATTGTGGTTTAAAGATGACACTGGTAGTTCTTAAAAACTATTTCACGCTCTTAAGACAATTATTTTCAGTTGGTGTTTTGCAACCAACAGTGTGACCTGCTCTGCTTACAACTTGATTGCCTAATATTTCCCCAGAGAGAAGACTCTTCCTCTTAAATCTCTTACATCCTTGTTCACAACACTTGTTTGAGAAAAAGAATACCAGGACTGAGAGAAATGTTTTGTTTGGGGCTTTTTTTCTCTACTCACTCAAATATTATCCAGATCTAGCTGAGCTATCCAAAGTATTTAATTGCCAGATTTTTTTTTTTGAGAAAAAAGAAAAAGGCAATGTGCTAAAATAACTGCACATATGAACTCAGTCAGCTGGGTTCACACTGCTGCTGCCAGAGGGACAGCTGCTGCTACACTGAGAGTATCTGAGACTGCCAGAGGGGGCGAGAAGAAAGACTGGGGCAAGAGTCCAGCCCCTTACAGATTTGTCACTGCTGTTGAACTTGTGGGACTCCCAAAAAAGGTAAAGTGCAGGCTGTTTTTTATTCCCCTCCTCTTCTCCCTTGACTTTAAACTTTACTTTCTTCCTGACAGCCTTGCACTTCTCCCTTCTCTCTCCCAGTGACTTCGTGGGGGTCTCAGAAAATACCTTTTTTTTCCCTCTGCTGTTAATATCACTCTGCATGGGTATTCTGACTCATGCCGCCTCTGGGAACTGCACTAGGCAGAAAACATGCTGGTTTAATCTTCTCCACTCTTTTGTACCTGGTTCTATTTATAGGAGATCAACATACAACAAATACTTTGAATATTTTTTCTTTACCCAACTGGAAGCAATGAAGGAAAAGCCTGATGTTCCCAGCTTAAGACAGGGAGAGAGGTAATGGCAGGGGTTCATTCTCTATTCATTCTCACTCCTTGAGAGCCAGTGCTTGGCCTCAGTGATCCATCCATGCCAACAGGCAACCAAGTTCCTGGGCTCGTCGGTGATATCTTTAAATGTTAGCTGTGCTTCAGTGCTTTCTCTGCTGGTGTAGGCCAGCAACTATCAGTTCTCCCTAACCGTCACTGATGTTTTAGAGTGGCAGATGTAATGCACAGTGTTTTTTTCTGAGTATAAACTTAAGAAGCTACATACTGATCACTTTCCTCCTAGCAAGAAAAGCCTCCTCTGAAAATACTGTACAAAATACTTCAGTTTCTGAAATCTAGTCTCAGAAGTTGGAAAGGCCAGGTTTTACAGTTTCATAGCTAGTTTCTAACACAGTTGCAATCCCTTCTCAAAGGACTACAAACTTCCTTACTTCTGGGACTTGAATGCATCAATTTTGTGTGTAACTGTACAGCTGTCATTTTTAAACTTTCTGGTGCCTAGATTGGTTCTCAACACAAATGAGTTCTAGTACAATCAGATTTTTCTGGGAGTAAGAAAATAGAAGCTTTGTAGGGCTTCCCCACCTGGATATTTACGGGCTTCCCCACCTGGATATTTACAAGGTTCATAAACAGGGTGGCAAACATATCAGGTCTGGTAGGTGCTGAACTTCAGTTAGCTGCTTTCTTAGCTTATCTGGCATATGTCTGAGCATAAGGTCTATCATTCTTTTAAAGACATGCTCTTTTAGTCTCTTGGAGACAGTTTCTTCATTCCTAACCAGATGTTACTAGTTACTATGGAAAAAATTAGTTCTCTGGATTATGGAGTTTCTCTTCCATCTCTTTATTTTATTTCTTGCCTCTGTGGGAGAAAGAATATGTCTAAGAGAAAACAGGTTTTTTTAATATACATCTGTCTCCTGTGAGCCTGTCCCTTGAGTTTCTTGTGTATCTGTACGAGTCTGTAGTTCTCTAGCTAATGAGACTTCTAATGTTGTCCCCATATCTTCTGCTCTTTCTGGAATAATTTTATTACTTTTCTCCCTTCATGTACCAGTCTTTGTGGGTGAACAGATTTCCCTTCCCTCCAGCCTCTCCTTAGTCTGAATGTCAGCAGACAAATGAGATTTAACAGTCTTTCATCATTGCTGCTCTGGGATATAGGTAATACAACTTTGAAAACATTAAGCTGATCCTACACATGCAGGATGCTCGGTCCTACAGAAGCAGTTTATACAACCTCACAGCCCCATAGGTGGTTTTTAAACTGTAACTTGCTGCAGTACATAGTGAGGGAGGTGGGTATTTGTGGCTTAAATTCTGGAGTGAGAGTCAGAAGATGGAATTCCATTCCAGAGTCAGTGATCATGGGAAAAGTTGCTTGAAACTGTTTCTTTCTCAACGTATGTTAAACTGAGAGGAATTCTACACTCTTATATTTTTTAGTAGGTGTGTGTGTTTCCATTCTTTGTATGTGAAATGAGTTCTTTATCTAGGCTTTATTAAAAGGAAAAGGATGTTTTAATAAAACTTACTTTCTTTCTTTTTTATTCTTTCTTTTCTATTTCTTGGAGATAGTGGTCATGTCTTCCACTAAGTATCCCATATAGCTCACTTTCAAACCTGGGACACCGGGCTGAATTAGTCAGTCTGACTTAATGTAACTGTTCTGTCAAAATCAGCAATAACTTGTTAGTCAACTACTGAAATAAGTATATTTACTAAATATAAAGTTGGTTTAGAAGTTCTTTGTAAGACAGCGTATTTTACACAGGCCTCAGGTGTGCAGGTAATACAGCCAAACTGTTCTTCCTTTATGCAGAAATCAAAATTGCTTATATTCTTTTCATATTGAATTTGCCAGTTAACTGTGCATCTAATAGCAAATTTAGCACTGGCTGAGCTCTTTCATAAGCATCTGAAACATCAGCACAGATAAATACCTGGGTTCCTAAATGAATATATGTATACTTTCACTTTTTATTTATTTGCTTCCCCCAGAATTTGCTATGTATGTAGTGTTTCTTCAGCTTGTTTTTTGTAGACACATAATGTAAGCTGAACTAAAGGTTGTTCTTGTTTACTGTAAGCAGGAGTTTCACATTCTTTTATATAGTGTCTTACTAAATCTTTATAGAGTTACATGCTGGATGAAATCCTTCTGCTTCTGACGTAGGATGTGTATTCATGGATCATATGTTCCATTCCTTGCATATTTTCCATGTTTCTTTGTGTGCAGTTCAAACGATTTCCTTCACAAAACTACCATAAAGAGTACAAAATTGTTCTATGATCTGTTGTTTGTTGGCGTTGCTGCTGCATTAAATAAAATCAGCATCTGAAGACATGAACAACTTGTTTTTTAAATACTGTATGCTTGCTTATACCTCAACTCATTCAGAACGCAGTGTTTGTTCCCAAATAGTATCAGAGCAACCTTATTCTTCACGTAATGTTCACTAGCAGGTTATACCTGCTGATTAATCAGATGAACAAACAGTCACAATCTCTCTTGTAGCCTTCCTGTAGATCTCTACTTCCGTTGTTCATATCTGCAATTATTAATATGCCCTAGCTTGTAGAATTTTGCTGCTGTTTTTAGAGCAGGGTGTGATAGCAATATGCCTATCTGTCCATATATTTTATGTGTGCACTGAAAGGGGTGATTTTGTAGCTTACAGAGTTAGCCCATACAGAGAAACTGGTAACAATTACTTCCGTATCAACTTCATGGATTGCAGGTAACCCTAGGAAAGCCAAACACAAATACATTTTGCGGGAGCAAGTAAATCTGTAGACGTTTAAGCTTGCAAATACCTTGTCATTGACAAGACACTTTTGGAACTGCAGGAATAAAGGGGTGTGAAACCTAAGGGATGAGCAGCAAAATCCACAATGGGGTTGAAAGTGTGTTAAGAAAATTTATGTACACAGGAGTGCAACTGTTATGGTTTAATATCAGCTGGCAACTAAGCTCGTTCACTCACCCTCCACTAGGATGGGGGAGAGAATGGAAGAGCAAAAGTGAGAAAACTTGAGGATTGACATACAGGCAGTGTAACAGGGAAAGCCACTTCCTGAGTACAGACAGGCATTCAGCCATCCCTCGGGAGAGCGGGGCCCCATCATGTGTAACAGTGATTTGGGGAGACAAACCCCATCACTCCACTCATCCTCCTCCTTCCTCCCCCAGCTTTACATGCTGAGCACAATGCCATATGGGATGGGATATCCCTTGGGTCAGTGGAGGTCAGCCTTCCCAGCTGTGTCCTCCCTGTAACTCCCCGTGCCCCCCAGACTCCTGGCTGGTGAGGTGGGTGAGTAGCAGAAACAGCTTTGATGCTGTGTGATCCCTGCTCAGCAGTATATGTGTAAATGTATTATCAACAACACTTCCAGCAAAAATACCAAATATAAGCACATGCCAGCTACTATGGAGGAAATTAAACCCAGTCAAAACCAGCATGTTAACCTAATAGTGCATTCTTCTTTTGGATAACCTAATTGCCACTGACAAAAGTAGCCCTTTTTTCACAGGTCCCAGTTTAGCTAAGGAGAGATGAGGAATGAAGTGCCTCCCCTTAGCACTTTTCCATAAAGGCAGCTGTAACTACCAAGCTGCCTCACTCATATCTAGGCTCTGCCTGCCTCTTCCAGCCAGATCAATCTACTATGCCCAGACACTTTAATGCATGAAAATGGGATTCCCCATCAGTTTGCCAGAAAGACTAACCGCCAGGCAGATAAGTGCTGAAGTTCCTGCTTGATGTTTTCCTTTTAAACTGTATGCTACAGTATTTAAAAAAGTTTTCAGCTAACAAAATAATTTCAAACATTGGCAAAGAGAAATAATTTGTGGATGAACCATTTAAAAAAACCCTGTAACTGGCAGAGGAATGCATTACTTTTAAGGGTGCTGACTTTATTAGTTGATGTGAAGTTGATATCAGTGTGGCAGACTCAGAAACACAATAAATCAGGAAGTTCTGAAAGGCAGCCAAGTAGAGAAAGAATGAATTACATGCAGAAAACTCCTATTATGGAGATGAATAATTTAACAAGATAGAAAAAAAGGATATGTTGTCTTAAGTACTGAAGGATTAACTGTGTTACTTTACCTCAGACAATCCAGTTATTCAGTGAAGACTTTTCTCAACTGCTGATATTATTTCAGTTATTTGATTTTACAGTAAACTGGCAATGTGATACAGTCCAGAGTTATACAGCAAATAAGGGAATGGTACCAATTTCTTGTGGTACTCAATGGATTTTGTTTTCAAAACACTGAATGTGGGTGTCAGGCTACATGTATAACCCTGCACTGGTGGAAATGGTAGGAGCTAATGTTCTTTGTGATCTTGAGAAGCAAAATGAGAGACTGCCACTCTTGGAGGGTGTATCTGAGAGTTGTGGTAGGTTTCTTTGCTGAGAGACTTAGAGCTAACACCTTTCTTTGCATTTTATTTGGGTAAGTTATAAAAAGAAGCAAAAGGTGTGAAAAGGATAATTTTGACACAAATATGGGAGAGGCATTCCCCCTCCTAACCAGAGCTTTTCATAAAGTCAATGTATGGTGGGATAGAAGGTGCAATTCGGAAGCCTGTTTTGGGGGGAAAGGCAGACCACTACTTGAATTAATCTGAGAAAAAGCACTTTAGCACGTGTGCGTATATATTCACTTACCTTGTCATTTGCAAATGCTCTTCTTTGGAGGATGCTATTCCTCAGCCATCATGGAAAGAAATCAGCTGGTAATTGCTTTATTTTCCTCATGTTTGGAAAGCAGGGAACTGAAATTAAAAATTATATGGTTTTCTTTTTCAGTTCAGAGACATAACTTGCAAGGATAACCCAAGTAAACTTCTAAATCTGTGAAGCTGCTGTGTTTGTCAAATAGAATATGGGCCAGTGGCAAGGTTACCAACGAGTTTAGATAAGAGAAGATTTTGTATTCATCTCATAGGTGTGACTAGAATATTTTCAAATTGATATGATAAATTGTATCATATTACCCCTTTAAAAAAATATTTTTATTTGTTACTATTTGTATGCTATCACTTCAACTTTGCCATTTGGTTTACAAATGCTGTTCTTTGGAGAAGCCTGCTCTTCAGTCCTGGTGGATTTATAGTCTTGGCACAAAGTTATTCCCTAATGTGTTGCTCAAGAATCTGTGGAACATTGATAAGTTTTTCTACTTAACAGAAACAACACAACAGAATATCACTTTCAGTATCTGTTACAAATTGCTCATTTTCAGCATACTGGTGGTTGTGTGGTTTTTTTGTTTGTTTGTTTGTTTTTTTGTTTGTTTTGTTTTTTTTAAGACCTATTTAAAAGGATGCAATTCTGAAAAATATCATGATTACTACATAGACCGTAAACCTGGGGAGGACCCTGCCTAGGTGTGCAGAAATACATGATTCATGAGATTAAAGGCTTCTGTCTCTCTAATTCAAGTTATGGTGCCCAGCAGGACAAAGTGGTTCAGATGGTCATCTGCAGCTACCAGCTGTCTTCTGGGAAAGAATCTAAAACTGCAAAATATCGATAGAATCTGTTGAATATGGTACAATGACTGCAAATACAGGAGTGGGTTTTACGAAATGCATTTTGCCCAGGAGATTTTAGAAATTATTAAGGCATGGATTACAAGAGGAAGAAGAAAAAGAAAGGAATGTGAAGAATAACTGTATCTGAAAAGGATTTAAAGATGGACAAACCAAACCTACATGATTTCTATTCTTGTCAAATTCATGCTAACTCACCCCAGGTAACCCGTGTTTTCATTCAGTATCACTAGGACTTCTGTATAAACAGGTCAACAGCACTTTTCAAAAACTGTAGCTTTTTATGTATTAAATTCTTACTTTTTTTAGTAATAGAAATTTTATCAACACAGAGAATTCTGTGGGCACATTTATAGGAAGATAATTCAGTAAGGTCCAAGTTTTTATCTTGACAGATTTCTCTGTATTTTTCATTAGATGAAAGTATAAATTTTATTTTACACTATTTTAAAAAATAACCTATAGTAATAAATATTTCAATATTTATTTAATATTAAATATTTATTTAATAGTAATTTAAAAAATGAATTACTTTCTCTTAATCTAAAGTACTTCATTAAAGGTACTTATCAGAAAAAATCAAAGTAATGTTAGCTTCAGATTGGTCAAACCCACATTTTGAAACCATGGAATTTCCCAGGGAGGACAAATTTTGCACCATATGCTCTAATATGTAATTCCTGGCCTGTTCATACTGTTTAAAGTGTTTCTTTCTTGCTTATTAATTCTTTTGTGCCTCTTATCTTTCTTGTAAATGATGGTCTTTTAAATCTTAAATCCTAGGACCATGCAGATGGCTTTCCAGGAAGGATGGCTCGTTAATGCACTGAAGCCACCTGCCATCTGTAAAAAGAATACTCTTACTCTAATCAGATTTTATGGAAGGATGTTTCATATTTAGATGTAACATTAAATTAACAGCAGCAGAACAGTGAAACAATTGCATAAGAAATATAAATCCAGTTTTTATAGATTTCTGTCAGTATTGTGAAAAATAATCACTGCTAAGGAAGATGGTGGTCTTCTGAAATGTTTTAGCAGATGCTACAAGTGTTTGACTACAGCACTAGCCATCTGAATGCAATGGAGGATTTGCATGTTGACTGGAATTTATTCTGTTCTTTTAACAGTGAAACTGTGATTTTTCTTTTTTTATCCCTCTCCTTCTTACATGCTTCCCTCTTTCTACACAGAAGGCAATCCTAGATAAGCAGATTAATATGTGGGATAGCTCCTCTTCATTGTTCTGTGCAGCACTTCCAGCTTTTCATAGCCAGTTGGACTTGTTAGAAGAAGCTGAGCGATTGGTTGTTTCCTGGGCTCCGTTTCATAAATTATAGCCCAGCATGCATGAGCATGATTCCTACAGTTGCAGTAATCCAGAGGCCTGTCAGTTCCTGACTTTATGCATGTTTATTCCTACTTGTTTTATAATATTGCACTGGAATTTCCTGTCTTAGATAGTTTGCTATTGCATCGTCAGGACTCTGTGAGTAATTTTGACTTTTTCTACTCTGTTAATTACATACCGTAAACAAGAATGCTTGTGTTTAGGAAGTAGTTCACTGGAAGCTAACGTTTGAGATTCTGTGCTGTTTAAGATCAGGTAAGTTAACTTAACTAGCTCTTCTCTTGCCAGGTTTAAAATAACTTTGTGATGTTACATGTGTTCAGTGCATTTGGGGTTCATTCACGTCTGAAATAGACTGTGTTTGGTCCCATAGTTTTTGTTCTTCTGTAATAAAATATAGTGGTGTTGCATTACACCTCATTTGTGCCTAATTAAGACATGTGGCATGTCTCACATTTTCACAGTATACTGTATACTAGCAATTGTGGTAGAACTAATGAAGAAATGCACACAATTCTGAGCTTGTAATATGATAAAGAATCCCCACTCCTCTCATACTCACCCCTTTCATCTCCTCTAAATAAGAACATACATATCAGTAAAAGGCAGGATAGTGTTAACAACTAGTATGTTAAACAACTGCAAGGCTTAATACCTGCCCCCCCCCCCTCCCCTCTCCTCCCCTCCCCATTTATGAGTGCTATGATGTTTTCCTTAATTTGTAGAGATATTTTTCATGGCAAGCAAAATGACAGCATGTTGGAGTTCAGACTTTTAAAAAGCAAATTCAACCCACAGTGAACTAGAAACCTGTGGGAAATGCTGTACAGGATCTGTGGTCTAATCAGATGGAGTTATCACAGTGACTCCCTTGTTGGTTTCCTGAGATTGCCAGGTGTTGCCTCTGCACAACTCAGGTTTAAAAAAATAGAGCGACAGATTGAAATGTGATATTAGAAAGCTACTAAGGTAATGCTCTGCACTTCTCTCATAAATGCTGTAAGATCATATTCATTGCTATAAACACATGTCCATGCAAAGAACTTTCCATGTTGCTTTTTTTTCCCACTGGAAATGTCACTTTTCTGTGTGGTGTAATAAACCTAGTGTTTGCTGGTAAATAGCTTGGGTTATCCCAAGATGCATAATGTTCTGATAGCAAGATATAAGCGTATGCTCTTTCTTATTAGCTTTCTTTTTGAAGTCTTAGCTTTTCAGATGGAATTCTGTGACTAAATAATTTTAAATAGTAAATATTCTTCAGACAGCTGCCTTGCTCTTTCTAAAATATATTATTGCTCCTGCGTATATAAAATACCCTTGTAAGACTTCTCTAGATATCTTTTTTTTTGCTAGCAAATAAATTATTTTTCGACCCTGAAATAGAAAACAGAAATGTAATTTTAGCAATATTGCTGCTTGCATGTCTTACATTGTAAAGTGACCATCACAAACTGAAAGTGAATACTATGGTGATTCTGTCTCAAATATTTTTGTTAGATGTGGATCAGCAAAATGAACAGCTAAGCTCCTCTAAATGGCTTTACAAAGTTTAACAAGGGGTTTGCTCACACAGACAATATTTGAGGTAACTTTTGCCAACTTTACCATACTGGTCAGATAAAGGAAGTAGATATGCTATTACCTTTGGTAATATTAAACCTAAACCACAGTGAAATCAGTTTCACTGAGATGGTAAGTGTTCAGTGAGACAGTGAATTATATTGTAAGTTATTAATTCCTATGATATATGAATTGATATAATATTGATATATTCATATATTCCTATGAAATAAGAATCCAAAGTTCTCTTAGATGTGTAATCTGGCTTCAGCAAGAGTTTCTCTGATGTATGTGAAGCACAAGGAATTGAGCTGGTGAGACATTAAACATGGAGAATGTGGTATTGTAGTGTGAACAGTCATGTGACTTGTCATGTCTCATCTGAATGGAAGTTATTCCTGCCAGGAAAATTTTTTTCATATAGTCAGGTTATTTAGCTCTGAGCATTGCTACTTTACTTATGTGCTCAATAAAAAGAGGGACTATGGAAAAAAACTTGCAAGTTTAAGTGAGTTTCTTATGATGCCGTGTTTGCTGTGATCCTAAGGCGAGCAATGTATGGTAGCTGAGCATGTGGACTGCTAACAATACTGCTAATACCATTTTTCCAGCTGAAACTGTATTGAGACAGAATTCTATAAGTGATATTTGGAAACTAACATATCACAGGCAGTGCCTTCAGGCTGGATCAAAGTCCTATTGTGCTGGATGCTGTTCAAACAAGTAGTGAAAGGAAGTCCCTGCCCTTATGAGATTATAAACTAAACAGAGTGGTAGGCACAGGATGGGTATGTGCACAACTTAAAGATAACCTTGGGTAAGTCAGACCAGGTCAACAGCTAAAGAAGGAGTGAAATTCTGGAATATATTAGCAATATGATGTTGTATTAGATATATCTGTAGCAAAGACCTGAGGCAATGAAGGCCTACATTAAGACACCTGCTTGATCCAAGAAGCAGTATAGGCGCATTGTGCCAAAGCTAATTAGGCCAGAATTAGCTTGCGCTGAAGATTTTACTGTCTAGAAGCTCCCATAATTTATAGCTCAGGGCCTCTGATGCTACTTGAAAGAAACTTTTTGTCTTCTCTTAAGTTAAACAATTCTCACAATATTTTACAGCCACTTTAGGAAGGCTAGATTTTTAGGGCTCTTTGGAAAGGTTTTCCCAAGTGTTTAGAAGAGAGTCTCAGATTTGCAGCCTTGTTTGAAACATGCCAGAGGCTCTTTATAAATGGAAGGGAGCTTAACTTCACAAGGAAGACAGCACAAGTTGTAGCTTTTACATAGTACCTACCTTGAGTCCTTCTGTCTGTCTTGTTTGTATTGGTATTTGGCTGAAGCAAGTAAAATTCATGTGTGTTAGTCTCCTTAAATTTAAGGCTGATATGAAGAAATGCTTTACATAATTTGAAAGAACTTATAAAAAGGAAGAAACTCTTCCTTAACCTTGAAGTTCTGGTGCTTTCAGTGTGAGTGCAGATATCCATGTCAGAAACTAAAGTTAGCCCATATTCTGCTAATAATTCATGGCAGCCTTGGGAATTAAGTATTGGTCAAAGTTAGTAGAGGATCAGACAGGGCCTTCTGTTGCTGTTGCTATAGCTATGTAATTTTCTTTGAAAATATTAAGAGACTTTGTGTGTGGCACTGCTTGCCTTTGAAACAAATATTTCTACATACCTCAATTTTACAGATCTAAAATACTTTGTGTTCAAAGAAGAATGTATTTATGTGACTGTATTGTCATGCTTCTAAGTTGTAATTTGTCAAAAAAACACTATAGAATTTATAAGTAGAAATTTTGCATTCACAAGAAAAATAAAGAATTTTGCTTAGCCAAATGTATACTGAACTTTTTCTTCTCTCATTTACAGTGGTCATTTAAATTTCTAAGTTAACTATGCACTATATAAAGATTGTTCCAAAGCTTGAAATACAAATAAATATGTTAAGATAAAAAAAAAAATAGATCCTTTTTTTCTTTATTTTTGAATGGAAGATGTTTTGCCCTCTTCCTGGATGATCATTAAGGATTTAAATGGTCGTGGAAACAAGCAAAAAAGTGTAATCATGTCGTATTATAATGTATTGTAGCCTCCTAATACAGCATAAACCAACGTCTTTGATGTCTGTGTGTTCTGGTAGATCATCCAGCAGATTGAAAAGTGTGGAATGAGGACGGGAGAAAAAGAGAGAGAGAGAGAGGAAAGAAAGAGAAGTAGAAGGAAAACCAAATGAGTTCCTATCACATTTGGAAGAAACCAAAGGGAATAACTGGGAATATTGAAATGAAAATTAGTTGTTCCATCCACTATCTTCAAAGTATCCTAAAAATGTCGATTTATAGTATTAAATAAAGTATGTGGTGCAATTTGGCCCAGAGGGGAAAAGAAAAAGTCTCCAAGTCATATTAATGAACCAGCTCTTGGCTTGCTTCTGTAATTTTGCTTTGTAGTCACTTTCTGTATGTAGTTATGCTGTGAACTTACTGTTCATAAAATATACCTCAAAGATGAATGTGTGGATGTTCAGAGTAGGTGAGAATTTACATTTGTATAGAAATGGAAAAGACTGATTATTTGCAGGTATTTGTGTTCTTAGGATCAAGGACAGAATTGCTTTGGTTTTGTTGTGTCAGGATTTGAGTTTTGTGCATCTGAGAAAGTAATTCTCTGTTCCTATGTCCTAGCTTCCTCTGCTTGAATGAAAGTATTGTTACCCAAAGTAGAATGTAGATGTATTTACATTTTCAGGCAGTAACACAAACATTCTGCCCAAGTAGCATAGCTCTTGTGTGCAGAGAACATGCTGTTCACTCAGGGCTCGCTGGAACTTGCTGTTCTCTGCATGAGAAATGACGGTGTCTTTTGCATTAAATAACTTGCTAGCAAGTTTTACCTGTCATGCTGACTTGGAGAGCTAGAAAAGCTCAACCTTGCTGTAGCCTGGAATTTGAATTACAGCCTGTAGACAGTCTGTTGGCTTTCTTGATGCATCATATTCTAAGTACAGTCTCATTTATATCTCCAGTTCTGACAAACCAGACCAAAACCTTTTTGAATTTTCATGGCTAGAGGCTCTTGAGTAAGGACTGTAAATATATATTTTGTAGGTTGCTAAACTAAAAAATGAAATTATTCTAGTTCAGTAATGGATTTGAAAAGCTAAAGGGAGAAAAACTGCTTTTTGTGTATTAAACATATGAAATCAGTTGTGTATAAATTTTTTATTAAGGTATGGATGACAAAAATTGTATTTGATGTGTGTTCGGATGTGGTCTGAAGGTAAGATAGGAAGTGAAGTGGAAGAGGGTAGAAGGTAGTTTTATGGCCTGTGACAGAAAAGGATACAGATGGAATAATGGGACTCTGCTGTATAAATTGAGCTGACAAAGCTTGAAAGCTCTTTTGTACTCCGTTTCACTGGTAAACCAAAATTTTGAGAGCATAAGAGATGTGCATACTGTGAAATGTGATTAATTGAATCCATGTTTGTCTGTGTTTGTAGTTATCCTGAACAGTTCTCCCAATTTTTTTCTGCTTAGTTAAGAAAAATTGCATTTGGCTGCAGTACATAAATGTCTGACACAGTAGGGGAAAGAAATACAGCTGATCTCGCTATCATGAATTTCAGTATGTGGCTCAATCAGTACTTGGTGATATCTGTATTGCCACTAAGGTACAACATTTTGCAAATGCAATTAAAAATAACAATTAGAAATTTGAACACATAGGCCCTTTTTAAACATTACGGGCCTTAATAGATTTCTTTTTACACCATTTAAAGTAGTACATGTGATAATTTAGGATGATTTATCCCCAAAATAGAGTGTGTGTGGTTGTAGATGTATAACAATTTACATGCACAAACAAAAGTTGAATTTTTTGATGCCGATTTTGCTTGCTGTTTTTAAACTTTGAATATAAAATTTCAATCTGCATCAAAGAATTTAAAATTTTTCTTTAAAATCAGTATCTGACAGTTAAGATGTTCAAATGTAGTCTGTCTATTCCTTATCTTATTATCTAGGGATCTCCCTAAACTCTTTGAGCTCTGGGCATTGATGTCAAGGTTTGTAGATTCATTAATTTATAGCCAAGGAGTCTGCAATGATTCCTATCGTTCTGTCTCTTCTTTCTGGAGCCGTGGGCAAACTGATATAGAAAAGAAGATAGAGTTTTATGAGAATGTATTTTCTATTTTCTTTACACCCGGTATATACATACACTGATATAAAATTAGTGTGGTGATTAGATATTTATGTGCATAAACCATCATTTACACAAAGAAAATCTTTAAAATGCAAATTATACTTGAAAAACCGCTTAAAAATTAAATTAAGGGCTGAGTTTTTTAATATTTGCACTTTCCAGAATCTGAATACTGTATGCAGCTTCTGGACTCAGCTCATGTGGAGGTTTGAACATCTGTGGCTCATCCATGTAAACAGATGGTGAGATCTGTGATCTCCCAGGCACTTGTGGTGAAACGTGGTGTCTGGCAGAAACATATTTGTACATCCACCTATCTTGGACCATTAAAACGACTGGCCTTGCTCCAGCCTTTTTATATATGAAATTTCTAGAAGTGTGCTGCCCTTGATCTTCAGGGACATCCAGTCTGTTATTTGCCTCTGTTATCTCCATATGGATGCATCCCATCAAGATATTTAATTATGAAGAGAGGGGAAGTTGTTAATCACTAACCTATTTAACAATAAATTCCCACTTAGTAGATATAGCACAGCATGTGTATATACAGTAAATGAAACAACTAGCTGAGACCTGAAAACACCAGTTATCAATATGCTTTGACTTTAATTAAAATTAAAAGTTATAGGAACATGTACCTAATGACCTGTTAATTGACATTGTGGGGTATTTTTATTTAAACATAAATATCTCCTTTGAAAAAGCATCTGTTGCTCTGAATAATCAAGTTTATTCTGGATGAAGCCAGCTACTCCCAATGACAAAACAAAGTCTGAAAACATAAATCGTGGTCATTACAGTCATTTCCTGAAGCCTTCTCACAGAAATAACACTAAGCCCCTTTATTCAAATATTCATATTGAATTGCTTTTTTCATGTGCAAATCTGTGGAAATACTAATGTATAGGATAACCCATGGGATGAGAGAGTCATAATACCGATGTTCCCAAAAAGTCCAGTACAGAATCAATAGTCTAGTAATTTTTCTGTGCAAGAGGAAAAATGAAAGATGACTTTTAAGTCATCCAGGGAAAGCATAGCACTGGAAAAGATTTACATCACTGTAATGGAAAAAATATAGCCTCTTATGTCCAGTGGAGTCTATTATTTGGAGTGCAGTAGGAAAGTCCAGCAACAGCAGAAAGGAAAAAAAGGGTTTCCTGTAGGCTTTTTAGCAACATTTGTCGGCATACTTGGTAAGGTGGGAAATGAATAGGGAAAAAGGTAAAAAATAACCCTTTCAGAAACCATTTATTTAAAATCCAGGAAATGCCTGCTTTTGCAGTGTATTAGACTGAGAAATTTGAAGGTGATATTTACGGATAAAAGACTTGATTTTTCTTACATTATCTTCTTTCTGAATGTGCTGTTTTAACAAAGAAAGAATTGCTTACTTTTGGATATTGTTTCCTCTAGCTTCAGCTACTGATTTTTAATTCTGTCTCTTAGTGAGTCTTATTGCAGCTAAGAGCAAAATATCACCTTCAAACTCTGTTATTAACATGTGATAATATAAATTTAAGTTCTTTCCGGTCCTGGCTAAGATTCTAAGCTTTTTAATGTAATCCCTGGGTTTAGATATTCTTGATCCATCTAAACTATATCGAGCATTACTTAAAAAATTCCTCTCTTCATTGAGGATGCTTTTCAGCTTTAGAAGGTTTTTATGGCTCATTGAAGTTTCTGCTTTCAGAGATATTAAGCAATATAGCATGTCAGTCGTATTAGTGTTAGTGGCCAGTTCTGGGAAAAAAAAAGTACTTTTTCTCTGCGGAATTTGCTCTTTCATGGTAATGGTTTGCTGCAAGTGGACCACTAAGACTTATAACTGTATTTTGCTGATAGAAAGCGAAGTCTGTTTTCCTCTTGTGACTTTTTTTTTCCTTTTTAAAACTTATATCTGTTTGCAGGATTGCAAGGTTAGAATGCTTAATAATTCAGGTACGAATTTCTCTATGAATTTAGGACCAGGCACTCAGTAGTCATGTCATGCAGCTCTGTGGTCCTAAAACCAGTTCAGGCTTCATTTGTTTATTTATATCTCTCTCCACTCTCCATGCCCACCTCCCTCGTGAAAAGTATCTAAAATGATGTTGAAATTATGCTTCCTCGCAGAAAATTTCCTGCATGTGAATTTGAGTGGTATGAAATCTCATACGTCCAGTATGCTCTGGAGTCAGGTGATGAGTGTACTTAAAGGTCAAACACCAGCCTAGGACAGTAAGTGCTGGGGGAGACAGACACAGTGAAAACTTGTCTGTTCTTCCTACTGGGAACAGGTCCCACCATGTCCTACCTTCCAGACCATGCTAGTTGGCAGAGCTAGTACAGTGCCAGGAAACATGTTTGTAGTTCCTGTAGTGGATCAGTGGTCTAGGGTTCAAACTTGCACCCCAGCCACACTTTGTTTGGCTTTTGGGAGTTCAGGTCTTTCTGCTGTGTTTACTCATCAAGCTACTGTGTTGCCTTTTGTCTGGGAAACTTCTCAGTCTACTTCCTACACCAGCTGACCAGCTTCCTGGTCGGTTGCTCTTTGCTTGCTCGGAAAGGCAGGTCCTCCCCAGCCAACAGCCCTCTAGTTGTCAAGCGAAGGGCAGGTCCCTGAAGAAAACTCCACAGGTAAGAGGAAGTGCTCTCTCCAGAGCAGGGCCTGCATGTGCAGGATGCACACTGCCAGGGAAACCCACTACGTGCTTTGTACATTTGTGTGTGAGCGCTCTGGGCACAGTCTGCAACAGACCTGAGTGTCCCCAGGGGTGTGGCTCCAGAACAATCCCCTCTCTGTTTCAGTTGCCTTGCTGCAAGCGCTCTGGGAGTTTTGTGTAAAAAGACCTAAGAAAACTGTGAGTTAAATACTGGACTGAGACTTTGCATGGGAAACTGTATATGAGCTCACAAGTTGTTTACGTTTATGAGTATAGAGACAGCAAAAAAGAAAACAGCACAAAATATTTAAACAGGAAGTTAAGCTAATGGCTTTCAGCAGAATTGTCTGCTTGGAATTAGGTACCAATGCAGTTTCTTGCTGTTTTGGGTTAGTAATGCATTTCAGATAACCATGGAGAAAAGTTTGTAGAATGCATCTTTTGCCTGCTTTTGTTCCTTTCACTATATTCATATTTTTAAAGCCTGCAGTTTTTTTTCTGTTCATCATAGGGATAACTCTTGACAACTTAATGTCCAGGAAATTTTTTCAGCGCTTTGTATTTTCTTAGTCTGTTATTGATTTGATTTACACCATTATATGTCTAACTATTCAATATTACATATGTACTTTAGTTTGGATAAAGTTGTTCTGTTGTGTGGGGAAAAAAATATTATCATTCTGCTTCAGGGAATTGTTTGATATGTGCATAAAATCAAAATTTAAAAATATGGATTGGTGATTCCTTAGGAGAGCTGAAGGTTTGAGAGAGTTAATTCATAAACAGGCTGTAAAAATATAAATACACATACACACATACAACACGCAGATATATCACTGGGTGAAGAAAATCTGAACCCTGCTATCAAAAAACCAAATCTTACATGTACCAATTTATGTGCAAAATCTTGCTGACATACACTGAAAATGTTTCAAAGTGTTCTGTACTCTGTGATCAGATATTCACTACTGACTGAATTTAAGGGCAACTGAATTGGAAGGCAAACCTGTAATTATGACAGAATGAAAATTTATAGTAATTTATAGGTTCTCTTCTTTTTTCCCTAGTTGCTACTTGAACTCATCATTCAGATTTCTAAATCATCCACTGTCAAACAGTAATTTTGGAATTCGATTATACTTTTGCTAATAAAATTCGGTGAAATAGCTTATAAACCATATAAACCATCAAATTGCAAATAGTCGATTTTATAAGCAGTACAATACTAAAATAATTTGCAATATTAATCAATTCATGAAATTACAATTTAACTTGACAATTCTAAAAGTTTAAACAAAGCCAGTTCCATGACCAGATTTTACATGGAAGTAGATGTGAAGAAATATAAGCCAGTGTTGGATTGTGACTTGTTGCGCAGCTGATCCCAGCTAATTTAAATTTAAATCTTTGAAAGCAAAATGCAGGTAAAATATGAGACTGCAGCAAAATTTTAGGACTCCTACTGTCTGTTAGTGCTGTGCAGATGATTTCACAAAGGGAGAAGAAAACAGACGTGGTCAGCAGTTTAATCTGCATTGGCTGCCTTGGGACAGTCCCATCTACGGACCCTGGAATTCTGGGTTTATTTTCAGGTTTTCTGGTGTTTTATTGTTCAGCCTGGAGAGGTCTCTGGAAGTTTTTATTATTTAGGCATAATTTCAGAGGTAGTTAAAAGCACATTCCTATATGCTTCCATTATGCAAATTTTCTTATTGCTTTCTCCATATTAACTGAACTTTTTGGCTAACCGGTACCCCAAAAGTTCAGATTGAAGTACACATCTGTGAAGGGAAATTTCACTCCAAACAAATGAAGCTTGGCAAAGTTTACCACCAACTGAAAATATGTTCGTATGAGAAGAAGAGTAAAGGAATTTTTATCTAAGAAGTGTAGCTGGAGGGTGCTTAGCAGTCCTTATCTCATGATCCTTGTGTGGTTGTACGCATAAGGATGACAAGGCAGGCATCAGACACTTCAGAGAGCGAAGGGGAAGGGGAGCCCGTGGTGCAGCCCAAAGTCACAGTGAAGCTAGGGAAGATGGCAGTATTTTCACAGTGAGGAACCACGGCAGCTGTGTCTGTGGCAGTATTTGTTGTCTTGCTGCGTCCTGTACTGGGAGGTGCTTTACACACTCACCCCTGAACCAGGATAGGCCTGTGTTTGTTGTTGTCTGACAAAGAATATCTATGTACCAGCATTAGCCTGGCTTGAGATGCAGCTGACCATCTGGACCCTGAATTTCTAAAGGATTCTTTCCAAATCAGATTTAGCATTCCCCTCTGCTCCATATTCATCTTGTTTTAATTCTGTTTCTTGGGAAATTTGTTGCTGATATGTACTGGGTAGATTCTGTGCAGCAGGAAATTTTCACCTTCCTGTTTTAAAGAGCAAATTATAATTTTTAATCTAAATGTTTGCAGGGTTTTTTTTAAGATTTTCTAGACAAATTCCAATAAAAACATGGTTGTGAATTGAAAATAATTTTTAAAAGCATTGCAGAAGCTATTCAGAGGAAAAGAAGGTTTTAAATTTAAGTTTATGGGTTTATTTGTTCACAGCCATTTTTTTATATGTAAATGATTATGTTATATAAATGATGTAAATATTAAGTACCACTATTATGATACTTGCATTAGTTTTGTTTAAAAACCACTGAGAAAAATACAAAATAATATTTTCTTTTTCCTGCTTCAGTGCTGGGTGAATGATGAAAGGAAACTGTACATGTAGTTTGGCTAAATGAAGACAAGTTCATGAAGACAGTTCCCTAGATCCAACTTCTCCTTTCCAAAGCAAAGATATAAAATGTATTGGGTTCTTTCAGCTCCTTAAGAGGACTTTTGTTGAACAACTAATGCTTACGACACTTTAAGTTGCATGTGCAACCTAAAATTATACATTCTTTGTTATCATGTTTTGTGCCTAGCAATCTCCTGTTTCCTTTAATTACAATAGAGAGAATCACAGAGTAGTCGTGGCTGGATGGCTCCTCTGGAGATCATTTAGCCAAATCCCTTTGGTTACCTGGACCAGGTTGGCCAGATCCACATCCAGTCAGGTAGCTCCCATAATATTTTTGAGTACTTTAGTTTCTTCTGCCATTTTTTTTATTATCAAGCTATTTTTCCAAATTAAGTTCAGCAAATTAAAGTGCCTGTCATAGTCTGTTTGCATAGACCAGACTTTCTTTGGTGGGAAAATAATTTCTTTCAGATGATTTTTCTCTAAAAAATATACCCTTCTTTTATGCCTTAGGTTTTAACTTTTATATTTTTCAAATCCTGTACTGCCTAGTGTGTAATTCTGAAGTTTCATGTGGCCTGTTAACTACTGCTCTGTCATTCTGGTTAGACATAACAAACCCTCTCTAGGTTTGCACTTCAAGGACACCTTGTTGTCCCAGGCCCTGAAATATGTAAACTAAGCCTTAAGAGGAGAGGCAAAGTTGGGGTAATTACATCATTAACTGAAATTATAATTGGAAAATTAACCCTGATATGAGAATGGACAAAACTTATAAAAGTGTGAAGAACCTGTAACCCAACGTCCATCTTGGGTGGAAGTCCCTCGGTGGCTTTTGATTGTCCAGAGTGTATCATTGAAGGCCCTTCAAATAAATACCTACTTTTATTCTCTTAATCTTGTCTAGCCTCTGTTTTTAGGTAGCCACTTCAAGGCATCACTTTCACATCAGGAACACAAAAAGCTCTCAGGCTATAGAAAAAGGAAAGTTAAAAAATTCTTTTTAAAGAAAATTTGAAATAAGAGAATTGCCTCGAGGCTCACCCAGTTATCACAAACACAGCATTATGTCTACAAAATAATCAAGGTGATCAACAACAAATATCAGGGAATCTTGACTAAGACAGTAAAAACTGGGGCAAACAGGAGAGAAAAAGAACCTGTATCCGAGTTTGTCCCCAAACAGTTTGCAGATTAAAGGTTATTTTCATTAAGGCATGTACTTGTGGAAGGAGCAGACTTGTTATTTGTTGACAAAAAGATAAAAGCCCTTCAGGTCTTCATATGTATTTCTACAGTAAAAATACACATTAGCAAATTGAGAAGAATGGAGCAGTAAATACTTGGATATTTACCTACGGTGGAGGCTAAGCACTGCCTATCCTAGTTTGTTCTTTACTTGTGTTCTTCTTCCTTTATTTAATGTTTGTGTATTGCACAGATGTTGGCATTTCTAACTTTCAGGTTAATCTCAATGTGCCCTTTGTCTAACTCTTTGTCAATGCAATGGAATGGTGACCTAGAGGTAGAAATGCATGGGATAAATCTCTTGTACAGTAGCAGGTAATGTAAATAGAGTATTATTTGTGTGTTTACATTAAAATTACAGGCATTTGGAATCTTCTGTAGAGTAAAATAGAAAATCAAACGAAAGACTGAGCACCATGATCTTTCCAGATGTCTTTGTCATGAAAAGAGCTCAATAGTTGGGAGGAAAGCAATGTCCTTCAAGAATGCCTCATATCATCAGGTAGTCTCTTCTAAAGTTTATGAGTTAATCCATAAATATTTGGCACTGTCTGTGGCCCAGCTGTGTTTTGCCAGAAAGTTTTGCAGGATTTTTTTCTTTTATGTTAGGCCACTTCTCTCGCTGCCAGTGTCTCAGAGTGCTTGCTGTATATTGCTGTCACAATAATAGGTAGGATTGTTTTCATGCTTTGATGTATTTGGGCTGATGTTCCCCTTAGTAGAATAGTATTCACAATCTCTCTGGGCCATCTGTGCTTCTGAACAGTCACCCTCATAGTAATGAACTGTGCCTGCTACCCCTGGCTTGCGCTGGGTGTGGCAACAGAGCTCCTCTGCCCCTGAGCCTCCTTGGCACCCCCACCATGCCCTGCCAAAAGACACAAAGTGCCTGCTTGATCCTTTCTGGCACTAGAAGCAAAAAAGCAAAGAAAACCCATGACGGCAGTAGGAGATGGGAGATTAGGGTCTCCCAAGGGTGTCCTTGAAGGCTGAAAAGTCACCAACCAGCCCTGAGGGCTGTCTTCACTGCCTCTATCATTCCACTCCCCTGCAGCCAGCATGACTTGGGATAGCACAGAGTACCTGCATGAGGGGTTAGGGAAGGCAGAAGAACAAGCCAGAGGTGCCACTGGTGCCCACAGTTCTGGGACAGCCACTGTGAGGAACCACAGCCCTGCGCAGCCAATGTTCTCCCCAAATGCAGCACTCATAGTGTAGGACAATATCCTTGCCTTGTGTGTGCCCACAGGGGCTCTGGACTAAAAGCCACAGTAAGAGCAGAGTGGGCAGTGCCATCACAGACAATTCCCAGAGATGTCACAGGGTTCAGGCAAGGACAGCAGATACTGCAAAGCTGGAAAGACCCTGATTCAGAGGACCTTGTCCTCCTTTTGTGGCCTAGTGGGGATGGTTTAGCCTCAAGCCAGATTCCATGGTGTGAGGCCAGTGACTGTAAGGACAAGGGCCTGGCATGGGGCAGTGGGACCATGCAGGTGGGGAATCCTGCCGACTTCCTTGGTACAAAGAAGAGCCTTGACTCAGCTTCTCTGAGGGCTGTCATGGGAGGAGGACTCACCTATGATGTGCACTGGGAAAGCCCCAGAGAATGATTGAGACTGGAAGGGTTCTCTGGAGGTCACCTTGTGCAACCACCTGCTCAGGCAGGGCCTCATAGAGCCACTTACCCAGGACCATGAACAGAGCCTTTCCAAGTATGTCCAAGGAAGGAAATTCCACAGTTTCTCTGGGCAACCTGTGCCTGTGCTCTGTCACCCACCTAACATTCAGAGGCAGCCATCTGTATTTCAATTCATACCCCTTGCCCATTCTCTTGTCACTAGGTAACACTGTCTCATCATTCCCTCAGCCTTTCCTCCTATGTGGGGTAGTCCATAACCTGGAACTCAATCCGTCCATCTTATTGACTCTCTGGTGGAGTCTCTTGAGTGTTTCCTTGCATTTTTTTGTCAAATGTTTTCAAATTGTCCTTTCAAAGATATTTGAAGTTTTTGTCAAATCTCAAATAACTGAAATCGTAAAGAAAATCAAATTAGGCCCCATGAGCTAATAAGATATTTGATAGGATTGGAATAATGAAGTAAATTTGCTGAATGATGTGACTAGGATAACACTATTAAGAAACAGTAATGTTTCAGGCTGTGATTATAATTTGAATCATTAGTTCTTCCTCTTCTTTCATAACCCCTTCCAGCCCTCACCTTTAAATATTCAGGAAAGTATGTTTCTTTGACCTGTGCCAGCAGTAGGTCTCAAACTATTTTTATTAAATTCTTTGAAGGGTCACAACCTACAGGATGCAATAAAGAGCTGTGTAATATTGTGCTCCAGCGCAACTCTTACAGCTTCCTGTGAGTCCTCTTGAAGAGTGAAATTATCTTAGCTGGTATTTATTTAGCAACAAAAGCATCTCTAGAAATGAAACCAGGATCTAGCAGAACTGAGAATTATGGAAGTGTTTTCCTTTGCATGGCAGATTCCATCAAGGCAGAAATTAATTTGAAGATTATATACAGAGGGTTCTTGTGAATTGATTCCAAGTATTATGTTAAAAAAAAAAAAAAAAAAAAAAATTAAATATTTTTTGCTATAGGTGACAGTGTTGATCCTGGCTGTATTTTATTGGATGTTTTTGCCATTTTATTCTTGTCGGTTTCAATAAGGCATATGAGTCAGAATTTTCTCCTTCTCTCCAGGGTCCACATAGTCACTACCTACGGTTGATGCTTTGGGTAAAACATGTGCCAGAGAGAAAGAAGAGCATATTTGCCCTTTTTCTATTAGTGGGATATTTCTGAGAAAGGAAGAAACTGTTGACTTGGGAGAAAATTGTTAGAGAAGTGTTGAGCTTTTGATGGGGTACCCTTCCTTCTTGGACCAGGGTAAGAGAGCAGAGGAGGCTGCTGTTCTAAGTTCTTTATTCATAGTCTCACAGCTTTCTTGAAGGCAGAGTTCAAGGGGGTTACATGATAAAGGCAAGCAGCAACAGCAGACAAAACCAGCTTCTTCTTCTACATGCTCTATATGCTCCATATATATTTTTCTTACAGAAGTGTGGATTATGTTTGCTAACTGACCGATAAGGTTAACACACGATTCTAGTTTTTCTTTTCTTTTAGCCTATCCTGGTCTAATTCTAACAATCGTAAGTTTTTCACAAGTGTTACACAGGTATCACACAGATTTGGGTGTACAGTTTCTATCAGTTCTTATTGTTTATGTGAACTCTATCTAAAAAATGTGAACAGTATAGTTCTATCTGTATTTTGTCTGAAGTAAAGAATTCTGTGAAAAGGTAACACTGCTGCAGTAAGAACTGTGTTTAAGGTCTCTGCTGCAGCTTTTTAATGTTTAAGGCACTTAGCATATATTTATACTGAAAGTTAAAAAATCTGCATTTCTATCTCACTTTGGCGTGGCTTCATGTATCTCAGCTTGTCCAAAGGTTTTAATTTAACCCCTGTGCTTTGGCTTCCCTGTGGGCCTGAGTCCAGAGCAGCCTTCACTCCAACAGAGAAGAATCTTCCTCTTCTTCAGATTACTTGGTGCTAATCACTACAACAAAAATGAGACTATTTGTAAGATAACTCTATAGCATTTAAATGAGCTAAACTCAGGGCTCAGAGGGGGTGGGGAATAGCTCTTTTGAGAGTTTGTTCTCAAAATTGTCAAATGTAGGTTTTGCTGCTGGGGAAGCAGAGGGTTCCAAGTCTCGCTGGCCCTGATAAATGCATTGAATGGGGTTGAATGGTGTCATCTGCTAAAGCCATGCACTGTGGTGCTCTGGGAATTCTACACATTTATTCATCTATGCATGATCACCTCACTTCTTATGAAATAGCTTCCAAAGTCACTCAAGTGCTCTCAGGATTAATTATTTTTTTGTCACTACTGCTTTCTACTTAAAATGCACTGAGAAGGAAAAACACTCAAAGAATTTGTTTGATAGAATCATTCTTACTTTCCCCTTCTTTACAAGAACTGCCTATGTACTTAGACTTACATTTTGACAATATATTCTTAGAAACAGAATGTCTGAAATACTTCTTTGGTAAATTTCCTAATTTCATCCTGCAGCCTGGCCTTGAAGGCAGCTGCTGTATGACAGCCTGAAGAGAGGGGTGAAAGCTAGACAAAGTACATGATATGTTACCAGTGGGTGAAGAGCTAATGCTACAATATGGAAAATGAAACAAATATATTTCGGTTGGAAATGTGGATTTCGAGGTGATTCTTCTGTTGACTGAGAACTGAATGGTGGTTTTGGGCATCTGTAAAATGCAGTGAAAATGACAGTAAGTCCAGGAAGGTGAGCAATAGGCTTTTTCTGAGAAGAGAGTGGGATAGTGTGAGTACACACACATACAGGACTGTATGTTCAATGTATATTGTAAATATGTTATAGATATGTGTGTTATATTGTAAACATGTTATAGATATGTGGGGCTTCTTCTGATGCTGTCCCTAAAGGCTGTGTACAAGTAATTGTGGTAAATAGCCAAAAATGAGAAATCAAGGTAGTGCTGCAGAGAGATACACGAGGATGTGTCAGTAATGGCCGACATAAATTTTGCAAGTAACAATGTACATCTAGTGGTAGAGAACATCCAAAACAGTACATTAGAACTGAGTGAGAGTATTTGAGAAATATATGAGAAGATGAAAGACACAGTATAAAGAAATCAAGGGATTTTTAACCTGTGAACAGTAGTTTATTGCATGGAGAAAACTCAGAAAAGAAGGAGTCAGTAAGTAAGAAACTGAGTAAGCCTTTCCAATGTGCAGAAAGCATCCTGCAAATGCAATTCAGCATGCATAAGGTAATGAAGCTGAGAGGCAATAACTCCTTTAACTATGCCCCTAAAATAAAAAACCCCTTCCCCCCTTTTTTTTGGACTTACAGTATGAGAAAATTAAAGGAAACAGGGAATGAAAACAAAAATTGTCTCAAATTAATTGCAAGGTAGAAATCAAATATGACTATAAGCTAAGAGAAATGATGCAGTTGCCAGTTTCAACACTTTTAAAGAAAGGGTGACATTTGCACTAAAACATAGCTGTGGGTTTTCTTGACCAAAAATGAGAATAAGAAGGTTTGGGCAGTGGGAACTTGTGAGTTACTGTGTACAGTCTGTGTTCCCTGACTTTGCATTTCTTAGTTTAGCTACACTTCATCCAGGAAATTTTATGGTGAGTGAGCATGCCTGCCAAGATGGTGCCATTTAGGGTTAAACAAGAGAGCCTGATATATAAAGCTGCCCAAGTACACTAATATTTCATGCTGATTTATTTTCTTAATGGGGCAAGTGTTCTAAACTTGGCTTTAGCTAAGTACTGAAGGATGATTTCAAGTGTCTAAACATGGGGACCCACACAAGAAAATTTTAGGCCATCTTTTGTACACTTCAAGGTATCTGAAGATTAAAAGTACAAAGGGAATTTATGCTCCTGTTTCCTTTGAAAAACTTATTAGTTGTGTGTTTGCACAATTAAGTGTCTAGCTAAATTTAAAATGTGCTTTTATTATGACAGTCATTAGGTATGTTGGGAAAAGACATACAAGAAGCTAGATAGGAAAAGTGCCCTTAAATTGAAGATATTTATCTTCTTGACAGTTCAAAGTTTTTGTTATGCATCTTGCATAGGAAGATCCCTGAAATTTATTAATAATGCATCTTCAAGTGTGTCTGGCTTAGCTAGCATTGCATCAGACATGGGGAAGAATAGTTCAAGTAAACTTGGCATTCTGCAGAGAAGATTTGAAAAATATTTATTTACTTTCATGTGCTACCCTTCACACTCATTACCGTGTATTAAAATGGAGAGGAAATACCAATAACAAAATGATTTATAACAGGTAGCTGGCAAAATTTCATTTAATGTTCTGTTTTTGTGTAAAGTAACTTAAAATTGGTATTTTTCAGAGAATATGCTCAGGCTGTTTATGACCAAGTATGAAAAATCTCACAAACTGGTAGAACATATCTTCCAGCCAAAAAAGCATAACCTTATATTTCAGTAGAAAATTAAAAATTAAACCACTATTAAGAGTAAAAATTTAATTAAAGGAAAATTGTATCTTTTTGAATGGAAGAGTTCTACAATAAATCACATAATCAACAAAAATAAGATTGTTCATTTATAGGGTTTGCTTCATTTAAGGTTTCTTTATGACTTGAAATCAATTAATCTTCTTTAAATGTCCTGTCCTTATAGATGTTTTATTAGTCTTAAGTTAACAAGCCAAACTGAGGTACATCATGGTTAAATTATTTGCCTGAGTTAACAAAAAAATAACTTTGATTTATATGATAATCACTGATTGTTTATGTCAGGCCTTTTGTGGTTTTCTAAGTGAAGGTTTTTGTGTCCCTTTTTATTTTTGTATTGGCATCTGAGGCCAGTACTTGGGAAAATAAGCAAGCACACCATATGGCATTAGAGCTCAGACTGATTTCTCCCTGTCCTCCATACCAAGAGTGGAGGTCCTCAACTTGTCCCAGGTATAGCTGCGCATGCAACTGGTATTGCACCCAGAAGGTTCCCTACTGCTCTATGGCTAAGGTGGAGTAAAGGTGATTGACCATGTTGAAATTTGGTGGTAGAGATGAATTTCTGACACAAACTTGATGCTCATAGGGGGACCAGAGTGTTTAAATGAAAGAAATATGAACAAATACAACCTTTTGTTGCAATGTAGAAATGTAGAAAAGAAGAAATCTGCATTTCTAATCTTAGATACTAACAAGTTTATTCTCTCATGGCATTATTGCTTGTGTCAGTAGAGTCCTTTATTCAGTGTAAAATGGGCCAGAAACAGATTTTAGATGTTTTGTGAGTCTGATATTATGAAGATGTTTATTTACTTTTTCTGCTTTTCCTAAGAGAAGTTTGGATCTTCATGCTTTAAAACAGGGATTAGGGATTTAGTACTTTCCTGCCTGTGAAGTCCAGTGCAGACTGTATATGGCATTTTCAGGCATCTGATAAGAATCAAGGGAGATGCAGGGCAGAAGACTGCTTTATTTAGAAGTGTATGTAAAGGGAAGTGCCCAAGAAGGTTGCTTAGTTGGAACAAGATTTGTAAAGGTAGACATGTTTAAAGAGGCACAAACCTTGATAATATATGTGTGCACAAAAAGACATCAAAGCATCATTTTAAATTATGGTCCCTCACACTGCCCATTTAAGAGCTTGCATGAACTCCTTTTTTTTTTTTTTTTTTAATTTAAACAGTGTTTTTTCAGAAGCTAATGTTTAGCAGTCGCACGTAAAACTATCATTATGAACACCTTTGTTATTGGTATAACACCACCCACTTTGGATGGCTAAAAACAAGTTTCTGTTTAAATTTGGACTGATGTATGTGAAATGGCATTCCTTAGATGTAGAGGAATGTAATAATGAAAGCTCCTGCTTTCATGTGGTTGTGGTTTTGGGGGTTTCTGGCTTCCAGGTCCAGAGTTCTCTTGCCTTGGAATGGCCTAGTGCAGAGTTCTGCAGTGAAAGCTGCAGATACTGAATTTGGTTTTCTAAAGGGACTAAAAAAAGGCTTTTTCTGTCCTTCTCAATGCAGAATTGCAGTTGGTTTTGTTACAGACACTTTCTGAGCTTTTTGTTCCACCAGTTGTTGGGTAAATTTTGCCTGGATCTATATCGTTTGACCCCTTTGCATGAGCTGATATTAGCTTTAGTCCCATTAGTCAGAGTTCAGACAGAGATGCTGACCATTTCTCAGAACATTATAGTCTGTCTCTCAGAAAGGTTATGAATTTCGTGAAGCTGGTCATGACATTCTTCCATCCACCCCCACAGGGTCTACTGCGTAGTAAGGAGCTGCAAAGTTTGACAAACTAGATAAATATATGTCTGAAAGCAAAGCAGCTGTTCAGCTTCTTCCTTCCCCCTCACTGTACAGTTCTGGGAGTACAGCATTCCCATTGCTATATTCCCACACTTCAGTGTTCAGTATCATTCTGACCTGCAGTCCTCTCTTCTAAGGATTGGTTTTTACTGTTTATTTATTTTCTTGGTACAAATGTCAGCTGATGCCTTACTTGAGAACAGACAAGAAGGGCAGTTTCCTTTCTTTTCTGTGACGAGAGCAGACCCATGATTGACATGGAAAGCAAGCTGTAGTTCTCCAAACTTTAATCACGTGCTTAGTGTGTTCCATTAGAGGAATGTGCTCCATGTGTTTCAGTCTAGCAGGAGAGGATCTTGACCCTTTTGAGAACCTCTGAAACACTGAAGCACCTTAACATGTCCCCATTGGCAAGAGTCAGGTGAATTTTACTAACTTAGGCTCTGCAAGCATGTGCAGCAGCTACTTGTAATCAAAGCTGCTGGCACAGCCTCTGTCATACAGAATATGAGATGAGTGTCTTGTACTGCCTTGTGGTGTTCAGATGCCCATCATTCTTCCAATCTTACGTAGGAAGAAAAGCGATCATCTAGCTGCACAGGAGCTGAAAAAGCATTCAGAAACAAAGGCTGTGTAATCAAACAAGGAGTGTTTACAAGAGTCCATAAGCAATAAGTATTGCGATACTGCAATCTGCTTGGCTGTAAATACTAAACATCTCCCAAACCTTCTAGTGATTTAAACACATATGCCTTTTTTTCTATCTCTCCCACTCTGCATTAGTATTCTTTTTATCCTTTTGAGAACAGATTAAAGGAAGCAAGTAGCAATATTTTATCCTGGTGTATTTGTAAAGCAAATGTCCTTTTCTTCAGGAATTACAAGGGGAATGGGAAGTAGCTTGTGTAGGTATAGAATCCAGCATGGCTCTGTTTTCTGCTGCTGGAATCACCATAGTTATTATTAAGGCTCTTTGGAGTATTGCTTTGTAAGAGTGCACACAAGCTCAGTTTGGCTACAGGATCTGAGCAGTACAAGGAATCATTTCTGGGCCATTGCTGGTCATGGTTACCTCTGAATGTTCAACTGTTCCTGGGGATTTGGCTCCATGGGCTTTTTTGCAAGTTCTCTTTTTTTTCCTCCAAGGTTTTTCCTGGTAGCTTTTTTCCTTGTTGCTTTGGCTCCTTCTTGGGTACTATCTTCCTTTTGGCTTTGCTGGGAATTAAAGCTCCTGCTTACCAAGAATCATGTGCCTCTATACCTTCCTGATTTTCTTAGAGTTTTTGCCTTTAAAAGATACTTTTGTTAGATGGATACTATATTTTATGTTTAGGAATTTTCCATTCCTTTGCCTCTGCCAAATTTTCCATTCCTTTGACCCTGCCTCTTTTCTTCCTACCAGAAAAGTATGGAAGAATGGATTTCAACAAGATTTAACTTACATTTTATTTTAGGCCAAGGCTCTTTGTGCACTAAAAGTCTTTCTCTGTCTTTCACTAACTTTCCTTATTTGGAGTAGGTATGCATAGGCTAGCATCCTTGTCTCTTAAATTCCAGGAATGTTTCTGGCAAAACAAAGTCTTGAAAACAAATACATAGAAATTACTGTGAATTGTTACATTAAATCACAACTTTTTAATAGACTCAATTCACATATTCCCATGCTTTTGCATGTTTTGCTACTGAAGAAGTTAACTTCAAGTTAACCAGTACTTTCCAGAAACCTTAAATGTCGCAAAAGTGAGGTCCTGTAAGAGAAATGAAGACAAAGTAAAACAATAGTCTTATATATGAGTAAGCAAATGGTATAGCCTTTTGCTTCAGCCATTCATGTGAACTATGGTTGTTTCATATACTCTGAGACAGAGTGAGTTACTTTACTGTCTTCAGTCTGACCTGTGGCCAACCCTATGTGGCTTTGGTAATGAATGCAACTGAGTAGCAAGTACTTAGGATCCTCCTTCTAATATATGCCATGGCTTGATAAAGCAGCATTAGATGTCCATTTCTTTTTGCATCCTGTGGAAAGCAAGGGGGGATCCTTAATGCTTGGAGTACTGGTATTGGGCACAATATTGGCAGCCTCCCTCATTGGTGTATTTTGGCACAATAAAGACTTGAACTATGTGGGATCTTGCTTTATATCTGCAAATGCACAGTTAGAAAAAGGTCATGTCTGTCACAGAATCTAATGAAAACAATATGTTTCAGTGTTTTCAGTGAAACAAACTCTGGAAACTCCTTTCAGGTGACATGAGATGTTTTGTTTCTGTTTTAATGATAATTGTGTGTTCTCTAAAACTGTAACAATACGAGTTGCGTTGAATGGCCGATAAAAATGTTCCATTTCTAAAAAGGTCAAAGCAATTCTTCAGCTATATCAAAGTGTATTTTAGCCCTGCAAATGCATTTCTGAAGCAAACTTACTTTGAAATGAATAAATTTCTACACAGTCATTTTTTCTTGATGAAATATCTCTGTGAAAGATTTTTGACTAGTTCAGTTAGTACCTAGAGAAATGCCCCAGTAGTAGCTCATACTTCTTAGGCCTCTGGATGGAAGCTGTTTCCATCTCTCCCTACATTCTCCTCAGGTTTGCAGTCCTGGTTGTTTCAGTGATGACAGTAAAAATTTTTTTTCCTTCAGGTTCAGATTTTGATACAGTTGTGTGATGTGTTGCCAACAGTTTCATCCAGTTTGGACTAAGACTTACAAGGACCCCAGATGGGCCGTCCTCTGTACAAAGCAGACAAGCATCTGTGTCTTGGGAACAACCACAGGCCACATGGACAACCAAGAAATTTTCTGTACAGCAGCAAACACAGGCAGAAGTTTAGAAACAAGGTTGTCAGCAGGTTTACAGCACTTTGATGAAGTGCAAAAGTAAAGTCACGAATGACTGTTAAGCCTGGTTCCAAAGCAGGAAAAAGGCTTAGCTGCATGCACAAGAGGAAAGGGTGGAGGTAATTCGTAATTGGTAAGAGGGTTTTGTAGTGAAATTCACCATCTTCAGCTGAAGATTTGAGGTGCATTCTAATGCAGGAAGGACGCTGAGGCATGACAGTATCCAGTTTGGAAAAGTATGGTGATTCTTGATACTCGAGTCACTTGGTGGAAGTATTCAACAGGAAATGCAGGGAAAAAATCAACTGTGATCAAGTAAATATGGAATTGAGAATAGATATACTCCGATAAAAAGATTCTGAAAAAAAGAGAAAACCTTTAGACAGGATGTTTATAGCAGTTTTTACATTTAAAAATTCCAGAAGAACATTAGCAATCTTTCTTTCCAGGAGAAAATTAGCATAGTATTGCTAAGCTGGACTTCCAGGCCTACAGGTCTCTTACTCCCTTATTTCCAAGTGATTGACTCTAATCCTTTTGATCATCTGGAGTATATCTAGCAGATGATTCAATTTGCCATAGTGTAATGGTAGAAGCAATAACTGTATCTATAAATATTTTTTATATTTAATTGATATTGTAAATGATGGACATGGCTCTTTAGAATTTTAAATTGGTAGCTTTAAAATGTACCTGCAGATATAACCTTAAATGTCTGGTTTGAAATTGCTTCATTATAGAACTGTAAGCAACACGTAGAGAAATGGCAGATGAAATTAATGCATATGAACAATCACCCACTCGCGTACTGATTCCCTACTTTAATTTCACTTTTCCTGTGTGCTGATGAGGTAGTTACTTTGTTTTGATCTTTGAAAGCTCATTAAGAACACTCATTAAGCCTCAGAATACTCAGTGAAGTATAGCTTCTGCTGTTTCATGCAGGGTACAGTTCAATAACCTTTTCAGATTATAACAATTTGGAGGTCATCAGGAACAGTACCCCAGAGACTGAGTTACTGAAACATGATATAGATAAAAACAAACGTAGAGATGTCAGGCTGATGTGTTGTCTATGCTGGCACCACTATCATATTTTGAGATGCTCAAAGTTAAAGTTTGTCACAAAGAGACTGGAAACCAAATGAAAAGTACTGACACATCAGCTGTACTTGTGCAGATTGGTTATTTTAATATCCTTCTCCTTCCTAATCTTTCTTTCTTGTTAACTTGAATTCCTTTATGCATTTTTTCTTCATTAAGTTCTAGATTTTATTTTAACTATATTGTTTTCTGTCCCCTCCTGCTCTCCAGGGAGGAAATCTTTCAGGCCCCTTTCTAATCTCTGCCCAAACCTCCTGAATTTTTAGTAATGTGTGCCACATCACTGCTGCCAGCATCCTCAGATCCTTCCTATGAGACTTGGGATCTGTTGCTTTTGGACTGAAACAGGATAAAATATTGCATTTAAATGTATGACAGCTCATAGAGCACTTGGAAAACAACGAGAGTAGGAGTGCACAAGCAAGCTTCAGTTCTGCTGAGGGATGAAGCTTATACAAAATTCTGTACAGTTAATTTCCTTATTCCTGTGTTAAGGAAAATAATGTATTAATTTTCTCTGTTTAGTTTCTTTTCTTCTTTGCCTCTGTTTCGTGAATTCTTTTACTCAGAGTTCAGATTTCAACACAGGAGACACGGAGTTTATCTTCGGACTCAAATGTTTATTATTTCTTATCTATAATATAGCTGCACAGAATGTGCCTCTGAGTTAACAAGGTGAAAATGGCCATGAGTTCTAGCTTCCAAGGCCTTTTAAAGTCCAAACTGCCCAATTATGGAATGCCAACTAATTTATTTTTACTTTTAACCCAGTAACTATTCATTTATGATCCGCACTGCGGGTTTTTTTAACCAATAGCAAACCCACCAGATTTGTGAAGAAGAAGGAGGAAAAAAGAAGGACAAATCCACACCCCAAATCCTCCATCTTGTTATTAAATCCCATAAACCTAATTTTTCTACATCTCTACATATTCCACCCAGTGACATAACTTTACACAGCAACAACCTCAGTGTTATCACACAGTTTGGGAAGCCTTGCCAAGGCCTCAGTCAAATGCAGTGTGCTTTTGAAAATCATTGTCTGTCAGCACTGAAAGACTGAAATTCTCAGAACTCAGGGTTCCAACAATCATCCCTCATCCCTCAATGAGCAATGTAAAACTTTACATAAATTATTAGCTGAGAATTATCACCTGCAACTTTTCTTGCCCACAACAGACCCTTTCCTTTTGGTTTAGTCTTATCTCTCAGTCCATTGCTATCAATTGCTCATGAGGCATGATCCCCATGATCCTCACTCTGCTGTGGGCAATTTTCTTCATTTCATAGAAGTTTTATTCTTTTTGGCTCATTCTGCAATTAAGTTGGTTCCTGTCTCTGCCATACTTTCTCGTCTCTGCTCCCTCCCTTCTCCAAATGTGCTCAACGGCTGTTTGCTTTCTCTGTTGCACATTTGATTCTCTGACTCATATCAATAAAAAAACTGCCACAGATGAATGGGAGAAAAGCTGAGATGTCTCTCAAAATGATTGCTTTTAAAATTCTGCCTGCTTCATCATACCTATGTCACCTGGAGGGTGTGACGAGTCTTTGTAAACTTCTGCAGGTTTGGGCAGTCCAGTGACTTGATAAGGAAGTCAGGAAGCAAAGGCATTGGGAATTTCTGTCTGCTGTAGCCTAGGGAGACACAGAGGAAGACTGCTCAGTTACGCTCTGTCGGCTGGGCAAGGAAGAAGGAAGTCCTCCTCTCTGTTAGCAATCCTGTGTTGTCAGAACAGGGAATTGAGTGAAATGGAGGCTTAAATAGGGACATGGCTGAGTCTTACTCAGGGTCAGCTGAGCACACGGTTTACCAAGCCTTCCAGCTAAACTATGAGGAGTCTCCCTTTCTGGCAGTATTGAACAGAAGCCTAAAACATCAGCTGAGGTTTTATCTCTGATTTAACCTTTCAAAAGAGCTATTCTATTAATCTGGGGCAGGTATAGCTCACAGAATTGTTGCCAGGGGTCCATTTCATCTTTGAGCCAGCAGCACTCAGAGCCTGACTGCAAATGAGTCATGCAAGGAAGAAAGAGCAGTGGCAAAGCTGGGCTTGAGCAGGAAGAGATCATCACATGACATCTCTATCTGATGCAGGTAGACTTTCCTTAACCTTAACCAGGTTAAGACCTGCCAGACTAGTGGCATGACACTGCAAGAATTATCTTTATTATTATTAGGTGCTACCCAAGGGCAGTGAATAAAAGGTTCCTGTATAGTTGTGAATCAATGAATTAGAAAAAATAATTATTTTTATTTCTTTACAAGCATAATATTGTTATTTTACCACTGCTAATTACTTTTTCAATTTGGAATAATAAACAATTAATTTTTAAAAAATTGTATTCAGCCTTAGATATAATGGAATTAACTTTTCTTAATTGCCTAAAGAAATAAAATTTTGTTAGTCAGCATGGCTTTTGAGGGGAATGAGAGATCATCAAAGTAAATTAAATCAGAAGTGTAATTGGGAAAATGAAGGCTTTTCACCTTACAGATATTTTCAGTATTCAACATGTTTATTATTTGAGGGTATTCTGTTTCAGCTTCAGAATAATCTAAGTCTTTAATATTGAATCAATTCCATATTAAACCAGGCTTTCCTGGATGTTTGAGTTATTGTTTGTGTTTCCAGTTGCTAGATTACATCTTTACATGACCCCTACCTTGAGATGACCATTCCTTAATTTAGCACGTCAGTGTCAGAGAGAATTGTGTTGCACCACAGAAGGCCCTTTAGAAGAGAAGCCTGATTCATCCCAGATGGGCTAATCTAGTGAAATGAAGTGTAACTTCAGCGATCAACTCAGTTACTGGAATCTCATTGAAATGTCAGTAGTGGCAAAGGTCAAAACCCCATCTTTCCCTGTATCATAGTATCATAAAATGTTTTGGGTCGGAAGAGACCTTACAATCATATAGCTCCAAAACCCCTGTCATGGGCTGGGAACCTTCTGTGAGACCAGGTTACTTAGGGCTCCATTCAGCCCAGTTCTTGAACACCTCCAGGGATAGAGAGTCCCGTGCCTCTCTGGACAGCCTGTTCCAGTGCCTCAACACCCTTATAGCTAAGAATTTCTTCCTGATATCTAAGCCCTCCTTCAGTTTCTCCTGTGACCTATCCCTACATGCCCTTCTCCAGCCTTTTTGTAAGCCCCGTTTAAATACTGGAAGGTGTTACAAGGTTTCCCTGAAGCCTTCTCATCTCCAGACTGAACAACCCGGAGTCTCTCAGACTTACACAGGGAATGTGCTCCAGTCCTATGATCAACATAGTGGCTCTCCTCTTCAGTCATCCTAACAGGTCCATGTCTTTCTTGTGTTGTGGACTCCAGAGCTGGACACAGTGCTCTCAGTGGGGGTCTCACCAGAGCAGGTTAGAGGGGGAAAATCCTCTCATGCTGGCCATGTTGTTTTTGATGCAGCCCAGGATGCAGTTGGCTTCCTGGGCTGCGAGTGCACATTGCTGACTCATACTGAGCTTTTCACTCTCAAACACTGAGTCTGTGTTGCCAGGACTAGTCTCAACCCATTCTCTGCCCAGCCTGTATTTGTGCTTGGGACTGCCATGACCCAGGCGCAGGATCTTACTCTTGCCCTTGTGGAACTTTATAAGGTTTGCACAGTCGCACCTCTCAAGTCTGTTAAGGTCCCTTTGGATGGGATCCCTTCGCTTCAGCGTGTCAACTGCAGCTCACAGCCTGGTGTCATTGGCAGTTTGCTGAGGTTGAACTTAATCCCACTGTCCATATTGCTGGCAAAAATGCTGAAAAGAGCTGGTCCCAATACTGGCCCCCGAGGAATGATACATGTCACTGGTCTCCACTTGGATACTGAGCTGTTGACCTCAACTCTTTGAGTGTGACCATCCAGCCAGTTTTTCATCCAATGAGTAGTCCATCCATCAAATCATTGTTTCTCTACTTTAAAGGCAATGATGTAATGCAGAACAGTGTCAAATGCTTTCACATGTCCAGGTAGATGATATTTGTTGCACTTCTCTCGTCCACTGCTGTGGTAACCCCATCATAGAAAGGCAATTTTATCAGTCATGATTTGTCTTTAGTTAAACCGTGTTGGTTGTCACCAATCACCTCCTTATTTTCAATGTGCCATAGTGTAATTTCCAGGAAGATCTACTCCAAGATCTTGCCAGGCACTGAAGTGAGACTGACTGGCCTATAGTTCCCTGGGTCTTCCTTATTTCCACCTTCCCCATCAATGGGAACTTCACCAAGCTGCCATGACTTCTTTACCATAAAGAGTGGCTTGGCCACTTGTTAGGCCAGTTCCCTCAGGACCTACAGATGTATCTCCTTGCACTTCTACTTGCTCACTTTCAGGTTCCTTAGATGTTCTTCATTCTCCCAACCCCTATTTTCAAGTTCTGCAACTTGAGCAGTGTGGCTGGAGCACTTGCTGGTAAAACACTGAGGCAAAAAATCGCAGACTACCTTGGCATTCTTCATGTCCCGAGTACCCAGGTCTCCTATATCCTTCCTGAGAGGAATATATTTTCCCTAGTCTTTCTGTTATCATTGATAAATCTAAAGCAGCTTTTTTTGTTACTCTTGATATCCTTGGCCAAGTTTACTTCTGCTGGTGCTTTAGCTTTCCTAACAATCTTCCTGATACTTGGGCTATTTTGCTGCATTCCGCACAGGACACCTGTCCCTTCTTCCAGCCTCTGTAAGGTATCTGTTTGTCCAGGAGCTCCTTGTTCATCCATGCAAACTTCCTGGACTTCTTTACTGATTTCCTCTTTGTAGTGATGCATTTTTTGTGAGCCTGGAGGAGACAATCCTTGAATATCATCCAGCTCTCTTGGGTTCCTCTTTCTTCCAGGACTCTATTCCATGGCACTCTACCAGGGGGACCCTTGAAGAGATGTAGGCTGCTCTCCTGGAGTCCAGGGTGATGAGCTTGCTGTGTGCCCTCCTCCCTGCCCTAAGGATCTCAAACTCCACCATTTCATGGTCACCACAGCCCAGGCTGTGCTTGAGCTTCACATTCCCCACCAGCCCCTCCTGGTTGGTGACAGCAAGGTCCATCCCAACACCTCTCCTCATTGGCTCCTCTATTACTTGGAGAAAGAAGTTGTTACCAACATATTCCAAGAACCTCCTGGACTGCCCATGGCTGGCTGTGTTGTCCCTCCAACAGATGTTGGGGTGGTTGAAGGGCCCCACAAGCACCAGGATATGTGTATATGAGGACAGTCCTATCTATGTGCAGGTCTCAACAGCTTGATCTTTCTGTTCAGGCAGCCTCAGAGACCTACTATAAAATCACCTGTCCCTGCTCTCCCTTTAATCCTGGCTCTCAGTCAGCTCCTCACCTATCCCTGGTTGGAGCTCCATTCACTCCATTGTCATAGAGGACATCATTGCCTTCTCATCTCCCCTGCCTGTCCTTCCTAAAGAGCTCCTATGTTTCCATTCTAACACTTCATGAGTTCCTGTGATGCCAGTAAGCTCAGAGGCCTGTAGGCATGTGCAAGTCTCCATTCCTCCTATTTATTCCCCAAGCTGAGTGCATTATGACTTTCTGTCTGGAGTGTCTGGAATTCCTTGGTGCTGTGCTTCAGGTGTTTTCCTCTGGACCTGCATAACCTCTCCAGACTCTGGGAATGTCTTGCTGTCTCTGGCTCACTGGTATGAGTGGATGGCCTGTCATCCCACACCTTATCACTGTTAAGCCTGATGATATCCCTCTCTCCCATCATATCTCATTTAAAGCCCCAGAAACAAGTCTTGACCAAAGATAATTTTTTCTGTTTGAGAGAGGTGAATCCCATCTGAACTCAGCAAGTCTGGTGCTATGTAGGCCATCCCATTATCAAAGAAACAAAAAATTTTGGTGGTTACATCAGTCACAAGGTCATTTGTTAGTAGACTGGGTCCACCTGTTTTCTTTCTATATTGTTACCTGCACCTGGAAAACAGAAATAAAAAACCCCTGAGGTTCTGATTCCCTCACAAACTGTCCCAGGGCCTTGAAATCTCTTTTGATCACCTTTGTACCTTTGCACTTTTGTGGCTGTGCATATGGAGGACCAGAAACAGGTCATTGCTGGAAAAAGGAAACGGAAAATTCCTGAAATCTGAATCTTCGTTTCCCATCTCAGTTTTGGTGGAAGAGTGTCTGAGAAGGATGTAGAAGTAAAACAAGCACAGACAGTGCTTCCCCATAATATTCTTCTAACTTCCAGTGCACTCCAAGATGTCCCTATGCTGAAATAGATGTAGGATTTCCTGAACTGGACATGGTTTCTGTTTGGATAGGAATCATAGAGGTCAATTATTAATGTAAAAACACACTTGTTACAAGCTTTGTCTTACCCACCTCCTTCTGCAAGCACATCTTCTGCAGGCAATGACTGAGAAATTCAATTTAAAAGAAATGTTTTGCCTCTTTCCAGTTCTTTCAGAATGCTGTGTTTGTTCAAATCAACCAGAACTAAATAAACTAAATACGTATTTTAAACTTTTTTTCTTCTTTTTAATATTGAATTTTATGTTGTGTGGAAATAGAAAATAAAATCCCCCCTAAAGAAAATCTTAGTTATCTGCTGTCCTGCTCTTGAAAACACTTCCAAAAAAGAGATAGTAGTGATTTTTCAGTAACCAATTCTGAGTTTCAAATAATAAATCAATAATCCTCTAGCAAGATTGAAGTAATTTTGTTATTTGTTATGCTGGTTTGTCACAACTTGTTAGGAGGATTTATTTCCCTTTGGGACCATGACACTGCTGCCATGACAACAGTAATTCACAAAGCCAGATTCATCCCATGATATGTAAAATTATGGGAACTGTCTAGGATGTTGCTAAGTATTATATATTTTATTTTTTTTTGTTAGTAATTTAAATTGGTGGGTGGATAATAACACCACCAAGTTTGGAAGCTTTCAGATGCCTATTTGCCTATTCCATTCTATGTGGAAGCTTTCTTGCAGAAAGTTCCAAATCTAATACAAAACCTGTTGTGCACATGAGAAGCCCTTGGTAAGATGCAAGAGCATTAGCAGAGGTCCAGATAATTCAATAAGATAGGTTTTACGTGTGTGATCTTAGCTATTTTTTATGACTCAAGGTCATTTTCTATTACATTTTGGGCAAAAAGGGAATGTTAGCACAATTTATTCACTACCATATGCTTGTTCTCAGGCTATATGAAAAATAGAGTCTATTTCCTAGGCATTACAAGGGGCTTTCAGCAGTAGGAAAATCAGTTTTGAGCTCAGGAAGCATTAAAACAATTCTCATCCAAGTTTTCTTTCTGTAGGAGAAATACTGCAATTTCCAGGGCAAGCCTGATATCAGCTTGATAAGTAATGGTGAATTTGTCAAGCCCTTGCCATCAGATCTCTAATTTGTCAAAGAAGAATATGCATGATTCCCTTGCATTTCATCTGTCCTCATTTTCCAATTAATGATTTTTTTTTCAAAAAAGTGTGAGACTTGGCAGTGCTGACACTGTTTCCCAAGTCATTTAAAAAGTGAAACAAAGGCAAAAAGTCCCTTCCCATCTTCAAAGTATTTTATAAGGATTAATTTCACCTTCCAGTGTCTTGTGCAGGATTGATAAGTGACAGCAGTAGAGTTACTGGTTTTCTGCTCTCCAGTTTTCACATATTGCCTGCCACAGGGATAGGGAGACTCCTTAACTTTCCCCTTCCTCTACTCTGTATCAGGCTGTTTGGGTTCTGAGCAGGTAGCCATGTGTAGTTTTGGGAGTGGTTATTTGGCTCCTGAGCATTGGTTCTTCCTTACTGATCAAAGACTGAGCTGAATGATATTTTTTAAGCAAGGTGGATTGGCCCATGTGCTGTCAGTTAGATGACGTTCAAATTAACAGTGTACTGTCTTGCAGTTCTACACAAAATCTCCCAGTGGTACTTTGACAGGCTGCTGTTAGGTCTGCAAGCTGCACGCCTAGAGTTTTAAACTCCCTTGGTTTTTGGATCAGCCTCATAGCTATGAAACCTACAGTGGCCACTGACCCCTTGTTCTACGTGAATGGAGTCTGTTACATCCCTTCTTGAAGTGGGACTAGTGGCAGTGAGCATTGTGCTGTTCCTGAAAGATGCCTCGATGAGGATGGTTCTAGTTTGTGTTTTGGAACAGTAGACTGTTAAATGAAATCAAGACTTTGCACTGAAGAAGAGTGATTAATCTAAAATATTTTAGATTCACTTTAGACTGGATAAATCAATGACATATGTCTGCCATTTCTTATAGCTATGTAGTTCATATTTCTATGTGCCCTTTGGACTTTGAATCAGGATCATTTAAATTTTTCACATCTTTGGTGTGTGGAACATTTCTAAAACATAATATTCTTTGACCTCCTCAGTCCCTGGAATTTCCTTTTTTCCCCCTCAATTTTCCTGGTCCATTTTCTATTTTTTTTATAAATAGACTTCAGTCCCTTCAGGAAAATTCTACTGCATTTCTCCTTCTGTCCCTTTCTGTCCTTATGGGTAAGACAGAACAAACCTGGTTTCACAGATTACTGTTTTTTGGCTTTTCTGTGTTGTGACCATCCCAGGTGCCATTAGGCATGAGTATCCCATGTCTCCATCTTATAGAAATTTGCAGTCTTTGGTACTAGATAGCAAAATTTTGTATGTCTTGCAATTTGTATTCAGTATTGCAATAACTTCCTTAAATAAACCAGAATTAACAAGCTTTTGCAGGTTAACTGCACAATAATTCTGGAGGTGGCATAGAAATCAAAAGTAAGACTCTGGAGTTCATATCCATGCTTAGAAGATACAATTCTTTCAATTTTTTCTTAAATGTTTACTGCTTCCTTACTTCCGCTTCTAAATATTTTTCTCTCTGTGGGGTCATGCTGACACTAAGTTAATATGGCATCTTCCATAATGCAGGGCTAGAATTGCTCAAAGTGAGATTCCCAGGACATAAATCTGTGGCTATTTACTGTGGATGTCTTTGAAAAATTTTCTTAAATCTGAGTTTAATTTTTAATTATTTTTTTAGCTGTTAGAAACTTGTTTATCCTTTCAGTCCCTTGGATGCCTGTGCTGCTTTCTTAAATTTGGTTTTGATCTAACCTCAATGTACCTGCCTGTGGATAGCACAGCAATCAATCTTGCCCCTCATCCTTTATAAAGCTGGTACACCAGTGGTAGCAGCAAAGGTTAGTGTTGACATTCGCCTACTCAAGAGGAAAAAGTTGGATTTGCTGTTGAGAGTATAATTAATATTAAATAAAATGTTTCCCCAATCCCTTATACTGTGTGCTTATATGGCAGTGCCTTCCTCCCTTGCTATATTTTATAATTTTCTCCTTTTATTTTCCATGGAAAGAAACAAAAGGCTTACATTTCATTTGAATAAAAATTACTTTGTTACATTAGAAACATCGGGAATAGTCCCATTTCTCAATCACTTCTAGGCATACCTTTGTTCTTTGCTTGTTTGATTACCATGACAACTTGGGATAGGACATTTTTTCTTAAATCCTTTCCCTACAATTTCTGCTGTATGTACAAGCTGTTTTTTGACACTCTTCACTGGCTCAGTGAGCCGAGACTCTCTGGAAGTTGGAAGTTGAGTTTAGGACTACAGAGGCAGTGAATATATAAGACTCTTGTTCACTGTAACATTTATGGTAATATGACACAGTCTCCACTTGTTTACATCTCTTCTAGGGAATCTTGTTCAAATTCATTAACTTGCATTCAAGTAAATACTGAGCATTGCCAGTACTTAATACATGACATGTTGCCTTGCAGAAGCTCCATTGCTGTATCAGTTAAATTTCAGCTAATTATTTTTTTGACTGCAGTGTCATCTATGACTATTGTCTTCACATTATTAACATGCAAAGGCAAAGACCTGTTGGTTGGTTTTTTTTAAACTTTGTGAAAGAAGGAACTATTGTAAGAATTGTCATTGATGGAAGAGAAAGTGGATAAAAATCAATCAATAATATAGGAAAAAAGAATTTTTGAAAAGGAATTTTAGAGACAAAATTTATTTTAAAACCTGTATCTGTCTCCTTTCTTCCCACCTCCTGTCTGGACATAGCACTGTGATGATTTTGTAGCACGAAGAAGAGAATATTTGTAAAACTCAGGAAGAATACGGAATAATAAAAATTTCACTCACATATTTTTGCTGGATTATTCATAAATCCTATGTGCTAGACACAGCTGCTTGAACTGAAGTTAACATTCAGCTTGTAATGGTTAGGATTAAGACCTTTGCCCGCTGAAGTACCATTTGGGTTGAGTATCAAAATCTTGTGCTGATTATCTGAATACTAAATACCAGCAGTTTGGTATGACAATACAAGCTTTTGGAGAAATTACTGTTCAACACAGTGCAAGTATGGGAAGGATGAAAGTTTGTGATATTTCTTTCCAAGGTAATGTTCTCTTGTGGTAAAACTTAGCAATGTGAGGCCAGAAAGACACTTCAGAATGCAACTTCATTAGACATCTGAAACTTAAAGAATTTAATTTATAAATAGAAAATGTCATTTATTAAGAATGTTAGAAGAGTCAAATAATGTTCAGATTAATTTGTTTTAAAAATACAGAAGAAATCATAGAACAGTGAAAGCATAGCTGAACTCAGTTCTACTTGTTGATGTGCCATGGCTTTGATATATATATATTCAGAAAATGTACAGAATCCTGTTTGCTTTTGAATTTAGCTTGGTAAGGACTGCATTTTTATCCTTATGTCTGGTACTTGTTTTCATTCAGTAGACAAAAATGTATTTCTAGGAAAAATCACTATGACGTTTGAAATGCACCATGAAATACGTCAATTCTTACATTAGCAGATTATTATTGTGTTTCATGAGTAGTCTTTAGTTGCTGCCTTTCATTGAGAACTTTTATCACTTAAGACGTCATAAAGGCTGTAAGTCAGCCATTTTGAATTGGAGCAGAGAAACTCCACTTCCAAGTACATCCCATTGCCTGTTTCTGGGAAGTTTCATTTTTTATTGTATTTACTTATTTAGTATTTTACTTTAATTTCTTTACAAGGTAAAGCTATTCTGACACTTTTCTAAAATTGGGCTGTCTTTTCAATGCAAAAACTGCTGAATATTTTTGTTGGAAAGACAGATTTATTAATCTCTATTTTATTAAAAATATTTTTGTTGGATGGATGATTTTAAACTGTACTACTTTCATTACACTCTTCATATCAATGGATATCAGTATCAGCTCACACTGAAAAGTAGGTGCACAAGGGATGTTTTAACCAGATCATGTGTGTAGCAAGGCATATGTGTTTTCTACCAGAGAAGATGAAAGCTGTTAAACTGCCAGAGGAATGAACTTGTATTATTTCCCTGAAGTCTCAGCACAGATTTCATTAAATATTTGAGCTTCTAAGGTGCTGGTGTATATTGGATTTTGAGAGAAGAACGTGGAAGATAGTCTAGGGCAAGTCTGTCCAAGACAGGTTATCTTCAGCTGCTCAATTGGACAGAATCAGACACAGATTCAGAGCCATTAAAGTAAAAAGTTTAAATGAGTAAGTAAAATTTCTTAATAGAACAACTCTTTACTTTTAATATTGGATTTCTAGCTGCCACCTCTACCTTACATTGAAATTACTAAAGAGCACCTGTCAGCACAGCACTGCTACCAGTTTCATGCTGAGCTTTTGGTGAAATTGATTGGAATTATCACTCTTAAGATTACTTGATCAGCATGGAAAGCTATTTTTTCTGATGCTGAATTATTAGTATTTTTTAAATTCAGTTCAACTGAAGAAATTGTGGAGGTAGTTTTTCTACTACTCTCTTTTCATACATGTAATCTTGTTTTCATGGAACAGTTTGTTCCTATTACTTATTCTTCTTTAAGAAATATTGTTTCACTTTAGAACATTACAGTCATAATAGGTCCAGGGAACTCAGTTTAAGAAGAGGAAAAATAAGCTAAAATTTTTTTAATCAACCAACAATTAGCACTATCAAGTTGCAACAAAACCTTAGGTTGAATACAAAACATGTAGGCCAAGGACTCTCTCAGCTGGTGTGTCTACCTTCTTGTGTTTTCATTACTTCAGACTTGACATAAGCATGGTGCAATACTGAATGGCTCCCGAACCACTTGCCAGGCATTTGATTTTCTTCTACTTGTCTTCCTTGTCTCAATGCACTTGTGGTTCCCATTCTTCCTGGCATGGTGAATGGTCAGGGGAACACGAGTACCTAGGATGTGCAAAAATTCTCTATTAGGTGCTTCTTGGTGATTAAAGATTACATAAACTACTTCTGTTCCAGTGTGAATGGTTGTGAAGGTTCAAAGGTTTAAATGTAAGAGCCATGACATACGCACATATGCATGCAAGCGCTGTGGGCTAATATAAGCAAATCCAAATATTCCTAGATGTATCTGCACTTGAACATGCATTGTTTGGATTTCTCTTTCACCATTCTTCTGTTTGATGAAAAATTATTACTTGTTTTATGAATTCGATAGCATAATTTCATGGCTGATAAGGGAGTGAGCAAAAAAGAAAACATAATTCTCCATAAGGTTGTTGTTGAGTGAATGTAATAAAAGGGAAGCTAATCCAGATAAGGATAGTGAAGTTATATTTTGAACCTGTCCATTTATCCTCTTAGTTTGTATAAAATTTATTTGTGACGGAGTGGAAAAGCTTCAGCTTTAAGCCTGAAGTATTTTATGAAGTTTCACCTAGGTAATGATCCTGTCATCTTCTGGAGGAGAAAAAGTCTTTCTCAGATGTTCTCCAGTATTAGTGGTGCAAGTGTATGTTCAGTTTTGAGTAGTTCAACTGATTATGAAAGGTGATTTTGTGGAATCTATGAAGAACTCTGGGAACAAAAATAATCAATATTAATTTTTTCCCCTGCTGTTTCCTTCTTATATTACTTTATACTCATTTGTCCTTTCCCTCTTTTCTTCTGTGTCAGTGGTGCTACCTGTTAACCATAAAAGTCTCAGTCACCCTAAAACTCTGCTGAATGCTGTATCCTTCATTTGACAGTGGCCTGAAGTGGATGTTTACAGAGAAGTACAAGAGGGGGTGTACAGAACAATGCTTTCTCTCACATTGCCTCCAGGTTTCTGATAGAGAGATATGCATTGCAAATTAAGCTAGGAGTTTGTATTCCAAATAACTGCTTTGTTTTGGGTTCATTCCAGAAAAGCTCAAACAAGGAAAATAATAAATGAGTACATTTTTCCAATTTTAAATATAAAACCAGTCCCCACCTCTTGATGAATAAAGGATTGTTGCTTTGCAGGCACTATTAACTAGTCCTTAATATGTTGTGAATATCTTTTCGCTTCATACTGTGTTTCGGTAAGATACTATCCTCAGGAGAATAGAGGGTTTTCCAATAAAATGAACAACAAATATATAGATAGATAGATAGATAGATATAGATATGAATAAAATGTGTTTTAGTGCTTTATGGGTTGCAGAACAGCTTCCCAGCTGCTACATGGGATTAGAATTTTCAATGCAATATGAACAACAAGGTCTTTATTTCTGATGGATGAAAGTCAAGTGATTTGCTATACTATGCTTACTAAAGTATAGAATTTCATGGTGTTTATTACCTAATATGTATGCTCATGCTACTTTTTCTGCACTTGTATTTAGAATACAATTAAACATGCACAGTTTTGAGACATATTATACATATTTCTTCCCAAGACTCGTAAAAAAATGGCTAAGATAAACTAGGGTTAACAGCTTGATGAGAATATCTGTGTTCCAAACAGGTATGATAGCAGCAATTCTGAGACATGCTGCCATAGCAGTATGCCTGCAGCATCTCGTCAGTGGAACTGTGTAATTGTTTTCCATGTGTCCTAAAATAGTTCTTATAATATCAGTTTTGTGGGCATATTTACTTGAAAATCAATAAAATTCTTGCTTAGGGCAGAAGTCCTTGTAATGAATACCTACAGGTCTGGTTTTTTTCCTTACTAATTTGTTAGTAGCTAGCTTAAAAATTGGTTTCAAAATACATGTATGTAGGAACCTGTGTGTGATGCCATTTTTCATATAGCCTTCTTTATCTTTGTAGCTTCTAGGTTTGTCTGAACAAGCAGCATGGAATATCTAAGTTTTGGGGATTTTGATTATCCCCTTTAACGAAGAATTCAGATGGCTAAACTCATAACGAAATGCAAACTTCAGTGACTAGTTTCCAAGGCCCCTTTTTTTACATCACTTCTAAGTCTCACCACACACACACACAAACACACCCCATCTCCCTCGCCCCTACCCTCTATCCCCAGTCTTTGACAAAGAACAGATTTTAAAGAGATTTATAATTATGTTCAGTCCTTTGTCTTCAGTGCTCTTGAATGAAAACGAGCTGGCCTTTTTGCCTGCTAGCTAATTTGTGTCAAGTATAAAACCAGAGGATGAGGAACTGGATTAAGGTACTCTACACATTTCCCAGAGGCTTTCCTTTGATAGTATAAAAGATGTGAAAAACTATGCAGAATTAGACCCTAAAGCCAAGTGACACGTAACAAAATTTTCTTATGATGTGACCATTTATCCACCTAGTTCTGCAAAAACCCTAACAACTCCCCACTTCTCCCCAAAACAGAATGAAAATATAATAGCACAAGGAAGAAAGATGTAGGAGTGCAACTAGTTTATTTATATGTAGTAACATTTAACACTGATTTGTTTTTAGCTGTCTTGCTATCATGTTTTATATCTAAGCTGCTTTAGTATTTATGATATTTATGTACTTTTACTAAATTGTTATTTAAAGGAAAATTCCTTCTGAAGGAGGGTAAAGCTAAATGAAAACCATGGCTTATTTTCTGAGACTCTTGTTTAATTTCTTCTGCATATGAATATGACAGCCTTCAGTAAGCTTGCAGCTAATGTAGTGGTAAAGCAGTCCTGAATTTTTAAGAACTCCTCAGCACTGGAGAGTTAAGTCTACTGATGTTCCTCTTATCTAACCTGACATATGTCAAACAAAAAAATCAGCTCTAGGGCATAGATTTCCCGGGGGAGAGGATGAGGAATAAGAAGCTTGCATGTGGCTGTGATTTGTGATGATGACTCTGCTGCAGATGCAGGCTCTGTCCCAGTTTGCTACTGGCTGGAGTATGGGTTTCTGTGCCAGCAGGCTCAGTAACTGCTGAAACGAGGAGGAAACCTCTCAAATGATTAGCAAGCCTATTTGTGTGAGAACCATTCAAAAAGAAGGAGACAAATTTTAAGCATGTATTTCTATGCTAAAGTAGTAGTATTTCTGTACTATAAAAACAATACTTGGTAAGTAGCATCAAATTCTTTTCTCCTTAAGTGGTGGCAATAATTACTGTTGTTTCCTGACTCTATTTTATCACTTGCATGCCTTGCTGTAGAGAAGCTACTTAAGTGAAGTAACTTTAATATCACACACTCTAAGTCCACATTCATATGCTTTTGTGCTGGTAATACTTGCCTGAATGCTGTCAAGAACATACTTTTATTTTTCCATAGCAATTGGTAGGAGTGGAACAAGAAGTCCTCTGATGGTTTCTAGTGCCTGCAGATTCATCTTATTTTTCTCCCCCTAGAGAAGGCAAAAGTGTTCTCAGCCAAAGAGGGAGAACATATGTTTATTCAGGTTTCTCATCATGTACTTTAAGGGTTGACTGAATGTTCTAACCGAAGGTTAAGAAGGAAACTCTGGTAATCTATTCATCTACTGAATCACTCAGCCTGATCTCAGGTTGAGATCAAGGGTGTGGAGTTCAAAAAGCCAAGTGTTGGGTCCTTCACTTCAGTCACAACAACCCCAGGCAGCAGTGCCACAGGCTGGGACAGAGTGGCAGGAAAGTGCCCAGGGGAAAAGGACCTGGGGATGCTGGTGACAGCAGCTGAACATGAGCCAGGGTGTGCCCAAGTGGCCAAGAGGGCAAATGGCATCCTAGCCTGGATCAGCAATAGTGTGGCCAGCAGGACCAGGGCAGGGATTGTCCCCCTGAACTGGTGAGGCCACATCTCAAGTGCTGTGTCCAGTTCTGGGCCCCTCACTGCAAGAAAGACATTGAGGTGCTGGAGGGAGTCCAGAGAAGGGCAGTGGAGCTGGGGAAGGGTCTGGAGCACAAGTCCTGTGAGGAGCAGCTGAGGGAGCTGGGGGTGTTTAGCCTGGAGAAAAGGAGGCTCAGGAGTGACCTTATCACTCTCCACAACAACCTTGAAGGAGGCTGTAGCCGTGTGGGGGTCGGTCTCTTCTCCTGGCAACCAGTGACACGACGAGGAAATGGCCTCAGTGACTCCAACTCAGGTTGGACATAAGGAAGAGCTTCTCTACAGAAAGAGTTGTTAAGCATCAGAGTGGGCTGCCCAGGGTGGTGGTGGAGTCACCATGGGTGGAGGTGTTCAAGCAATGACTGGATGTGGCACTTAGTGCCATGGTTTAATTGACATGGTGGTGATCCTTCAAAGTTTAGACTCGATTGTAGATGTCTTTTCCAACCTAAACAATCTGCGTTTCTGTGAAAACTCTGAGGGGTGCTACTTAAGTAACGAAACCAAAGTTCATAATGTAGGGCCTTCAGCCTGATGTCAACTTACTGCAACCTGTTGCACATTCTTTTAACAGCTAACCTGTAACAGATGCAAGCAGCTGTTGTACTTCTACACAATGTGTCATGAGGCACACAGATAAAACCAACTGTAGGTAAGGTAGTAAAGTGCTGGTAGGAGATGGTATTGATTTATATTCAATGCAATGATATTTATGCAACAATGTATTATAGTCAGTCTTGTAAGGTGGGAAGAAAGGGCTGGAATTTCTCATTGCATTGAGATCCCTGCAGTAGCAAAGTTAGCCTTGCTAATGTAAAATAACAGATACAGGTTAATGCTCCTTTCATTCCTAAAAGATTTTATAGTTTAGATGAAAATTTCTTCTGTATGTCTGGTTTAGTTTACATCTGTTACTAATGATTTTATGTAAATTGTGACTTTTCTGCTGTATTATAAAATAACTCACTTAAAATGAGTTGATTCAGCATATCCAGGACTTGTCTGGAACACTGATTATGTATGTTTAATATTATTGAGATGACTTTCAACACTTGTTTAAAATCTATGCTTCTATCTTTTTTGGCATCCTTTTTTACCCTGTCTCTTCATTAAATTTTTCATGCTGCAAATGTGGACTTGCTAGCCTGGTGATTGCAGGCCTTATTTTCTTGCTCAGTGGGCCTGAAGCACTGTAATCTTTCTATATCCATTAGATCAAGGGCATTAAATATTTCCTATGAATACTGATTGCTAGTATGCTGTGTCAAGTGCTGTCTTGACTTCTATAAAATCTGTGCTACTTTTCCTGAATATATGCCGTGATAAACATACCAGTCACTTGCTGTTTTCTTCAGCTTTTGGTTTTTGATTAACTTGTATATTTTAATACATTCAAAGTAAGCATTCTGTGTTGATACCTTTACCAGGGCTGTGTATTTTCAAAGTATATAGAAAAATGTATTGTTGATGAATTTACAAAATTAAAAAGAAAGATGAGATTTTTGATAACTTTACTGCAGTGCAGCATCATTTTGGCTATAAATACTTTGAACTGTTAATAAATAAGGATATATGTTAATTTCTCTTTTTTTTTTTTTGCCTCTGAATTGTGAGTTCTTCTACTCAGAGTTTGGATTGAAACACAGGAGATGCCAGGCTTTTCTTCTAATTGATGTTTTTTATTTTTGTATCTCTAACACAGCTGCATGGGATGTGCTTCTTAGTTAACAAGGTGAAAAATGGCCTCGAGTTCTAACTTTCACGGCCTTTTAAGGTACAAATCACCCAATTATAAAATATCAAGTATCTTGTTTTCACTTATAATCCAGTAACTAGCTATTCATGATCTGCACTGTGGGTTTTTTGACCCAGTACCAGGACACCCAGATTTGTGAAGAAGAAGGAGAAAAGAGTAAGAACAAATCCACACCCAAAATCCTCCATATTGTTACACATATATATATTATATCTCTAAATTCTCTACACCCAGTGTTCCAACAATAGAAAAATTGCAAAGTGTGCATTCCATAAAAAAATTTACATAGTAGGACAATAAGAAGAAAGAAACTAACTTTTTATTAACCATAGTATATGTCTGGAAATTACTTGTTGCATCTAAAAAAGGTGCTATTTTCAAAGGTACTGGTGCAGGGGAAGGGGGGAAAGCAGGGGACCTTGGGGATGGGGAAGGGGGCAGAAATCATGCTGGTTTCCAGGCAGCTAAGATTTGAAGAAGTGACATTGTCAGCAAAATAAACATTAATTTTGTGGACAAGAAGTATGTTATTACATATAGACTTCAGAAAATTAGCTCTAGCAATTTACCCTTGTGATATGATTTTAAGTAAGTCAAGGTGAAGTATCTCAATTTTTGAAAAAGCCAGTGAAGAAGAGAATGGCACCAATTCAGACTCACTTCTCCTCGGTGAAAGAAAGTAATAATTCAGCCAATCTTTGCTAAGAAAATGGAGGAAGCTGTCTGAAATCAGAAAACACTGCAACTCTGAAAAGAAATGCTATTGATCCAAAAAATACAGCTATGGTTATATAGGTTACTATTAAAGTGCATTCCTTCTTGTTACCTTGTCCTACACTATTTCCAGTCTATTTTCACATTGACTGGTTGGTTGCAGAGTGAGATTTTTCCACTGTGTGCCTGCAGAAGAAATACCTGTGTTAGAAAACATGTTGCAAAAGAATGAGAAGTTTTGGAATTGGGAAAAAAAAAAAAATTTGTTGCCTGTCTCCTGACCAAGACAGCAACAAAAATATTTTTATGGATTCTCATGATCACAGTAATTGAAACAAAACATTATTTTAAGGCAGAAATTATTAAATAATGCAAAATTAGTTGAAAATGAGAAGGAACTACAAAATTTCACTGCGCTTTTGTGTCTTAATTCTTGTCATGGTTTTATAAGAACCTTGTTCTTTATAACTTTAAAGGCATTCAGGCATGGAATTGAGTAATGGTTTCCTAAAAGATTAAAGATGAGATGCTGTCCCATGGAAGCCACAAGCGACAGTTGAAAAACTGCACACTTGTAATCTTTGATCATTTTTTATGGTGACAATTTAGCATCTTGTGAGGAAAATAATTGGCATGGGTCTTCTGTACCCAGGTATCCAGCACTTGAATTTCTCCTCTTTGGTGAAACAAATGTTACCTCTTCTTAAATGATTCCTTAAAAAGGGTTCTTAATTGGAATAAAGTACATTCATAATCCCTACTGAACCAGACAGAAAGTTATTTGTGATTTCTCTGTCTCCCCCTCTATCTCCCCCTCTGTCTCCTTATCTCTTGCTCTCTCTCTTCCCTTCCTGCTCAGGAAGATTTGTTTCCTCTTGTCTTTCTTCTCCGGCATATTTTTTCTCCTCTTTATTTATCCCCTGTCTTTTTCTGTGCCAAGCTAAGGAAAAAAAAAAAAAAAAAGGAAAGAAAAGAAAAGAAAAAGCAGGGTGTAGAGAAAGAGAGAGATGAAGGAAGCATAGAAACAGAGAATCTGATTTCTTGGATTATTTCCAACCTTGAAAATACCGAAAAGACCCACAATTGTTTCTGTGATGTATGGCAGAATTCACTGAGAATATTAAAGCTCCCCATGCAACCCCATGTCCTGTCACAGTTAGGCAACTAGTGAGTTGTCTACAGAGTTCTGAGAGGTTTCAGGAATACAAATGTAGGCTTTTGGATCCACCTGAAGACACTCCTGCTGTGTTGCTCATCATCTTGCTTCCTGTATTGACCAACAAGTCTGCCTCTGAATGAAGGGGTTGTAAAACTGCTTCTTGTATTCCTTCAGGCAGTCTGTTGGGAAAGATTAACCACCTGATGAAGGTGGTCTGAGCTACCTTACTTGGCCTGAATTGTGAGTGCCCCATAACCCCTCCCTTCCGCTGACAAAACCATTGAGAGGTTGTGTTAGATGGATGGTGAAAACCAACACAGGGGCAGGTAATACCTTAAGTTATGGCAGATGTTGGCTAAGTTGGGTGTTGATTCATCAGGAAATGTTTAACAATTCTTTAGATGAATAGTATTTCAACCTGTGCTGTGCTCACATCCAGAGGCTGCAGTGTGTAATATATGCTAGCAAGTGCCACTCTTGGTGTCTGCTTCAACGTCCGTTTTAAATTGTACAAAAATAATCAATACACAATGCAAGTTCAGACAACAGGCAATAGTAGCATGCAGTCCCTAATTTTTACCACATTGCCTTGCACAAATTTCACTGTGATTTTATGCTTATCAACTCTCCATCTGATTGTGGTTTTGGTTTTTTTAAATATATTTTTTTATTTTGCTGTTATTCTATTGATCCTGTTCTGATTATTAAACATTACATCTAGGATATTGACACTTTCAATCACTTTTTCCTTTGAATTCAGCCATGTTAATGTTTCTTTAAAACATGAACACCTCAATTTCATACCACTCCTACTGTGTTAGGTTTTTGAAACAGGAGCCTGTTTTAGGAGACTGGCCTACTGCTCCTGATCATAGAATCACAGAATGATTTGGATTGAGAAGGACTTTAAAGGCCATCTTGTCCAATTTTCCTGAAATGGGCTGGCACTTCTTCATCTAGATAAGGTTGCTTAGAGCCCCTTCCAGCCTGACCTTTAATGACTCTTGACTTTGAATTCCCTGACCCAGGGATGGGGCATACCCCATCTTTCTGGGCAAGCTGTTCCACCAGTTCACAACTCTCACCATAAAAAATTTCTTCCATATATCTCTACTGAATCTACCTTCTTTTCATTAAAACCATTACCCTTTGTCATATCTACCACAACAGACCCCACTAAAAAAATTAAACATTAAAATTAAAAATTAAAAAAAGGCTGTCCCCATCTTTCCTATTGGCCCCCTGTGAGTACCACCAGTACCCCAATACATTTTTGGCAAGGCTGCTCTTGATCATTCCCCAGCCTGTGTTGATACCAGAGTTGCTCTGACTCAGGTGCAGCATCTTGCATGTGGCCTCATTAAACCTTCTGAGGTTCACATGAGCCTCCTTCTTGAGCTTGTCCAGGTCCTTCTGGATGGCACCCTGTCCTTCAGGGGTGTCAACAGCACCACTCAGCTTGGGGTCATCTGCAAGCTTGCAGAAGGTGTATTCAACCCCTCTATGTCATCAATGAAGAAATAAAATAACACTGGTCCCAACCCCTGGTACAAAGCCCTGATGGCACCACTTGTCAGTGACATCCACCCAGACATTGAACTGGTTACTACTACCCTCTGGATGTGACCATCCAGCCAGTTTCTCATCCACTGAATAGTCCATCCACTGAAACCCTCTCACCGCAGTTTAGAGAGAAGGATAATGTGGGGGATCATGTCCAAGACTTTACAGAAGTCCAGATAAATGACATCTGTAGCCCTTCCCTTGTGTCTTGCAAACACTGCATCATAGAACACCACTGTAATGGTCGGGGAGGACTTGCCCTTGGTGAAGCTGTCCTGGCTGTCCCGAATCACCTCCCTGTCCTCCTTAGCACAGCTGCTGGAAGGATCTGTTCCATGATCTTCCCAGGCACTGAGGTGAGGCTGACAGGTGAGTAGTTCCCAGGTTCCGGCTTTCTAAAGTTCCCAAGTTCCAGCTTTCTAAAGCTGGATACAATGTTTCAATTTCCCTAGTCTCTAGGGGCTTAACCTGACTGCCATGATTTGTCAAGTATCATGGAAAGGGCTTGGCAATTACATCAGCCAATTCCCTCTGGATTCTGGGATGTAATGTTGTTTGTTACTGCTCAGCAGTGCCTTTCAGACTCAGTCAAGCAGTTTATATAGAGTTGTCCGTGACTGTTTCATCTTTGCCTTAGAAATGTAATGGAGACTTGCGGAGTAAGAGGGTAAGAAGAAGGAGAAATATTTTTTAAGGCTTTTACTACATCAAATGTACCCCTCAGTATAGTGTCTTTCACCAGACTGTTTGGGGTATATGTTTTGTTTGCTAATGCTCTATCTTATTAGTAAGGACTTTCTGGGACAATCTGACAATATTAACAACTGTAACAATTATTACAAGGTTTTCGAGACACATTTGCAAGCACTTAATGCTGCCTAAATTACTAGTTAACCACATTTCCTCCTTTCTGAAGTGACAAGTAAAAAAAAGATAGTGCTCGAGGGGACCCATTTCTGACAATCACTGCCAGCATGAGTCAGTCTCTTAACACCAGATGGAGCTGCGGTTATGCAACCCCATGTGTCTATAGGTGAATGAAGGTGCAACCATGGCTCCTTTCCTCCAGGCCTCAAGTCAGGTGCCAGCTTGCCTGATGCACTTGGTAGTCCTCTGGAAAGGCTCTATCATGCTATATCTAAGAGCCATTTGCTTGGTATAGGAGTGGCAGTATTAAAAAAAAAAAAATCCCTCTGAATTGTTTTAAATGGCACCATTAGAACTTGAAAAAAAATTAGAGCCACTTCAGGGCTTGTTTTGGGGGGAGGGGAGAACCACTTTTCTCCTCCACCCTTTCCTCCTTTAAGAAAACGAATTAAGAAAACTCTGGATGTCATTCTCTATGCTTTTTGTGCAGAGTGGGGGTGGAAGTAAACAGCTTTTCTGCAGGGTAGAAAGGAAAGGCCTTGCGATCTGAAGTTGGTGACTGAAGTGACAAAGCATTATAATAGTGCTGCAGCTGTTATCTTGTCATGAGCAGAAAAAAAATTTCTGTTATGAACTCAGTATTTTGTGTTTGTATAGGAAAGCTAGCTCTGCTTCTCTATGTCTCCAGGAAGCAGGAAGGAGAGATTACACTTCTAGTTAAGCTGGCAACCTTCCCTTTTTATTGGTTCAAGGTCTCATTTGGTGGTACTTTGAAAGTATTTTTTTCCAAACCACTTAAATTTGAGTTTGTAAATACTATTTTTAAAAACAAAAATTAACTACCAGGGCAGTTGGACCATAAAAAAAAAAAAGTTAAGAAAATAAATCTAAGTAGCTCAGAAGTGATTTGAATGCCCCAGACCAAAATTCTGATTTACTTGTATGCCATCTCAGTTTAAGTAGATAATGATGCAGTTTAATTTTGTCAGATTGTCAGAAATCATGTTTTAATGAGTGTATTCCAAGGTGGAAGTGACTGAAGAAGTAGAAGCAAGTAGGCAGTGTTCAATATCTGAGGAGACAGGTACCTGGCAACTAGACCTGCTTCATCCTTTATGTGATCATAGAGAAGTGAGATGGCTAACACCAGGGTGCCTCTGTCTTGGCATGTCCCTAAGCCTTCAGCATCAAGGAAATACATTACACATAATGGTTCCTGTCTAGTCCCTGCAAAACTCATTATCTGAGCAGCTGAAGCAATGGAAGTAATTAATTTTTTTTAAAAGTTTCAACAGGTGGTTGTAGCCTATTAAAATGCTGTGGGACCTTCATGTACTTGAATCTTACCACTAAAATCCTCATCTCTGAGATTATCAAAGGCTATCTCCCACTCCTTTAACCTGAATGACTGAATTTGATATAAATTCACAGATAATACTGATCCTACTGAAAATCTTGCTGTTCACTGAAGCTTCCTGTTTACTGAAAGATTTCTCTTTGTCATAGTGTTGAGGGCCACCAATCTTAATGTCTAATGCTTTGTAGATTGGAAGTCTTGCTATAAATGGGCTTGTTTGTTCTTTCTAGTTCTCTTTTGCCTAGATTTTTTCTCTTTGTCTGTCACTGTGTTACTCAGATCTGAAAGCATTCAAATTCAGGAACCTTCGACAGCAGTTCAAAGTGCTTTCTACTTTGCACTGACACTTCCTTCAGAGTTCAACAGAATCTTCAAAATGTTTGGGGGTCTCTTATCAGCTGATATGAGTTTCTACTTTCCATCCATGACATACATTAGTCTTGGGTTTTGTTGTGGTGCATGTGTCACTTCACTACTCCTCGACTGGTAGATTCAAGGAAGAGTAAAAAGTAGAGACGTGTTTAAAGGGGAGACTCTCACATCTTCTATAGGTATCTATGTAAAGTGTGTGTAATCATCATGTCTGACAGATAGTATTGTATTAGCTGGATGAATGGAAAGGAAATCTTGTTAAAAATACTTTCAGGTTGTGTCTATGTACCTTGCCTTATCAAGTAATTTTTAATACACTTACTGAGCTATTGAACTACTTTGGGAACTCTTTGCTTATTTTATTCAAAACCCACTGAATTTTTGCTATAAAAATATTCACAAACAATCAATTCCCTGAATGCGTTTTAGATTTTTCACTAGAATCCCCAGGGTTCAGTTCATTTTTTTTCTCGCTTACGGCTAGCAGAGCAATCCACAACAAAATGCTCTTTCTTGAGTCATTCAACTTTGTATCATGGCAGAATTGGATATAAAACCTTTACTATGGTGATGATTCAGCTCAGAATATGCACATTTGACAGAAAAGATGCCTCATATCATGTGAACTGAGTGTGCTTGTAAGACCATAGATTATTTCCAATGTATTCACTTTAACTTCATGTAGCAGAAGCAAAAGTGTGTAGTTTGTTGTCTTCTCTATTTGCACTTTTAAAATCTATTGAATCTGTAGCAATAGAAGAAAAGATTACAGATTTCAGTGCTTGCATTTACTGGGAAACTTTAATACACTCCAGAAATTATCTCCACAGGATGTGTGTCCCTTTACATATAAACCTTCATTTCTGCTAGGTCGAAATTGGAATTCAGTCCAATCTTGAACTACTCTATGCTTCTCAATTGTCTATTTTCAAGTTATCTTTTCCTTTTGGCCACCCATGAGGCCTCTCTGGTGATTTTTCTCTGGCAGCTCCCTGCTGCTCCAAAGCACTCCAGGCTGTTATGTAGCAGACAGATACTGGCAGTGTGTGGGTGTAGAGCAGCAAGTGTGCTAATCAGCTGTGTGGCCTTCATTATGTCAGAAGTGACCCTAAACACACATCTTCTACCTTCCTAGTCCAAAAAGAATATAGAATGCTTTCTTAAAGGGCAAGGATGAAGGGAACATCTGGAAACACCTTAATGAGCAGTGTACTTTGCTAAAATAGATTGCAACCAAGAAAAAACCCACAAAAAACCCTCACCAAAAAACCCCACAAACACATCTAAATAGAGTGTCCTGTGATATTGCAGACTCTTCTTCCAGGCCTTTCCCTTGCACCAGGCAGCTAAAATGTACAGAAAGCAAATGTGGGTTAATTTAACATATTGTGGTTTTTAAGTGTGAAAGAAGAATTGTTATCAGATAATCATACAATCCTCTTACCACAGATGTAATGAAGTTGGTGTGATCTGCATTATATTAAGCATGTGTGATAAAAACTTTGTTCTTATAAAGGTTTGTACTAGAGGATAGAAGTACATATGTGAGTCCACAAAGTCGAGGACAAAGAATCAGAAATGTACTGGTTGTGTTTCATAACTGTTTGTGTTCCTTTTTGCTCCCCTTAAAGACATGGCTTTTCGGTTCACCACATCTGGGTACCTAATTTGCTAAATATTTTCCTGTTGCACAGGAATAAAAAGAGTGATTACAGACATTTCGGAGAAGTTTCTTGTCAAAGTAATGGCTCAGGAAAAGATGATGCAATATACTGTTGCCTAAAAATGTATTAGTTACTTTAATGTGACACAATTCAATAGTTACAAAATATAATTTCCAACACAGAACTACTTTCAGGCCACTGTGAAATGAGTTGATAGTTCTACATTTCTGCTTTGCAGGTCTCGGTACCCAAAGCAAGTCTAGCAAATCTTTTTGTTTGGTTTTCTTTGTAACTATTTAATGAAAAGCTAAGGAGTGTTGCTCTTTCATCCTCTGTGTGCAAAAATACACCTTACCTTTTCAGTGATTTTGTATATGGGGCAATACTGCAGTCAACCTGAATCTTTAATGTCATGTTTTGCATGGACCCAGAGCAGGACCTTGGACAGGATGGACATCTCTTAGGTATAGCTGGCCTTCTGAGAACAAGAAAGCTAATCTTGCTTTGTGGTTTTTGGCAAAAGAGCTTCTGGAGTTACCTCAAAGAACCACAAAGATACGTAAATAAACAACACTGGATACTCTGGAAAAGCACGAGATACACTTTTTGCCAAAGAATCTGGAGTTTACCTGACTGGAAAAATGAGGCCTTCTTTCCTTCAGATGAAATAAATATGAATGGAGCTGTTGGCAGCTCCATCTTTAAGCTCTGCTTAAAACTATGGAGTCTTCCCCTCACTAAAAAGAGTCTTTAAGCATTCTAGGTTTATCTGCAGTCAAATTTAGCAGCATGTATCATCAATGGGGACAGTGTGGCGAATGTTGCAGAAAGCTGCTAACAGCTGAACTGTGGCTGTTCCCCAAATGTCACACCACAGATTAAATCAGAGCAGCCAAGCACATACATCATTAAAAAAACAACCAACCAATGAACTAACAAAACAAAACAACAACAATAACAAATCTCGACAAAATACCCCACACCTCTTTCTCGAAACACTTAGCAGTAGGACTACATAATGCAGGTTTCCAGGAGCAAAGCTTCAGTGGTAGGAACTGTAATTGATTGGTGCAGCAGAGGCACAAAGACTGTGTGGAGGGGGGCAGATTGTACCGATGTAGGTACTTCATAGTAAATATTTATTTTTATCCTTAAAGTGAAAGATAAACCCAATTTCACTACTAGCAGCACCCTCCAGAAGAGTAATTTTTTTTGATTCAAACCAGGAAACTTCTCCCATACTTCTTGCAAGTTTTTTTTGTAGTATAGATTAAAGATTATTCCTCCTACTTAGCTGTGTCTCTTGTAGCACTGGAGCAACAGCATTTGCCTATGGTATATGTGATTCTCCAGATTTAGTCTTGAATAGATTTTTGGACTGTGAATGCAAGATTCCTCTTAGCCTATCCATCCAGGGCACTACAATATGTCTGGAATGCTTTGTACACTCTGATCTATATGTAATTTATTTATCTATTCTGTTGCTGTTTCATTCCTAAGTGTTTCAAAGCATAAAACCATGAAGTTCCTGCTGAGAAAATAATGGTGAAATGAAAGGTCAAACCTTTTAGTACAGTGGCAGGTAAACGGAGAGTTTTGGCTGCCACCTTCAAAATTGTGGTAGATGTTATTTATGCTCTTAGATACTCCGCTTCATCTCCACTTGCACTCTTTTCTGAGACAGTTTTAGAGTAGAAGGTGTTTAAGGTATTTTAGTTATAACTGCTCCCTCTTGTGCTTACACCGCTCTGCTCTCTTGTGCTGCATGGCCGGATTAGACTCTTGGATTTTGTGCTGAAATGGAAGAGATGCACTAACTAGCTGGGTCAGAGCTTGGTCTCAGTGATTAAATGTCAGATGATGTGAATCACCATCCAAAGAACAGCATATACAGGGCGTTCAGCCTCCCAAAGGACAGCTGACTCACTTCTATGTCCTTCTCATCAGAGGGCTGGAATGAGAGCCAAGGCTGTTTGAACAGTCTGTGAGTTACGGATAATGCTTGGGCTGTAACAAGGAGGCTCTAACTAAGCGTGCAAACCCAGCCTGCTCTGCTCAGCTGACAGCCTGCTTGGCAGGCCTTTGTTGTGAGTATTGCAGTGAGCTGTTTGGAAAAAAAAAAAGGGATACTGCATGGAACGAATGGTTAAGTGCTGGTTGCATGTGAATTAGAAAATGTCTTCAGGTGTCGGCAGCAGAGGGGGAAGTGAGTAAACACGAGCAGTGGAATATGCAATTTTCAGAAATTATGGAATTGTACCAGATCATTATTTCAGCATAACTCAATTGCATCTTTACACAATTAACACACTTAGCTGCCTCTTCACCAAAAGGTGGATCATGTGGAGCTTATATAAAGGAAAAGTATGGACTTTAATTTCTATCTGGACTTGTGGAGTCTCAAAGAACATATACAATATATGTATGATTATAATGCAAGGGTTAAAGACTGTTGCTAAAATCAGTGTATGAGCAGAGGACGAGTCTGAACTTTGAAAATAATGCCTACCAGGAGCAAGAAAACTTCTTCTTACCTCTGAAGACTGTGCAACAAGGATGCTTGGGCTTGGCTGAGCAGTAGGGATGCAGTCACATGGGTGTGACACATTGTGGTTGGCTTTTTTGGTGGGGTGGTTGTCCCTGATCTGCTTGTCCACCTCCTTTAAAGACAGATTAAAGGACTGGGATCACTGGTTGTGTGTATAGACTGGGGAAGGAGATGCTGGAGAGCAAAGCTGTGTCCCACTCTCCTCTGCACTGGGGTGGCCTCACCTCGAGTGCTGGGGGCAGTTTTAGGCGCTATGATATAAGAAAGACATTGAAGTGTTAGAGAGCATCCAAAGGAGGACAACAAAGATGGTGAAGGGTCTGGAGTGGAAGCTTTAGGAGGAGCAGCTGAGGTCACTTGTTCAACCCAGAGCAGACTGAGGGGAGACCTCACTGTTGTCTTCAACATCCTCCCAAGGGAAAGCAGAGGGGCAGACACTGATCTCTTCACTCTGGTGACCAGTGACAGGACCCAAGGGAATGGCCTGAAGATGTATCAGGTTTAGGTTGGGTACAGGAAAAGATTCTTCACCCAGTGGGTGGCTGAACAATGGAATAGGCTCCCTAGGGAAGTGGCCACAGCACCAAGCCTGACAGAGTTCAAGATATGTTTGGACAATGCTCTCAGGCATGTGGTGGGACTCTTGGGGTGTCCTGTGTAGTGCAGGGTCAGGAGTTGGACCAGGGATGATCCTGGTGGGTCCCTTCCAACTTAACATATTCTATGGTACTGTGACTCTCTGGTATCTCATTAGCTTGTAGATGCTAAAAACATTTAATTCTGATTGCATGTTGTATTTTTTTATAGTTGTGTCATGAACCAGGGAAAGACAGGATAAATTTCAATGTATTGTCCTTGATTCTTTTGGTAGTCTTGGGAGCAGACCTTTGCTTGCTATAACTGAGTGCTTGCACTATTTTCTTGAGACGCTCTGCAATTGTGTCTGAATGGAAGGTGAAAATAAAACTCCTATGTGTTAAGCTTGAACACTGTTCATTTCTCTGCCTGATTGTTGGGCTGTACTTAATGTGTAGGGAACTGCACTGCACTGAGCACTTATCTGCCCAGGATCTCACTAGCTCACAGCGTTATGCTGTTGTAGTCACTGAGTTGGAAGAGAATTTGTTAGCTTCTGCTGCTGTCCCTCAACACAGGTAGATGTACCTATATTTCCACTTGAAAGAGACGTTTTCTAGGAGCCCTCCAAAGAAGGCAGCCATGGTGTTTTCACGTAGCATATTCCATTACACTGCCTTCTGTGCTGTTTAAAATTGCCCTAGTATCAGCTCTTTATCTTTTTAACTGAAATAGATGGATTCAATTCAGTTTGCCATAACTGGTTACAGTCTTGCAAAGATGTTCAGCTATTTATATTCCATTTATTTTAAACATTATTTATGTTGAAAATTGAGGGAATAGACTTGAAGATACTAGTGGGTTATTCATCGTTGTGACTGGCGATTTCTTTGCAAGTCTGAATTATGAAAAACTACAAAAGACTTTTTTGCTTATATCTATCTAATTTCTATGGATATATATTTCTAATTCATAGATCAGTCTTGGGAGTTTGGCTGTTTATAATGGGAATTTAGGGTCCAGATAAGCCATGAGAAAAAAAATGTGAACAAAAGGCACTCTTGCTATTCCTGCTGCATAGAGATAAATGCCCCAGATATTGTAAGTTATTTACATGATCATGGTAATGTCAGTGCACTCGTTGTTGTGGAAATTAATTTCCTTTTTTCCATTCTCTTTCTAATAACATATTTGTGAATCAATTTACTAAATCCAGTGAAAATGCACTTGCATTTAAGTATACTGAATTTACTCAGGAGCCACAGTTACGCACACAAAATGGTATTTTGCCAGTGGTTGTCTTCAAGAACAGTGAAAAGTCCTCAGATTTTAATTGATTGATTGATTAATTAGTTTATTTATTTTAAATTGAGTTAAATGGATTTGCAGTTTGACAATGCCAGATATTCAGGATTTGATTTACTATCAAAAACTGTTAAGGTCTTTGAATTATTTAGTAATAATTTGATAGAATTATTAACTCAAACTTTTGAGGTTTTTGATCTGCAAGCTTGTAAAGTAAACTGTTGAAAAAAGAATTAACATGCCACCAATAGGGGAAAAATTGGTCTCAGTTTTTCACTAATAAGTCCCTACCTAATTTTTGCATTTTGTGGTTTTCTGTCTTTTTTTGTTTGTTTGTTTATATGTTGTTTTGTTTTGTTGTTTGTTTCTTTGTTTGTTTGTTGGTAAATCATGCACTTTCCATGAAAGTTGGCTCATGTCCTCCAATATATCATACTACAGTTTATTACATCTTTCCTTCTTGCACCCATGGTATTTTAAACGTAAGTGGGTAGGTACTTCTGCCTTTGAGGCAGGTACTAAACACAAAATCCATGTTCAAATTTAGTAATACTAAGTTGATGGCATTTTCAGCTTTGCATGTTACAACACATGGAAACATTACTTTTCATGTATGTTTTTCAGTTTTGTTTCTAGTCATACACATAGTCTGTGGTAGGTTTAAAACTTGGTTTGATGAGCATGTTGCTAAACCAAGGAGAAAGCTGGCAACGCCTCACCAATGTACATATTTTAAAAATGAGGAGACGGGAATTTCCTTTTGTCCCTGATGTCCTCCCCCCAGGTGTGGTGAAGGGGGCGTCCCCGGGCTCTGTCCTGGAGCGGACCCGGGCCCCCCGTGTGGCGGTGCGGACGAGGCCGCCGGGAAAGCTACCTTGGATCTGCGAGCAGCTGTGCGGCTGGGAAATACCATCCCCCCCGGCTGGGAACTGCGCGGCCAAAAATTCACCTGAGGCGCCGCAGCCCGCGCAGTGCCAGCGGGCTCCTGAGGCTGGCGCACTTTGCGCCAAAGTGAAGAAAACCCCATACGGCCAACAATGAGAGACGTGGCGAGTTTTTTCCGGTGCTGCGCCCGGACAAGAGACAAGATCAACTTCTTAGCTGTAACTTAACAGGCACCAGTTTTCTCCGCGGTCAGAGAGAAAGGAAAAGTTTAGTCTCATGTGAGGCTAAGCTTACATAGGCGACTCTAAGGTCAGTTGTGAAAGAAGGGAAAGAGAGGGGAGGCACTTCCAGCGACGGAGCTGAAAATCTCCCTGTAAGCCGTGGTGAGCGCTGTAATATTACAAACTGTTTCTCCATAATTCATTGAAGCACATGGGGGGATGGAAGATACACGCGCAGCCTGCGAAGAAAGAGTGTCCACGCCAGGTAACATAGACGGTGTGAGAGGCTATTAGAGATTTGAAGAAGAGAGCCTTTGCTTTCAGGCTGGAATAGCTCATCCTTAAAAGACTGAACCCCCGTGAACCACTGTGGCCCATGTTGGCGGTTGTGAGAAGGCTGCTAAACCTGTGGGAGAGATTTTTCACTGCAGCAGATTCGGGCGGGTCTCTTCCTTGTGATGGTTTGGAACCATCTGGAAAAGTTAGTGGAGAACTGTCTCTTTCGTGGGGAGGATCCCGCGGCATAGCAGAAGAAACTCTTAAACATAAAGAAAGACTCAAGAAATGTTTTGTTTCCCTTGCACGGTTTGGTGGAAAAAGGGAGGTACGGGGGGAGAAAGGTGTTTGAAAGTTACTTTAATTTCTTATAGTTTCTTTTTACTTTTAATTCTGTTAGTAATAAATCTTCTTTATACTGTAACTGTTTAAGTGTGGACCTGTTTTGCCTTGAAATGTTCCGTTTTCCTCAGTAATCCTTATTTCACCTTATGAAAATGAGGTTTTAATTTCCCCTTCTTTGCTCAACTATAACAGAAGTAAATAAGATTTTGTTTGCGTTGTGCCTAACCAGCGTTGAACCACAACACTGGCTTAAAGGTATATGTGTCTGCTGTTGTTTGTACTAATCCTTTGTAGATGAAAGCTGCAGAAGGGGCATCATTAGGACCTCTGCATTTCATTATATTTTAAATACTGAAATGACTCATTAAGAGCAAATATTGTATTGCTTTTACCAGACTGTGTAAACAAGAATATTTAAAACCATCTTTCATTTTTAGCCTGTCAGCAGATAAAATGTGAGATCATTAAATCAGTGCTATCATGTGTATAGCATATCATATTTACATTTTAAAGAAAAAAATTATTTAACTCAAGTAAATCAGAAAACAATGTAAAACCAAAGCATGTTTTCTAGATAACTCTCCAATTTATATTACATTTTATTAAATATTTTCTGCTTCTCTGTGGTTATTGCATGCAAGCAATTTAATCTTTCTTCAAGTACACCAGACATGGAAAAGAAAAGTAACTCCAAAAAGCGTAAATAGTTCAATTTCCTCAAGCATGGTCTACAAAATTTTTATACAAGCGCTACTTTGAAAACATTGGAGTTTTTTCATAATGTAGCTCAAGTCAATTGTCCTGTAGAGTCTGTTTTTTAGTAAGGCATAGATCTTGATTTAAACGAAAATGTTCCTCTTAGATGTTTTCTTGATCCATTTGTGAAATGGAAAAAGTGGAGCAGCATTTTTGAGCACTAATTTCATTGCCAGACCTGTTTTTTTGTTTGATGCATAGAAAAGCTCAAACAATAAATAGCTTGATAAATGATCTCTGATATTCTCTGAATACTGAGTGATACTACAAAAGTCTGAATCTCATGCATCTGGCCATTTGGTTCAAAAATCTGAAAATACCTGATGCCCATTTTTCAGAAGTAACTACTTCCTGAGGAGACAACTTTCTTTATCAATAGACTCCCACAGACAACTACAGACTGAGCTGGGCAATTCCTGGAACTTCAAAAAGTTATGCCTGCAAGACCCATGGAAACCAATGAAATACAGATGCCTCGAAGTTTTCAAAGCTCTCACTAGGTAATTTTTGCAGCTAGCAATCCTTTGAATATCTTTGATGTTAAAGTTCAGTCTTTTACCCTGATATGTGCTAGCAAGACTCATGGTCCGATGAAGTCTTTAGTTAATAATGGACAGATAAATTGGAAATTCAAGGTAACATTTTTTTAAAGGGAAACTTATTTAAGAGATGCAATAACGTTAGATAGTATTAAGATTGTGGTATTAAAAAGCCATCAGAGAATCTCTTTGTCTTTTGTAAATATTTATTACACAACTGTTTAAAAATACTTTCTAAAATGTCTGTGTTCTTAAAGGTCACTGCAGTCATTTCCAAGTGTGGTGTCATGATTCATAGCCTCTTGAACATAGCATCTTAAATAATGATATGTGAAAAAGGACTTTGTTTATATAAATGGAGGTAGGTTATAAAATATAGTTCTTATTTCTGGACCAGTGAGTACCTGGAATGTGGCTGCATTTTAAAATTTTCAGAAGATACAACTTTTCAGTTTTATTTTTACTAGAAAACTAAGTGCATACTGACCAAAGGAAATCCTCATTTTGACCCTAATTTTGTGGGGCAGAGAATGTGTGGAGTACAGAGCAAAATTTTGATGCATTCAATTTTATTGGAAGCCCATCAAAATCCTTGTCTAACAATACTCAGTTTTAAGGGACGAATGCTACTAAGGGGAGGTTGGTTAGACCATGTTTTTAAATAAAATTGAAGTTTTCTGTCTGTAAGCATAATCAACTGGGTAGTCAAAAAACATACCTCCTTTTAAATATGTCTGATTCTGAAGCCCAGGATAGGCATCCAGTTGTCCTACACAGCTGGAGAGGGTTAAGATGATAATCTCATCCTCGGTTACTTGATGCTGGCAGTAGCAATAAAGTGAGTTGAGGGCTAGATCCTACCTCAGCCAGCTTTTTCCTAGGCAGAAATTTACTGTCCTGTCAGCTGCATTAGGAAACCAGGCTGCAAGCCATTGCACTGCAATGATCTGGAATAAAGCAGCCCTCTTCCAAACACATGTAGGGGGAGAAAGGCATCTTTAGTCACTTCAGTGATCTGTTTTGACATGTAGTCATGGTGGTTGTGTTGTGTAGGTATAACTGTGATGCGGCAAATCCCAGTGACACACAGCTGGAGAGACAGGGACAGGAGAGCTTTAGAACTCCTTTGCTATGAGAACCATAGTGTCTGCCACCTCCACCCTCACATACTTTGTATGGCTCCCTAGAAGAGCTAAGTGAGTCTATCAGTACCTTACATCGCAGTTATATCCCTCAGATGGACATGTGAAACATAATGGTGTGAACGCCCTCTGTGCTCTTCTTAACTTACAAATATTAACTATATATGTTAACATAGGAAATGAGGAATTTGTAATGTAAAACGTACTGTCCATTAATTCCTAGCCTTCAGGAGGAATATTAGAGAACACCTTAAAAAGGAAATAGTATATTAATATGTACACTTGTTACATGGAAATAGCAGCGCACCTTAAAAATGAAATAGTTTGTTACATGGAAATAATGGTGATGTGTGTTTTTGCTTTTCTTCAGTTTTGAACATTATAAGGTTTTTTTTCATACCTATTTTGGTGTAATTGTTATACGGTAAAGTGAAAGGTTTTGAAAAAGTCAGATCTTTTGAAAGCCTAAAATAAGTGGTTACAAATACTGTCAACAAAAAATAAGTTAGGTCAGGTCTGCTAATAAAAGGGAATAATTTTGTCAACAAAAAGCCTTTTCTTTCTTCAGCTGTTCCAATGCTTATCTCAGCCTAACTCTGCTCATGTTTTTCAAGTCACCCTGGGAATAAGACATTCTTAGGCATGATTATGCTAAACCTTTTCTGCTCACAGATTCTTCTTGTCCTTGCAGAAAAGCATGAACGAAGAACTAAATGGAAGCATTCTGTAATCATAGCACTAATTTTAGTGAAAAACTAATGTTATCACCTGTCTTCATATTTAAATTTTCTCCGTATTTTAAAAAGGAAAAAAGGGTTTCGGCATTAATTTAGCAATCTTCTTACAAACTTTGAATGAAGTTAAATTGTTGAGATTCTGTAAAAAATGACACAAAACTGGAGGTAAATCTTCAATAACAGATAAGTCCTGTTGTTCTTTTCAGGTGTCATTCTAACACACAGGGTAGAAATCTCTTCTCTTGCTAGCACAAACAGATTTAGATTTCTATCTTCCCCTGTAATTGTTTATTAAGGGATTCCTTTTATTCACTTCAGAAATGTAATAGGGAATAAAAGGAGTTGGGAAGATAGTGCTGTTTTCTTCCAGTCCCACTTTTTTTCCTTTGAACTGTGAACTGGTTCTGCTACCTTAACGGGTATCTTTACATTTGGCTTTACTCACTACTGGTTTACCATGCTATTTGGGAAGAAAGTGAAAGTAATTACAAATTCAGTTACAACTCCAGTGTTTTCACTTCTGGCTGTACTTGGTTTTGCCTTTTGTTCATGAGTAGTACTTGTAGCTGCATTGTCTAGACTAATTTATGTTTTGATTGACTTTTAAATCTTCTTTACAGATGATGATATACCAAGAGATTACATAACCATTTGGATAATGGAGAGAAGAGCACTTTTTATAATTTTTTTTTAAATACGGAAAACTCAGCCATAAGGAAAAATATGTTGCCAATAAAATAGAAATTAAAATTTGATAATAATTTGATGTGAAGCAAATTACACCACAGGAATTACAGGAGCCAGATCATAAAAGTGGTATTTCCCGTAACTGTCAGCATTAGAAATCTTAGCACTAGTACCAGCTCTATATCTACAGGCTATACTTATTTCGTAGTCAGCTGAATTGCGAATGGAAAGGTAGTTGAAGTAGTTAAATTTTCTTCTAAGATTAAAATTTCATTTGCATTATTCTTTCTGACATTTTAGTGTCATAACTGCCGTAGATACAAAATAGCAACCTTTGAGCTACATAAAGAGAACTTTTTCCTCTCTTTCCTTCATGGCACTCTAGTAGGTAGTTGAAAACTGAGATTTTAATATTCAATTTATAGTTCTACAGAAGTTTCTTTTATTGGAAGAGCATCATGAAATCTTTGATTATCTTGTTTATGATGATAACCAGTTTGTATTTGATCCCTTTTGGTAAAGACTTGCTTTGTACTGAAGTAAAAAGAAATTAATACGAAGCAAGATTTCTTTAGAAGAGAAATTGTATTTTATTTTCCTAGGATTCATGACTCAGAATGAATACTGAATGTGTTTGTAGGTGAAGAAATTCTAGTTGCATTCTGACAATGTTTCCGTTTCACTTATCTGTACTTTTGTTTGCATGTGAAGACAAAATTATTTAATTATAGACAGTTGAGTCAGAAATAATTCAAGGAACTTTTGATATCAGTTGAAGTTTTTGCCCACCTATTCAAAAGGTGAAATAAAAGGATATAAGGAGGTGGAGAGGGGAAATAGGAAATACATTTATTTATTTATTTATTTATTTAACCCCTTGTATGTGTAAACCCCTGTAATGTATGTCCTGTACGGTTAATTATGTAGTTCTATTGTAACCGTTTCATTGCAACTTCTGAAACTTTCTAGTTTAGTCATTCCAAACAAATGAGAAGCCTTAAGTTCTAATGTAATTTTGGAAAATTAGCACAGCTGATGATTATAGTTCTAGTAATGTCATTTAGCAGAGAAATATATACAACTAATTATTGTAGAATATGCTGTATTGTTATACTTTAGTCAAGGACCAGTAGTTCTGTAAAGGAAAACGAAAGCAACTTGCATCAAAATAACTGAGACTATTTACAAACTTACCAAGATAGCAAGTTTATGTTTGTGCTACACATTCATAAATTGAAGTGCAGAGAAAAATCTGCCTTTCAGTTGCACTCCCTCTGCAGCAGAGAAATGCCAGGGACCTAATACAGTTTTCTAAAACCCAGCTGCAATAAAGCAAGCTTCCTTCTAATTTTGCAGTCATAGTAGTTGCTAAGCCATCTTAAACTCATCAGCAAGGTCTGATTCAGCTTTGTTGTTTTAATGAGATGCTGCTTGTAGTTAGAAATATAAGAAAAATCAGCACTAACATGATAAGCATTTTGTAACTTCCTCACTCGTTAATCTTCTAAGCAGCATAATTGCATTAGAAAGCTACAATTAAGAAGTGTACTTCCTTTCACTGTGTTCCTTCCTATCTCAGATAACTTGCCTGCATAGATGTTATTTGTTTGCATGACCCGAATCAGACCTCACTCAGTATCTAGATAATGGACTGAAAGGTCAAGATATACTTTAGTAAAGGAAGTGGAGCTGGGGCCGTAAGTAGAAGTGCTGATATCTTACTGAGCTGCTTGGCTGGACTATTCCGGATGGAATTGTTTGAGGTGTCTCTCTGATCTGTTCTTAAAGTTGCATCTTTTCTCCCACTACTGCTTTCCATTGTCCCAGAATTTTACCTGATGCAAGTCATAGCCTTCTGTTTCACCAAGAGAAACTCTCAGCTGATAGGTGGTAGCTGGTTCCTCTAATTCCACTGTTTTGCACATAAGAACATGTGAAGTGAAGTTACTGTCCTTGGCAGTATATATAGCTTTCCAGAGGAATGTTTTAGTTCATTCCTCTTGGTCTCCTAATACAAAGTTAGAGTTTTGATCAGAGCTCTTAGTGAGTGTATTTCAAAACAGTCATTGATAATTAACAAACCTTACTGTCTTTTAAAGCACATTTACTGGACTAATGAGCCTACAGAGTATAAGGTTATTATATAAACCTTAGTATAAAGTTGATCTGGAATTGATTATTTGCATTTATTGATAAACAGCTGCAGTTATACAATGATTAGAAGCTTGTAGCTAAAGGCATGTACATTAAATATTTGCAATAGCATTGTATATAAACAGTGTACCTTTAAAGGCTAGAAGGGACCATTAAGGACATACAATCCCACCCTCATAACACAAGCTCTAGTAGTGCACAGTAAGTCTTGCACTGGATCCAGTCATCCAACCTGAAATAAAAACTTCAACTAAGATTAACCAAATATGTCCCTTAATAAATATCCCAATGGTTACTTAACCTTCTTGTATTTATTACTTGTAGGTAATGTCAGTTGGATCCTTCTAGTGTTTAGATGCCCAAACACATTTCTAAACATGAATTCAACATCCTGATGTTATTCAAGTGTGATGAACAGATGGCAGTAAGGTTAAAATACAAGTAAGGAGCAAAGGAAGAAATTAGTAGTCAGCTCAGGCATGCCTCATCACATCAGTGCTTTGTGCTTAAGTGGTCTGCTTAAATTTAAATACATTTTTCTGCCTACAAAGGGTGGTGACTTGCTAATGAGTACTTATTTAGATTCAGGGAGTCACTTCTTTCCAATTCTCCCTAATGTGAGAAGATTGCTTCAAGTACCACTTAGGTCTCCCAACAGATACTATAGCAGAGGATTGCAATTCAGTTTGGAGTACTGAGAGTACAGTTAAATGATACAGTCTATGCATAGCTGACCTGAATAAACATTCTTTTCACCCTTTCTGGGGTTGAAATTTATACTCAAGATAGTGGATGGTTTCAGCTAGTGCTCTTGGAAATGATTGATTAGGCAGGTCTGCGCAAACTCTTATACAAGACAGTAGTGAAATGCCTCTGAACAATCCACAGTATTCCTGCTGGTCCAGTCTGAGGCTCTCTTGAACAGAAAGTACAAATTGTGCTAAACCATGTGGTGGTTTTTTCACATGCACAAATATTAATTGATGTTTAGGTTAAGTGATCTCATTTACCTTCCCGCATGTCTGGTGACTTTTGCATTGCATTCTCTGAAGAATCTCCACTATTATCAATTAGAATACAGTTTACGGACTCACATTGAAGCACGATGCATTTGCCAGATTTTGTAACACACCAAAAATAAAGAAGGCATTTACTATTGTTCTGCACCTCTCACCCACAAATGCAAGCTCCAGCAACTGTAAAAATGTTTTGTTTAGGCAAAACAGAAGAAATTTCATGATCAGGTTGGACTGCGCTGTGAGCAACCTGATCTAATTGAAGATGTCCCTGCCCATGGCTGGGGGATTGAACTAGATGACCTTTAAAGGTCTCTTCCAACACAGACATGTTTGGAATGATTCTATGAAAGCTGTTCCTAGATATGCCTTAAAAAATGATGAAAAATTTTAAGTGACATATACTGATTTAGAAAGTGGAGACTGAACTTCATTTCCTTTATTGTTTCACATGTATTTTTTTAAATTTTCATTTTACTTTTATTAGAGCTGGTGATATTTTTGCCATAGTTGCTTCAGCCTGATACAAATGTACTTTAATAGAAAAACAGTGAGGTTTTTAGGTATTCCCAATTAATAAACAAATGTTAAATAGTTCATATAGCATTTTTCTTTTGAAATCAAGCTGCCTGCAAAGTATGGGTAATCATGGATGAAGACATTTCAAACAGAAAAGCTTGTTACTTTACTTTTAACTTCTCTTTTAGAATTGTTATAAAATATGGCCTGGGAACAGTGCTCTAAATTCCAACTGTTGCCTCTTGGTTAAATTATTAACTGGAAGGCTGTCTATCCTCCAACTTCCTGTTTTGCCAGTTGCTGTTTTAGGTCTTTTCAATTCTCTCAAGTAGTATTTTCTATTGGGAAGAATTCTACTCAAGTAGCAAAAACTTAGGAGTAAAGCTATTTGTTATATAAAAAATGAGCCTTTTTATGTCTTTGTGGGTTATTTGATTAATCCCTTTTTTGGGATGCCATGTTGTCCACAGGTCTTGGTTTAAAATGAGACATTTCTGTAAATGAAGGGAAGACAAGTGAAACAGCAGAAGCTTGCTTGATTTTTCTTGCTTGCAGATGCTTTCTCATTTCCACAGTTACCAACTTTTGTTTATTTCCACCCCGAGTTTCCCTGAAAAGCCATGGTTTTACTATGTTAGTATGTGGAGCATTTGATCATTGCATGTACCTAAAATCCAACGTGGTACATGGATTCCTGTTTTGTTTGTGAGTACTCATTGCACTGAGCTAAAACTACCATTAATTTTGCGATATCGAACAACACAGATGGCTTCTTTATCAGGGAATTACATGCAGAATGACCATATTATCAATGCTAACACTTACAATAAAGGGTAAAGGCCTGGAAGCAGATTTGAGATTGAAGTGAGTGATATTAGACATTAGGGAGGCCAAAGGATTTCCTCAAATTATTTTTATAAAAACGAATAAATTTCTAGCTGTATATGCTTCCCATCTGTATGTGGTTTTGTAGAATGAAGAGCAGCTAATGCTAACCAAACTCTGTCTGTAAGCTTATTTGTATACTAAATATACTAAAGTATATAGATTGATATTAGTGTTGATTTTGTATAGGCTTTTTTTTTTTTTTTACTGCAGAATCTCACAAATACTATTTCTTCCTCAGACTTTAATGGTAGTATTACAAGAGGTGTCTTTCTAGTCTCGAGAATTTATGGTAATGCACAATTGAGTTTTATTAATAATTAACCTACTGATTTATCTTTTTTGGGGGACCCTCTATGATTTGAGGAAAAAATTCTAATTTATTTGAATAATATGAGAGTTTGTTTTATCTGTGCAGTCAACATTCTCAATTTAATTATAATTTAATATCTTCAAAGAAAGGAAGAAAATAGGCACAGTGTTTTCATAACTGAGAAACATAGCTTGTATAAAGGACAACCCCACTGTATTAAGTAGTTTTGTAACTCTTAGGTGGTATCTAAGTGATTTGGCTATGTCTGGTTAGGTGCATATGCATTATTTTAGTGTTCTGTGGCAAGTGGTAATCCTATCATTTTAGAAAGAGTGTTAATCTGAAAAACATTGCAGGCCTTTATTTGTCAACCTTTCAGGAGACATACTTAAATAGAAGACAGAGAATGAACACCTACACAGCTGCTATTACATATTTATTTCCAAAAATAGTTTCTAAAATCTGTCAGTGCCTTAAGAATTCACATTCTGTTTAAGTTTAAGCTGTTCTTTACTTGATGCTTTGTCAATACAGTGATTCTTAGTTTTCTCAGCTGAAAACTCAAGTGCGTCTTAGAAAATTTTATAGTTGGCATGAAATGTTCCTTGAAGCAGAGGAACAAAAATGAATGCAAACATTACATTCTTTAATGGATGCAATGGCAGTCCGTGAAGTGGTCTGAGGCTTTAAAAATAACCTGTGACTAATCATTTTGTGACCATATCGTTGTTCTCTGAGATTCCCAGTGAGACTGTTCGTGAGATACCCTGATATCTTGTTGGTTTACAAAGTGGGACAATTCGTGATCTATTTCTATATGAACACTTGTCTTTCCTGTTCTGTACTGCTGAAAGTGGCTCTAAAAATGTCAGGAGGGGCTGTGAGAAGCAGCGCAATAAACCACTCATTGTGGGCTTGCACAGAAAGATTGGAACAAGGAAGGGTGAAGGACAGTAGCTCCTGTGATCCTTCCTTTATCTCTTTATCTTCTGCCAAATATATTGCATTTTGGGGCAGAAAGGACATAAACAGAAACATGGCAGGCTTATAATGATAAATATAACATACTTAATTGTTATTTTTTAAAATAGCCCTTTTGTTTTAAACTGCTCTACAATTACATGTCAAGTCAAGAGTTCTTCAGTTTCACACAAATAGAGTTAACCTCTTTTTTTTCTTTAAAAAAATCAGTTTTTTGCCCTTTTTCCCCATGTATTGTGACAGCATATTGAAGTAAAATTAGAAAAATATGATAACAGTAGAGCAGGACACCTTCCAAAAATTATATAATCCTGAAACTGAGTGTTGCCCTTCAAAAAAAAATAGAAGGATGTATGAAGGATATGAAGGCTTGCTGCTTAAAACCTTCCAATAAATGACACTTATCATGCTGGTAATGACTGAGTCAGTTTTTTGTTTCCTTGTTTGTTTGCTTGGTTTTGGTTTTTGGGTTTTTTTCGTTGCGAGATCATGTTTTTATATGGTTTGAGTCTTTCAATTTGAGCCTGTCAAAGCTACATTAAATCACAGAATTGCTGAAATACATTTTTCCTGTGGTCCTCTTATAGATCACTTGCAATCCTGGCTTGTGCATGTTTTTATTGGGAATCACATTAATGAAAGGTGAAGAAGTAACACTCGCAGTGAGGAGAACGACTGCTCCTGTGTTTGGGTCACAGATTCTGAGGCTTTATTTTATTTTTATTTTATTTTATTTATTTCTGAGGCTATGATGGAAACTCTGCAGCCGAAGGCCACCTGTTCTGAGTACTGATGTGAGGAAGTCCCTGTCACTTCCTCCTCATTCCAGCTTGACCCATGAAGCCTGTGCTGTTTCTTTCCACTTCTTGAGCTTCTACATCTTTTCAGATGCATGTACAGATGAGTGATCTCACCGTCAAACCCAGTTGAACTTTTCTGCTGGTAGGACAAATATTGACGCATACTTATTTTGTTGCACAAGCATGTGTTACTACTTACAATATCAATCAGACAATGCAAACTTCCTATGCCAGATACATAATGGGGCAAAACAGGAGATAAGAATAGAACACTAAGGTTTTTGTGCTTAGACAAAGGTCCATGACACCCATTTCTGAACTTTATGCATTTTTAAGGAGTTGTTGACTTGTGTAGGGAATCTAACCGCATTTGAAGTAGTGTCTTTAATCCTGTCCATATACAAAGTTACAAAAGAATATGGAGCTTTTATTGCATCAATACAAGTATTGCTTGTAGATGATGGAAGTGTGAAACTGAGGTCCTGTTCACTTTTCATCATTCAAAATGCCTTAGCTCTGTTGAAATAAAACACGGGTATAAAACTCCATGTTTGGACCAATATCTGAAACAAGTATTTATAACAAATACTTCATCATTTAGGGTTCTGTCTTACCATAAAGACTTTTTTTGCTTAAATTGAATGTGTTATATAACCTCATATAGTCTGATTCACAGAAACAAGGAGACCTAAGCTCTCAGGTTAGGTGCCTTGCATTTATCTCTACTCAAAAATGGAAAATACTTTCTTTCCAGGCCTCATGTAATACATGGCTGCTTTGTGTGGAAGCACTTGAAGAATGATCTAGTTGCAGACCATGTTATATTCTTCTAAGATTGGATTTGTAACAAGGCCAATTTTCCTACTCAATTTATCTTTCAACTTGCGAGTGAGTTAGTGGAGAGCTGTTTTGAATTACGGAGATTTAAGTTCAAGGATAATGAAAAATTAGAAAATACTCGAGCAAAATGACCTGACATGACAAGACTCAAGGAGTTCAATCAGATGGATTAGAGGCAACTGACAGCTGGACAGCATTAAATGTCCAAACACTGAAGCAAAACAAATTTGGATGATTGAGGAACGTAAGTTTTTTTATAGAATTTGAGTGCTGTCAATAACTAAATTAGTTGTTAAGATTGCCATGGAGCTCCAATATGGCAACATTTTAATTGAACTTTGATATTTTAAGAGTGAGTCTTGTCATTCAAATGACAATTAAATGTAGGCAATCATTTGGATTATGCAGGTAATTGACTTTGATCAAAATGATAATTTTAAATTTTGTAGTGATGTAAGCCATTTTAAATTAGAAATAAAGAGATACTATATTGGGGTGCTGTTAGAAAATTTCATGTGTATAAAATTTTTATAGTCTTGAAAAACTTTCCAATTAAGTGTATAGGGCTGAAACGGAATAGATTTTGAAATTTTTTTATACATTGCATTAAATAGTCTTTTAATAAAAGAACCTCTAAGGTTTTTAAGGATTTCTATTGTGTACAACTTTAATATTATGCCATATTTTCTCTCTTTGAGGTAAAGAAAAAGCAGTTTGCTTCAGAAGTTCTTGTTTGCTTGCTGACATTTAGCAAGGCTGTGAGAAGTTCAGCTAAAAACATATTGAGCCACACATGACACTCCCATTAGATTTTTCTTCTGTGGGACATGAGTGGTCATGTCTTATATTAACACTTAGATACTGGGTTTTTTTTCATAAAAATGGGATTTTGGCATTTATTATCCAACCTAGTATTTCTCATAGTGCTTTTTACTTAAATTCATCAGCAAAGCACGTAGAGCAGATTGAAGATTTTCTGTGAAATGCTACCTAAAAAAGATTATCTTTTACGCTTCTTCAGTCACAGTGCATTCTGTAGTTTGGGTTTTTTCTTGTGTCTGTTGTCTTAATTGGTTCAAAAGGTGCTCAACATATTATAGACCTGCATTCCAATGTTGGTCTTCTAAGACATTAATATATGTTTTAATTTGTATCATCCTTCAGGTGTGTTTTGCCTGTTTCTGTCAGCATAATAGTTTCATTTCAACTTGTTAAGTCGGTATTGTTATCTTGTATTTTCTGGCTTTGATCTGTCTGTTTTTATAGTTATAAGGAAATGTTTAAAAGCGTGAGTATTAATTCCTAAATTGTTGGCTTATTTTTGTCATGGTCACTTGAAATGTACCAAGCTGAGAGATAGGTTTTCATTTTTTTTTTTTTTTTGTTAGACTCCAGACTTTGTTAGACATCTGATTAACACTTTTACAGTAAGTGAGTGTGTGTCTTGCTATTCTCAATGTGGCACATTGCTGATTTTATCTCGTTACTTCAATAATGAGAAAATTCTTGCAAAGAGAGAAGATCAAAGATAGAAGCAGTATCATGAGGCATATTAAAAGTTTCTTCAAAGACAAATATTAAATCCTCAGTGCATTCTCCTCTTCACTCTTCGTTGAGCAAGTAGATCACTTTTTCTAGGGAGAAAAAGACATGATGTATTCCAAAAGCCTTTCAGCTGGACAAATTTAATGACTTGCCATTGCCAGTATTTTCTACCTCTCTTACCATCTCTACTATATTACTCAGATTGCGTCTTACCAATAATCTTAGAGAACATTTTTACAGTTCAGTCTCCTTAGATTCAAATAGCTTACAGTGTAGCATGACATTTATTTATTGGTCTAAATTGTATAGAAGAGAGTAATGATTATTTGAATCTGTTAAAAAAAATTCATGCAACATTTATTTTACTACACATTTTTTCTTTTTAAACAATATATTCAATTACTCTTATCCTTCTTCATTTTAGCCCCTAAGAAGAATTAGAAAAAAATTACTTCAGTTCTGTTCCAAGAAATAACTTTTTGATGAGAGTGATATAGGCTTACATGTTTATCTTTGCACTTGTATTCTAGGCAGTTTTTCTAAGCAGTTTGTGATATAGATGGAAAATATACTGTAACAATAGGCAATACACTGCTATATTAAAATAAAGCCAGGATAATTTTGTTTTATTTCTTCAACACAGACGAAGTATTTTCAATTGAAATATAGTAGTTATCTTTAGAAACTGAAATGGATGGCATTTATGTTTTGTTCTTCTATGCATTGTAAAGTTATAGAAAGTGTAGAAAAATAAACACAACTTGGAATGTAAAAAGGGACCTAATCTATTACCTGTGCTTATTGTTTATTTGAATTGAAAACACATTTATTTGAAAAGCATGAATATATCTGTAGTTTTCTAGCTGATGCAGTTTATGCAAGCTTCAGGTGACTTAATTTATGATAAACAAATGTATCAGTGGCATTTTGAATATCAGGACATTACTCTGGCTTATGTTGTTCCTGACCGGAAGTTGCTGGAGTCTTGGATATTATTCGAGGAAAACATCATCTATTCTGTTGCTCCTTCATGGGCATCTGATGTTTACCACTGAAAAACAAATACATTGTGTTGCATGGGCTTTTAATTTGATACTTTTGACCAGTTTTTCTGCTTGTTTAGTTATAGCCATGATTAAAAAAAAAAGAGAAAATTGTGGGTCAATAACCTTATGCAAAAATTTTCATGCCAACTCTATTTCTAATTGGCATTCTTAGTCCCTTCCCTAAGATCTTCCTTTACCCTAATATGCGGGATACAGGTAATGTCAGACTCTGGATTTCAGTGAGGTAGCATAAATGTTACCACCCTTTTGGTTACTACATTAGCTGGGGTAAGTAATACCATGGTAAGAGCACCTTCCTCTTTTCAGGGCAAAATTAAACAACTGGCACTGCTTTCACAGTGCTCGTGGACATTGGTTTTACTTTGTCCCAGATTTGTAAAGTATAGATGGCCATTACTTACCTTTCCTAGGGTTTTGTGGATTCTTCATGTGCTGCACTAAGAGCTCTAGATTGCAAAACAGTTTGCATCCACTCCAAGAGGGTATGTCTGTCCCTGTTAAAGGAGCTTGGCTTTCTCTTCTCATGGCCAGAATCTTTAACACCATCTCACATGCAAGGTGGAATGGTTGGCTGTCCAGCCTCATGATGGTGGTAATTAGTATAACCTCTGTCTGTGTGTGTCCCTGAGAAGGTAATTTTGGCTGGCATTTCCTGTGTGGTGACAGATAGCTTCCTAGATAAAGGCCTTGTGTACAAACAGAAGTGAATTAGTTTAATTAAAGCAAGTTGGACTTTTTGAGCAACTTCTGTATAGATGCTCTTGATTCCTTAGCTTAGCTAAGCTCCTTTTCAAGATAACATTTGTAAATCCTGATTTAAATTGTAACTAATAATTAATCATTTGAAAATAGATGAACTACCAGTATTTAAAAACTTATATTTAAATTAATGACTTAAATCTTCTTCAAAGACTCAATGTGAGGACCAAAGCTGATTATGGATTGAACACAACCCATATTTTTCTCAATTAGGATAAAGAAACAATAGTGCTAGTCAGACTGTACTGTACAATGAGCCATAAAGTACTCTAGAAAGATACACATCTGCATTTTCATGGCTGGGGTTTTCTTTCTGAATGAGATTTACATTCCTAAGCATCCATTTGTGAATAATTTTTGGTCTTGCACCTTGCCTGAATTTTGGCCATAATTCCTTGACTTTGATGCTACAACAGTTTCCAGATCAATTAGTGATGCCCAAAAGAAGCTTTTGGTATGCAGTGGAGGAAGATATAGCCTGATTAGATGAACTGTATGGTGACAACAATTAAGATTTGGAACTCAAATATCTTTTGTAATACAAAGTGAAGGAAGTATAACATAAGGGCTAGGGAAAAAAAGGGAAGTAATCAAAAAAGTCTAAACATTTCAGTTGTATTTTATTTTTAAAGGAGCATCTGCAGGGCCTGGGCTCATTGTTTTATTTTGGGAGGAGGGGTGGGTATGGTCTGTTTTGGGCTTTTGGACCATGTTTTTTGTGGTTGTTTTTTGATTTTCAGACTTACAATTCTGATATATACTTTTACTTCAAAATCATGCTTATCTTGCATCTTTTTAATATTTTCAGATCTGCTATCATGCTCAGATATGTAAAGATTAGGGTATGGACTTGGAAAAAGGAAATAGAATCTCAACTATAACACAAACGTCTTGGGGAAGAAACTCATCTAAGTCCATCCTTTGTGAGAGGAGAAACAAAAGCATGAATAGAATATTTAGAGATTCCTGAAAACACAAGGTGAATGAATGGATCTAAGTCATCTCCATCAGGATTTCTGGGCTGAGCAGTAACTGGTTAGTGTCATGAGTGTAGCAGCTACCTTTCTACTCAGTGAAGGGGCAGAGAACCACCTCTTTCCTGTAGGCACTTAATCAGTGGAGGCCACTGCCTTACAGGTGTGGAAGCTGAGAAATTACTTTGACTGCTAAATAAGTAAAGGGGCTAGTGCTTTTAAGGAACGGCAGGAGAAAACAGCAAAGTACAGGGCTAGAAAAAGATATGGACATAGCAAAATAGCATTTGTAACATGATCCTGGAAGAAGGACAGAGTTCTAGGTAAGGGGTGGGAAAAGGTTTCCAGCCCCTTTCATAACTGGGAGTTAGATCTGTAAGGAAAGGTACTGAGTTTTACTTTTTTTCTGATGAGCTAAATGAAAAGGATCTCTCATCTTGCCCATTGCAAGAATAGTTGGGACTGCATCAGAGTTGAAAAATCCCTGATGCTATTATAAAATTTTCTTTCTCTTCAATGATACAGTTTTTGGATTTTTGGCTGTATCTTCCTTGCAAATGCTGTAGTCATAGTTTGAAAATAGAAAATGGGATATTTATAAAAATAGTTTGCAACATTTTTGTCATTATATGTACCATCAAATCCCTTCTTAATGTTCTTACCATTTCTAAGAAGTGGCATTTTAGATAAATGTATCAGTATGTATTCCAGAGGTTGTAATAATTTTTGTAGAGAAGGAAAGAAATAATTTGTTTCCTGCTTTTCCCTGATGTATTAAATCATAAGCGATTTTTCTAATTTTTCACCACCTTGTGTTCTACCTATAGTAGCATTTGCTGCACTTTGTATCTGATATTTCTAACTCCTACTCCACAAAATCCCTGAAGATCCTCTAAGAGAGGACATTGAAAAAGTAATAAAAATGTTTTTGTTTTGTTTTCTTTGTTGATCATGCACTGTACACAGCAGAGCTGTCTTGGAGCTGTTTGTATATTTTTGGCTCATTTAGTCTCAGCAGAGAATCACTATGGCTAACTGACTCCAACCTGTGGATTCTAGAGAAGGTGCAAAACCCCTTTTCTCTATTTGTTTCTAATTTCCCTAAAATAATTAATTCATGTATATTGTTCTTCATAGCACAGACTAAACACAGGTGCAAGGATAGATGTTTTTAATGTCATTCAGTTATACAAGAACAGTGAAGAAACTTGATTTTGAATGACAGCTGTTAGCTCTCCTTAAAATTTAGCAGTTCTAGGAGCTTATCCTGTTACACAGATGTAAGCTAGATGTGAAAAGAAAGTTTTGATAGGTCCCAGACAGAAGTTTACTATGGAGCAAAGCGAAATTGAACAAGTTGGTGGATAAAAATGTTAAAAATATTCAGTTCTTAAAGGAAAATTTGTGCAATATTTAACATTAAGGTCATTGTTCACACATCATATTCTTGTCTGTCTTCGCCTATTAATTTTTTTCTTTTTATCAGTCAGGAAGCTAATACAGAAAGAATGAGAAACAAGGAAGAAGAGACAAAATTATTAGTTCACAATTAACATTATAACTTAATTGACATAACAGAGATTTGTGGAATAACTCGACAGGTATAATACTATAAAAGAAGGAACATATAAAAGGGAAGATTTATACTGCTCTATTATTCAAATATATGTATGCTTGGTATGGAATTCAGAATGCAGAAGGAATGGGATCTGCTGAAATTCCATGGACAATAATTGAAGGAAAAACAATCAGAGACACACTTGTGTTGATGCTACATGGTATGCCCCCAGATTTGTAAGGACAGGTAGACAGTGCTTTCTGTGAGCAACTGCAGACTAAATCAAAGTAGAGAATACTGCAGTAGGAAGCATTTCCCAGAAACCTTTTGTGGGAGGGGTACTAAAAGATGGTAACTGCCTATCAGATTTTTGATAATTTTGTTACAACTTCTTGGTGTAGAAAGCTAAAATACAGCTCAGATGAATACCAGGTAGTGGGATTTAGTTGAGAATGTGGAAATGTAGGCCAGCTCCTTGAAGCTGATGAAAAGAAGGGAAAGTCAAAGAACAGCAACACAAAACCAATGAACTTGAAGAAGGCAGATTCCAGACTTCAGTGCAGTTAGCAAGCTGGTAGATGAAATTTCATGTAATGCAAATTTAGGAGAAGCTAAGCTATGGCAGTGTAACAGAGTGGGAACAGCAGCAGAGACACAAAGTAATAGATTTAGTGAATGGCAACATGAAATAAATGAAGCTATTTTTATTGTCCTCAAAATGTCAAACATAACATAGATATGCTGCAGCGTAAAGTGATGTTGAAGAGAAAAGGGAGACAGCATTAAGTAGGAATGGACACATGATATTTATATATGGGAAAATTATCCTCTGTGTTTTAAACATACATGATGATGTTGAAACCAATTTACTGTGAGCTTTTCTATGTAATTTGGTTGTTTCCATACCAATGCGTACATATTCTTACACTTCAGATTGAAAGGTCAGAAATATTTATGAGGTTTTAAGGGATACTTTTCTTGAATTTAAGCGTGCAAATATTTTGAAATCTGTCCATAAATTACAGCAGTTAGAGAATATTTCCCTTTGGTTGCAATCTCTCCTTTGTCTGTGGAGGATTTTTTCCTTTTATTGTACATAACAGAGCTGAATTAAAGTGTAACCCAGCATTCTTGTTTAACATCTCATATATTGGAGAAGTGGAATTTTGATAACTTTTACAACTTTGGCCTAGGATAAAATTGATGTATTATGAATATTTTTGTCTCAATTGATAAAATGAGTATGCCACCTAAATTGTGTGGTTTGTGACAGAAGAGGCATACTGAAAGGATTTTGAGCAATCCTTTGTTCCCAGGATTTAAAATCTAAATATACAAAATTATCCATTCAGAAGTTCTGATCAATGCAGATTCTCTTATCTAGTTGGGAAAACATTTTCTTGTGGATGAGATGGTATCAGGTGCTTTCTCACCTTCATGTGTTTTGCTTGAGCTGTGAATTAAATCCCGCCTGGATGTAAGTATTGCTGATTTTTATGGCCTCTCTTTAACTGCTTCATGAAGTCATAGTCACACAAATTATCTTAGTCATAATCTAATTAAATAGAATGAGATCTGTGTTTGCATTTCAGAATTCTGTCTCCCACTCATCATAAATATAGCAAAATGTGTGTATTTTTGCACAGCCAAATATATGTGTGTATGCCTATATATGAAAACATGTAAAAATATAACAGGCCTCACAGATCTGTTCCCAGACTGAGCTCTCAAAATAGAAAGCGGTAGGGTTCAAAACTAGTTTTTGATTAAACATATGGGTTCTAGTGGTTAACTTTGCAAACCAAGTAAATATAAAGCAACTGCAGATCTTTGTTACACTGCCTGGACTACCAATTTAATGCTAGATAATGGAAAAATAGGCATACAGAATTAGTTTTGTAAGGTGCTGATATTGCTGAACATGAAGACTGTTCAGAAAAGCAAAGTTTTTAGTGCACTGTTCATACAAGGATTACTGTAATAGTGGTTTTTAACACAGTCTTTGAAGAAAATCTTGATGTTTAAGGAGAAATTTAAAGAAAGAAAAATATTCTATTATTTTGATTGGTGGATGAACAAAAAAACCCCTCAACAAATCCCAAAATACTATTCCTTGACCACTAAGAACATTGTAGAAATTAATAGGAAAACCTAAATGTACAGATTTAAACTTCAGTTTTGCAATTGTACCTGGATAATTTCATCCAGTACTGAGCAGATGACATCTAATGAAGAATGTTAAATGTGTACAATTATATTTGTTTACTTTCTAAAGATCCACTTAGGTTCCTAGAATGGGAAAACAAGTGTGGGTTTGTGCCTGACATAGACTTGGTGATGTAATTTCCAATTATTTCATTATTCAGACATAAAATGTCATAGTTTTGGAAACTTTGACCACACATATATTTGCATTTCTTTGTAATTCTGCAGTATTTCAGATTTGTCCTAATCCTAAGAAATTTACCAGTATAAACTCCTGCAAATTCTCTAATCTGGTGAAAACTCACACTTCTGAAATGTCAAGGACACAATAAATGGCAAGTTCTTTTTTTGCAAGACCTGCAGTGCTGCAGGTTTAACCAGCTGGTAAGGTCCTGGCCCAGTAGGCCGGGCCTTGCAGTCTGATCGTCATGCTTATTGCTGTAGCCACAGTTCAAATGGGAACATATTCAGTTCAAAAGAGTAAACTTACAGAAATATTGGCAACATCATCTAGGTGCTCTTAAAAGTAATTTTACTGAGTTGGTTGTGACTACATTCTGCTATTTATTTATGTTTTTTTTAATTTTTCCTAACCTTTTCCTTATCTTTACACTGAATCAATTTAGCATTATCTCTGCTGTCAAATCCTGAGTAAGAATTTTAAGCCTTTAGTATGTAAATGCCAGGTCTTGTTGCTTGTGTACCAGGGTCCATATAAAGGCTCAAAGTGCGAATCCCTGTCTTTTGTTCCCTGCTGTTATATATGGAGTACCTAAATTTCACAAGTCTCCCTGTCTGTAAAATTGCTATTACTGGCACCATTGACATAAACTGGCACCAGTGAAGAATTTGGCAGTTAATGCTTTTCATGTCTAAATTTCTATCTGGAACTTTTAACTGGTATGTTGCCCATGGGGATTAATTTAGTAATCATTCTATGATTATGGATTGGAACATGTTCTTGTGCAGTAAACCAGCAGATGTACACATTCAATTTCTAAAAATTAAAAAGCAGATTCTTAGAATCCTAGAATATGCTGAGTTGGAAGGCACCCATCAGAATCATCAATCCCAACTCCTGGCTCTGTGCAGGACACTCCGACAACCACACCGTATGTCTGAGAGCATTGTCCAAACGCTTTTTGAACTCGGACAAGCTGGATGCTGTGAACACTTCCCTGGGGAGCCTCTTCCTGTGCTCAGCCACCTTCTGGGTGAAAAGCCTTTTCCTAATATCCAACTTAAACCTCCCCTGACTCAGTTTCATGCCATTTCCTTGAGTCCTGTCACTTGTTGTGAGGATGAAGAGATCAGTACCTGCCCCTCTCCTTCTCCTTGTGAGGATGTTGAAGAACACAGTGAGGTCTTCTCTCAATCTCCTCTTGTCCAGGCTGAACAGACCAAGTGACCTCAGCTGCTCCTCATATGGCTTCACTTCCAGACCTTCACCATCTTCACTGCCCTCCTTTGGACACTCTCGCAGTTTAATTTATTTCTTATACTGTGGCACCCAAAGCTGCCCCCAGCACTCGAGGTGAGGCCACCCCAGTGCAGAAGAAAGCAGGACAATCCCCTCCCTTGCCTGACTGGTGATGCTGTGCCTCATGCCAGGCATGGATCCTGACCCCAGGACATGGATGTCCCTCCTGGCTGCCAGGCATTGCTGACTCATGTTCAACTTGCTATTGACCCCCAGGTCCCTTTCTGCAGTGCTGCTTTCCAGCCTCTCACTTACCACTCTATCCATACATCCAGGGTTGCCACTGCAGGTGCAGAATACAGCACCTGCCCTTTTTAAATTTCATATAGTTGGTCATTGCTCAGCCTTCTACTTTGTTGAGGTTTCTCTGTAGGGCTTCTCTGCCCCCGAGGGAGTCAACAGCTCCTCCCAGTTTAGTGTCATCATCAAACTTACTTAGCATTCCTTCGAGTCCCATGTCAAAGTCGTTATGAAGATGTTGAAGTGAAGTGGGCCAAGGATGGAGCCCTGTGAAACCCCACTAGTGACATTCACCCCATTCGTTTTAGCCCACCTGGGAGCCAGTTGCTTGCCCATTGCATAACCCCACCCAGCTGTGGGCTGGGCATTTTGTCCAGGAGAACACTGTGAGAGATGGTATCAAAAACTTTGCCATAGTCCAAAAAGATCACATCTACTGGTTCTCTTGATCAGCTAGGTGAGCTGTCCTGTCTTAGGTTCAACAAGCAGGACTTTCCTCTCGTGAAGCTGTGCTGACTGTGACCAGTGACTGCATTGTCCTTCAGGTCTTTTTCAACACTTCCCAGAATATTTTTTTCTATGAATTTACTAGGCAGTGAACTGACACTGACAGGCCTGTAATTTCCGGGGTCCTCCTTCCTGCCCTTCTTGAAAATTGGGACAGTGTTTGCTGGCTTCCAGTCAGTTGGGTCCTCTCAGGACTCCCAAGACCACTCAAAAACCATTGAGAGAAGCTTTGTGATCACATCAGCCGGCTCTTTGAGGATTCTCAGATTAATCCCATCAGGCCCCATAGATGTGCAGGGAGCAGCCAATACTGCATAGTTTCAGGGTCAGCTGGGAGTTGGTCATTCTCATAGTCATGGTTCTCCAGCTCAGGGCATTGGGTCCCCTTGATTTGTCATCAATGTTGAAGAGAGAGACAAAGAATGTGTTAAACACCTCTGCCTTGTTCATGCCCCTGTTTGTGAGATGACCATCCTCATCCTATAATGGATCAATATTATTTTTATACTGCCTTTTACTATTGATATATTTGAAAAAACCCTCTTTTTATTGTCCCGCACAGTTCTGGCAGCTTCAACTCCAGCTGAGCTTTGGCTGCATGAATTTTCTCCCTGCAGTGGTGAGCAGCATCTCTGTATTTTTCCCATGTCACCTGACCTTGCTTCCACTGGGCAGACACCTTCCTTTATTGCTTTTATTTCCAGGAGAAGATCCCTGCTCAGCCAAGCTGGCCTTCTGCCTCGCCTGCTTGACTTCCAGCATTTGGGAATTTCCTGCTCCTGTGCCCTAAAGAGGTGGTATTTAAAAAGTGATCAGCACTGACAGACCCCAGCACCTGGAGAAACTTCTTCCCAGGAGGACCTTACTTATTAGTTCCCTGAGCATCCTGAAGTCTGCTCTCCTCATGTCCAGAACTGAGGTTTTGCTGGCACTTTTCCTCCTGTCAACAGAGATTTCAAACTCAATCTCTTTGTGGTTGCTGTGGCCAAGATGGCACCAATCTCCACTTTGCTCATGTGATCCACCCTGTTGACAAGCAGCAGACCAAGGACAGTGTCTTTCTGAGCTGGCTCCCTTAGGACTTGGTCCATAAAGTTGTCATCCAGGTCTTTAAGGAACCATCTGGCTCAGGTTGTGTCATCCAGCTGTGTGATCCTCCAAGTTTAATTCTGGCAAGCTGAAGTCCCCATAAGGACAAGGGTAGTTGACTTGGAAGGGTCCCTTAGTTCCTCAAAGAATAATTCATCTGTGCCATTGCCCTGGCCAGGAGGTCCACAGTAGACCCATGATGATATCCAGAATTTTTTGCCCCTTGATTCTTATCCTCACTGGCTCTCAACAGTGCTGTTGCCAACTGTGCTATTGCCAACCTTCTAACCCTTCCTTTACATATAGTGCCACCTCTCCATCTCTTCTGCCCTGCCCATCCGTCCCAAAGAGCTTGTAAGAAAGACGGCAAACCTGAGTCCTCTTTTCTTGAGAAGTATTTTTTGAGTTTCTCAATTGCTCTGTTTCTTCTGCCAGAAGAGGGAGAAAAATCCAGTCAAATAAAAGTATTTTTAGCCTTTCCTGAGTGCGTAGAGATAAAGTTTAGGTTTATCTTTCCTTATCTAAAATCAAATGCTTGTCCTGAAATTGTTGTGATCTAAAAGACATCTTACCTACTGGGGATGATAAAACTTATGGCATCATGAAACAAGTGCCAGCTGTATCTGTAAAAGCTACAGTTGGAGATAAAAAGCTAGGAAAATCCAAAATGCTATACTAGACTTTGGACGTAGACAAAACTTCCTGGATTTCTCATTTGCAGTTGTTTGGGGCATGTTTGAGTTTTGTTTGTTTTTTAATATTCTTTCCCTTTCTTTTGTACTTCAAAGTATTTTTAAACTTTTTTGGTAACAGCAAATGAATTGCTTATATATTCAGAAAGCTGTATTTTAGCTACACTGTGAAGATTCTTGTGTTACTGTTTTTGATCACATTAACTCCTCTTCCAAAAGGAAGTTGCCTTCCATTGACAGACTGTAAACATGATAAGCAGAAAATTAAACTTGTTTTGTAATAAAAATCTAGTATTTCTATTAAATTTCTGTATATTTAAAAAATATTGAACAGCAGGTAAAACAAATTGATTTTGAGCTCCAATCTCCTTCAGTTAAATGCAGCCAAAGGAAGAATGACATATACTTGTATTTTATATGCCTTCTCAGTCTATATTACATAGTAATAACCTTTCAAATTCAGGTTTTTCAAACATAAGGACAGCTCAATTTCAGTCACCTGAAGTAATTTCAGAATAACGTGCTTCTCTTTTTTGTCATAATTTAAGTAAATGATGTAAGATCATCAAAATATAGATGTGTGTCTTGTTTTATGAGAGTCAAGATCCTTGTTAATGTATTTGTGTTTCGAGTTCAAGAGCCAGGGATTAGGAATTTGACCTTGACAGTCATTGGTATGTTACAGGAACACAAAGCAGGAGGTTTATCTGGAGCAAGCATATCGACGATTTTTCTAGTCTACAAGATCTCCTAACTAGGTACTTCACTGTTAGACAAAATAGTATTAAAACCATAGCCAATATGGTTGTTCCCTCAACTCAGATTTGCCAGCCCTGATTTTACTCCATCTCTTCTGTAGCAAAGTTCTATCCAAATACCAGATAGAAAATGATCATATCTAAAGATTTTACTTCTAGCTTTTAACAAATCTCTTTATCTGTTCCCAGCCCTCACCTGCATGAAGAATCTTACTTGCAAACATCTGTCTTAAATGGCACAACTGTAACATACAGCAGCATAGCAAGTTTCAAGGGTTTGTCACTTGGATCACACAGCTCTCTTTAAACAGTCATTTGTATGCAGTGTGTCATATGTTTTGATACAAAGCCAAATTCAGAGTTCCAATGCCTTGCTACCACTTCAGTCTGGACCTGTTTCTCTGAAAGTGCTCTGAAATGATAATAGCATAAATTTGAGTAGCTTGGGGCAAAGGGATTAATTTTTAATAAACTTGAACTATGAACAATAGGAAATGTATGCAGTAGCAAATGTGAACAGAAGGAGGAAAATTATGATGGGTTTTAGAAAAGCAGAAAGTGTGAAGAAATTGTAGTGCTTTGAGGCACAGGTGAAAGTTAGTGCCGCCTGCAAAAGAAACAAAACCCATTATACAGCCACTGAGTTGCTCTGTAAGATCATAATGTGAATGTATGTCATTATTTGAAGGGAGAAAGCAATTACTGATGCCTTATAGTAGTCAAAACATTTTTAAACTGAATAGCATACGCCGGTTTTAAAATATATTTGTTTTTTAAGTTATCAAATATTAACTTTGTTTGCTAGAACTACATCAGTAAATTTTAACAGTTATAGAAAGAAAAGTAAAGGTGGTTGTGTTATTTTGAAATGGTGTTATTGCTATCCTTTATTCAAATGAGTGTATGAGGAGATGGGGAAAGCGTGAACACTTCCAGAAAAAGATTTCAAAACTTGTGTAAGTAATATTCCATCTTTGCAGTGGTATTCTCTCAAGTGCTTTCCATATTGCATGCAAAAATGCAAGAAGAAGCAGAGGGACAGCATTTCATCATGTGGATGAGAAAATCAAGAACAAGGGATTTATGCCTTTAGAACAGAACAATACTATTTAGAGGCATAGGCTATATCTGAACCTCAAAGGAAGTAGGCAACATATCAAATCAAGAGATTGTACTAAGATTTTAAACCCTTTGAGGTTGAGTTATATCTGAGGTTTTAAATTCAAGATTTTGTGAAGGAAGATAATTCTGAAATAGCACATTTCAAAATGATGCATTCCCCTAGGTAGTTTTTGTATCTAAAGAAAAGTAGGGCTAGAAAATTTTTATCAAATAGGAAAGTGGAAAGAACAGAAAACAGTGACAGGATTATTAGACACAGTGAAGCAGAAAAATGACAAGGTTCTATAAAAAATATTTTTTTGTGTGTGTAAAAGTTGTAGAAGCCCAAGAAAAACAACCGAGAGGATATGATTATATAGTTTGCAATTTTTTAGAAAGTGAAAGAAACCTGTCATGGGGAAACAATAGGATAAAGATAGTCCTTGTAAAGACATCCTTCAAAAGCATGAAGTTTTGCCCAAATGAGAAAAATAGAAAACATTATAAAATTTGAAATATTATGTATTAAAAACTAATGTGAAAGACCAAAAATGGGCAACAGAAACAAAGGTATAAAGATATAGCAGTTTGCTGAGAAGCCTCCTCCAGATCATGAAGTCAGCTAGAGAGATTGGAAGGATGTAAGTAGGATAAAAGGAACATTTAACAAAGATGTAGTACAGGAGAACTTGTGAAGTTTCTTACGGTAGGCTTTTTTTTCTTGTAAGAGACATCAAAATCTGCCCCAGATTTAGGTAATAATAGAAGAACTTGTTAAATAAACAAGTAAAATGGGCAAGGACAATTGACAGAACACTTCTAAAGAAGCCCAGGAATTAAACAGATGAATTACTAATTCTGAAATGTGAGCTTGCCAGGAAGCAGAGCTTTTTGCTCGTCTATGTGCTAAATAGGGTTTGGAAAGGAAAAAAAAAAGAATTTGGTGATACCAAGCTATTAATGGCTTTAAAGACCACTATGCAAGATTGAAAAACTGAAGAATGTGATAAAATAGCAGCTGAAATCTAGAATGAAATGCAAAGTGATGCACTCAGTGGGAGTGGAACGTGCTTGAACTTGCATGATGGACTTGGAATGAACATCGCTGTGTAGAAAAGGGTTTTGGGCAAAAGCAAAAAGTTGTATGGATATGCTAGCTTGATGCTCAGATGTCAAGGAGGAAGCTGAAATATTAGGTAGTGTGTGGAAACCAGCAGAATATGAAGTAGAGATTGTTATGCAGATGTATATGTGCCAGGACTGCCTGCATGTTCAGCAGTGAAGGACATTCTGGTCAGTCATCTTGAAGGGTACCCATTTTTGTTAAATAAATGTATCATCCATTCAGTGCTAGGAGAATAGGCACATTGGAGGACTTGCAGAGCATCACAGCTATTGTAAGCCAGCTCCTCTATTAAAAAGAATGCATTCTTGGAACAGTCATTACCCAGTAGGCATAAGTCTGGGTCTAGCAGTGCCTGACCTCAGCAGTGCTGTTGTGTTGTGAGTAGTGTCAGGACACACAGAGTGTTCTCTTGCATGTGTAACAGTCAAAATGTCTGTGAGAGAAGTTAACCTTGTGCATGTAATAGGACTGCATGTACTTCGGGGAAAGTCTGTGTTGTTTTGTTCAACAGCAAATTGATACAATCCCTAGGACTGAATCAGACCCAGCCACTGTCTGAGTCCTCAGTACAAGCACATAGAAGTGATGAATAAAATATTAGCAATTGGTCTATAAGCTTATAAATAAAGCTACCAAATATATAGTCATAAGGAAAATATATTTGGTGGAAGTACTCTTACTCCAAATTGCTATCTCATTGCCCCATCCCAAGATTCAAAACCTGACTAACTTCCCCAGCTTACATCTGTCTGTCTATCTGTTCTAAGGCATTTTTCTGGGGTAAGTGCTGAACACTTACTCTGGGATGAACAGAAGTTACTTAAAAAGAAAAAAGAAAAAAATTGCACTAAGTGGACATAAGTGTCTCTCTGGGGTCATGTTGAATTCTGCTAAAATCGTATTCCCTCTCTCCAAAAAATGAGACTTTATGACTTTATCCAAGGGAAGAAATAGAAAATATAATGATATAGCAATATCTTTACATTCCTCAGTGCTTTATAATGTGTTACAGTAATTTTACTCCATCTTTTTTATTAAAAGTCCAGCATCCTGCTGGACACTACATTATCTAATACACACCTGTGATTAATGATATTTCTAGTAGCAAGTCCTCCAAATTCTCTGGCATTGATACTCATGTTGCATCAATACAGCAACATGTCTTAAAACAAATTCTGAAAATATATTCTCCTTCTTGCATTGGCTGCAAGTGTTTCATGAAAAGTGGTTCTCATCACCTGTTATTTCATGCTTTTCAACTGTTGGAAAAAACTTACGGGAAAATAATTCTCCAGTGTTACTTAATGTTCAATAACATCTTGGGAATTTACATTGCATCCCCAAAAGTTTACAGTACTAAACAATCAAGGGCTAACAGTAAAATTATTCAACGTTATTGTTAAAAAAGGATAATGATAAATACTACTTTACTTTGAAAAATTAAAGAAAAATGCTCCTGCAAGAGTGACAAAAGTTTATGTCTATTCTGCTGAATTTAAATGTTGATGTTACCTGGATCAATGTCAAAATTCCCATTTTGTGCACTGGAGATTCTTTACATATCATTTATGCCTACAGAAGAGGTTATTCTAGAACAGGAAATGTTAAACAAAAGCACTAAAATACTGAACAATTATGATTTAATTCAGTCTAGTTGACAAGTTTAAAGGCCATTTTTACATGCTCTTCAGAGATGTTAATATTGCATACAGTATATTTCTTCATGTAGATTCAATATAGTTTTGAAACATTGGCTTTTATAGTAGTGTTTTTAAATTTGGGAAATATGAGGAAAGTAGAAATGATACAAACAAGGTTTTTATCTTTTTTTTTTTTTAACTCATGCACCTATGACTTTTTTGGTATGACATTCATGGTCTTGCTTACTCTGCATTTAGCCAAGTGTAAAGCAGAATGTTCACACTCATGCCGATTATAACTTTTTTAAAGGGAGTGTAAATGCTTTTTGAATATGGAATAGTTTTGAAAAATGCCTACAATGCAAATTATATAGAAATTATATCCCTGACTTAAAGGAGGCAAAAGCTAGTCAAACTAAGCAAGTTTGAGTGATTTCTGGGTTATGCTTTGCAAGATATTTAAAGAAATAAAAGACCAGTAGCATGATAGTAGGAATATATTTGGCTTTGAATATTCAAGTGTTTATTTGCACAGTTGTCCCTTAATAATATATTTATCATGTCTCAGCCTATCTATACAAGCTATACTTTTTCCTGCTCAGTCATAATTAGGAAAATACAGTGGCTTGCTCAGTGTAGGAGAGAGCATGTACTGATGAAGCTTTTGCCTTTCTTTCACATCTGTTCCAGTCGTCTAGGTCTTTCACAGCCTGTTGGTTTTGAAAATTTTTTCAATGCAGCTTAACAGATTCACTGGAGTGTCTTTGCTCTTTTGTTTTGGCTTTTTTCTTTTCTTTTTTTTTTCTTTCTTTTTTTTTCTTTTTTTTTTTTCTTTTTTTTTTCTTTTTTTTTTTTTTTTTTTGGTCTTTTGTATGTGCTTGTGCTAGGGAAACAAGTCCAACTAAAATTATACAAAACACATTGAAGTGTTCCAGAAGTGGTCCTGGACACTGAATGAGTCATACACTGCAGATACAAGCTCAGGCCTTTTGGATCTTTATCTTCAGTTGTTGTAAAGTGAGCATGCTTTTCTTGGCTCTGAGATTAAAATCTGTAAACAACACATTCTTTCAGAGAAATGTCAGTTTTCTTACAGCAGATCAGAGAGACAGAAGATCATTCAAGAGCTCTGCGTCCTGTATGATAATGTGTTTTTTCCTTATCTGTTTAACTGAAAGAAATTTGGCTACCTTACCAGCCCAGAACTGCTCAGAAATAGAGACATGTCGGAGACAATCAGGATGAGTTCTTCATCTCACTTGTGTAAATGGATGCCGGGTGGCAACATGGAGTAAGCTTTATCTCAAAGCTTTGTTGCAACTTTTGTAGAAACATTTTAGACAGTGATTGGCAACCCAAATCACCATTGGAAATCTTTCTAGATCACGAATATTTCCAAATGATTACATATAACATTTGTATAGTTGTCAATTAGAAAGGAGGAGAAAACTCTTTAGTGTTGTATTTTATTAAACACAGCTCTGATGCAGACATAGGTGACCCTAGAGTCAGACTTAGTAAAATAGTTAGCAGTACCATAATCTTGCCAGCTGCCTGTGGTCTGCTCCCAAAATCACTTAATTCTACACTGATATATTGAAACCCCTTTGCTCAGGTTTTAGATAGGAACCTAAGATAAGCTGACTTAAACTCCATATATAAGAGTGAGCAAACACAATATACAGGCATGCAGTGTCAGTTCCTGATGGAAGAAAATGTCTTCACCTTAATTTCTGTTTGCTAAATGCCTGTTAGAGGGTGGATGGACAGCTGTTGCACACAAGAGAGATTGTTCAAGGTTAAGTCACATGTAATAAAATGACATAAGAGTTTCCCAGCTAGTTTTATACATTCTTATGCAAATTCTAGGGAGTTTTTAAAAAATAAATACAATTAAAGAAATGTAAGGTTATCTAACAAGCAGAAAGAGCACAAGTCCATCAAATTGTGCAGCAACTAGTATTTTGCAGTGTTCTGTAACTCTCTTTAAAGAAAATATGCTGCTTCTGTAAAGAGACAGACATGTATACAAACAATTAAACAATATTGTTCAGATGTCACAGGAACTTAAATCTCCTGATTTACCCTGGAATCTGCTCAAGCAGTCTGTCAGAATTTTTTGTTGTTTTTCATTCCTCCTCTTATGATACTTCTCTAGTATTTTTTTTAGAACTTCTTAGAACCTGAAGTGACTGATAATATTTTGCTTTGTATGAATATGCCACTTTGCTCGATGGATCTTCACACCCTGAAAATATCTTTTTTGCAAGATGTAGTTGAAAGAGTAGTGAAAACTAGAGCTAGAAACAAATCATAAAGGGTAAGTGATTTTGTCATGTCTTAATCACCTGTTCAGAAAAATAAAAAAAAAAATTGTAAATGGAGCTACCAGCTCAATGGAAGCTTTTACATATTCATTGTCCTCTATAATTTAGAAGATAAGCGATATCAGAAAAAATCTTAAATTTGAAGTCACTAGCTTTTCTCTTAGTCTTTGTTTTGCTTATGGTTTTTATATAAATAGTTACTGTTAAGGCTTAATGACTACAGTGATAAAATAAAAGTTTATATATATTGTTCTGCTTATGGTCCAAAATGAATGTCTTCTGTTTGTACTATTTCTTTAGCTAATATTTTGGACATATCATGTTCAACAGGGATAAAATCCATAATACTTTAATGAAAACTTGGAAAGCTTGTAAGGTCTGGAAGAAGGGCATCTGTCTGTATGACTCATGTCCCTGTTATAATAAATGGCACCAGTCTAGCTGCTGGAAGTACCTCTGGGCTAGTTCAATGAGGTCTATTCTTGTGGTGTCATGTGTAAATTCTAGGTATTGCATCCACGGAAAAATAGTGATTAGGGAATGTTCTTCAGTCTCTTTGATTAAATGTACACGGGACAAGAAGTTAGCTCTTCAGACTTCATCCTAGTATGAATAGCCTGCATTATTCTCCTTTATTCTAAGATTTTAAGAGCTCTACTCTCCTGCTTTCTAGCTGTGATATGGACTTATGGTTGTTCATAGAAACATGCCTGAAAGTGTTTAAGGCATGCAATATGTGAAAGAAATATATGATCCCCATTTAATGTGCTACTACTGCTTTCCTGAGTTAAAGCCATAAACTTGTACCTTGATTTCATACATAGTTCTAGATATTTTATTAGCCTCCTATGAATTTTGCTAAATGCATTAACTAGTTTAATTAACTAAGTATATTTCTCTCTCATGTGTTTTCTGAGTATTGCTGAAATAGATTGAGCAATGATTTATTTACTTTTGTGTCTGTTGAAAAAGTAATGTGATGATACTTCTGCAGATACTGTTTTTTGCTGATATAATTGATGTTATATTAGGAGATTTTACTGTAGCATCTCTGTTGGTCAGAAATTTTACTTTATCTCCTCTTTGGCTAGTTGACCTAAGGAAAAAATGTGTGCAGAGATGTATCTGGCTCAAATGAGAATATAAATCTTTTAACTGCCTTGTTTGAGACAAGTTTAGGAGGAAAACGCTCTGGAATGAATGTCCCCCAAAGACAGGTTTTCGCCGCTCCCTCCCCCACCGATGTGAAAGGAATTTCTTGGAAGAAAGTGAAAAAAACTGTTTATTTAACAAACAAAGTGCCTGCAAGGCACACGAAAAAATGAATAATGTTAGATATTAAACCTTCTTGCTGCAGAGAAAGCTGGTGTATTTAGAGTTCCCTCTGTAGCTGCCTCAGCCCCCCTGAAGGTCCGAGGCTGGGATGTGGTGTCCTCACAGCCTCCCTGCTGGTCCGCGGGGTCTGATGATCTGGTTCTCGGATCACAGCCAGGCCAACCACCTCCAGGAAGAGGGAGAGGAAGTTACAGGAGGATTTCGGTATACAGGCCTGAGAAGAATTTTTGCCTTAGCTCTCAAGCTGGCTAGAAGCAGAGATCTACTCTCTCCCGCTGCAAGCAGAGCCAAGCAAGATGGGGGAGTGTGTGTGAGTCCTTGAACACGAACCTGCTGAGGGATTTTCCCAGCTCCCCCCCAGTCTTCCCTCGGACCCAGCTTAAAACTGCGTGACGCATTTCTGGGCAATAAGCAGACGACAGGGGAATACAATATTATCATAAAATCACCCCAAGACACTGCCTGATCTTAGAGCATCTGAATTTCCCTTTAATTCCACTCTTCCATGATTATGACTATGCATGTAGCCAGAGGCTGACAAATGCTGCTTTTCAAAGCTTCGATGCCATGCCATCATCAGTTGCTAGGTTTCTTTTGCTTAGTTATTGTTTTAATACAAAGGCAAAATTGTCAAATTCTGACAACTGTATGAAAGTACCCCACTGCTGATTCTAGCATTCTTATGCTCCTGGATTTGAAAATTACTCTTAGCTGACCTTCTTCCCCCAAATTTTTAGCATATGTCATGGTCCGAATAGCATATAAGTTAAAAGATGCCCTCAGACTAAGAAACTGAATACAAATATCCAATAAGGTTTATTTCATTATTACAAATAATGCTGCCCATGTCTAGTTAAATACAATTGTGGCAAAAAGCCCATAATCAGAAGCCTGTAATATTTTCCAAATTTTTGAGTTGGTGTGCATTTTTTATTGACTAGAAAGCATGATCTGTTCATGGATATGCATGCTGTATGTTTCAGGGTAACTATGTGTTGAGTGATTTAGTGATACATGAAACATTTGCTCTGGTAGATCTTAGAATGTGTGTAGCTTTTATTCACTAACAAAGTGTCTTATGCTTGAATGTTGTACAACTTGAAAGGCCTTTGTTTTAATGATATAAATTAATTTCCTTTCAGTATAGCAGCTCTTTGGATGATCCAGGGATAAAATCTCTCCTTTGACTTGCAAAACACTCCTGATTCAGTCACCATGAATACGAATACCTGTAGTCTACGTGGGAAGAGCAAGAGTGTAAGTAGAAGGTTTTCTTTTTCTCTCTTTTTTATTTAATATCAGTATTCTTTCACATTACTTCTGTGTTGTATTAGCCTTTCAAATGCCACTTTCTGAGACAGAATGATAAAGTAATTGTTACTTGTACCCTATTCTTATATCTGTAGCCTAAATAAATATGCTTGTGTCTTTGACACCCAGAGATAAGATTATTGAATGATAGTATGGTCTGAGTGACTTTTTTCTTTTTTCTTTTTTCTTTTTTTTTTGTAATTGACACATTATTTTCCACAGTTTATTTTTAAAAAAGTTATTAGAAGTTAGATTTTTCATGAGCATTCATTGACATATAAGATTATATCATGTCTATAAGATACTCAGTTGTAAATGTATGGCCCTGCACTGATGTCAGGGACTGCACTTTATTTGATATGAAATATTGACTGTGAAATGTTCCAGGAGATCATTGAGAAAATAAGGTAATGGTATAAGCATGGATTTGGATAAGGCTAATTTTGTTTATTTTCTGGTCTTTGCCATGTGTTTTGTCCTATATATGTATCTCTCTCTATCCAAGAGTACTACTGAAACAGAGTGGTTTGGACATTTCAGACTCTGAATGAGATTTTTTAATCTGCAAAATAAAATTCCTTATTTTGCTCTTAAATCCTAGCATATTTTGCTCTGTGAACTTAATTAGAACCATCTGCAATTATTTCTTCTTTGAATGGAGTACATAGAATATTTCCTACTGTTTGTTGTTTTGAAATTGTAAAATATATAATCCTTGAGAAATTATTTTAAGCTGTGTGGTGTCATGCTATTTAAATAAATTTTTGACTATTGCTTGTAGGGGAATAGTGATACTATTTGAACTATTTGAACAAAAGTGACTTTGGAGAAGTCTCATTAGATTTGGTGAGCACAGCCGAAGATTTCACATCACATATGAAATCTTCCATCATTCCATATGCCTGTCAATTTGAATTTTCATTGTCACAGTCATCCCAGGTCTGCCAGACCAGTCATTTCATCAAAAGACCAACTGGTGAATAAGTAAAAATGTCATCAGTTGAACTGAATAATCTTGAAAAGAAAGATGGAATATGACATATATTCGTATTTCATGGGATGTTGTCAAGTATCTTTCAAGGAAGTTTTTATCCTTTTAGGAAGCATGAGAATCAAAGTGTTGGTTCAGTGGTTTCAGATGTCAGTGAACATAATTTACTGAATATAGAAGATGAACCTGCAGATGTGTGTGAACACTTGGGTATTTTCACCAAATATAGAACTCACTGTGCACCACGAGCTAACTGAAGCTTATTTTAACAGTGTAGCATGATAGAAACTGCTGGTAGAAAGTAATTAAACATTTCCATTACTTTTCTAACAATACAATATGTCTAATACAGTTAAAATAATTTTCAAGTGATCTTGTAATTAAAAATATGTCGTTAATATTTATTAACTGTACTTCTTCTAATAGATTTTTTTGTTCCATTGTTTGAACTGTCCTCAGATGGCACAATATGTCTACTCCTGCTAGACCGTCACTCTCCCCCTGATGATTTCCACAGTATTACTATTCATTGTTTTGTTGGTAGCCTATGGAGTTGCATTTAACTGTGTTTGTGAAAAGGGTTTATTTAGTAGTAATTTCTTTCTTTCAGTCTTGCTCACAGCATTCAGTGAGGATGTCAGCATCCTTTAGTCTGTGTGTACTATTTGTCTAGTACCTGTCCTTAGGCATCCTTAGGTAGCTCTTTACTTCTTTTACAACTTTTCCTCTTAAATAATTTCCTCCTTTCCTTTTTTTTTTTTTTGTTCCTCTTTTTCCAGCATTTTCAAATTCTTAGAATATTCTTGGTGGTGTAATGCTTATAATTCCATGCTTCTGAAAAGACAGCTAAATATTTGTCTCTCCCTGTCTCCTTCCCTCTCTCCCTACCTGTAATTTTTTTCCCTGTCCATTTCCACCCCTCCCCACCACAAAGTTACATCTAATAAAGAATGGAGTTTTAGTTAGTACTGATCAACCACAGAATGAGACATCATTTAAAATATTTTTTATAATAAAACAGTGAATTGATTTTTTTTTGTTTCAGAAGAGCTTCATATTAATTCGTAACTGCATAAGCAAGGCGAAGTATTTCCACACACTATTTCTACAGCTTTACATATGTGAATATAATTTGTTCATTATCAAAAAGCATGATGAAATTGGTATTTTCAAAATCAGACTTCCAGTCTATCTTCAATGATACTAGCATAGCTTTACTGACAGTACACCATCGATAGCAAATAACTTTTCAACAAAGAATTGTAATAACTAGGTTTCTGTGGGAGTATATCAGAGCATATTTGGTCAGCTAAAGGAAGAAAGACTCTACTTTCAGGTGATGAGAGTGCTAGTATCAAGAATGAAGTCTGAATGTCACATTGTGTGGGATTTTATCTTGGAACATTGTGTCAGAAGTGAGTCAATTCTTGTGAAATCAGAAAGTAGCTATATTGCAAGAAAATGAACCAAGAAAGAGGATATATTTAGCAACTGGGTCTGCTTAAACTGTGGCATTTCAACAGCTTCAACAACAACAAAAGAGAAGGAGCAGGGGGCAGAAAGCAAAATTAGAACTTTAACAGTATTTTGTCTGCCTTTTAGTTTATGATTATCTGTAAAAGCCTAGAAATGCAAGACTTTTGAATTCATAAATATAAAAAGTATATTTTCAACAATGATAGCTTCAGGATAAGTTACAGATCCCTAATAGGAGTAAAAATGGCTGACATTTTCCGATTAAAATTTTAAAAGCAAAGTTTTGACCAGTGGGGTCAAAAAATGGTGGACCTCAAAATGGAATGCTCTCCAAAGTCAGGTTGAAGGAAAGATTCTGAGAGCTTAGCTACATGCAGAAATTGTGAGTGGCGGGAGGTGGTTGTGGTGGTGGTGGCAAATCATGCGAATGCAAAGCAGGCACGGAGCACCCATAGATAAGTGCAAAGGAGGGCAGAGAGCTATTTGGAAACAGCTGACTCACAGAGATGTTTTCATCCAAAGGTCTTAGGGCTAGATTGATATAACCTTTGCTTATGATGTGGGGGAGTGAAGAGAAGTTAAACACTTCTTTTATTCCTGTGCTCATTTCTCCTTAGATTATGAGTCACAGAGAAGACAAGGGCCAGGGGCTCTTTGTCTGCCGCTTCTCCCGTAGGGAGAGGGAATGTCATCCTGTCCACCCCAGACATTACATGCACTACACTTCTCTGCTCACCAGCTGGAATAGCTATTCAGCAACAGGGTAAGACACTCAATACCAAAAAGTAGAGTGATGTAGTTCTCCACTGACAGTGTTAAGGAATTGCAAATAAGTTCAGTTCCAGGACTTTTTTATGGCACAACGCAGTTCTATCAGACAGAAATTCTTGCTTTGGGTCAATAGTTCTAAGTAACCAATTTGTCAACAGACAAACTTGCAGTGTTCCAGAAGCATTTTTCATAATAAATTTGCACTACTTACAAATAAATTGATTTTTCTCTCATCACCAATGGTTAGGTCCATTTGTTATCTGATAGAAGTATACTTAGAGGGAGATTGCTTGGACTAACCATTCTTAATTAATGGGAAGCAATTACATTACATATTCTTTGCCTTCTTCCACCTCTCCATCTGTAAAACAGCCTTTGCAAAGGAAACAAGGGATAGAAAAGGCAAAGGTGGGACATTGCTAAAGGGCAAATTGAAATTCACATAGTGGTGCTATTTTTCCCTTAATGTCACTTACTGTGGTTGACTGGAAAAATGGACATTTTAGGCAGCACGTTTCCTTATGTAAAGCAGCACCTTATGTGAAGAGAATGACTGAAGAGAGAGTAAGTAATGCCTGGAGCAACTTTCACCCTTTTCTTCTAACATTTTTCCACAGGGGCTAGTAATTAATGCCTATTGTGAGAGTCCAGTCTGAGAAACAATAGCTGGATTTGGATCCCATCAAATTAATTATTTTATGTTAATTTACTGTATTTACATGTGTACATTTGATAATCCCCTTTTAGGTGTGGGATTGTCTTTTGGAAAGAGAGAAAAGGTTCTCTAGAGGAATACTCCAGTTTATTCCTGACAAAATTGCATGTGTTTGTTTCCTCCCACTCATTCTGTATTTCTTTATTTCAGTCTTTCACCCTCTCCAGTCTTCCATGGAAGTTCTGACTAATGTTTCCAGCTACCCTATTCTGACCAGACCTCAAAATCTGTTCTCCATGCTTTTCCTTCTTCTGTCTGTGATATTTCTAAGATGAATAAACATGCTTTTGTCATAAATCTCTCTTTTCTTCTCATGACTCTTCTCCTAGTTAATCTCCTGCCTACATTCTTAGTTAAGTTCCAGCCTTTTTGAAGCAAGTCTTACCTCCTTATCTAGGTCCTGGGCAGTACTTAGAATTTTGAGACATAACTGCACCATTTTGAAACATGAAAATACTCCCACCCATGTGCTAACAGACATAAAAATTCTAATCTGTAACTCAGATGTCATCCACTATTATGCAGATTTAAAAAATAATTCGTGGGGCAGTGACATTTATTTAGTCCACATGACAATAGACAAAAAATCTCCTGATGATTTGTGTGGGTCTGACGGAGAGCTTTATAGCTCAGCTACCCTAGCAAACCCTTGAATTACACCTAGGTCTCTACTTTTTGGAGTTCTTGCACATTTGTATCATTGGCATCCCTTGTCCCAGTTCTTCCTATCTGCAATGATAATTGTCTACTTGGAGGTTATATCTTTCCAGCAATACATTTATGCTCTCAATTTTTCCACCGAGTGCTTGATTTCTGGCTGTCTTGAAGAGGTGCAGTGTATGGTTCAGGCCCTCTTTCATGGGAAGGACTGGGAGTTGTCAACCATTTGTATCAGAATTGTACCTACTTCAGTGTTTTACTCAGAAATCTGACACCAGATCCAGACCTCTTGTTTTTACTGTTTGATGGAAACTTCTCCTACCTTTGGAATAGTTTACTACAGTGGTGAAAATAAAATTAAATGACCCTGAAGATCTCATTCTATGACTATAAGAAAATATGCTTAACTTAAAGAATGTAAACTTAAATTAAATGATATTAAAAGGTGAGAAAAGGAAAACATGGATAGATTACTGAGTCCTGGAGTAGGAAAATTAGGAATAAAGACAATAAAGATCAAGACTTTATACATTGCACTTCATGCTGAAGGCAGCTAGTGGTCAGGAAGGAGTAAAGGAAAGGCATGAAGGTGGTGGATGATGTAATTAAAACAGAGTAATATTAATGATTTAATGGTCTCCCTACTTTTGCTTCCCACTTACTTATTACAGCATATTTCTAATCAATGACTAAGTTTCTAGAGAGTCTTCTTTCTTTAAAAATGAAGGTAGTCTTTCTGGGTCTTCAGTTTGCAAACACTGCATCTTTTGAGTCCCTCTTTCAGACCAAATTTTGAAATGGTGCCTAAGAGAAAGCTGGCTGATGCTAACAGAGGGAGGGATACAGAATGAGAATGAGCCTGTAACTGATACACATTATATATGGAGGGAAATGCCATATTATGGAATTCCTTTTTTAACATAAATTCTGTTCTTATTTGTCTTTCACTTGTAATTTTAAATTGCAGGTAGGTAGTTCTTGTCAATATCTATGCATCTGTCAGAGTGCAATGGAGGAACTGGTTCTCCAGCATTACAAGGTTCTTGACATACTTATAACATAAATAATAAATATTTTCAACAGAAATATAAAAATGTCAAGACTTTGGAAGTATGATAGATGTAGGGCACTAAAGAGTGGTAAGTGGCAGTTACATGGAGGATGTTTTTAGAGGAACAAATACTGTAGTAATGGCAGAACAATCTGCTAGATGTCTTTGCTGAAAATGGAAATGGTTTCGTTCTAGCTCTTACAAAAAACCAGACAATTCCCTGGCAAGGATTACTGTTCTTTGGCCACTGACAGCAACAGGAGACATGAACAATTAAAAACAATGAACAGCTGAGTAGTATTAAAGCTTGAGTGGGTAGGCAAGAGCAGTATATTCCAGAATTAAGGCTGCCCTTCAGCTCTTAGATGGTGGTCTTGTAATTGGAGTTTTGCAATTTCTATTTTGTTTCTTTAGCAATGGCTTCAGAAACTGCTGTGACTGTACATGAAATATGAGGGTTTTTTTTAATATTATACAGTTTTTCCCTTGTGACACATGCAGTATATCTTGTCTTTTGTGCATATATGTGTATGCGTGTACGCATATATGTGTATGCACATATGACTGTACACATAAATATACAGCCTAGGAAAGCAGAAAGCATATGCTATGCATGTCCATTAGGAAGCCCTTGATGAAGAAAGAACATGGTCACATTTGCTTAAATGAATAAATAGTTCCATTAAAAAAAATCAAATTTAGTTCTGAAAAGAGCCAATATCAACCTTGCTTTTCTATGAAATATGAGGCTTCTCTCACTGAGCTCGAGTTAGTTACCTTATGTAGGACCTCAGCTGGAACACTGCAAACTGCCTGTGAATGGTGAAACTGCATAATCTGTAGCCCCTGAGCAGATGTGTCTGGTGGTTGAGGCTGGAAAACCTAATAATATCCATGAAAGGGCTGGTGAAATCTTCATGTTTTCACCTATTTTTTTCAGCACTGCAGAATCTGGGAATATCTGTTTTGTCTGTTTCTTTTCTTTCTCTCTTCTTTTTAAACTTTATTATAATTTGGACCAAAACCCTGCTAAAGAAAAGAAAGAATAGGTCGAAGACCTGGGGAATTTCTGCTTTTCATTGCATCCTATGATTCTATGATTCAATGCAGTTTGAGAACACAGTTAACAGAAAGAGGCAAGCAGTATTGTCTCTAGCCAAGTCTGTGCCGCAAAAGTCCCCATAATGTGTTTCTTTCAGCACTTTACTGGACTGGATTAATGTAAATGTTTTGATTTTCAAAGTGGAGAAAAACCTGTTTCCAAGATTTTTGATGAAATTTTTTAATCAGTTGCAGCTGAATATTTGGGCATAGATCTGAAATAACATTCCCAAAAGACCAAATGAGACCTATGAGGTACTTTTTTCATGTCTCTATAAAGACAGAGGTCAAAGGAAACAAATTTTGCAGTTTGTCCTTCCATATTACACTTCTGCTATTTGTAATTTTCACATTTAAATGTGCAAAATAACTAGACATTTTCCAAGTCTTCCCTTTGTCTCTTCATAGAACTAGTTAGTATTGTCCCACACTTTCAAGAAGTCCTAACAAAGACAGCTTTTTATTTTGAAACCTCCGAAAGACTGAATTACTGCCTCTGCCCTGTCAGTCCTAAGCTGAAAAAATAAAGGAGGCTCAAACTTGCTCTAGGGCTAGTACTCATATCTCGTATCTCAGACCCTGTGTTCTAGAAAATGATTTGGTTTTGATTTTTCAGATCTATCTGCTTTTTTTTTTTTTTGGCTGCTGTGCTGCTGTCCTCTTTTCCCCCCCACCCCCACCTTTTTTTTTTAAAGTCAGGATAAGTTGCCTAGAGACTTAACTACTTATCACTTCACCTTTTCTTTATAAGAATATAAAATAATGGAAACCTTTACATCTGATGGACTTTCACTGTGATTTGTGGCCCTCCTGAATACAAGGCATTCTTTGGTATAAGTTCCAAGCTTTGGGTTCCTACCTGTTAGCTTTCACCTATGCTTTTGACACATGCTTATAGCTTTTTCATGGTCCTATCTGCTGTTTTAGAGCCTTTTCTGGGTCTCTGATATGATGTTAGACCACCCATCTTCCTTTCCTATTTAAGATCCAGAAAGCAATGAAGGCAATGGTGGAATGTCCAAAATAATTAGTCTGTTACAATGTGCAGACTAAGCAAATTTCTGTTAGCTCTTTTACAAATATTACAGATTAGGATGTTGCAACACCTCATCTGGACATTTTGCTGTAAAATATAATAAAAAAGCCAGAATTGAAAACAAATTAGGGCTCATCTGAAAAAGCCAGTGCAGCAATATCAAAGAAACACTTAGGTAATTTGCATGCTCTTAAATAAGTAAAAACTACAACCGATTGCAACATAATTTTTAAAAATGAATTAACATAGATCATATTTTTGGCTAAAGGATTGAAAAAACCATCAAATTTTGTATGAGATGGGGATTTTTTTTAATATACATGTTATGCTTCTTATACATTTTAAATTACCATGCCTTGAGAAAATTTATTTCAAAATATACATGAACTTTTGCAACTACTTAAAGGCAATAATGCCCAATTCCTCCATTAGGTAAATGAACTACAGTTTTCTACATATGAAATTTGAAACTTAGACAAAGACTATCAAACTCTTACCTACTACATCCTTTTCTCTGAGTGTTCTTCATAAATAGTGGCAATTAATAGCAAACTTTCACCTCTTTCTGGAGAGGAACATGGCATATCATTGATTTCCTACCAGGGCTCAATATCTGCATTACATGACACATGTCAAGACCTAGATTTTGCTTAGTAACAGTAGTCTCTGAATGATAAAGTAAGAACAAATGAATTAGGGTGGGAAGGGAAATTTAGAAGTGATAGAGAGATAGAAATTTAGACAGATAGATTAAATTGTTATATTTCTACAAGTATCTACTTTTGGCCTTGTCTTTGGTGTCTTTGCTTCAGTAGATAAAATGCTAAAACTTTTCTTGGTGCCCTTGAAAATCCCACATAACAATTTTCACTTATTATTCCCTTCATTAGAAACCAGCTCAGTGTCACAATCTGGAGACTAAAAGATCAAGTCTCAAGGGACTTGGTATGCTCTTTTCAAAATAAAACAATGATCTCAGTGCAAATATACTTACTTAATGATCCTCTCTTGAGAGAGCAAATTAGGATTTTTGTGTTCCTCTTTTGAAACAGCAGCTCCTCTGTTACAGACAGGGGTTGTTTTAAGAAAGAAAAAAGAGAAACTATTTTGAAAAATCAGATTAGATAAAGCATTGAAAAATAATAATTTTAGAGACTGTGCGGTTTTCTAATATAAAACCTGTGAGAGGAGGTGTGTGAGTGACCATCACAAAACCAGAGTAATTGTATGGCTGCACCCAGACCTTCATCCACTTTGCTTTGCAGGCTGTTCTATCTATATGTTAGCTAGCATTTTTTTCCTTTCTTGCATCTTCAATTGCATCTTACTTAGAAAAATTAAACTGATATAAAGGAGAGACAACAAAGATACCTATCCATTAATTAAAGATACTTACTATTAAAATATACTTATTAAATAAGTATAATTATAGTAAAATTATAATTAAACAATAATAATACTAATTAAAGATACTTATCCATTTAATTACTCTTATAGCTCTGTTCCATTCTGTGCCTTTTGGGGTCACTTCTGAGTGAAAAAATCTAGTTCATAAAATTATATAAAAATAGGAGTCTTTTATATTCTTTTTGCATTTTATCTTGGTCAAATAAAAAATTACTGTCTTACTACCTAGATTGGTATATAATAGTTGCAGATAAAAAATAATTGGAGCACTTTAACAACTTTTGAGCCTCATTATAGAAGCTGCCATAGATACCTTCATGTTTTCCAAAGTACCCTCTGGTTTCTTTGGTTGCACAGTACCGTGTGTAGTGAAGCAGTCCCAGTTAACCATTTACATTTTTCTTAATCAGGAATGCATCAGAAGTCTGATCAGAACTGTCGCTATTTTATAAGCATCTGCTATTTTCATGATTGTGTCTTCCTCTTCATCTGCGCTTCGGTACAAAGATTTAATTAAAGTAGTTAAAATAACAGACAACAGATGTGATCTACTCAACTACAAGTCAGCAGTTTGAGATTCCTCTGTGGATGAACAGAAATTAAAACAATTAAAATTCTGTAATTTATTTCAATTACTTTGTGTACCAAGTTTAGTTAAACACTGTTGTCTTGCAACATTGCTTTCCAATAGCTAATAACATGGAATTCTTAAGAGCTGCCTACAGTCTTCACAAAATATTTTTTGGAGATAGGGAATTCCTGCCTTTTTTCTGATTTCCTAATGAGAGTGTACCTTATTATTTCTTTAATTCCTGGGGATTTTTACATTAAATAAGCCACGACACTATGCTCTTGTATGAGTTAGCAGCAGCAGAGGTAGAGATTGGACTCTCTAAATCTTATGTATTGTCATAGCAAGATAATCAATCTCAAGTGTGCTGCACAGTGAATGAAATGTGGCTTGCATAATTCCTTGGGAAAGCTGTGCTTTGATTGTTTCAATTGCAAGCTGGGTGTTCAGTTGTGGCTGGGTATGCCTCAAGCCTTCACTTGTTTTCTTCAACTATAGGATTGTATATTTGTAGAAAATTGTCTGCATATAGCATCAGGAAAGAAAAACTGACTTTTTTTTCCTCTAAAAGAGTCTAACTAGAATTAAATATATTAATTATATATTAGAATTGATATATTTAGAATATATATATCATAATCTATATATATTCTAATATATATTTCTAATACATGTATTAGAAATTAGAAATAAATATATTAATTAGCTTGTGCTGGCCGTAATGTCATAAGTTGTTGAGTTGCTGTCTAACAGACTTCATCACTCATCATAATAATCAAGATAAAATTGGATGCAAATTAGGAAATAAATATATTGGATGTTTATTCCCTAATCATGCCTTGTCCTTCTTCCCCCCCGTGTTCACAAGTACTAGGTCTCTGCTCATTTTTTTCTTTAGTTAACCATATGTTCTTTTTCTGTTCCTCAATGCATAAAAATTCCTTCTACTCTTTTAGTTTCTCTTTGTGGTTCCATTTTAACTTTAACCTCTCTTCTGGCTGTGTTTCTCCACTAATAATCCCTCTACATGGTAAATGCAAAGTAACTAAAAAAATTAATTCTACTATATTGTTCTAGGGTTGAATCAATGAGTAGAGATGTAATAGAGAAGCCACAGTAAGAGTAATGAGTTTGGAAGAGAATATTATTCTGCCTATCAAAACATTGCACACTAGCTGTAGTGCATAAAGTGAAAGAATTAGTATGATAGAATTCATCCATCACTGCATCACAAAAGCCAGGATAAAATAACCACAAAAAAATAGTGCAATAAAATATCATAAGGTTAAGTTGACCAAAGTACTACTTTCACAGAGCTGAAAGATATTCTTTCCCCTGGAACAAAGCTACTCCCTCAAGAAAAGCATCTATTGGTTTAGCAATATTCCTTGAAGCTTTGCAAAATCATCCTCAGAGCTTGGAAGAGTGCAACTTAAAATATGTTAAAAATTGATTTATTACTTTTGCCATGGCTCTAGTAAGGTACCTTATGATATATGATACCTTGGGATATAAGGATGGTGTCCCTTTCACACTTAGCTTTGGTTTTCTAGCTTTTTAAATCATTATGCTTTACCTAAAATGAGTTCCTGCATGCTGGCTTTCAGTCAAGAGCAGTCTCAGTTAAAGAATGAGTGGTGGGACAACATGCAGTTACTGAAAGAAGATACAGAACAGACAACCATGTATAAGTGCTGTCCACATAGTAGTATCTTTTCCCCTACCAGCCTCATCTATGAGGCAATAAGAAAGGGGTAATGTTGGTAAAAGTTAAATTTTAAAACTGTTGTGTGAGAGCAGAGACATAAGTAAAACTGTCTTCTCAGCCAGAGACCACAGATTTGTTAATGACACACTGACAATATTTTCATAGAATTGTTTGGGTTGGAAAGGACCTTAAGTATCATCTAGTTCCAACCTCCAGCCATAAGCCAGAACACCTGCCACTAGACCAGGGCTCAAAACCCCATTCAGCCTGGCACTGACCTGTGGATGGGGCATTGACAACTTCTCTGGGCACTGTGTTCCAGTGCCTCATCAACCTCACAATAAAAAATTTCTTTCTAATATCTACTCAAAATCTACCGTCTTTCAGGTTAAAACCATCCCCTCTTGTCCTGTCAATGCCTTTGTAAAAAGTCCCTCTACATCTTCCTTCTAGGCTCCCTTCAGGTACTGGAACACTGCAATTAGGTTGCCCCAAAGCCTTCTGTTTTCCAGTCCGAACAATCCCAATTCTCTCAGGCATTCCTTGTACAGAGGTGCTTCACCCCTCTGATCATCTTGGTGGCCTCCTCTGGACTTGCTCCAACAGGTTGGTGATCTTCCTGTGCTGGGGACCTCAGAGCTGGATGCAGCACTGCAGGTGGGGTTTTACAAGAGCATAGTTTGAAGGTAATTAGTGAACCAAGAAGAAAACAGCTTCATTACAAGGAGAATTTGCATCACAGTCTTTGGATCTTTTTCAGTGTGAAAAACCTTGAGTTGTTGTGATTGTTTCACCGTTCAATATCCTCTCCTTACTTCCAGGAACAAGAACCAGGGAAAATAAAAGAACGTTGGAAGAGCAGTATAGCAACTCTTGAACCATCCTATAGTGAACAACAATTTGCTAAGACACTCTTATTTCCGATACATTGGTGCATACTCCAGGCTGTGAGTCAAGGATACTGGTAACTGCTTCAAGCATTAGCACTCCATTTTGCCTTTTCCTGTCCATGACAGTGCATGGCTACTCCCCCAAGCAGCTCCTTCTGGAGCTTTGAAATAAACACTTGTGTTACAGAAGTTTTTTCAGAGGGGAAATTATCAAGGAAGGAAGGAAGGCAACAAGTGCTCAGTTTGCCTTTATTGAAGCGAAGGTGAAAATTTTGGGGTTACAACTCAGGTGAAAAGTTTGGGTCTTAGAATTATAGGTAATAAAAACTTGCTTATACAAATCTCATCAAAACGCTATTTTGGTGTTCTTCCCTTACAGCAGTCTATCACAGATGTCCAGCATTATTAAAAACAAAATCTACTTCTAATGTAAGAATCTATTTTATGGGTGCTAAAGTTCATTAAAAACATCACCAAGGGAACTCAAAAATAACACTGTAGGCATATCTTTAGAGGTGTGAGAAACTGAAATTATGGACCTCACAGTAACAATAGCAGTGGCAGATGTGTTTCAAGGTGCCTATTCTTTAGTCGGTACTCAGAGGTTACAGGGCTGCCCAATAGGATGATTGTGTAGGAAAGACTTAAATTTGTTTGCTGGGTTAGTAAACAGGAGCAGGGAAAGACTCAAACAAGAAACTGTATTTCTAACCATTTCTCTCTATTCATGAAGCACTAAAGAGTGCACATTTTTCAAAGTACAGAACAGAATCCAGGAAGCTGTGTCTTCAGTGAAGCCAGAAAAGGCAAGATACATGGTTTAGTATGGCATTTGATAAGCAGAAGAGTGGAGGAAAATGTTTGAAAGTTGTGATTTCTTATTAGAATATAAATATGAAACGAACAGTCTAAATATATGAAAAGAACAATCTAAATAACAAAAAATTCCTTTTTAAGCTCAGGACTTCTGGAGTTATGGCTGTTTGTTGACATTCCTCTGCTGGAGTAAAAATGCAGAATGATTCCTTTGCTGTGTAATTTTTTTAGAGAACTGTGCCTCAACATTTTTAGCTGTACATAAATGGATACATAAGATTTTCTAAGAGTTTAATTTCTGAAAGCTTGCCTACTATTGCCAGAGAAGTCTTAAATTTTGTAAAAGTACAATATTTTTAGTTATGTGAATGAGTTTGTATGTGCCAGTCTCAGGGTACATGAGAAGTTTGTCAATATATGGAGTGCTTGTATGGACAGAGATAAGCAATTTGTCTGTCTTGAGCTCTGCAAAATGGCACTACCAATTTTGTCCAGATTTTGTACATTTTTATCTCTCACACCTATCGAAATGGTAAACCATCAAACTCCTCCTCCTCTCCCCACAGTACATGGGGGTTTTATATAATTTTTTTTTTTAATAATGAATCTCCACAAAAAAAAAAAAAATTGTAATGCCATTGTATGAAATGGCTACAATGGGTGTAAATAAGATTATATTTGTAAGCACATTTATTTATTGTCTGTGAGAAATTGCATATTAGCTGTTAATTGCCAGATTCTCAGGTGAACACAGCATTCTTAGGAAATGTTCCCGCCCATGTGTTGAGTTACAGCCACTTTTTATGTCTGTACAGCACTGTATGTAGTGCCAGGAATGTGCTATTCTGTGATCGTCCATGCTCCAGGAGACTCAGAGCTCAAGCAGTAAATCTGTGTTTTAAGAGCTGCAGAAAATTTTATAAGTAGACACAAGGAGTGTGGATTTTATTGGTGCTCAACAGCAGAAACCTCTGTACATATGCCTACAGTTACAATATTTTTTCCATGCTGTGCACTTTCACTGTATCACCTATAGAGACTTACATTTTTAAGATATAATAGTTCTGTGTTCAAAGATCTGTGTATGACCAGTGAGAATGATGGCATAAAGAAGAAAGGAAAGCAGTAAGGGAAATGTCTAGGATTTGAATTAATTCCACAGTTTAGATGAAGTCTTATATTTTGGTATCATGACACCATTTTTATGCTGGTTATTCCAGGGGAAAACAAATTGAATAAATCAATGTGATTTTTTTTTTTTTTTCTTTAAAGGAAATGCCTTATGGAAGTTTTGTGTAAGATAATTAGAGTAAAATCTCTTTTCTGCTTGGAAACTAAGAGACACTGAATTTAAAAACATGCAAAATGGTTGGTTATGATGCCATAACTCATGTGTCATCTTATTTTTTATTTTTTACTTTTTACACAGAGGAAGAATCTTGGATGATAGTGGCAATATTATGGGCTCAATTCTTTCCTCTTCAGATCAAGTTATCCATTTTAACATTTTTAATATTTGTAGAAAGGATTCTATTATGAAGCCATTTGGAAATTTGGTTTTGGAGCAGGCCTCCCTTGTGTCCTACACCTACTCAGACCTTAGGATAAATTGCTGGTACGCCAGTGCCAAATTCAACACAGGTTGCAGCTATTCCTGCTTGACCAGCTGTTATTAAAGGTGACAGGTAACGAAGTCTAAAAATAATCAAAGCCTTATGTTGACAGGAGGGCATTTCAGCTGTCATGCAGATGAAAGGTATTGACATGTACCTGTGTTTTGTTTTCATTTGTTTCATTATGTAGTTAATGGGAAGTTTGAAAGTGATAGAAAATACTATTCATCAGTAGAGTGGTACACTTACAGTGGTCTGAGAAACTGCAGCAACAGTTAGATTTTTAAGTACCCCATGCTAGACTGAGTAGATGGAACTATCAATCTCTCTCCTTTCACTGCTGGGATGAGAACTGGGAGGATATTATTGCTTGTGTAAGAAATGGACAGTCTGTAACTCTTGAACCTCATGCAGTTTGAAAAAGGTTACTAAAGAGAATAGTTTAATTTGTAGTTTGATACTGACAATTTATTCATTGATGTTAAATCACCCATCAAACAAGCATGGATTTAAGCCTGCTGCATGCACTGCATGTGTCACAATCGATTATGTTAAATGATGCTATCATAATTTTATTAAACAAATACTATTAGGAAACATATAAGTATGCATTAGTTAACTCCTGAGTCATACTTTTTCACCTCATAAATGTGACTCTATATAGGTCTAAAGAAGTTTTGCCTCTGAAATCTATTAATGGGATTGCATTTTGAATTTAAAAGTCCATTGAAATACCTTTCAATCAAAAGATCACTTTGGAGAAGTGGCCATTCTCCAGCTAAAATTGCGTATTAATCTGTAACTCAATATAAGGCTCAGACTGGCCAGAGCCATTTAATTATCTCCCTCACAGCTATCAGAGAGCGGTGGGTTTTTTTGTCCACCTGAAATCTAAGACTTGGTTTAAAACCTGTCCACTTGAAAATTGTGGGGTAATATAATTGATTCTCTTAGACTGCCATCTCTAAAATAAAATCGGATTTGAGTGAAGGATTTGGAACACCTGTGAGTGACAAAAATGTGATAATTTACATAGTGTTGTTGGTAAATTTATATTGTAACTTTAAAGCAAATTGTATTTCAAACACAATTTATCCATATTAGAGTAGAAATTGACTGTTCCATGTCAAACTATGCTGAAAATATAAAATGTCCTACAAAGCAGTGTCTAAATGGAGTTTCTGTGGAATGTATTAATTACTAACTTGAGGTAAAATTTCTAAGGAGCTATTGTTATGAGTTCCTACCATTGAGATAAGCCTAGGAATTTTCACGTTAAGCTTGTGTACAAACATGCTCAAATAGGGAAATATGTAGTAGTAGCATGCAAAGAGTGCTATGATGTATTGGAACACATATGAAAAGCAGTGAAAAGGAGTACGTAAGTACCTTAGTACATTTTTTTAAGCTATTTGGATCTAAAATTTTTATATAGGTCATAAGATGTCTGAATTGGAAAAATTAATGATTTCTTGCAAGAAAATTTTATTTCAGCTGAATCAGGAAATGTTAAATCACAAAGAATATTGTTGAGTAGAAAAAAACCCATAAAATATTTCAAATTTTGAATGAAAATATTCTTTTAGAATAAAATCCCTACAGAATAATTTCAGATAGTTTGAAGTACGTAAAAATGCAGAATCATACCTGTAATTTCTTATCATATTCTTCCTTCTTGTCATGTCTGAGAAATAGTTCTGCCCAAAATGAATGCATTTTTGGTTTTTTAAAAAAAGATATTTTTGCTTGCTGAGCCTGAAATTTTGTCCCTTATGAATTATGGCTTTGAAAAGGTTATTACTTGCTTACTGTTATTTAGGGTGGGGGTGCTATGGCATCCAAAAGTTCATTGAACATGCTTTAAATTATAATTAAAAAAATATGAGTTTTAAGCCAGAATAACTTTAAAATGCACCAATGTTTTGCAACAGGATGCTTTAAGATAATTATTTAATTTCATTTTCTAGATAAGAAAACGCAACAGATTTAATTTAGTCAAACTTTGCTGGAACATTTGATATAACATCCCAAATGCACTGATTAGTTAGTGTGAAGAACACAATGATCAGTTTAAGAATCAAAGGTTGGACAAAGAATTATCTAAAGAACACACAGCAGGTTTTATTGAAGTGATATCTACAATGTTAGTGGGAGGTTACACAAAGATTTCCTTTGTGGTTTGGTCAACCTGATTTATTTCAAGTCATGAGGCATCATCTATAAATGGAAGTCTGTGATTATCTCCTGTGAAGATGTTACTGGCTTAGTAGTCTGGCTGAAATATAAAGAAATTTAAAAACTTGTAAGAAAAGTCACGCACATCGGGGACTTAATTGCAAATATTTCTGTGATAAGTTGAAGGCTTACTAACTTCAAAGTACAGAAGACAAGTCAGTCTCTTAGCAGGGTACAGATTGACTCATGTTAACAACATGAGGCTGCTGTGAAAATTAAAATGGGATTCTAGAACACATAAGACAAGCTCTTTCTAGTACTGAAATGAATACTGTTGTATTCTATAATGGCAAACCATCCAACTGGAATATATTATACATTTCTCATTACTCGAGTTAGTGAAAGGTTTATCCATACTGGGAGAAATATCATGTGGACTAGTAATATGATGTCATGCTGCTCAGTACTCTTAGTGAGGGACATTAGCAGCGACAGAAACGGATAAATAAAGTCTGGGAGCCGGGAAGAAACAAGATCTTGATTAAACTAAAGGAAATAGCAGTACCAAAACCAAAAAGAATGGAGTGGCTATAAAGAAATTTTCATATTCAGGTGTAAGATATGATGGAAGTGAGATTTCAAAGCAGACTTCCAACTAGATGAGTTGGAACAAATGATCTTGATTATTTTGTGAGAGGAGTTATATGGCTACAGTGGTACTAGAAGGCTTAATTTGGTGACAGAGTAAGATTAATAGAATTTTTAACAGCACAGATAAAATTAAGGAGCCTTTTATAGTTTGTGGTCAGTGGATGGACAGTTAGGCCCTCCAGGTTTACAAACTAGGTAGTTGATAGGCTTCTTAATAAAGTTTCATTTGTCAGCTTGACAAGCTAGTTACAATTTCTGATGAAGTAAATTTTCTAAATGATAGAATTTTTTTTGTGGCTTCCAGATAAAGAGAAATTTCAGGTATCAAAAAAGAGTTTCTTGGGATACCCTTGCTTTTGGGATACGAAGAAGGTCATTTTCAGTCATACCAGATGTGCTCTGCTCATGTCCCAGACTGGGAGCTGTGTTTCCCTCTGATTAGGAAACCTCCAGGGCAATTCAGACTATCTAAGATGGGAGTGTGCCCCTTTCTCTGCTGAATAGGTAAAGAATCTCGTTCCTGACTGAAGTTACATTTAATCATTCAGACAATGAATATCCACAATTTGGTCCTGACTTCTGTGTTAGCCTGTCTTTCCTATTCACTGCCTTAGATTTAGATTCTTTTCACTTGAACCTTTATTTTCAAGTGATTGAGAGCTACTGGGTGTGGAGGAAAGAGGAGGAAAATAAGTGTTATAAAGACTGGAGGAAGAGGTAGAGGAAAATAACTGATATTAATACAGCTGAAGATTTTTTTTTTGCCTACTTGAACACTTGGTTTTCCAGCAAATCTGCACATTCAGATTTTAGATGTTGTGGAGAAAAATGTATTGCCCAAATATATTTGCTTTTATGTAAGTCTGTGTAGCTGTTCTAATACAATCAAGTCTTAGGGGAAGAAGTATCTTGAAACTAGAAAAACAATGTGATCTCATGTCTTTATTCTGAAAAAAAAAAATCTTAATCTAATAAATTTAAAATTAGAATTTAGTTTATGAGAGGGATAAACACAAATGTACATGCTCTGGCTTTTAGGATATTCATTCCTGCTCTTAGTGAAATTTCGTGATTTACTTTTGGAAATCTGTAGGTGACTCCTAATCCATGATTTACTTCCTCTGCTGGGATTTGTGTTTGGTTTTATATGAAACCTCCTTTCAGTAGTGTTTGGTCTGAAATGATGTAATTCATGAAGACTGATGCAATGAAAGCATGGAGCTCTTAGAATGTATTGTGTGAAGCATTCAAAGGTAGTTCAAACATCTTTGGTAGAATTAGAAGATATGTCTCTAATCTATTTCAAAAGAGATATATTTGGCATACCGTTCAAACAAGTGAAAACTGGACAATGTAACAAAATCCTTCTCTTTAGGAAAAGAGATTTACTCTCTAATGTATTTTACCTCTGCCAGATTTTTCATGTTTCTGCCTGCTGAGTTACTCAACATTTTTTTTCCACTCTGGATAAAAATGAACATAAAACCCCACCCCAGCCCCACTTCACCAAAAAAAATCAAATCAACCCACCAACCAACCAACCAACCAACCAACCACAAAAAAACCCCACAAACCCAAAAAAATCCCCACAAAAACAAGCAAGCAAACAAAATACTCCCCAAAAAATCACCACCAATAACCTCCCCCCACTCCATCCCAAGAGTATCTTTCCATCTTGGAAGTAATTTTTGGTCCAGCAAGTTTTAGAATTGCTTTAAGTTGATAAAAATAAAACATTATGGGAAGTTTAATCACATTTTAATGTGAAATTCAAATAGCTTTTTATACTCTTAATATTCAAAATGTCAACACCCAGGTCAGCAAATATAACCACTATGGGTCTTACATATAATTCATGGACTCTGCACAATACAGTGGTTTCTCTCCAGCTACAACTCCTCCTCCAGCATTACCTTTCCCTCTGTGTGTGCTATTTTCTTGCTTAATATGTACTATTTAATGAGGCCTTCAGGATTTTTTCTCTAAAATAAAATAACTATTAATGGCATCCCTCATAAAAGCAGACATGCCAGTTTTAAAAGAGTTATGGTACATTCATATTTTTCATGTTGACTTTTGATAAAATAGTTTTAGCTACAGCTTTTAACTTCAAGGTCTGTTTCTTTTTAGAAAGCCACACAAATAGCAAAATTTCTCTGAGATGGCAAAATACAGTCTTCAATTTTGATTTTTTTTTTCTTTTTTTGATTGGAAGGTTTATCTTTTTTCCCTCCCCCCCGCCCCCCTCACACTGATGAATTTAAACTCTGGAGTCAGTTGATACAAATTACGAGACAGGACATTTGGAACAATTTTTAATGATCAACAAAATATATTGAGGAGAAGTTTAGTATCAAATGAGTTTAGTGCTGCAGATAGTCAGTAAGTGCACTGGTAGAGGTGCTCGGGGACATTTTAGGAGCACTTTGAATGTAACAAGCAGCATTAATCCCTAATGTTTAAGTGCTGAGATCTGCTTTCATATCAGCATGAGGTCTAGCACTCTTGAACAGGCTTCCTGCCCATCAGAACCATTATGTGAAATGGCTCCTGAGCCTTGATGGTTTTTCTACAAATCTTCACTTGCCTGCAGGAGATGATACTTTGGGTCTTTGGCCAGCACAGGCAAATTTGTCAGAGGCAGATTTAAGAATCGTGATTTTTAAAACTGTGAGGAATTTTTTTGATACACAGTTGTGTAAACAAATTCTGGGTAGGGAGATGGGTTATCATTGCATAGAGCTAATAAAGAGAAAACCTGATCTGAAAAATTGGAGCCTACAGATCACCATCAACTGTGGTTATGCGTTACCAAAACTGTTGGTTAAAAGAGCACTGATGTAAGAACAGCTGTGTCAGGAGAGAACATAGGATCATTTAGCCAATATCATGTCTCCTAAACTTTCATTAGGAAGCTTCACTGGATTACCCTTCTGTGAGTGGATATTCTGAACACACATAAAAATTTACGATCTTCAATAGTGTCAGCAAGAGTTCCACAGTTGCGCCAACTGCATGGAGACCTCTGTTCCCTTGTCTGCTTTGAACCTCACTCCTGCCATCTTAATTTGTTGATTCCTCACTACAATTTTTGTATTTATTTTATATACAAAAGATATTGTCAAAGATGATCCAGTTCACTGGCTTTCACTGGTTTTGACCAGGTATGAAGAAATCATTTTCCATTAATTTACATTTACTTTTATTTCTTGCAGTCTGACAAATCAAGGAGTAAATGTAGATGAATATTTTAAAATGAAGTCACCAGTCTACACAGTTCAGTAATGCAGAAGGGCTCTTTGTGCTCAGAACTGATAGACCATTGAAACTCTGTGTGATTGTACAGCAAGAAGTCAAATAATAGATTTACTCAGAATTAGTAATATGGTAAGAACAAAAATGGTACAATTTCCATGACAATAGTGCCCTGCAGAAACATTTCTTTCATTTAACTTCTGTTTATTTTTAAAATAAGAACCTTAGTTCAGAATTAAAATTCCTTCAGACACTTTCTCCTAGCAATTTCAATCGATAGTTCTGTAAATTCTGGGGAGAAGGTACTTCAGAGCATATCTTCAAGGGCCTTGTATTCAGCCTCACTCTGCTCTCCTCTGTAACCCTTTGTCTAAAATAACTCCTGGCTCTTGATTTACACATGTTTTGTTTTTATTATTTTTACAGTTAATCATGACAGCACTAGGAACTTTTCACCAAGATAGATTTTCTGAGGCACAGAATTTGATTAAAGTAATGGAAAAAGAGTTGTTTATAAATAAGAACAACATAATCAGTGTTAGCAGGAGTTTATTTAACTATTCTTTTAAAAGAAATTTGTGATTTTTATTTCCTTATTATAAATGTAGCTCTAGATTTTCCTATATAGACCACCAGGTTCCTATCACTTGGCACAGTCCTGCTGGTACGAATAGACAACTTTGTTTACCATTAAATGGTAATTCCTAAATTAAAGTCAGTGCACCGAATGCATCTATAGAGAATTATTTTGTCAAATTAAGTTTAGAATTGTTAACACAATATGCTTTGTCTACAGTGTGCTATGGCTGTCAAATCTTTTCTTTTGAATAAAGAAGTGGTAAGGATACTAAGTACCAAGATCAAGTTATTGACTATTTAAAAGACGTGTTCACTGGAAATGGATTTCTTCCTCATGAAGTAGAACTATCTGTTTTGAGCATTATGAAATAAAAAAGCAAATTAACTTCCTTGCTGAAGTGTTTTTAGCAGGCCAAAGCCTGTGTCTGGAATCTGTTACATTGTAAATCCCATAGCATGGAATATTATAGTGAAAATCCCCCAGAGTTTTAAATTAGTTGTTTAAATCAGTGTAGACAAACCCAAGCAGAATTATTTCACAATGAAATCATTAATATGCATAGATTGTTTGTCATACCTTTTTGTTTGGGAAATCCTTTTGTGATTGTGATATGTCTCATGCAGAGAAGCCACATCCTATTCCTCATATTGGAAGATCCAATACCTATATCATTTATACTGCAGTGCATGGCTAGAAACTAAAATTCTTTTTACAACAATTCCTGAAATATTCATAGACACTGACTCTGTATGTCATTTCCCCCATTCCCACATTTGCCCTGTATGAGCATTTCCCTCATGTAAAGAGTTGCAGCAAGGTTTTAAAAGGACTTGCTAGTCAAATCTCTCATGTATACTGTTCTTCCTGAAAAAAAAAATACGGGGAATAAGGAATTTCCAACTGCTAGAAACTTGTTTCTCATATCTTTGGCCTTCTGTCTTCAAAATACTAAGTGAGTTTGGTTAATTTATCTTTTACAAAGATAATTAATTGGTTTCGAGTATTGGGTTAAAATTCTGACTAGGTTGAAAGGCGATGGAATTCTTTCCATTGGGCCCAATGGGAGGACATTAAATGACATATTCTGTACTGCAATATATTTGAGCTCTGGATCTTAGACTTGTTTCTCTGTGCAGAGTTTTGGGAGATTATTAATTGTCTTAATGGTCTTATTTTTTACTTATTGATTTTAAATGGGTAAATGATCTATCTAAGTCATACAATTCATTTTGGAGATAAGATTTACCCTTGGTGTGGTAAATATTACTAAAACTTAGTAAAAAAAGGGTTAATGTAATTTCTGACTAACTGAGGGGGAATCTTCTTTTCCCTGAGTCTGGAGAATGAAGAGAGAATGAATACTGGGCAAGACCCAGGAAAGGCCAGCTATGCAAAGTTTGTCCAACCACCCACCCACAGAAACAGAACCACCAGAAACATACACAGGGTGTTACCAACTGGAGACTCCTTGCTGAGAGGTACTCAGACGGAAGTGTCCATTTGTCACCCCGACAGTATCTCTAGAGGGTTGCTCCCTGCCAAGAGGTTGCATCCATGGTATAACAGAAAAGCTGCTGAGCCTGTGGACTCATTCCTTTTTGTCTAAGCAGGATTGAATAATGCTGCAACAAAGTGACCCAGAAATATCAAGAGACTTTAAGTCCCTTGGAACAGTCCATTGGCTGTTTTTCTCCTCTACCCTTCCAGTCAGAGAAGCGGATTTGAGAAAAAGGAGATGGATTGAACAGGCGAATGGCTATCTTAATAGCTGGTGTCATGCTAAGAGTCTCAGCCTCTGTGATCTTTGCACACCTTTGAGAAATTGGACCTGTTTACAGCTCATAGAGCTCAAGTGTCCAAGTGCAAGCAAGAACATCCTGGGCAATAAACTGCCTGAACTTACAAACAGAGAATTAAACTAGATTTAATATGGAAAAAGATGATGTTCTAAGAACTCAAGAAAAGCCAAAGGCTGCTGAGGCATTAGGAAGCAACAGGGAAACCAGTGTGAACTCCCTCGAGGGAATTAGGGTAAGTTCCTCTAGAGAGGGCGTGGAGCCAATAGTCCAAGCAAATGCATCCATACCAGGGCATGCAGCATGTAGCACAGGAAACAAACAGGAGGAGCTGGAAGATTCTGCTCAGGTGAAAAACTATGAGCTGATTGCTATCACAGGAACTCAGTGGGATGAATTGTGTGATTGGAGTGCTGTGATAAATGGCTATAAAGTATTCAGAAGTGACAGGCAAAGAAGGAGAGGTAAATGAGTGGTTCTCCATTCTCAAACTGGGATTGAATGCATGAAGCTATCTCTGAGGAAGAGAAATGCACAGGTCAAGAGTTTATAGGTGAACAGAGTCAACAAAGAAAACTTTTTTCTCTATAAACAGACATAAAAATGCAGCCAATGATGCCCTTCTATTTTAATTTTTTTACTTCCTTTTACAGTTTATTTATCGTAAATGTGAGACACACCCTTGTTTGGTTTGGTTTTCCATTTTTCCCCCTCACGTTGTCATTACCAGTACTGTGCCAAGATATATTATGGCAGGTTACGATGCTCTTCTTTCTCATTTTGCTAGAAAGAACAAAAAAGGCAGTGTGGCTGTTGTTCCACTCACTGCACATTTCCTGCTTGACAGGAGCATCTGATATTCATTGGATGACTGCACTGCTTTGCACAGCAGTACTGTTGTTCTGGCTGCAGCATCTATTTCAGGACTGTATTCAATTTTAGGATAAAGGCTAAAAAAGGGAAAAACATAGAATAAATCAAAGTGTAGCAGTCTTACACATGGTTTACCATCTGATTCTTCAGGCACTGTATCCTAATTCAGCACAATTTGCAACTCAGAGTCATGTTTTCCTATATGTTGTACATTCTCATGGTCTTTGAAAAGGCTGTGTGGTATAAATCACCAGTTTTTCACCTAAAACATAACAGTAGAAAGGCACAGCATTTATGCTACTGTGGACCATTCTTGATACTTACGTATTTGATTGTGGATGTTAAGTTTATTTTTTTCCTTTATCAAATCCTTGTCTAAACTCAATGAAACAGATTCTGTACTCTCCAGTTTTATGTCAATGTGATTTTCTACAACTTTAGAGTTCTCTTTGTTCTGAGGTCAGAATCTGGTGCTTATCCTTTATAGCTACTGATTTCAACTCAGCCAATAATCAGGGGTCTGCATAGTGACACTTTTTAGTGATTTTACATACACATTGACACAGTTGGTGGTTCGGCCAGATTCAGTAATTCCTAGAGATTTTCCTCCATGCTATTATTAGTATCTGATATTATTGTTAGACTAGAGTTCTTTAAAAACAAACAAACCAACACAGGTTTAGTAGGCAAAACCATTCATAATACAATTAACCACTATTTATGTATTCTGTACTTAATCTGACATATGCACTAGTTATGTAGCAGAACAACTGTAAACAGAGAAGCACTGTTTTACAGAGTTTGTAATTTAGCATAACACAATGAATAAGAGTAACCAATAAGGAGAGGATACACAACGTGTACAAGAATTATGGTTTTTTTATGATTAGGTTCCAGAGTTTGAGGACCCCTTTCACAGAATCAAACTGAATCACTTAGGCTGGACAAGACCTCTATGATCATCAAGTCCAGCCTTTGGCCAATCACCACCTTGTCAACTAGAGCATAGCACTAGGTGCTACATCTACCCTGAGATTGTTTAGGTGATACATCAAGAAATGTCAAGCCAAATAAAAGAACTAAAACCCCTTTTCAAATAGATACTGCAATGAGATTTTGCATTGTATGGACTGAAGTATAAAATTTACTTTTGATGAATGTGTAAGGCTTTATTTCTTAAAACATTAGTTTTAATTGGACCTGAATATTATTGCTCTTGGGATTTTTTTCAAACATACTTTTTTCCAAACATTTTTTATTTACATGCTGGTCTTTTGCTTTTTATTTAATATATAACTGATAACTAATCCTCTTTTTCATATTTTTTTCATATCTATGACCATTTAGTTAGGACATAGGCACTGGCTTCTTTAAGCACAGATGCAAAGAAATTGCTAAATTCACCACACCATTGTTTGCCCATTGCAATTCAAAGCTACTGCCCAGGATAACATAATACTTTAGATTTAAGACAGTATAATAAGTCAGGATCACTAGAGTTTGGTTTCCTGTATCTATTACTGAGATGAGAGTGTTTGTAGCTGCTGTTGCAACTTTTGCTAGTTTGCTGTTACTCTAAAAAAGCTGTTTTAACATTGTGACAATGTGTCTTCTTATGATATTGGAATAAGTGTATGGTAAGAATAGGAAATCATGTTCATGAATATAATTTCTGAATTGATGATGGATCCATGTTTAAGCCTACCCAGTGCAAGAGGAATAAGGAGTCCAGCAGAGGAAGGGCCACTGGTGTGGCCAGGGGCTGGAGCAAATGGCATTCAAAGAGGAGGCTGAAGTAGATGGGATGGTTTGGCCCAGACAAGAGAAGGCTCAGGCATGGGGGAAACACATCAGACTGCCACAGTCTAGAGGGTGATAGTAGAGGGAGGTAGACTGATTCTTCCCAAGGGTGCCCAGTGAAATGTCAAAAAGCAGCAATAATAAATGGCACCAAGGGATTTGTTGGGCAAAAAAGAGAAACTCTTCCTGTGTGGGTGGTCCACCACTTGAAAGTGCTGTGCCCAGAGTCTGGAGGATATACAAATAGAGGGTGTGCCCCAAATCCACCTGAACAACCAGACCCAACTTTGAAGCCAGCCCTGATGGAATAAGGATATCATAATAAATAACGTGTAGAGGTGCTCTCCAATTTTTTTTTTCCATAGGGATCACAAGTGTGACCTTAACTATTCATTTAAGAAAACAATGCTTCTGGGACTGCGGGTAGGAGGTATGGTGTGTGTCTCTCTCTCACCCCTTAATCCCATTCTGATGGCCTGAAGTCACCAAAGCAGACTTGCATATTGGAGGCTGTACTTGAGCACCTTTCTTTTCTCTTAAGCCTTTTTTAATTCCTACCTTGCCCCACCCTGTAAGTGGTAGGTAATGCTCGGGACAGCACTTGAAAGGTGAAGTGCCGCTGGGCACAAAGAGGAGGTAACTTTCCGTAACTTGGTAACTTCTGGAAGTATCTCAGCTGCTGTTTCAGGTCACACTGTCTCAGCACTGAGCAGGGGGAAAATGCAGCTAGGTCTCAGTATATGGGATACTACCTGGGAAACAAGGCTGAATGGACTTTAGATAGGAATGTTTATGATGAAGACACAATTTAGTTCTAGGAAGATTACCACTGTGTTCTCTAAGACAAAGAAGAAAACCAACTCCATATAAGAAGAGAGTGACACATACAATGTTTTTTTCAAAAATGTTTCTACCTGTTAGTGTGTTAGAGGGAAAGCTACAGATGGATCCACTGATCCTGTCCCAGCAAAGAGTAAGAAGGGAAAGGCAGCTAGCCAGTCCGGGGGCCCAAAAATATCCCAGGATAAGTTCTCCCAATGCAGCCAAATTCTTCCTGGAGGTCCCATCCATGAAATAACCTTGTTCCTCAACTGTTGCATAACTTATATATAAGGCTGAATCTACCTTGGAAAATATCAATCCTTTTCTTAGGAGCTTTTGATAGGGATGACAGAAAGATAATTTAATGGACTGTCAGGTGTGTGTGTGTATTATTTATGTATACTGAAATCTCAAGGACAAAATCAGAAATTATTGTCAATGTATGCCATTAGAAAGAATACAATAAATTTTCAGTCTTATAAAATTGAATTATAGAAGAAATTTTCTTTAAATAAAGTTGTATTTCAACAACTTTTAGTTCCCAAACTATTTGTAAGCAGCATTTTGTAGAGATTTCAAGATTATGTAATGTTATTCAATGGTAGCACGAAATGGCAAGGCTTGTACTGGAATGCTGTTTTCATGCTTGATGAAGTCTAAAGAATTTAAGCTTTTCTGTCGAGTGCTGAAAGCCAGTTCAATATAGCCCTTAATACCTGGAACAGAGTGAGGAGATGAGGGAATAAAGTTTCTCTTCCTTATCACCACTAAAAAAGATAGTTTTCACAGATAAATTTGGCAATTTATTTCTTTTACTAGCTGTGCCAGTTTGGACAAATTTGGAGGAAAAATACCCTCTGATAAAAGGCAGGTTACAAGCAGCCCTCTCCCACCAGGAAAAAATGAATTTTCCTCAAAGGAAAGTGAAAGAGATAAAACTATTTATTTAACAAACACATGGGAAAGGAAAATAATGCTAAATAATAAAACCTCTCACTGTGGAGAGAAACCTGGGAAAATTTCAGAGACTTTCCATAGGTAGCCTCTCTACTCTTCCTTGGAGCTGGGACGGGGTGGGCCCTCTTCTGGGGCCTTGATGAAAAAAAATCCTCCTGATGTGTTCTGATGTTGAAACAGTCCAGAAAAGAAGAGAAAAATCGAAGTCCCAGGAAAACGAAGTTCCCTCCAGAGAAAAGTAGCCTAAAACTGGCTGAAAAGCAAGCAGGGCACTTCCTCCCGCTCCTGCCGCTGCAGAACACAGAGGAGTCTGTGCGTATATCTCTGTGTCCTTGAACAACTGTTTTGAAAAGTTTTGCTCAGTTTTTTTTTTCCTCCCCCCTCTCAGGCTCAGTTTAAAGGCACAGAAAGGCACAAAGTTATTTCTGGGCATAGGGCAGTGATAGAGGATACACATCATAAAGTCACCCCAAGACACTAGGACATACTATGTAACTAGAAATTGTTAAGACACGTCTAATAACATTTGATATTCTTGGAAGACTATTGGATACAAAGACTTTTAGCTCCAGCTCACTAGCATGAATCCAGTCAAGGTGGAGCTTCAGTGTTGCCTTCCAATGAACATAAGTGTCTAAACTGAGCTGAACTGGCTGTTGTGGATTAGTGTCTAATGTACGGGTTTTGTGTAGCAGAACTCATAAGCATGCTGAGAAGATGATGCTGCTTCTGATGCCTGAGGTGGCCACCTAAAACACAGAGACTAGACAAGAATAAGAGAATAATAGTAGGTATTTATTTGAAGGGCCTTCAAGGTACACTCTGGGCAGTCAAAAGGCTACACCCAAGATGGACCTCTGGGTCATGAGTTCTTCACAATTTTATAAGTTTGGTTCATTTGCATATCAGGGTTAATTCTCCAATTATAACTTTAGTTAATGACATAATCTCTCCAAGTTGACCCTCCCTTCTTAAGATTTTAGTTTACACATTTTGGGCCTAGAACAATCGAGGTGTCCTTGGGGAGGAAACTTAGAGAGGTTTGTTATGTCTAACCAGCATGAGAGAACAGCAGCTAACAGGCCACTAGAAACTTCAGAGTTACACACTAGGCAGCACAGAATTTGAAAAATACAAAAAAACCTAAGGCATCACTTCCACTTTGCAAACTAAGAAACTGGAAGATAATTCTTTTGGAAGCTTGGTTGCCATCCAGGACGATGAATCCTGGTCCTATTTTGGAGTATATTATGCTACCCACTTCAATTTTCCTTCCTTGAACATAATGACCCTGAATCTGCATAAACAGTAGTAGGTTTCATACCTGTTCCTCCAGCAATGGAAATATGCTACTTTTTTCCCCAGAGCAAAGAGTAATAACGGGAAAGTTTACTTCAGTGGTTAGATTTTTGCTTGTGTTTTCTTTGTTTCCTTGCAAATTGAAAGCATCTTTATTTGGATCAAGTATAATGAAAAAAAAAGAAATAGGAAGAGCAGAGTTATCAAATGCTGAATGGTATTACAGTGTTCTTGAAAGCAGGTGTCCATAAAATGGCAAATCATAAATTAAGGGCAACGTATATGCTGTGAAAATGGAATTTTACTTGTAGTGGCTAACATATTTGTAAAAGTAATTTTTATGGTTATTTCATTAACCTTTTCATAGGTGTGTGTATACATGTAGTCTTATTAATAATATTTAGATGTCCAAGCTGGAGTAATGCACACAGTAGACGTCAGGATATACATACTGAATATGGCAAGTGTGCCTATTGTGTCTTTCCCTGGATTAGTTACCACAGAAATGTATAAATGAAAAATTGCTACATTTCTTATAGGAATAGAAGTAGGGTACTGCCATTAATATTGCGTAGGTGAAGTTGAAATTACCTGTGCAGTACTTTTAGAAGAATCCTGCTGCTATGCATGCTATCTGATTAGTTGCTCCTGGCTGCTGCCTGCATTTAAGTATTATGACTTCTTTATCAGAACAAAACTATTTGTTATCTTGAAGTGGTGCTAATAGCCATGGAGGGAGATTGCATTTCTGTACTTTCTGCTAAATCTGTCTTTCTTGCATATGCATGATGTCAATAGAACAGTAGACTAGTAAAGTTGATTTATTTAATGTAACTTCTTCTGGCTTAGCCTGAAATGACACTGGAGGTGTCTCAGTTCAGCAAAGAAAAATGAACTACCAGAAGGGTTCAGAAATTTTGCTTTTTTGTTGGTCCTTTTGCCTGCTTCTGCAGCATCCACAGAGTGAACACATCACTACTTACTTCACTGATATTGAGTGCTTCAGTGGACTGCTAATTCTTCTGTTGCTTCCTTTGTAAGAGTATTCAAGAGGGGAAAGCATGGAAAAAATCTTTGAAAGCCTTAAGGAGTTTTGAATTTTTTTCACTTTCTTTTTTAATATTGCAATACAAACCCAAAAATTTCAAAACTATATGAAAAATTTAATTTTTCAGCCATTTGTTTTATGTTCTTCAGTTAGGCAACAGTAGGAGCATTAATTGGTGGTTTAAAACCTATTTTAAATATTTCACTAGATAATTTTTTTGTTACTTAACAGGCCTGTACAAGATTGCCTTTTTATGACTGACCTCATGTTTTAATTCCAGCTGACAACTAAGTGCCACACAGCTGTTAGCTCACTTCTCCCCATACTCAAGTGCCGTGGGGAGGAGAATCAGAAGAATATGACCTGTAGGTTGAGAAAAGAACAGGTTAGTAATTGAAATAAACTAATATATACTGCAGTAATAATGATATATACTAGCAGTAATGAAAAGGGACATAGAAAAGAGAGAGAGAGGAATAAAACCCCAGAGAAACAAGTGATGGTCAACTCAAGATCTCACCACCTGCTGACTGATGCCCAGCCCATTCCCCAGCAGTGCTTGGCTCCTCCTGGCCAACTCCCCCCAGTTTATATACTGGGCATGATGTTCTGTGGTATGGAATATCTCTTTGTCCCGTTCAGGTCAGCTTCCTTGGCCATGCTCCCACCCGGCTTCTTGTGTATCTGCTCATAGGCAGAGCATGGGACACTGAAAAGTCCTCAATTTAGGGTAAGAGTTAATTAGCAACAGATAAAATGTCAGTGTATTATCAACACTATTCTCATATTAATTCCAAAACACAAGTAGTAGTACCACCTACTGCTCAGAAAATGCACTCTATAAGTCTGTGGGTCAGCCCTATAAAATGCCCTTTGGTTCCTTCCATTGAGTGACTTTGGGCTCCGACTGCCTTAGCAGTCTTTCAGAAAAAATTGTGTACGATGTTAGAATATTGCATGAAGGAGCCAGTTTTGATTCCATCACTACTGTGCTAGTCCAGTTTCACCAAAGTTCATCCTTCCTTAATCTGGGTTATTTTTACAGTAATATGCTTGATATGTTGATCAGAAGTGAGGTGGGCTCAGATCCCCACTTCTGTAGTGGTGGACAAGGATGCTTGTAGCTCCAAGAGAAGTGATAATATATAATATTTTATATTAATTAACAGAACACAATTTAATTCATTTGGTATTTTCATCCAAAATCTATTCCCTTTGGGGTACACGATTGACTTTCCCATTCTTCCACATTAGCCATGAAGTGCATCCATGTTCTTGAGTAAAAGCAGCTCCACAAATGGATTTGCCTTTGCCTGAGTCAGGAATAATGCAGAGTGACTTTCTCAGAATATTTTTGAAGTGCACTACAGGAACTTTGTCTCTGACTACAGTATATAAAAGTTTTGATTGGGCAGGGCCAGCTCACTCACCAGTCTCTAAGAGCTGACTAGCCTGGCAGCTTTTACTCAATGTGTATCTCAGCATTTGAAGATCCCACCTCCCATTGCTCTCAGTGTAGTTTTTAGCAGTCCATGCAATGTTTGATTTTGCTGGAGGCTGGAGCATTATAGGGAATGTAATATATCCCCTCAACTCCATGTTCTTTGGCTCAGGATTCTATGAGGTTTCAGAAATGAGTTCCATTGTCTGACTCAGTTCTTTCTGGGGTGCTGTGCTTAGGATAGTGTTCTGGGCAGTGGCACAGGGCATGGGGTATGTTTCCAGACAGACAGACATTGTTTTATTTCTTCCACCATTGCCAGCACACAGCATTTGCATTGGCGGGTTTGAGGGAGTGTGGTACAGTCACTCTGCAAGGCATCCCCATATTTACATTTCAGCCATCATTCTCCATACAAGAGGGGCTTTAACTGCTTGACTTGCTGTTACAATCTGGTTTAGACCCAGGAAAGCAAAGCAAGCTAAGGCTCTGAGCATAAACCGGAAGGAACTTAGAAGGTTCAAAATATCCCCAGAAATGAGATTAAAACCAAACTAGGTTAGGTGTTGTTGCCAAAAAATGGATGTATTTTATTTAATAGTATAAGAGGCAAAGAAAAGGTAAGAGAAAAGAAAGAGAGAAAGAAGTGTGTGTGGGGGGTGGGGGAACAGGGAGAGGTGACAGGGGTTAGATGGAAGCAGATCACCCATCTGAGGGTCCCAACGACGTCTCCTTGCTTCCCTCCATCTGCTCTGCTGGTGGTGAGGGTTCCCCGTCGCCGCCGTGGCCATGCTGCTACATGCTGCCACACCACACGCCGCCACACGCCACCACACACCAAAGAGTGCAGAATTCCGTGGATTAATATACACTTCAGGCCAGGTGGGAATGCCCATGTGCCTCCTCTTGCAGGGGCTAGCTTGACACACTGTCCCTTGCAACACTGAGGGTCTGTTGCATCATCTCTGGTGCTCTGGTGCAGGGTCTGGGAGCCCCTTTGAGGGGGACCCCTTTGATGGGCCACGTCACCCCCTTCTGCTGTGGATAAGCTTCCAGCCCCCTGGTGAGGACCCCTCTGCACAGTGGAGGATGGGCAGTCACTGCACCTCTGACCAGAGGCTTTTCCAAGATACCCAAAGCCTCCTCTCCCTCCACCCCTTGGTGCGAGGGTCTGTGCGAGCCTGGCAGCTGATAGCCCTGGGGCTGTGGTCCTCATCTTGGAGGTGTTAAGCCTGTGCTCAGTGAATGTCCCCAGCCCTGAGTTGTTACTTTATCTTATCTTCATCAGCGAGCAGTGTAAGACCTCAGTCAGGGCCCTATTCAGGGTGTGGTAGTGTTCTCTTCAGCTTTTGTAATACAGTTTTAAAAGTCCTTTAAGAAAATGTTTAAGTCATAAAATATAATATTTCAGTCTCTGACACTTGCTTAATTGCAGCATGTGTTTTGCATCCATGAGTAGCCTGTGCAATAGTGTCCATGGCTAAGTTCACTTCTTGACCATGAGCCCACATACATACTGCATCTCTTCCCTGATGGCCTGAAGTATCATGGACTCACCGACCTAAAAATAATTCAGCCTTATGTTGCCAATCCAGATCCACCCAAGACAGTTTAATCCTAGCAGTCTGATTCACCTGTTGGTTATTCCAATATTTTTCAGCTCTTGCGTACATGAGCATGTGACGTACATTCACATAGGCTTTCCACAGGGGCAGGAATATTTTGCCACAATGAGGTCCTTTAAAAACTTATCTTTCTTACCCTCACTACTTTAACTGCTAGAAAACTTCTCTACTCAAGCAGACTTCTATTAGTTTGGTATTCTTTCCAGTGCACAGACTAAGTCACTATTCTGAAAGGATGATTGGTTAATACCTTTTTCTTTAGTTATCCACTATGAGAAAATTCTACAAAATAAAGTACTCCTCCTATAACAATGCTAAAATTTTTTTTTGTGATTTCATAGAGCATGCATTAATTAATCTGCAGTCCAAATATTTTGTAATAAAATTGATCTGAGTTGCAAACTAGCAGAAAGTCAGAGATGGTAAATAAAAACTTAACATAGGAAAAAGTCTTCAAAACCTAATAGTTTTTTTAACTATTGCTACTAACCTATAAAAGAATTGTGTAAACACACAAAAATGTAATTCTCTTATCACAGATTTGAGTTTGCAAGTTTCAGTCAATAATAATAGAATAATATTTTAATCATAATACAGAGTTATGAAGGTTGCACCACAGAAGACCTGACATTTGCTTACAAAAAAGAAGGAAACTTGATATAATCAAGTAGGCAGTTAGTTGTCTTATGTAAACTTATTGAAGCTTTTTTAACAAATACCTGTATTCAAGTTATTTCTTAAAACCTGATAGTGAAGAAGGGCAATATGAAGTAAATTGCAAGCAATTAGAGCAAAAGGTGTTGATAGAGCCAGTAACTGAAGCATCTAGTCACAAATAAAGTGATTCTAGACATTAATCAGGATGAAATTTCAACATCTTGTTGCCACATATCTGATTTTCTGATAATAAGGAATGTAGGAGAGTGTCAGAAAAATATTAAATGAGAAAGGAAAATGGCAATTAAGATACTCAATATGTTGTGGAACAGAGACCTATTAAAATAGTAATATTTTAATGTGAAGTACGTGGGCACAATATTACCTCTTGTCTGTAACAATGAAAGTGTCATGAATGATTGCCAGACAGACTTCAGTTCAGTCCATCTGAATAGCTGCTGATTCAAAGAGATGTGATAGACAGAGATTAGCTGCTACAGTGTGCTATTTACATTATTTTTCACCAGTCTGGTCAAGAGTCATAAGTAGCTGATAACTGTGATAATACTGTGATAATATCAGAACCTTAGCGAAAAGGTCTAATGTTTAATTTAATGATCTTAACTCTTGCACTGTTCAGTGAGATTAAGGAAATGGTAACTACCAATTCAGTAGGTAATCATAAATGTTCTTTTCTAGACTAATAATATGTAATTCTCTTCTAAAGGTAATTACTTATTACAGAAATTCTTCACTGAAACTTCACATTATAAAACAGCTCAAAAAGAAAATATCCCAAGACTAGCATTAAATAATGATGAAAGTGTCCCATAGGGTTCAGAGCCATAAACTGATAAAAAATTTTCTGTAAATTCAGGTCATTGATCTCAGGTTTTTCTATCTACATTGAGAAAAAACAAGCAGAGTTTTAAGACTAGGAAATCAAATGTGGAACGCTTTTAAAGTCTAAGCTTCAGACTAGGCTTGTCTTTCAAAACATTATTTGGAGGAGGACTTGTTACAGTGCACTGATAGAAAATAATGAGTGATTCAAAGAGGAAAACAGAAGTTATAGGTGTTTCTAGCCTTACTGGATTTCCCAATGAGTTCTGAAATTCAAAAATTAAAAAAATCCCCCAACTCCCATGCACAGCCCTTGCAAGTGCTGCACATCCTCTTGGGGAGCTTCTCCCTTTTGCCCAACAAATTATCCCTTGGTGCAATTTATTATTGTTGCCTTTTGACCTATCACTGGGCACTCCTGGGAAGAATCAGTCTACCTCTTCTCTCAACCATTCTCAAGATTGTGGCACACTGAAGTGAGTTTCCCCCATGCCTGAGACCTCTCTTCTCCAGGCCAAACCAGCCTCCCCTTTGAATTTGCATTCGCTCCAGGTCCTGACCAGACCAGGGGCCCTTCCTCTGCTGGACTCTCTCCATTTTGTCCTTATTCCTCTTGCACTGGGTAGGCTTAAAGCTGGATCCAGCGTATTTCATATCCAGGTCCATGAATGCTGAGAAGAGGAAAATAGCCACTTCCCTTCATTGAGTTCTTGCAGCCTAGTATTTGTTTGAAGTCAGTTCCAAGAAACATCAATACCTCATCAATACATCATATTTTTCATTTCAGATAATGTGCATTAAAAATGCTCTATGTGGAGGAAATATGGAATATGTTTGCTAATGCTAACAAAACCACTGTCTTCTATAAATTGTGATATTTGGTGTTTACTTTAGAGCTGTTAGGAATGGGGAGTTCTTTATACTATCGTAACAAAAATATAAAATAATAGACCAGGAGGGAAAAAAAAAATCTTTGGCCTGTGTCAAAATACCATGAGGATAAACTAAGTATGTCTTCCAATAATATTGATAATTTTTGCAAGCATGACAAATATTTGTTCCATATTACATTAATTACCATAGTAATATGTAAAATATGCCAAAGAAGATAATCCAGCTAGGCAATCTTTCTGGTTTTCCAGGCTTCCTAGGATAAAAATAAGAGGTATGCAAAGTTGTTCAAATAATTTCAATTAATTTCTTTCTTTTAGTTAATATCCTGTGGAAATATGCCTATTTGGGTAAATGTAAAAACCTATTTCTAGCTTTTGGAGTACACTCCTAGTTTTTCTTTATTCTATAAATAATTCCTAATTTTATACTATAACATAATTTTTATTGCAAGATAGATCCTCTAGGTTTTCATTGATTTGAAAGAATAGACAAATCATTAACCCACTAACACAAATAACATTCCATGTATATACTCTGTTAAAAGTATCCCAAAAAGAGAACTTTATAAAATTCTTACCTACTTGCTTTATAGGAAGGATCTGAGATTTTTTCTTTTTTTTTTTTTTATGCTGAACCATTGTCAAGATTTTTTGGTGTTTTTTAGAAATTTTGTTTCATAAATGGAGAGTGAAGAAATAAGACATTCATCAAACCCCAAATTTTCATTTTTGGACTATTTAAAGTAGTGACCAGTGGTCTAGAACTTTACTTAAGATTATTGATTATAGTTGTACTTGTCCTGGCTAATACTTACTGTATAAAGTACTATTGATACTGAGATACTTCCAGTGTGCAGCTGCTTCTATGATTAGAAAAAACCCTCAGTTGCCTAAAGTTGATTAAAATAAGTTTACATCCTGACTTCCAATTAACATCATTGCCAGAAAATTAAAAGCCATCTGGTCTGCAAGGCTGACTGGAATCTCACACTTGAATTGCCTTATCATGCTGTACAAATTAATTTTTCATTTTTTCAAGCCCTTCATGGAGAAAATTAAAATTATAAGAAAAAGAATGTTTGCCTCCATTTCAGAGTTCTTGTTTCAGTAGAAAATGAGACAACTTATACTGTATAAAAGATTCAATCTGTGTTCTTAAAAAACTTAATCACTTTCATACCTATGTAAAAATGAGACAGATTTTCATGCCTTTGTTAGTAGGAAACAACAGATAATACGGACATTTATTTACAGTAAAATAAAACTAGCATCTTTAAAGATACTAAAAGGTTAACATTTCTAAAAAGGAATTTAACATGTTTTGTAGTCACTTACCTACAGTTCAAGTTACAAATACAAGTGCTGACTGTTTATTGCATCTGTATTGAGCATTGGTCCAATGTATCTTCATAATTACTCAGTACGTAATTTTGTTCACTGAGTAACTTGAAAAATATAGCCTATTCTAAGAAATTTTTAAGCATGGATTTTCATGAAAATCTTATTACTTTTTTCTCCCCCTGCTTTTTTTTGCCCAAACTTATTTCTACTAGGCCACTTGCCAGCATATTCCTAGCAACTGGATTTTACTGCACCCATTCATGAAATCCCTTTCTCTCCTACTCAGAGAGATGGATGCTGGGGGAGACTATGTCCAAGGCTTTATAGAAGTCCAGGTAATCGACATTTGTAACCCTTCCCTTGTCCACTAATTTGGTCAGTCCATCATGGAAGGCCACTGGGTTGGTCAGGCAGGACTGCCCCTTGGTAAAGCCATCCTGGCTGTCTCAAATCACCTCCCTGTCCTCCATGTGCCTTAGCACAGCTTCTAGGAGGATCAGTTCCATGATCTTCCCAGGCACAGATATGAGGCTGACAGGTCAGTAGTTCCCAGGGTCTTCCTTTCAACCTTTTTAAAGATGGGTGCAATGTTTCCCCTTTTCCTGTCACCTGGGACTTCACTTGACTGCCAAGATTTGTCAAATTCCATGGCGAGTGGCTTGGCACCTACATCAGCCCTTCCCTCAGGACTCTGGGGTGCATCTCACTGGGTCCCATTGACTTCTGTACATTCAGGTTCCTCAGGTGGTCATGAACCTGATCTTTACTTCAGTTGGAGGGACTTTGCTCCCCCCGTCCCCACCTTGAGGTTTACCCATTCAAAAGTTGTGGGAAGAGATATTGTCAGTACCTCAGCTTTCTCCTCCTTTATTTTTACCAATTTGTCAGCAATGTTCATCAGAGGGGTGCACTTTCCTTGACCTGCTTTTTCTGAGTGACATACCTGTAGAAGCCTTCCTTGTTCTCTTGACCCTTGTCAAGCTCAGCCCCAGCTGTGCCTTGTCTTGCTGACCCCATCCCTACACAAGCAGGCAGCATTCCTATACTCTTCCCAGGTTGCCTGTCCTGTCTTGTGAATTCTTGCCCCTTAGTTTAACCAGCAGGTCTTGACTCATCCATGCCAATCTCTTCCCTTCCTTTCCTGATTTCTTACTGTGCATCAAGAACTGCTGTGCTTTTTGGACAGTACCTTGAAAGCTCTGCCAGCTTTGTTTTGCTTCCTTGTCCCTGAGGCGGTTTCCAAGGTCATCCTACTTGACTAATTCCTTGAGCAGCCAGAGTTTGCTTTCCTAAAATTCAGGGTTCTGACTATACTCTTCATCTGTCCCACATTCCTCAGGACTGCAGGCTCCACCAGTGATGTTCACTGCAGCCCTGGCTGCCTCCAGCCTTGATGTCACCCATGAGCTCACTTGCACTGGTGACCAGCAGGTCCAGTAACAGATGCCCTCTGTCAGGGCCGTCCATTACCTGGCTTAAGAAGTTGTCCTCCATGCATTCCAGCAGTGCCCTGGACTGCCTACAGCTCACCGTGCTTCTTTTCCAGCAGATGTTGGGGGTTGAAGTGCCCCAGCAGGATGAGATCTGGTGAGTTCAGTGGCTCCTGTGGCTGGAGCAAGAAGGTGTTGTTGTCAACAGGCTGCCCTTGATCAGGTGGCCTCTAACAGACACCATCCACAAGGTTCCCTTTGTTACCTCAGTCTCTGATTCTCACCCATGAACTTCTGACCTGTTTGTGGCTATTCTTCAGAGAGGCCTTCACAATCCATTCACTTCCTGTTGTAGAGGGCAACCCACAGAGGGCCTTGCCTGTCCCTTCTGAACCGCCTGTAGCCATCAATAGCCATACTCCAGTCATGGGATTCATCCCACCAGCTTTCAGAGATCGCAACAAGTTCGTAGCCTTTTAGCAGCACAGTGTCTTCCAGGGCCTCCTGTTTGTTGTCCATGCTGCATCCACTGGTGAAGAGGCACTTCACCTGTGATGTTGGCCATGTCACCTTTTTAGAAGAACACACCTTGACTACTCCCTTGAAGTATTTCAGTGGTGTTCACCTATTGGCTCCTCAGGAGCCCTCGGCCCATCTCTGTAAGACAAGTGCACTGCTTTTTGCCCAGCACAAGGATTAGTTTTATAAAATTTAAATTATTTCTAAGGACCATCAGTTTATAATGAACCATGACTTAAACCCTAAACTCTGCATTGAAGCAACTTGTATGCCAACAAAAATTCCCTTCTGTTGATATGTCAGTGATGTGAGTAGCAACCTCAGCAAACAGGACGTAAAGAGAAATAATACTTTTAACTGCTGGCAGCTATTTCTTCTTTGGGTACCTGTCCAAGTGTTTTTTAAATTTGTAAGACATGTAGCCAGCTCTGTCATCCAATTTGTCACTACTCTGCCTGGCTCCCCTAGCCTGAACCTTAAAAACACTTACCATAAACTCAGCATATTCTGCAGTTGAAGGAAGGCTGAACCAATGTAAATATTCTGCCCTAGCATTTCTCTAGGAAGGCATTAATTTTATCATTTCAGATTTTGGGATGTCTTTTTTTTCCCTTCTGCTACAGATATATGTCAACTTTGCTATTTGAAAAGAGGAGTTTCTCAGGAAATCCTGTTGATTCTAACAAACAGTGCTAAAGCTTTTGTCTTTTTTATAAGGATTGTTCAACTGGGGATGGTTTTTAATTGACACATTTTCATTAATTAAGGTTTTCATTAATTAAGGTGGGAAGGTGATTATGGGGTTTTCAAACTGCATCAGTGGAATGAACCTTTTTGTTATGCATTGTGTTTGTCTTCAAAATTTATTATTAAGTATTTTTGGCAATCTTAATTTTGTCATGTTCTCCGACAGCAAGACACCAAATTTTGTCTCTTTCGCTAAACATGAAAAGATCTTTCATCAGAGTTAATTGTAAATGTATAATAAAAATGTATTAAATATCTTTAAAAACACCACAAAACAATTTTCAATTAGTTCATATTGGATAAGAAGAAATTTTTCAATGAGGAATATTTTTAGTGCATCTAGTATATATTGAACACATGGAAGCATTTATTGAAATATTTTTATCCCTTACTGGTTAGAATACTTTTGACTGCCTAGATTGTTTGGGTTGCATCAGAAAACTTAAGGAGGTTATATTATTTTTAGGGAGGTTATGTTATTTTTCATGTTTAACTTTTTTTTTGGTCAGTTGGTTGTGCAAAAGAGAAGTGTGCATTGTGAGTATCAATGTATTGCTGATTAGATTAATGATTCACAGACTGTTGACTGTTTTCTGTGTCTGTAAGTGTGGCGTAAATCCTGGTCTCAATGCACCTGCTCAAATGATACATTAATTGGTGTGATAGAATTATGCTTTTTTGCCATAAAAATTAATTTGCTGTTAAAAAAACCCAAGTAGACATCTCATTCACTTGACAAACATGAACTAGTCTATTTCAAAGCAATTTCTTTCTGAAAGGTAATGAAATACATTGGTGTTTAATTTTGAAGGGAAAGAATAAAGATGTAAGTTTTGCGAGATCCTCAGGGATAAATGGCCTGGGATTTTTGATGGTCTTTGATGTATTTCTATCTGTAGAAAGTTATTTTATTGTTTTTGCTATATTTTTTGTATACAATGGTGCTGCTATGCTGAAATAGATGTGTTCAGAGTAAGGAATTCAAATCAATTTAAACTACACCACAGTATCCCAGAACAGGTAAGGTTGGAGGGGACCACAGTGGGTCATCTGGGCCAATCTCCCTGGTCAAGCAGGGCCATCCTAGAGTACATGGCACAGGATTGCATCCAGAGAGTTCTTGAGTAACTTCAGTGACGGAGACTCCACAAGCTCTCTAGGAAATCTGTACCAGTGCCCAGTCACCTGCACAGTAAAGAAGTTCCTCATGTTCAGGTGGAACTTCTGTGTCTCAGTTTCTGCCCATTGCCTCTTGTCCTATTTCTCAGCACCACTGAGAAGAGCCTGGATCTATCCTATTGACACCCTCCTGTCAGATACTGATAGATGTTGATCAGGATGTAAAGAGAAATAATACCTTTGCCCTCAGTCTCTTCTCAAGGTGGAACAGACCCAGCTCTCTCAGCCTTTCCCCACAAGAGATATGCTTAAGTCCCCTCATCATTTTTGTTGTCCTTTACTGGATATGATCCAGGAGCTCCATGTCTGTCTTGTCTTGAGGAGCCCAGAACCAGGTGAGGTTCTCACCATGGCTGAGTACAGGCACAGGATCACCTCCCTCCACCTGCTGGCAATGGTCTTCCTAGTGCCCTCCAGGATCCCACTGGCCTCCCTGGCCACCAGACACTCTGCTGGCTCATGGACAGCTTGTTGTCCACCAGGACCCCCAGGTCCTTCTCTGCAGAGCTGCCCCCCAGCAGGTCAGCCCCAGCCTGTGCTGGTGCCTGGGGTTGTTCTTCCCCAGGTGGAGGGCCTGGCATTTGCCTTTGCTGAATTTCAGATGGTTCTTCTCTGCCCATCTCTCCAACCTGTTGAGGTCCTTCTGAAGGGCTGCACAGCACTCTGGGGTATCAGCCACTCCTCCCGGGTTTGTGTCAGCAGCAAACTTGCTGAGGAGGCATTTGTCCCTTCATCCCAGTCACTGGTGATAAGTTAAACAATACTGGGCCCAGTACTGAACCTTGGGGGGCACCACCAGTGACAGACCTTCAACTGAATCTTGTGCTACTGATTACAATCCTTTGGGTTCTGCCATTCAGCCAGTTCTCAATCCACCTCATTGTCTACTCATCCAGTCCACACCCCTTGAGTTTTCCTGCAAGGATGTTGTGAGAGACAGTATCAAAAGCCTTGCTGAAGCTGAGGTTCCACTGCTCTCCCCTCCTCCATCCAGGGAGTTGTTTCATCATAGAAGGCAATCAGGTTGGTCAAGCATGATCTATCTTCAGTGAATCCATGCTGACTATTCCTGATCACATTGTCATCTACGGGAACTTCCAGGGATTGAGGTGAGGCTGACTGAAATTAGGCCCCTCTGTCCTCCTTCTTGCACTTTTGGGGTGGTATTTGCTTTCTTCCAGGCCTCAGGAGCCTCTCCTCATCGCCACAACCTTTCAAAGGTGATAATGAATAGTCTTGCTATGGTGTGCACCAGATCTTTCAGCACTTGTGGATGCATCCTGTCAGGGCCCATGGACTTGATGATCTCTAGTTTGCTCAGGTATTCTCAGAATCCATCCTTCTTGACCAAAGGAAAGCCTTCCTTCCAACATTCCTTTATCCTGGATTTGTGAGTCAGAGAGACCAAGGCCAACATCTTAGGACTGGTATTGCTGGTGAAGACTGATGAAAAGAAGACATTCAGTAACCCTGCCTTCTCTCTGTCCTCTGTTACCAGGTTTTTCCCCCCCTCATTTAGTAACAGGCCCACATTATCCTTTGTTTTCTCTTTGTTATTGCTGTATTTGAAAAAGCCCTTGTTGTCACTGACAACTTTGGCCTCCAGTGTATATTCTGTAATTTTAACTGAAATAGTCTTCAGATTTTCATAAATTTACGAATGGATTTTTAGTAATATCTAAACTCTTGATAAGAGGATTAACTGTGAAGCAGTGTTCATTTGCATCAATCTAATGTTCCACGAAAGCAAAATCCTTGGTTGATTTTGAGTTCTCACTTTGGCTGCTACAAAAATTGATCTATTAGGCAAGATTAATTTAACTTTGAAAATGTTTGGTATTAGAAATAAAATATTTTCAGTATTTGAAAACAGTATTTCTATCATTACCATATAATCTTGGCTTTCACATTTCTAAATACTGTTTTTACAGCATAGGCAAGAAGAAGAATCTGCATATTGAAGTTGTTCATAAATTACTACTCCACCAAATCTCTCTACAAATTCCAGAAGTCTTTGCCACATATATGCTCTTTTAAGGGCATAGTTGCAATTTCTGCTCCTTTGCTTCTCATTTCTACCATGATGATAGACAGAGATCCATACAACATAATGGGATTTTGAATATTATTATACTCAAGTATGAAACTGAGACACAACAGTAACAGAAAAATATGTAATTAACTTACACAGGTTATACAGGTAGGGAAGGGAAAATGGAATACAGAAATTAAAGATGACTTCAAATAGGACATAAATTGATTGGAGCATGAATGAAAAGCTAATACAAAATAAGTGTTACAAATCAGATTGCCTCATTTAATGTAACAAATATATCAAACAGATGAAGTGTGGATGGACATGTTGTTCACCTATGTTGATCTGTGATCTTTCTGTAATACAATGTTACAAACTTGAAATGTTTTATAAAACCATAGGCTTATGGTCCATCAACTGAACAGGTTAATTTTGTCTGGCCACCAGAGACAGGAGACCAGAGCTCATCACATAAAAACTGAATGTTCTGCTGTGAATTTCCTGTGCTGAATCTGGTTCAATAACAGAAATTGTTATTAGCTCAATTCTAAATTCTAAATTCAAGTACCATTATGCCCAGATGCTATTCCCACTAGAATTGTTACACACACACTATATATATTTACACAAATACAACATAAACTTGACTGCATTACTTAGCATGGCTGTCGCTAAAGGAAATTTACTAGCTATGATTCCAAGAGTGTGCATTTCACAGCTTTAGAACGAACACAAGACGTTATAATTGAAGATTTTCAGCAGGAGAAGTGAATGTAAGGGGAGGAGTGATAACTTTTGTTTGATGCTTTTTTCCAGTTCTACAAACTGGTGGTCCAATTTTCCCTGTGCATCATAAGAAATACAAAGAGTATCTTCCATGGCTTGTTACCTTACTGTATGGCATTGCATCAGTGCATATTATTTGAGGGTCAGTGATGAGCTCATACCACACTCTTTCACAGAGACATAAAAAAGTCATTCTAAAACTCAGACGAACAATATACACCCCAGTATTGCCCCCTGCCCCATTTTATGTAATAAGTAAAATAAAAGCAAATTCATATTATAAAACTATATTAGATGGATTGGAGTCTAAATTGCATCCACTTCTAATACTCACTCATTTGAAGAGAGTAACAGAAGCTAAATTCAACTGTTTTCATAGCCATGGGATTGTGGCAAAATATGTATTGTAGAACAGAGCATGTTCTCTGAAGAAGCAGAAGTTATGACTTCTTTGGATGTATTTTAAGAGGGGAAGGACAAAAAAAAAGAGCCCTCCAAGTCCAAAGAATTGATGTGAATATTGGGCAATGTGAAATCTTTTGGCTTTCCCATCGACCAGAGATTGGGAATGGGTGACCATTTTGAAGAGAGTTCTTCCTACATGGATATGATTTGGAAAGAGATCATAAATTTATTGATTTTAACATGTGCATTACAGAGTTACAGAATATTCTGAGTTGGAAGGGACCCACAAGGATCATCAATTCAGCTTTAAAGTAAAAGGCCCAAATGGGGAATAAACCCACAACCACGGCATTGTTAGCACCATGCTCTGACCAGCTGAGAGCTTTTGGGGAGCTTCAGTTGATTCTCTGAAATAACAGAACATAGTAAGATTTTGCTTAGCTCATTTTACTTCAGGGGAATAATTCTAGAGATTAATTTGTCCCTCTAACTTCATTACTTATCCTTCTCTGGAATTTTTGCTTCATCTGAATTACTATTTCCTTTGTCCTACCTAAAATTTCACTTGGATTGCTACCTTGGACATGATTTATGCATTACAGTAATTTTGTTTCCACTTGGTTCCGTTCTACTGAGATTCTATCTGCCTTGGACTACTCTCAGTTCTTTTAGGATTTGATGCCATGTAGTGGAACTCCACTTTTCAACTGCTTTGTACACCTTTCTTCACAGTGCTTTATCTAGTATTTTGGGCTACCCTTGCTTATATGCACAATCCTAAATATACTGGTCTTAAAGCTAGTCTAGAACAAAGGCTAAGTTCTGTAAATGTTGCTTCTGAAGTTTCGAGATGAATGTGTTTTCTACTTGCACTTTTCCTACTGTAAAAGCATTGACTTTTTTTTTTTTTTAGTGCTGTGTTTTGTTGTTGGTTTTTGATTTTTTTTTTAAAAAGTTGCTTAATTTAAAGCTATTGTCATTCTAGCTTTTGTAATTGAAGAGAAGGAAATTTCAGTGTAGTCTCCTCTTAAATTCAGAAAGCATAGGAAGGTAAGGACAGTAAATACACTTTTGTAACATGAAGTTGTAACAAGAGGAGCAATTAAAATAAATCTTCAAACCAGGGTGATTTCAGCCTTATGTGTGCAGGATGTAACTATGTGTCCTCAGATGTGTTATTTTGTGGGTGGTACTACTTTTTGGGAGGGTAGAGTACATGATCTTTGTGTACAGAGGGAAAATATCTGTTCAGTGGAGTCTGAGGACATCCTGATAAGCATTACATTCACATTGTTTTATCCCCCTCTGCTCTGGGTTGCCTGCATAAGGAACATTGGGCTTTCCTTCAAGTATTTACCATTCATTACTGGTGTGTGCAGTTGAAAAGAAACAAGGATCAGAAAAGCATACTTAGAAAATGAACTGGCAGAAATGTCTAACTTGGCAGAGAAGTCAAAAAAGGGGAGGCATTTACTGTGAAGACACACAACAGTTCTTTTCAGTTCATGCTAGAAGCAAAGGATTTACACCTTGCTTTGTATTTCACTAGTATTTGGCAAAAAACCCCTGTACTCAGTGGAAATTAAAATAGGTAATCTTTCTACCTTAGTCTCCAATCAGTCCTTTGTGGTGACTGTCTGCTGTTTCTTTTTAATGCATGACTCAGAGCATGATAGATATTTTAGCAGCAACTTGGCTTAAATTTATGGGTGGGGGGCATTGATGGGTGTCCTTAGCACTCATTTACAGGTATTCAAGTTTGACATCCCATGGCCTTCAGGCAGAGCAGCAGGCCATCTGCTCTTGAGCTGGAAGGTGAAGGTCTTCTTAGAATAAAAAAAAAATCAGAACAAATCTTGACCAAAACACTCCATTCATGCCTTATAAGCAAATTGCTGTATAATAGACTACTTGACACTCTGGTTCTACAAGATTTCTTTTTCTGGGAGAGATACTAAACACATACTTTACTATTAGTTGGTGGAAGCATTAAAAACAGGTTTCTAATTACCATATCATGAAAACAATTTGGGGATTGTTTTTCTTTTTTACTGTTGCACTTTCTAGATTGTTAAATTTTTTAAACAGATGCAAATCCTTCTGTGTGTTATATTTTTTTAATTTATGCCATTGCTTGTGTTAGAAAAATAATCATGGCCTTTAAATTTCTAATTCTTCATCAAGTGGCTATTTGTAATGTTTTAGTCAGAATAGTCATATTTTTAGTTGAAAACCTGATCACATTTTTAATTATTTAATGAATGAACAAATTAATTAAAAATAGTAAGTGTAGTGGGATAATTTTGCCATGTTTGACAGCAATTGTGCAGGATATACTAAACAAAAATTAAATCAATCTGTTGTTGCACCTGCTCAAACAGATTTTATTAAGAAGCTGAAGTTCAGTACCATTTTATGAATGACCTTGAAAAAAAAAATTTTAAGAAACGTACATTATAAATGTTGTGCTAAAAATTCCACACTTGAGTTCTCTTTTCACCTTTAATGGTTGCCTGCAAGAATTGAAATAAACATTTGGGGTAGGAAAATGTAAATGTGAGGTTTAGTTTTTGCATCTAACTTGAATGTACATACTTTCTGCAAATGTTAACACTTCAGGATAAAAAGCCAACATTATAAAACTGATAATTTGTAAAAACTTAGGAAGCAGGAAAAGGTGGATTAAAGACAGAAAATTTTAAAAGATGCATAAAAGAGCTGAAAAGATTAATTGACAAGAAGTACTGAATATTGGTAGTTAGTTAAGGTATTTTGATTGCTTCAGTCTTAAGACATGCATTGCCTTTTTGTTGGGCTATATTCTGAAAAATGCTGAAATCATGTCATTAGCCAGTGGAATCCATATTAAGACTATCTGAAATCTTGTTTTCAAGAGTTTTTCACACTCATATCTTAGCAATGTCCTATAGCTGTACAAACACTGGCTAATAGACTTAGCTGCAGTGTCCATGTCTGGTTATAACTTGAATAGTTATGAAGTATAGAGGGAGAGGTTAAAATAGCCCAGCGCTCAAATTTTAGATGGAGAAGTGAGCAGTCACTTACCATGTCCATAAGACTTTACTGGGATTGGGTGTGGATTGAACAGCTCCCTAAAGGAGCATGAGGCCAGGCAGAGGATTGTGGTTTTAAACAGGTACTAAAGATTCATATGTAGTTGCTAAATTATGTTACTACCCAGTAGGATGTATCATGCATTTGATAATCTTGTCACAACATTCAGTAGCAATGTGGTAGTACAGCAAAGAGAATTCATACAAGGTATAACTCATATAAAGAAGAGGGCCGAAGTGACTCTAATTCATATGAAGTTTAAGGGTAAATGCTTAAATCCATGAGTTGTGGACCTGGGATGGGGTGGCCTGGATGTACAGACAGAATGGGAAATGAGAGGCTGGAGAGCAGTGCCATGGAAAGGGCCCTGGGGGTCTTGGTCAGTGGCAAGTTGAACATGAGCCAGCAGTGCCCTGGCAGCCAGGAGGGCCAAGCGTGTCCTGGGGGGCATCAGGCACAGCATCGCCAGCCGGGCAAGGGAGGGGATTGTCCCCTCTGCTCTGCACTGGGGGGAGTTCTGGGTGCCTCGAATTCTGGGGGCAGTTTTGGGTGCCAAAGTATAAGAAAGACATTAAACTGAAGTTTCATCTGCAAACATACACTTAAAATAAGCATTTTACTTAATGGTGACACAGTGTCCTGTAAAATGATAATATAGTTTCTATCTGTGAAGTAGTACATAGATTACTTCTGTTTTGTGTATTATATCAAATAGAAAGCAAGGGTCTAGTTTTACCAATACTGATAAAACAGTAGTAGCTAAAAATTAGTATCTTTACTGCTGCTTACTTGTACAAACACATTTTTGTTTTGCACAGAAGCTAAGCATAACTTTCATATGTTCATTCTAAACTACTTGGATTTTTGGCATCAATTTCATAATTACTTCTATTTTTTTCTGAACTTTTAGTATGTCTCAGAAAACAGAGATAGAATCACTTTGTTTCATCCGTAGTTTCTTCATGTGTAACAGGCCTTGTTGAAGAAATAAGTGTAAAGAAAAGCTGTGCCAGTAGAAATTACTGGTTTCTTTTTCCCACAGGTTTTGTGTTCATCTAGGTAGAAAATAACTTGGTTTTATATCCTGATGTTGCAGAAATCTACTTGTGCCCCCTCATCCTTAGGCTTCTCATACCAACTTATTTTCTTTCCAGAAGGTAATTAATCAAGAAACTACATGTCCTGTTGATTAGTAAAAGGATTCTTCCTCATTTCCAACAAAAAACCACTCACTCACTCACTCAAAAAAAAAAAAAAAAAAAAGAAATTCTCTGGCAATGTAAGATTACCTTTGACCTAAGTCCTTGTGGTACATGGACTTAAATAGCAAAGGCAGAACCTTAGATCTGCTCTCTGAATTGGAATATGATAAAATATGAATAGTTCAATTAGAAGAGACTTACAGTGATCATCCAGTCCAACTGCTTGACTACTTCAGGGCTGACCAAAAGCTACAGCATTTACTAAGGATGACATGCCCTTAGCATTTGTTGTCCAAATGCCTCTTAAGCACTGACAGTTTGGGGGCACTGGCCTCCTCTCTAGAAAGCCTGTTCCTGGGTTTTAACACCCTCTTGGTGAATAAACGCTTTCTAATGTCTGGTCTAAACCTCCCCTGCCTCAGCTTTGAACCATTCCTATGTGTCCCATCACTGGATACCAGGGAGACAAGATCAGCACCTCTTTCTCCACCTATCCTCCGGAAGCTGCAGAGAGCCATGAGGTCACCCCTTAGCCTCCTTCTCTCCAAACAGACAAACTCCAAATCCTGAACTGCTCCTCAAGGGACATACCTTCTAGCCCTTTCGCCAGCTTCAGGTCACTAGAATTGAAGAGCTGCTTGCAGGACCAATTTTTGTTTAACAGTACAAATACTGATATACTACTTCAGTTGTTTTGTCTGGCTCTAAAACATTTTAAATGATTTTTTGGTTGTTGGATAGTATCATATGACTACAAGATGATACAGTGCAGTCTGAGAGAGCCCAGTGTTGGTTTGAGCATCTTGATGGGTAACTGGGTGACTGAGAGCATATGAGAACCTTATTATCCCATGCAAAAATGGAGGAAAAAGATGTTACTCTGTAAAATGTGTGTATGTATTGTGACCTATGCCCATCCTGCAACACATAAATCCAGTACTTCTCATGATACATAAAAGGTCCTCTGCAGGTAAAAACTGAGGTGAATTCTGATTCTTCCTTGATGCCATAAAGGTCTTTGCATGAGGGAACTGAAAATTAAAAAGGGAAAATATGCATAGGGAAGAAATTAAGCTGTAGTATATTTTCATACACCCAATAATTTGATCAAAATGATATGTTTTCTGTAATGCAGACGTTGTCTTTTGGAGGTAAGGTATATATTTTGTATGCATCATGATTTTTTTTCAGCTAAAAGACTTCTTATTTGCAGAGGTGAAAGTCTATCAATTGTAAATTATAAATTTTCACTGAAAATCTCATTCTTTTTGTCATAAAAGTAGCAAGTAATAAAATTGCTGATCATTAATTTAGAAATAGTTTAACATTGAGAATGTATGAGAACCTCACTATCCCACAGATGAGGAAAAACAGATTACATAGAGCCAAATATTTTTAGTATACAGTATACACATCTCAAGCCTTGAACTTCAAGATTTTGAGATTGAAAAAAAAACATAGATGCTAACTTCTTGCAGTGTTAGCTTTACTAATGATACAGTTCTCTGTGGGGGATCTCACAGCAGAGAATGATTTGACATGCCAAATAAACTTTAATGCTCAGATACAAAACAAATGTTCAGCACCCTGGGACTTTTGTGTTTGATACAGTCTTGTTATTGTTTTATCGTGGCTATGCTTTTCTTTGTGAATTTCTATTATTTCTTCATGAACTTCATGGGAATTTATAGGAAACCTGTGATATTGCCATAGACTGACAGAATTATTCCATAAAAAGACATTTTGTTCCAGGTCATGAATGTAATACTAAATTGTGTAGTTAGCATTAAGGGATATTATACAGAGTTATTAACTCCTGCGGTCCTATCTTCACAACAGGAGACTCCTTAGGTGGAAGCATCTGATTTTTTCCTAAGGCATTTTATTTCCTCTGGAGTGATGCTTGCTATTAAAGTCTATTTTCCTCCAGTATTTCATTAGCTTAAGTTTACTGAAGTACTTAGAGAGCTTAGAGGGCTCTAAATAATTACATGAACATCTAAGAAAAGCAATTGGGGCATTACTGATCAACATTTTTCTCTCTTATTGTGGATGACACCAGGAAATGAGTGCTAATTCGTGAATGGGCTTTCCCAAAAACACTACATGGTGGTTTACACTCAGAGTGCAGTGAGGTAATTTTTTTCTAGTGAAATAGAATCACAGAATCATTAAGGATAAACCATGTCCCTAAGTACTACATCTACATGTTTTTTGAATGCTTCCAGAGATAAGGATTCCCCCACTTGCCTGGTCAGCTTGTTCCACCCCCTTTTCAATGCAGTTTTTTTCTAATATCTAATCTAAACCTTCCCAGGTGCAACTTCAGGCTATTTACTCTTGTCCTATCACTTTTTACCTGGGATAAAATACAGACTAACACCTCACTGCCCTCTCCTTCCTTCAGGTAGTTGTAGAGAAGAATTAGGTCTCATCTGAGCCTCCTTTTCTCCAGACGAAGTAACCCCAGCTCTCTCAGACACTCCTCATAAAACATGTTCTCCAAATAGTTTGGAAAAGGTGTCAATAGTACAGCAAAATCATGCAAAGGGCATGGTAACTGTCAAAACTACTCCTGGAAATTTGGCAGGCCAGCAGACCCTTCAGGAGTGTTTCCAGCTGGGGTTCCATGGCAGTGAAATCCGTTATGCCAGTCTACAACTTTAACATTGTTCATGATTCCTGTGAAAATAGAACGCTTTAAAATTAATTCATAGCTTTAATATATCAGTCTAAATTTAAAAGTAGTTAGAAACACAAAATTTATCTTGGGCTAGTAATACTTGTGACTGTATAGATCTACTAGAAAATATTAGTGCTATGTGAATCAGTGATTCAAATTGGAGAGGTTTGCTGAGATCTTGTCCAGGACCTAGCATTTGAACTACTGATTGCCTCATGTCCTAAAAGATATTAAAGAACCGAGACTTGCATTACAAAAGGAGAATGAACACAGACTGGATCAAAAAAAAAAAAAAACCAACAGGAATTTGGTATTAAATACATGAACATAATACATAATTAATTGTCACAATATTCTGTTACCACAAACTTTACATACTTGGATTGTAAAACGATAATTTTTTATATAGATCTGGAATAATACCTGAAATTATAACTATTAATGCTGAAGAAATAGAATGAAAGAAAACTTGAGAAGGATCAAAACTTCATGTTGCTGTGTTTAAGATTTTTTTTAATAGGATTAAGTAAGACTTCATAGGGGTAGGTTTCCTTTGCTCTCAGTTTTACAAGGGTTTTTTTCTACCTGCTTCTGATACTTTTTTTTTTTGCTGGCCACTAACCAAGGCTGCAATAGTAAGCTAAGTCTGGTCTAATGTAGAAATTACACATTTTTTTGATAAATGTAGTATAGATTTCTCTTTAAATAAACGATGCTAGCAACATATGTTCTCTTTTGCTTTTGTTTTCTATTTTTTCTCTGTGTGTGTATGTAGATGTGTGAATTACAGACAATTCACCATCACCAGTGAAGGAGAATTTACAAATATATGGGCAACTACAGTCAAACTCAGGCTACACAATAGAAAAATTGTATTTTATGACCCAGTGTTTTTCAATTAATCTTTAATTTATATAATCTCCCTCACCAATTCCCAGATGAGCCTAGAAAAAATAGCTTTGAACATAATCTTCCTCTTGGTTTATATTTGTTCTAACTGAAATGACTCTTAATGTAGTGTTACTATTGTGAGGAACAAAACTCTGACAGAGCCACAGATGATGCTTCAAAATATGCTCAAAGAAGATAGAAACATAAAATAATTTTGGTGTAGAAGGATGGCTGCAAGAAAGAGGACATGAAACTCAAGAGCTGCTGCAAGCTCAGCGGTTAACCACAAGAATGAGCAAGGTCAGCATGACCGTGAGCCTGCCTGCTAGACAAAGATAGGATCTTGTGGTCAGCGAGACAAGGATGTGAGTTACAGCCCTAACCACAGCTGGGCAGAGCTAAGAAAATGTAACTTTTAAGAATTATCCAATCAACTAAGGACAACTATGATTAGCTAATAAAGCCGGCTATAAATGTAATCGCAGAATCACTAATAAATGAAGCTTGCCTAACAATCATATTGATTGTCCGCATCTTCCCTCGTCCTCCGCAAATGGTGACGCCGACGTGATACAAGGACGGCACGACAAGAGGATGAGCGAGAAAGCTCCGATAAGCAGCGATCGGAGGGCAAAAGGAACCGCAGCGCTGGCGCTTCCTATTCCCGTGCCTGGACCGACCCGATAACGGAGTGTCCGCCGCTCGGTGAGTTGCCTGCAGGGGAAAGGCTGCAACGGGCGCCCGTACTAACAGGCTGAAAGATGGAAAGACAGGCAGCTCTTGATTTACTCACTTGCTTTTTAGAAAAGCGTAGAGTTCAGGACCTCGATTTAAAAAAGGACCTGCCAGAGTTACTCGCGTACGGAAACATGCAGGGGTTTTTCAAGGACCCTAATACTGTGTTTGATGTGGCAGAGTGGAGGCGGTATGGAGACCAGCTGTGGGAGCAGGTGACAGATGACAACAAAGCCGCAAAAAGGGTTATGAAACCATGGCGAGCGGTCATTAATGGTTTAAAGCAGCATCATATTGAGCAAAAACTAGCTGCGGTAGCCAATTCCTACTTGAACAACGGGGGGACAGTCCCACGTTCGAGCACAGGTGAGCCAGAAATAAAACCAGGGCAGTTAGTCCTAGGGAGTGATAATGTCCCCATACCCCCAGCCACTCGAACAATCTCAGTCACTGCTCAAGCTAGCCATGCAGCAGCAGAGAGCATGTCATCAACCCAAACAGCAGAGCCCTCTGCCCCGCCGTCAGAAGAAGCACATTCAAAAACAGATCCCCTGAGACAACCACACCCCAATGAGCCTCACAAACACGCAGTAAAGGGGGTACTGGGACCATATAAAAAGGGAAGCATTACAAGCCGGCGACAGCACTATTTTAAAGGAGCTTGAGGATGACTGGGCATTGCCTGTGGTATATGGCCAAGACAATCAGGGAAATGTCACCGCCACATACAGCCCTCTGGACTGGAAATTGCTATCCCAGCTCCACAGCACTGTTGCTGAGTCTGGCATCCACGGAGAGCCAGCAAAACAGATGCTAAATTATATTTTGGGAACTGGCATTTTACTGCAAGAAGATATTAAGACCATTATGAAAATGATTCTAACCCAATCCCAATTAATGCTATGGCAGTCCCATTGGAATGATCTATGCAACACTGTGGCCCATCTCCCCAGACCCGCTGGCGATCCTCTAGCCAGATTCACAGCTGACCAGTACACAGGAGTAGGGATGTATGCCTCCATAGAGGAACAAGCTCGGCTAGGACCAGAATTACTGAGAGAAGCTATGCGACTAGCTAGGGCTGCCCTAAGTTGGGTCAGGACTGCCCCGCCAACCCCCTCGTAAATGGGAATAAAGCAAGGTAGAGATGAGACCTTTGCATCATTCATTGATCGAGTGACAGATGCCATTAACAGGTCTGAGGTGCAAGAATGGATGAAAGGCGCCTTGTTAAGGCAATGCACCATGGAAAACGCAAACTCCAGCACCCGAGCGATTTTAGTAACTCTGCCAGGGAATGCCACAGTAGAGGAAATGCTAGAAAGAACGAGCAGGGTCCCTATAGGAGAGCGTGCCATGCTCGTAGAGGCAGTAAGAGAGGTAGGGCACAGTATCAAAGAAAACCAGGAGCAAGTACTGGCTGCCCTAGCCCCCCTGCAGGCCAAGCCAGTGGCAGCGCCGAGGGACCCCACACGTCCTCGATGCTTCTGCTGCGCAGAGCAGGGACACATTCGCCGAGAGTGCACCGCCTCGGGAGTTTGGTGTCAGAGATGCCAGATGGACAACCACAGCACCTCAGCATGCCGATGCCAACAGGGAAACGGGAGGCCAAGCGCCCGGAGCCGCGGCACGATGACACCAGCAGCGGCTCCCGCAATAGCATCAGCACCCCACCCCAACCACTCCAGCCAGCTGGTCACCTCTGTCCCAGCACCTCAGGAAGCCTCGGCTTGGACTTGGCAACCACAGTAGACGTTGTCCTTGCAAACAAAGAAGTCATATGTGCACCCATGGGGGTGTGTGGCCCTCTAAAGCACAATGGACAAACCTATGGAGCACTACTAATAGGCCGCTCCTCAGCCTGAAGAGCCTCCTCATTATTCCTGGACTCATTGACACCGACTACACAGGTGAAATTAAAATCATGGTTCAAGCACAGTTCCCTCCATTGATTATACCTGCCGGCAGCAAAATAGCTCAACTAGTTCCCCTGCCGCACCTCACCCAAGATGCGAATAGCCGCGCCCTAAAGCCCAGAGGCAACTGAGGGTTCGGATCAACAGGAGGCCTGGCGCTCTTGACAGTACCTATGAACTCTCGACCAGTAGTCCGCATTACGCTCAGCCATGGCCCAGAAAGAATTCACCTGTGAGCCCTCCTAGACTCTGAAGCCGACATCACCATCATCTCCCATCAAGAATGGCCGCCACATTGGCCCCTTCAAAATGCAGCCGGATCAGTAGAAGGGGTACGGGGAGCATCAGCAGTACAACGGAGTGCCCCCATCCAAATAGCGCTTGATGGCCGCCAGCTAACCCTTGCAGTCACTGTTATGCCATTGCCAAAGGGTGTGTCCACTTTGATCGGACGTGATGTACTCAGCCAAATCAGAGCAGTACTCACTACAGAAACGGCTTTTCAATAGCAGCCATTGCATGGACTTTCCCCATTCCACTCACGTGGCTCAGTGACGATCCCATATGGATTGAGCAGTGGCTGCTAAAAGAGGAAAGTCTTGTCCAAGCACACTCCCTGGTGCAAGAGCAGCTAAACCAAGGTCATGTCCAGCCATCTGCCAGTCCCTGGAATACGCCCATATTTGTAATCAAGAAGAAATCTGGCAAGTACCGACTACTACATGGCCTGAGGGCTGTGAACGCCCAGATGCAAGCAATGGGAGCACTACAGCCAGGGCTGCCCAACCCAGCAATGCTACCCGAGGGTTGGCCCCTGCTGATCATAGACCTAAAGGACTGCTTTTTCACCATCTGTCTGCACCCTGCACACACGCCGAGATTTGCCTTTACCTCACCATCAATTAATAAACAAAGACCTGCACAACGCTTTGAGTGGGTTGTGCTGCCGCAAGGCATGCGTAACTCTCCCACCCTGTGCCAGCTCTTTGTAGACGCTGCTTTGCAACCCCTTCGGCAAAGGTGGACACAAGCAATCATTTATCATTACATGGATGATATCCTGCTAGCTCAGCCAGAGCCCTTCACCCCAGCACAAGAGCATGAGCTGGTAAAGCAACTGAAACTGCATGGCCTAAGAGTGGCACCAGGAAAAATTCAGCGCACTCCTGCTTGGAAGTACCTTGGCTGGGAAATCACAGAATTGCACATTCGACCTCAAAAACTTGTGCTGCAGACAAAAGTGCGCACACTCCACAATGCGCAACACCTGCTCGGAGATCTGCAGTGGCTGCGACCAGTCGTTGGCCTGTCCAACGACGACCTTAACTGCCTGTGCCCCCTACTCAAAGGTGTTGACCCAGCAGCTCCAGTGCACCTGACGCCTCAAAAAGAAGCACAAATTCAACAAATAAGTGACCGAGTCACACAGCGCGCAGTAGCGTGTCGGGACCTCACAGCACCTATAGACCTTACAATCCTTACCGGTCCCAAGCAGCTTGCCGCCGTTCTCACACAAGAAAAGAAAATGGGGGAGCGACGAGTCCTAGAATGGCTCTTTTCGACCTTGCAGCCAAAGACAACACTGCAAGAGCAAATTGAAAATCTGGCTGAGCTAATCTGAAAAGGGCGTGACTCAGCACTTCAAGTAATGGGCCGAGAACCCAACACCATTTATGTCCCCATAAAGAAAGACGTACTAGATTGGTATCTACAGCATTCCAATGCCCTCCATGCCAGCCTGCTCACAGAAGGGACTCCAGTTGATACCCGGCCTATGTGCCTATGCTACAGTGGATGCAGTTACACACTTGGATGCCTAAGCCAAAGCTCTCGCTACAACCCTTGCGAGACGCCATGACAGTGTTTACCGATGCAGGAAGAAAATCGATGAGAGCAGCCGCCGTATGGCACGACAGCAAACAGTGGTGCCAACATGTCCTGCCGCAGACCCAGATGATTCCTTGCAGACACTGGAACTGGCCGCTGTCATTTGGGCACTCAGCAACTGGCTGAAGGACCGCGTCAACATCATTACAGGCTCCCTGTACATTGCAGGCGTGGCACAGCGAATTGAAACTGCTCGCATTAAAGAAGTGTCCAATAAAAGGTTGTTTACCCTACTGTGCCAGCTAAGACAAGCAGTACAGCAGCGAGAAGAAGCCTATGCAGTACTCCACATCCGCAGTCACAAATGGAACGAAGGCCTAGGAGAAGGCAATGCCCTCGCAGATCGACTAGTGACTGCCATCGCCGTGCCCCTCGATCAATTTCAGCTCACATGACAAGCCCATGAGACATTCCACCAGAATGCCAAAGGTTTGCATCGGCAGTTCCGCATTACAATGGAAGACCCGAGGGGTATTGTACGAGCCTGCTCCACATCCGGTCATCATGGACTAGGCCTAGGAATTGGAGTCAACCCCCGTGGAACAGGTCCCAATAGCCTCTGGCAGATGGATGTAACCCATGTCCCTGCTTTTGGTAAACAACAGTATGTGCACGTCGCCATAGACACCTTTAGCCATTTCATATGGGCTACGGCACAGTCAGGTCCGTTGTGAGTACCAAGCTGTTGGACCCAACCTGCTCTAGCAGATGACAGAGAGTCGCCACGAGATCAGGCAAAGACATCTGTTCCGACTCCACCTAGCAACTAGAGATCCGCTTCAACAACTCGAGAAACTTTTGGGTCAATCCCTCCACTGGACTACTCAGCGGGAACTATTGGACCTAATAAGCTGGATTAAGAGGCAAGGGTGGCAAGGTGTGCAGTATAACACTTGCTTACACTGCAGACAAATAAGGTGTCGCGCTTGGGTAAAAATACTGTGTGGGAGTTGTCATCGTAAGGTGTGGATTTTCCAAGAGCAATTACGCTCCTGGTGGTGCCACGACTGCTATTCCAGGTGGACGCAGAGGTCCTAGGCCAGAGACTTGGCCGATTGGACAGGATACCCCACAGGAGTAGCAGTCAGCCTCACTGAGGACTTAGACACAAGAGCATGGTGGGTCCTGGCGTGGGACCTCAGGCAGGCAGTAATTTGTTTGACTGCTCAAACAACTACACACATACTGGGGAACCACTGCAAAGTAGGGCTCACAATTCCCCAGCTGTGGGAGGTTGAAGATGGGGATTGGGACCGCCTTTGCCGTCACTTTGCTGTGGTCCCTAGGGTGGACCGCCAGGGCGATCGTGCACCGCACAGACCACCGAGAGAACATGTGGGTCACCTGGGCTAACCAGACAAGCCAAGAGTCCTTCTGCTTATCACTAGCCACACCTTCCGATCCCTTCCGTACCTGCCTTATCGGGGTCCCATTGACAAAGGCCAGTACCTTCAAAAGCTACACCTCTAAATATCGAGAGCCAGGAGCCGCGCTCTCAGCCTTTTGTGTTGTTACGAGTGGTAGCACACCGCTCGACATCTGCAAGACCCTCCAAATTAAGCAGAACCCTTTAGCCGCCCAAGCGCAGGTAATCGCCCAAGGCCTTAATACATCTACGCTCGAACCGCAAGAGCTAGATCTCTTAGGTTCCCAGCCTGGTCCCTATTGCCTTATGTTTGGATACTATGGCTATAACGGCAATTTAAAGCCCCAACAGCCGATCAATGATAGCACATGGCTGAGCCCAACCACCTCATGGTACTCCAACAGCACAGCCTACTGCAATGGCTCAGTGTGGCCAGTTAATGACCCTCCACAAGAACCTAGGGCCTTACCCTTGGGAGCCTTCCTTATTTGCGGAGATAGAGCATGGCCAGGAGTGCCTTCTAAGCCGAAGGGAGGCCCGTGTTATTTTGGGAAGCTAACAATGTTTGCCCCTAGCATCCAGCAAATCCTAAACATCACGCACAAACGATCACGACGGAGCACTCGTCAGTTAGGCCCTGATTGCAGAGACAATGTGGAATTATGGGAACCCCCCTGCTGTCTTTTTTGCCTCACTCCTAGCACCAGGGGTCACCTCAGCACACGCCCTCACCCAGCTCAAAAAGCTCATGTGTTGGGCAGGCAAGCAGGCGAATGCCACCTCAGACGTGCTGGGTGAGCTCGCTGCAGATGTAGATAGCCTTTGCCATGCACTACTGCAGGACCGAGCAGCCATTGACTTTTTATTACTAGCACAAGGCCATGGCTGCCAAGAATTTGAAGGAATGTGCTGCTTTAATCTATCCGATCACAACACTTCCATCCATAAGCAACTGCAATGGCTGCGAGAACATACTCAGAAGCTTACTGTAGAAAGCAACCCCTTTGATCAATGCCTTGCTAGCCTTTTTGGTAATCTTTCCCCTTGGATGCGAACCATTTTAACAGAAGCTCTTCGCTGGCTCAGTATAATTTTTGCCATGCTGCTTATTATCCGAATAGCTTATTCTTGCATTATGCGCCAGGTAACAAAGATCACAAACAATGTCCTGATTGTGCAAAAAGAAAAAACGGGAATTGTAGAAGGATGGCTGCAAGAAAGAGGACATGAAACTTAAGAGCTGCTGCAAGCTCAGCAGCTAACCACAAGAATGAGCAAGACCGTGAGCCTGCCTGCTAGACAAAGATAGGATCTTGCGGTCAGCGAGACAAGGATGTGAGTTACAGCCCTAACCACAGCTGGGCAGAGCTAAGAAAACGTAACTTTTAAGAATTATCCAATCAACTAAGGACAACTATGATTAGCTAATAAAGCCGGCTATAAATGTAATCGCAGAATCACTAATAAACGAAGCTTGCCTAACAATCATATTGATTGTCCGCATCTTCCCTCGTCCTCTGCATTTTGGTTGCAAAAGACCTTTGAGATCGTTAAGTCAAACACTACCAAGTTCAACTCCAGTTGATGTCTTTAAGTGCCACATATAAATATCTTTTAACTACCTCCATTGATTGTGACTTCCCTGAGCAGCCTGGTCCAATGCTTGACAACTCCTTCCCATGAAGAAATCTTTCCTAATATCCAATCTTAAAACTCTTCTAGCACAACTTGAGGCCATTTACTCTTGTCCTATTGTTTGTTACTTGGGAGAAGAGACCAATCCCCCAGCTGGCCACAACCTCCTTTCACACAGTTGTAGGGAGTGATAAGGTCACCCCTGAGCCTCCTTTTCTCCAGGCTAAACACCCCCAGCTCCCTCAGCTGCTCCTCACAGGACTTGTGCTCCAGACCCTTCCCCAGCTCCATTGCCCTTCTCTGGACTCCCTCCAGCACCTCAATGTCTTTCTTGCAGTGAGGGGCCCAGAACTGGACACAGCACTTGAGATGTGGCCTCACCAGTGCCCAGTACAGGGGGACAATCCCTGCCCTGGTCCTGCTGGCCACACTATTGCTGATCCAGGCCAGGATGCCATTGGCCTTCTTGGCCACCTGGGCACAGTCTAGCTCATGTTGAGCTGCTGTCGCCAGCATCCCCAGGTCCTTTTCCACTGGGCTCATGTTCCAGCTATGCTGCCCCAAACTTGCAGTGCTGCATATAGTGTTGCTGTGACCCAAGAGCAGGATCCAGCACTTCATTTTGTTAAAGGTAAGTGCTCTTCTGCTACTACATTTAAAACAGATTTTTTTTTTTTTTTCTCCTGTGAGTCACAGGTCTTATAGAAAAATCAGTAAAAGCAGTGCCAGGAATAAATTATTTGGTTTTAAAGATTTTTCCATAGTAAGTTTTTACTGCTAGTGTTTTAAAGTATGTAAGTGATGAAAGTATACACAGTTAGACTAATGATAAGAACTGGCAGGGTTTGGAAAAGATTTAAGAGATAAATATTTTAAATTAAAAATCGGTAACCCTTGCTGTGTCTTCTTCTCAAGTAAGACTAAAAATAAAAATTAATCAGGTTTCAACCTCTTCTTCATGAAAATGTCCCCAGTAACGTAAATATGCTGTTGAATCTAGAAAAAGGAATGTTTATTATAGTGTGAAATTATCAATTCAACATTTGGACATGCTTTGGGGAGTCCCATATTGTCATAATTTGTATGGAAGCAGTCTGAGGATAAGAGGTTGCAGAACAAGTTAGTTAGGATCTAAAAAGTACACTGAAATAGTTAAACAAAATTAATTTGACTACTTTAAACAAATAAATAATTATTAAAAGTATTTCAGAAATGATTGAGTCTATAATGAGTTAACATTACTGCACAGGAAAGAAAAGAAAGATTATGATGTGTTGAGGTGACTGAACCAGTGATTGTGATGGCTGACGGGCCAAGGAGCCCCGAAATAGCAGAGGTCTGCTGGTAGACCAATTCCAAGGTTTATGAACACCCCTGGACCTCATGGTGAGAAACGAAAAGCCTCTCCCATCAGGCTCTGTGGTGCTACTCAGACTTGGTCTGCGTGAATGGCTTGTTACCCTACACGTCTCCAGACATTCCCCATTGGCTCCCTCTCCCTAGTCCCGCCTTTGTACCGCCTCCGTGCCCTCCGATCATTGGTCCTGATGCTTGCCCCACTCCGGTACATAAGTCCTGGACACCGCATGGTCCGGGCTCTTTTGTCTGTGGTGTCCTCTTGCGGCAGGGTGCAATAAACCTTGTCCGTGGAATACATGCCATACGGGAGAGCCCTCCTGACTCATTGTGTCTGGTAACGCTGAGCAATCTGGCTTGAGTGTGGTGTGTGAGTCCATGCCTTACAGGCGTGTGGGTGAAAGGACTAAGCTTGCTGGAGCGCTGTACTGCACCCACCGGAATGATCCTTAGCCAGGGACGTTTCAGGGAAATGCAGCTTCCCTTCACTAACCGCACGCCTTGTGTTAATGATGTTTAGTTCTCTTACTAGAAACGATGTGGCAGTTACCTACTTGAAACCAAGGGAATAGCAAACATGAAAGTTCATAAATCATAAATTGCATAACTTTGAGGGAGTAAAATGGTGAAGAAATAAACTTTTTACAAAAGATAACAATGAAAAATTATTTTTTGTAATGTCCGAAATTTCAAACAGTGTCAATAAGGTGTAATTTTGCTAATTTTAGGGATTCTCTGATACATGACAAAATAATTTTGGGTGTATAAGACTTACTCCCAGAAGAGTATTTACTATGGAACTGGGAAGAAAAATCTAGCAGGTCTCTAAAGCTGTGCAGGTGGAGAAGAAATGCCACTTATTTTTACACAAGACAAGGGACAGAGGGAGAAGGACCTGAAAATATATTTTTATTCTTTTATATGCTGTTAAATCAAGATCAGGAAATTCAAGTTTATGGGGGTTTTATTTGCATATAAAAATCAATATTCAACAAATTGACAAAAAGAATGGCGCCTGTACACTGTAGCAGTTTTAGAACAAAACAGACAGTTCTCCATAAAAAAAGCCAATAGATGAACATGAATTTAAAAGAAACAGCAGGATCACGTAGTGCTATGGGTACCCTGTGAGTACTGCATTCAAAATATGAATGCAGATGAATAATTTGGCTTTTATACATAAACTTTAGACATTAGTGTCACTAAAGTATTGTAGTTTAATAATGAAAATAGAAAAAAAAATGATCAGAAATAATTCAAAACATGAATTAAGATTCAGTGGGAGGTAAAGTGTGAATTTCTAATAAAGAACCTCAAAATTCAATAAGTGAATAGATGAAAATGACTGATAGCCAATCTGTTACATTGCTTTAAGAATTAAGAGCACCAGAACAAGAAATAATGTGAAGAAAGAGACTTGTAGTAGAGAAAAATTGTACACATTTTCAGCAGGGACAGGCTGATTCATTTTAGTTTTAAGGGTTCTCAGAAGAAAACATGAAGTATAAACAAAAAGAAACATGACATACACATGGGTGCCTAAGGAGATGGGCTAGTAGAATTTTTATGCGACTGCAAAGAAATGAATGAGATTATTCAGAAAATAACTATAAATGATCTTTAAAAAGCGCAGTAATTCTGCCAGAGGATACTAAGAGATAGAAAAGCATTTTTGTAGTCTAATATAAAATATCCAAATATTATAACCTAAAATGGTGATAAATTTTAGTACCTTGATATGACAGAGCAGCAATATTACTTTGATTCATATTGAGCTGAATCATTTAGTCTAATATGTAAGAGCTGAACCTTTTTTTCACTTGAGCATTGCTGAGGCTCTGCTCTGATACCTGATTACCTATCACATTGAGAAATCCCTTCTCTTCTACCCCATATCTTTTCCAGTCCTGAGTGATTAAGCAAGGTTCGAAGACAGTGAAGAGGTGCAGGAAGTGAAAGATTCCCCACCACGAGTCAGACAACCATCACCACGCGGCACAAAACTCAAGCAATTATGTATCATATTTGTGGCCTCTTCTTTATTTCCTCTCCATGTTTTGGTCTCTAAAAACTGCATTATATCGAGATAGAGACTGGGCTTATTGATGTCTGCAAATGTGTATGCTGGTCCAACTCATTCCATCCAGTCTTGTCTGGACTGTGATGAAAATTGCAGTTTTGTGACCGTGCTATCTTTTTTCTGCTGCTGTAGTAGAAGGAACTGACTGTATTTGCCCAGTAATGATACTCAGTGAAACATTCCCTGGATCACTGTATTCCTCTATCACACCTCCTGCTTAACAAACATTCTGGACAATCAGCTCCTACAGTGCATTCTAGTATGAACCAAATTTTGTGGGTTTTTTACTACTGAAACTCAGTACATCGGAACTTCAAAGTGTTTTACACCAAGTTAAGACAAATTAAGGAGATTATCAGAGTTGCTTTCTTCTCTTAGAAAATTGATTCTATGGAGCAGTATAGCATTCTTCATCATGGAATTCTGCTAAAAAAAAACAAAGAAAAAAAGTAATTTTTTTCTTTGTAGAAATTACTACTGCTGCAGGGAGCAGCTGCTGAAACATCACTTCTAGTGAGTCTTACTGTAGTTGCTGTTGCTTTGTACAACATTTTGGAGACTATGCCTCTCTCTGGTCGTTGCAGGCTAGTTCAAAACTGGTTAATGCACTCTGCATCAGAGCATGTCCTGCATTATGACACTCCGTTTCCTTATTGTAGACATTGACAGTATCAACTTGTATTTTCAGTGTCCCATAACATGTGTGGTGGGATTTTTAATTCACTTTTATCATTAGAAAAGAAAACAATTTGTGAAGACTGGAACTTCTCAGACAAATGTAGATGAAAACGGATGAGTCATTCACTGAAAATTATCTTGGATACAAAACTGGATTTCTCATCAGAATAATTCAATTCCTTGCTTTTCTCTCCACATGCATTGTGTAATTCTGGTTTATATTTAATTTGAACAAGAACTAGTCTGTAACTTACCTATGTAGATGAAGAGTAAGTCTCTTCCCACCCACCTCAGAAGTAATTAGTTGCAGGTAATGATCTGTTTCAATAGGAGAAATTGAGAAAGTCCTACCGCTGTACAGCCAATACTTTAGTGAAACCTTTCTGAGAGAACAGCAGGGGAATGAAGTCCTGGTGTTTTATGACTGGAGCACTGTGATGGATCAATACTGGCTCTTTAAGAAGGAAGGTGAGGAGGAAAGCTCCCTTTCATTTAGGACAGCAGCAGGAACAAACGAAAGGAGGTCTGGATATAGTGAGGTGATAAGCCAGCTGAGAACTTATGGATTGGGGTTTGTGGTCACACCAATATCAGTGGTGTTGTTGTAGGGGTCTTCTTCAGATGTCCTTGTCAAGAGGTCATAGATCAAAGATGAACTGGAAGAAACCTCACATTTACAGGTCTTAGTCTTGTGGAAGCACCCCATAACAAGGCACATGCAACCTAGGAGACTTCTGGAGTGCTTTGATGACAACTTCTGATGCAGGTAACCAAGGGGCCAACAAGGAGAAACTCTCAAGTGGACCTGATATTTAGACAAGGAGACCTGTAGAGGAGTTGAATGTGGGCGGCCGTCTTGGCTGCAAATACTGTCGGATGTGTGGAGTTCAGGATCATGAGAGGAGGGAAAAGAGAAATAACAAGATCACAGCTACTAGACAGTAGGCTTTGGCCTGTTAAGGGATTTCCTAGGAGTGGGATACAGTCCTCGTGAGAAGAGTGGACCAGGACAGATGGTTGATTTTCATGTATCACTTTCTCTATGCTTGAGAACAGTACATGCCAACAAAGGGGAAATCGAGTAGCTGTTGGAGGAGGCCTGCATGTAATAAAGAATTCCAGAATTCCTGATAAAGCTCAAATATTAAAAGGAAGCATACAAGAAGGAAAGGCAGGGGCAAATGATCCAGGTAAAATATAGAAATGCTGTTTGAGCATAGAAGGATGGGGCTATGAAAACAAAGTTCATGTTCAGTTGAATCTGGAGAAAGATATAAAGGGCACCAGGAAATGTTTCTACAGGTATGTCAGCAGTGAGAGGAAGACTAGGGAAAATGTGGGTTTGTTGCTGAATGGGTCATGGGAGCTGAAAACAAATGAGGGAAAACACCAAACTATTCAAAGTACACACTGGAGATTGCCATCTGGAAAGATGATGAGCAGAAAAGTATCTGGGCACCCTGGTGAACAAGTTCAGCACAAGCCAGCATTATGTCTTTGCAGCAAAAAAGGCAAAGAGGATGCTGGACAGCATTAGGAAAAGCACTACTAATTTGTCAAGGAGAGCTATCCTTTTGCTCTACTCAGCCCAACTTAAAGCATATCTGGAGTGCTGTGTAGTGGGTGCCCCACTGCAAGACAATCATGAATCATTAAATGAGTGCAGCAAAGAATTGTGAAGATGATTAAGGAAACTGAGCATGTGACATACAGGAGAAGGCTGAGAGCTGGAACTGTTTATCCTGGAGAGGAGAAGGCTCTGGGATGAGGTTATCAATGTGTATAAATGCCTCTTGAGGGAGTATTAATAATGGAATCAGTTTCTTCTTAGTAGTGCTCAGTGACATGGCAAAAAGCAGTGGGCATATATTAACAATTAAAACACATGAAATTTCACCTGAACAAAACAAAACACCTTTTAAATGTTTTAAAATTTTTCTTTATTTACTAATTATATATTTTAAAAAAATATTATTAATATTTTTTTTTTCTCATTGAGAGAGTGGTCAAACACTGGACCAATTTGTCCAGAAAGACTGAGGAGTAGCCTGTTGATAAGTCCGGAACCTGACTTACAGTGTCCTGGACAAACTACAATCTGAGCTTGCTTGAACAGAACTTGAACTACATGAGCTCCACAGAACCCTTCCAAGCTCAGTGATTAGGTGATTCACTCATGGTTGATTTGGTTTCCAGGAGGTTGTGGTGTCCTGGACTACTTGACTCTGAGGAGAAAGGTTGGATAAAATATATATCTTGAACTATGCTTTTTATGAAAATGTTCTTTTCATATGTAATGGAATAAGAAGATTTCTGAGATGGAATAGTTAGGCAGTGTAGAAAACCAATTTCCTACTCAACTCTGATGGCATAAGATGTTCTTGGAAGAGAGTGTACTTGTGCAATATTATGTAAAATATCATTATGATGTCCTTGTTATGGAACTGGTTTATAGCAACTTTTTACCTTCAGCTATGATTGAATTAAATGAAGCAATAGCAGTGACCTGTTGAAGCATGAACACAGAGAGGTAGCAGCCCTACCTGACCCCTCCATAAGATTACAGTCTTGAATGCTATTATCATTTGAATTTCACCCTACACCTTGGTAGTTCAAGTGATATCAGTTTAAATAATTCTTCTACTGAGGTTTTTATGTGTAGATGGAAGTGCCAGAATTAAACTATATTTAAACTGTACTTCGATTTTCAAGAAGATAAGCATTTGTGAAGATGGTTATAGTAATAAAATTTATACTATTGAGTTTATTCATAAAGAAATATATTTGGGTGGTTCTTTGGCTTTCTGCTTCACAGTGTGATTTGCTTTAAGACTTTTATTCATTCTTCTTCTTTCTTTTTTAATTTTCTTGTCTTCTTTGAGTATTTAGATATGGCAGTGCCTTGTTAATTATCAAGTATGGCTTTAGCAGAACTCTCCATATACTTTTAGTGACACAGTAGGTTGCGTAGGCCTTTTTTTTTAATAAAATCATGACTTACAAACACAGGAGGACTATCCTGAAAGTATGACTTCTGTTGAGCGCACTTTGTTTTATTTGTCAAGTTATGTTTTTTACAATTATATGCAATAGGAAGTTTTTCGTCATTATTACTTAATAGAATGTAAACATCTAACTTGAGCTTGATGGTCTCACTAGTTCATGTTTCAGCAAATTTACAGGTGTTGATGGCAATAAATTGCAATATTTTTAATAAATCACTGTCCATTACAATTTATTTCCCTGTCTTCCTGCAACAACGTTATTCAATAGGGAAATAGGAACATCTTCCCTTTTTTTAATTTTTTTTTTTTTTAAAACTAATCTGAACCAATAGGTGCAAATGAAGATTCTTTGTCAGGGACTCTTCTCAAATATCTTTACCTGGGAACTTTATAGATACCTGTTTGCAAGGTAATGTGCTGAAAAATAAAAGCTAGTTCTTAATTTCCTGAAAAAAAAAATAAAATGCCTAAACCTAGTAATTCTACTGATTTAGTCTTAAGACCAAGCTGGATAGGGCTCTATTCTGGTCTAGTGGTGGTTTCCCTGACCATGGCAGGGGGATTGGAACTGGATGATTTTTAAGGTTGCTTCCAACCCAAATAATTTTGTAGTTCTGTGTTCTAGGATACTTCAAAAGATTCTGTGCTTTACCTAGCAGTGTTGGCAAGTATCAAAAAATGTACATGTGAAATATAAAATTACTATAAGTATGCAGTAAGGGTTTTTTTAATGACCTATTTCAACTCAGAATTGAGTTGAACATTACTGTGGGTATTTATCTGCAAAAATCAAGTCAATAGCCAGCAGTGGTTGAAAAGTCAAGTAGAATATTAGGTATTAACTAGAAAGGCATAGAGAACAAATTAACAACTGGCATCCATTTAAAAGCCAAGGGGACTATTTTTTTTCAGAAAATGTTGAAATAAAAATTGCAAAATGTAAAAGGAAATTATATAAATAGGTCGAAAAAAGCACATAAGTTAATAGAATTAACTATGAGTTTCTCATTCTAAATGCAACAGTTCAAATGAAACCTCTGTGTAAGAATATCTTAAACTTGACTTTAATGAAGGAATATTAGCAAAGTGGAGTTGGATCACTTTTAGTCTTGGCCTTTTTGTAATACAGTTTCCCTAACCATCTCTTTCCAAGTGTCATCAGATGGGATACTGGGTTAGGTGTAGAATTAAATGGAATGCATGGCCATCTCTCCCTGTGATGAAAAGGGTAAGGTGTTGTGCTCACAATTTTTTTTTTTCAATTGTAGAACTAAAACTGGGTATATTTATTTATTCTAAAGAGAGACTCAAATATTTATTTGTTCTGAATAGAAACTTTCTAGTGTGGACTGCTTATTACTGGTGGGCAAACAGAACACCCTAGTAAGTCAACAATAGTAAACAAATAATAACTAAAGTCTTGTTCATACAGTAGTTCAGTCTTGGTGAACTAAAAGGATATGGGTTCTGTACCTTGGGTTGCAATTTCAAAGTATTTTGAAATGTATATTATGAAGATTTTAGAAGCTTCTGTAATGTATTTCTCGTTAGTGTAAAATACAAGCATATTTCTCTTGTACTGTTTTCTGATAAACTGCATAATAACATTCTCTTAAAGTAAAAGTCATGTCTCCAAAATTGTATATAGTCAAGTTTAGTATTGTCCTGCTTATGAAGTTGCTTAGAAACAGCTTTAAATGCAAGGAATATATCCCAACAAGAAGGATGAAGTTTTTTTTCACCTTTTAAACCATAGCTGGATTGCTTTAAGATGGCTCTGATCCCTGATAATAAAAAGATCACATTAAAATAATACCTTGGAAAACATGAAAAATAAAATTTTGATACATAGAAGCTTTTGGTTCGAATTTGTTTACTTGTAGTTTAGTGTCTGTCATGGTGTAACCCCAGCCAGCAAACAAGCACCATGAAGCTGTTTCTCACGCCCTCACTGGCAGGCTAGGAACGGGAATTGGAAGGGTAAAAGCTGGAAAACTCATGGGTTGAGATAAAGAGAGCTTAATAGAGAAAATCAAAGCCACACTCACAAGCAAAGAAAAGCAAGGAATGATTCACTGCTCCCCATGGGCAGGCAGGTGTTCAGCCATCTCCAGTGGAGCAGGGCCCAATCACACATAGCCGTGACTTGGGAAGACCAACACCATCACTCCAAATGTCTCCCCTTCCCTTCTTCTTTCCCCCACTTTATGCACTGAGCATGATGTCACAGGGTCTGGAATATCCCTTTGGTCAGTTGGGGTCACCTGTCCTGGCTGTGTCTCCTTCCAATGTCCCAGGCACCCTCAGCATCGTCACCAGTGTGGCAGTACGAGAAGTAGAAAAGGGCTTGGTGCTGTATAAGAACTGTTCAGTGACAAAAAAACCCCCTCTATATTCTCAGCTCTGTGTTCAGCACAACTCCAAAACACATCCCCATGTCAGCCACTGTGAAGAAAATATTTTCAGAAATATTTGTTTAAGGAAAACAAGGAATAATTGAATTATTACAGCAGATGGTATTCTGGTTTTTTTGTTTTGTGTTGTTTTATTTAATTCAACTAACTCTGATAGGTTTTTCTCTAATGAAACATTTCAAGTGAGGTAATGCTAGATATCCATCTACTTGCCTAAAATTTGTTGTTTCTTGGTTTTTAAAATCTGGTGAAATTTATAAAACTTTATGAAAGTGTATTTAAATTTGCAAGTTTCTAGAACATTACAAAAGCAAGAGTAGATATAATTTAGCTGAATTACATTTAAATCAGAAATTAATTGTTTTTCTCTCTTGGTGCTGCTAGAGATCTCTATTCAAACTGGTGATTTGTTTTGTTATGCAGTTTTTAAGTATTACTCTTTTCTATACATATATTTTTTAAAGGATGAGATATCATTCCTATTTCTTTAAAATTCATTTTCCCTGCAAGTTAGGAAGATTACTGTGTTATTCAGCTCCACTCACAGAGAGAGGATAAGGAGACAGGTTAATCCAGACCTTAGCCTTTGAAAAACCTGTAGTCTCAGAACATTAAAAAAGAGCATTCTGGAAGTATGATACTGGATGGGCTATATGCTTTTTTCCTTCAGCTTGACAAAGATTTGCTGAGGTAAGTCACAAAATATATTCTGGTAAAACTCATTTACAGAAATGAATCTGTAGCTTTTCCACATATAATGTTCGTTTTGTCCCAGCCGCTAGATTTGCTAAGCTTGTCTTGCATGTAATCAATAATCATGGAACTAACCTCATTTTTTTTTTTACATTTTTTTACAATTTTTTCTTCACCCAGACTTCCCCTGAACTGCTAATTTCTTATGCTAATGGAACTTTTTTGCAAAAACTGTTTATTAGTTGTGGCAACAAGGAAGTTGTAATGCTTTCAGATGTATGAATATCCTGAAAAACTCATGCAATATTTGTGTAGTAGGATGATAAAAATGAACAAGTGTAGTGTGTATAGTAAAAAAAAGACAAAACTTACTTCAGTGATGTTAATCTTCTTGCTTCAGTGTGGTTAATGTGTTACAGTTTGCATTTCTGAGAACATAATAGTATATGTAAGCTTTGGCCCAGCCCCAGATATTTAACGTAACTGGTATAAAGGAAACCTGGTGGGATGATTTCCTTGACTGGAGTGCCCTGCTGTATGGCTACAGGCTGCTCAGGAGGGATAGGCAGGGCAGAAGAGGAGGAGGGATGTATTAATGGAAGTGTTAAAATGCATGGAGCTCACATTTGGCAATGGCAGTTTTGGAAATATCTAAGTCTGAGACATTTGGAAATACATACTGGAAATACAGAGAGGCCAAATCTGTACTTCAGTGTATGTGCCTAAGCGATCATATGACCTGCTAGATAACTCTGATTCTTAGAGTGGAAAAACAGGAGGTAAAGCATTATACTCAGAGTTGCAATTGGACTGACATTTAAAAATATGGATTTCCCTTTGGGAAAAAAATTACCTAGAAGGACCTCTGTACACTACTTTGTTGTAGTCATGTCTTACCATAAAGCTCCACTACCAGGGGTTCCCAACATTGTGTTTGTAATGTTATGACCCTCTTTTAGCATATTTATTGGGAAAAAAGTTAGAAATTAATAGCTTTATTTCCAGAAGTTGGATGAGATCAGTAAAAGGACTTCATCCCAGTACTTCTGGCAATAAAGTCACTTATTTCAGGATCTGGAAGAAAAATGTTAACATAAATATTTTGTCAGCTTCCTCTTGTCATAAAGGTGCATTTATGGCAATAGATAAAGTATGTTTCAAAGCTTTCACTTATCCTGACAGATTTGACATGTGATGCCATATAACTCTTTTCTTTAGGTAATGGGATAGAAGAAGCTTTTTTCCATGTTAGGAACTTTATTTTTTTTCCACATGTGCATGTCAACTTCCTTCCCATGCAGAGGCGAGTATACCTGAGTGCACTTCACAGAAATCCAGATAACAGCAAACAAACTAATTTTTTAATAACAACAGTTGCCATACAATTAGGGCTGATATGGGTGAGCCTTTGTTTCTTGATTTTTCAAGTACCATTAACAGGCTAAATCTTGTGCTTGTAATTTTTGGAACATTCTGACAAGTATCTAACTTAGTTTTGAATTCCATAGGATTTGAGATTATTACTGAATGAGGTCCTCCTACACAAGTGACAATGCATCATGAAGCTGAAGTGAGTGTAGTTCTGCCTTACAGAAGCCCACAAAACCCAAGTCTGTATACCTACAGGTTTTTCATTATATGTGCATCAGAGAATGCAGTGTTCTTGGCATAATCTCCTGTATGAACATATCTGAAATGCAAAACTGTCTATATCATCAACATAACTTTGAATAACTTGCTTCAGTTACTTTTTTTCCCTTGCTTTTGGCACAGTGTTTTCATTGCTGAGCATGTCCCTATCTGCAGACAATTTTCAAAAACTTACTGTCAGAAGAATAGTCACTAGAGATAAAAAAGAAGAGCTGGTGGGAAATTTTCTGATTAAAAAAGTGCAAGACTAAGAAAATTGTTTAATACATTAGTACCTGGGCTGAAGATGTTGGAAATGTACCAAAAGTCCTGAGGCTGGAACCTTGGATTTCAGGCCTTTGGGATAGGTAGACCTACTTAACCTCTGAGATAGACCTACACTATCTCTTTCCAGGAAACAAATGACAGGACAAGAGGAAAGAGCTTCAAGATGTACCACAGGAGGTTTGGATTGGACATTAGGAAAAAAGTTCTTCACTGAAGGTCATGTCAAGCATTGGATCAGACTGCCCAGGAAAGTGGTTGAGTCATAATTACAAGCTGTAGATGAGTAGATGGAGTGATTAGTGATGTGGCTTACTGTTGGACTTGGTAGTGTTAGTTCTACTGTTGGACTCGATGATCTGAAAAACCTTTTCCAAACTAAATGATTCTATGATTCTTAAGAATGTAGCTCAGGATCAAGTATTTACCAAGTTAGACCTCATTTTTGTGCTGAGTTGAGAATAACCTCCTGCAGATGAGTCTGGGAACCTGAAAGTCTGGTAGCAAATTCCCAGGATATCTGCCTCAGAAGACATACTCGTATAGCATTATTTTTGTCATAAATTTCGTGTTGGTGTGTTACAAAACTGTTGTATATACCACCAACATGCCAATAGTTTGTTTGAGGAGATGTTTCCTATAAAGTAAAATTCACTGGATTCTTCGTACATTTGTATAGTAATATGATTTATTTACTTGTGTGATATTGGTAGGTCCACTCTTCTATTGGAATTTGAGTCCTTTAATTTGTTCTCTTAGAACAGTGGCTTTTACACTTCTTTCAGACTTCCTGTGCTTCCCAGAATTTGTCATTCTTGATGGAGCTAAAGGATCCTTTGTCATATTTTTTAGATTTTTCTGTGAAAAAAAATTTTTTTCTGTTGAATTAAACCAATTTTTTCCCTTAGAAAACTCTGTGTATTGATGGCCTGCAAAGTATTTCCTTTTCATTTGCCTTAAGGATATAATTTTCATCCTTCTAAATATATAACAGGAATGAACATGGATATTCCTTGCTCTTTTAACAATTCCACTATTTTCATCTGATTAATTATATTATTACTAAAAAAAATTAATTTTTTAATGTAAATGAGTACTTAGTTTATGCTGAGATAATAATCACATTTTAAATGGTGTAATTATTTTAAACCACTTGAAGAAAGATATGGCAAAAAAAATTATTCTGAACACATGTAGAGGCTTTTTCACTAAAAATATTTGCATCATTAAAAAAAAAAAAAAAGGAAAGAATTGCCTGACAGAATAAAAGTTAATTTTATTTAACTATGATTTTAGGAGTATGAATCATCATTGTTTTCTCCTTTTCCATAGTGCAAGTAATGAATAGCAATAAATCTAGTCACAGTGAAATGCATCATTGAAATGGTTTGTGAATAATATACTCTCATTTACTTTTTAATAAAAATTAGAGAGTCCAAGAGCAAGAACATTTACTGGTTTGATAGTTTCCTTGAGTTATATTTTCAAAGTATTTAAGTAGTTATTGGTGAGGAAGAAGTGAAGAGAATGTAGGTATGGAAAGTAGAGTATTGCTTGAAAGAAGAGTAGTGTATTTAGTCTAGAGCTAAAATAGCTGTGTTAATAAATAGTGGTAGTGTATCTTAAACACACTCATAGCTCGATGGGAATCCAGCTGTAGAAGCTAAGGCATGGTGATGGTGAAAGCATTGCCAGTCTAACCATTAACATTCAGAGTAAAGCAGAAAAGAAAGTCCAGATAATAATACTATCAAGCCAGCACCTATTCTTTGTGTCCTGTAAATAAATTACTGATGTAAAACATTAAGTACATAGTCACCATCTTTTTAGAGGAACTGTTCTGATGCCTGAAGTGGCCACTTAAAAACAGAGACTATACAAGAAGAAGGGAATAAAGCAGATATTTATCTGAAGGGCCTTCAAGGTACACCCTGGGCAGGCCAAAGGCTACACCCAAGATGGACCCTGGGTCACGAGTTCTTCACACTTTTCGAAGTTTGGTTCATTTGCATATCAGGGTTAATTCTCCAATTAAAACTTCTATTAATGATGTAACTATCCTAAGTTTGCCCTCCTCTTAGTTTACATATTTTTGGGTAGTCTGGGTGTCCTTTGAGAGCAGGCCTGGAGAGGCTTTGTTACATCTCACCAGCATGAGAGAACAGCAGCTAGCAGGCCACAAGAAAATTGAGAGTTACACACTAGGCAGTAGAGGATTTGAAAAATATAAAAGTTAAAACCTAAGGCATCAGTTTGAACACATTGGATTCATAAATAATAAATACAAAATACGTAAATACTGCAGTGTCGTCTTTTAATAAAGCATAAAATCATTATTTCTTATTCTAAGTAAAAGTATAAAATTAATATTTAGGTGTTTTCATCAAAATATTCTGTTGTAAATGAGAGAATTATTTTGTACAGATGTAGGTAGAATTATTAGAGATTATTATTTTCAGACTCAAGCCAGTCTTGAGTCACAGAGCTGAGTCAAGAAGTTGTTTTGTAGTTGGGATAGTAACAACCTTATTGTTCATTAGAAGAAATGGTGTCAAACCTCCAAAATGACTTTTCATTGTAGCCTCTGTCTCTTTGGTACTCAGCATGCCTCTGGGCTGCAGGTAAACAAACTGAGGTGATTACTTTAACCTATTTTTCAGATAACTTATGATTAAATCCTGCTATTGGACATGACATTGTAATGCAAGAACACACACAGAGGTTAAGGTGCTGTACCCTTTTTTTTCCCCTGACTAATATTCTTTTAAAGAGCACTGTGCTGGCATGTCAAAGCTGTTAGAAGAATTACTGCAACACTGGGTTTTTCAAGTACTTAGAAGTTTGCCTGTTTGTTCTTGGAAGAGAAAGGAAAAACTTTAGGATACCAGTAGTCATTTGATCCATGTCACAGGTTGATCTTCAATTGGAAAGAATGAGAAGGTGTGCTAGGTTGGGTTGTTTAGGGATGATTCAAGAACTGACACTACACAACTGCTTTGTTAGAGAGAGTGGTCTGCAGAGAAGTGGCAAAAAACCAGTCTGCATTTCAGTGCATTTCAGTCTGCATTTCAGTGCATTTCACTTTTTGACCTCTCTCAGGCTGTTTTTATTTTCTGGCAAACTTGTGATATGTGACTGATTTTTGTTCATTAGGTTACAATGGCTTATTTTTGCACAAAAATCTATGCCTACTAATGAGCAATTACTGATAAGAACTAAGAAACATGCCTGCTAATTAGAAGGCTAGCAAATGATCCCTTGAGCATTAAGTTAACCAACCAGAAAAAAATGAAAAAAGGAAACAGACACTCTAAATGTCCCAACCCAGAGCTGCTCTAGACAAAAAGTGTTGAAGTAAGTTAATTGGTATCTGAAAGGTTGCCATGTTCTAGAACTCAGTTAATTGGTTACAGGGCAGGGATTAACAGAGAGTCTTCCAGACCTTTAAGGTAAAAAAGAAAGCCTAATATGTTCCATTTAACTGATTTCATGAACAGACACTTTACAGGAACTTTCTTTTTCTTTTGTACATTCTCAGAGATAAGAAATGTCAGGAGCAGAATTATTTCTTGGAGTTGTTTTCTTGTATCAGCAACAATGATGTTGGATCATTTCATGTAGCAAATGACACACCTGCCATTCCAAAGCTTGGTTTTCCTTCTTCGTGAGTGGTTTTGTGGTAATGACAGCAATGACTTTTGCTGTGCTTGCCCAACAATTTCATAATGGAATACTGGTATAAATTGCCTAAAATTCTTAAAACCATGCTCAAAAATTAGGCAAATCTATGGAAGAATGTTTTTCTTCTGTTTGCCAAGATGGATAAAATCATTATGATGAACATTTCCTGGTTTAGATGCCTGAGTATTTGTACTTGAATAGGTGGCCAGTTTTTCCACAAACTGATTTAATTTTCATTGTCACTGAAATAAACATTAGATGCCTATTATTTCATTTCTCCAAAGCCTGGCTTTAATACTTGTGTTGGAATTTTTTCCTTCTGGCTTTATTCAGATTATATTCCTCTACCTCTCTAATTTTTGAATAGGAAATGAGGAGGCTGCCGAGTTCACTTTCTCAGTTCAACTGTCCCATTCTGACTGTATGTGGCTGCAACTCAAGGATTTTTGTGGTGTTTGGAGTTGCCCCCAAAAACCCCAACTGGTGAAATGTATAAAATAACCTCATGTGATAGACTATTTTAGCTTTGATATCAGCATTTTTCATTTCTTGCAGAGCTATAATTAATTATTGTTTTTAATTTATTCAGCTGTCTTAAATATACACTATGCACACACTGAAAATACAAGCATGAAGTTAAACTTCTCCCTGGATGACTCTAACACATTAATTCTTGTCGTATTTTTACAGTGATTGATTTTACTGTTGATTTCCTTCAGAGTATTTGCATTAATGCATACCATTTTATAATATTTGTTTTCTTAAACTATATTGCAGGTGAATTAAGAAAAATAGATAAATTATTAATTAAGATTTAATGATTAAAAATTACAGCAACTGCTCAAGCTCCAAGTACAAGTGTAGCTCATTAATGTTACTGTGGTGGGTTGACCTTGGCAGGAGGGCAAAGTGCCCACCAAACCCACTCTGCCACTCCCCTTCTCAGCTGGACAGGGGACAGAAAATACATGAGAGGCTTATGGGTTGAGGTAAGTCTAGGAAGAGGTCACTCACTAGTTACCGTCACAGGGAAAGCTGACTTGATCTGAGGAAGTTCAATGTATTACCAATCAAATCAGAACAGGTTAGCGAGAAAAAGAAAATAAAATCTTAAAACACCTTCCAAGCACCCCTCCCTTCCTCCTGGCCTCAGCTTCACTCCAGAATTCTCTACCTCCTCCTCACCAAATGGAGCAGGAGGATGGGGAATGGGGGCTGCAGGCAGTTTATCATATTGCGTCTACTGCTCTCTCCTCCACAGGGGGAGTACTTCTCACACTCTTCCCCTGTTCCACCTTGTGGTGCCTCCCATTGGAGAAGGTTCTTCACAATCTCAGTCCTTCCCATAGACCACAGTTCTGCTCCAGCATGGGTTGCTTCCACAAGGTGCAGTCCTTCAGCAACAGGCTACTCCAGCAGGGGTTTCCTGTGGGGGTCACAGTTCCTGGCAGCAAACCTGCTCCAGCAAGGGCTTCCAATGGAGCTACAGCTTCCCTTCAGGCATCCATCTACTCTGGTATGGGTCTCCTCCACAGGTTGCAGATGGATCTCTGCTTCCCCATGGATCAACATGGGCTGCAGGGGCACAGCTGCCCCACCATGGTCTGCACCATGGCTACACTATGGGCTGCAGGGGAACCTCAGCTCTGGCACCTGGAGCACCTCCTGCCCCTCCTTCTGCACTGACCTTGGTGTCTGCAGGGCTGTAGCTCTCACATATTCCTCTCTCTCGTTGCAGTTGCTCAAGGGTTTTTTTCCCTTTCTGAAATGTTATGTCAGAGGTGCTACCACCACTACAGATGGGCTGGGTAGTGTCCATCTTGCAGCTGGTTGGGATTGGCTCTGTCAGAAATGGCAACAACTTCTGGCACGTTCTCACAGAAAACACCCCCATAGGCACCCCCTACCAAGCCTTCTCCAAAACGTGTATTTTTGGAGAATTTTCTCTTACAATGGTGAGCTGTTTGTTAAAAGTTTCAAAAACTTTCAGAACAAATTTTTTCCCCTTTAAATCAAACTGGAGTTTTCCTTACTGAATTATCTGTCATTCTTCTTTGACTCAGAGAATATTACCATAGCTTTAGATGATTAAATTGAAAATAATTTTTACTAATGCTTAAACAGAAGATTTAATTAGGGCCTCACCTTCAGAGGCTTCTAAGATCTGTGGTGGTTTCTTTAAATGCTCAACTCCTACTATTAGCATTAAATTACTGTGAGCAAGAAAGAAAGACAGGAGTTGGGACACCTGAGAAAATTAAGATGAAGTTTCTCCTGTTTTTGTTCAAGAGATGTATAGTTTCAAATCTCTGATTACTACTTAAAAAAAAAAAAAAAAAAATTATTATCAGTATTTGGACCCTCAGTTCTTCCAAAAGGTGGATAACTTGTAGGGAAGCACACATGCTGTGGGAAAGAAATTATTCGAATGCCAAGCTTTTTGTTCCCTATAGAGGTTTGAATAAATATTGACGGCATTGTGCAAAGCTCATGATAAAAATACTTTCTCTTTGCTTTTAAAACCAGAAATTATTTAAATCCTTGAAATTTTTCTCTATAATTTTTAATTTCTTTCAATTTTCTCAATAATTATATTAAAGTGCAAATAATATTTATTAGAAACTAAGTTACGGAAAGGAATTAAAAGAGTTATCAAGTTAACATTATGAGTATTTTCTTAGATGGTGGGTATTTTTTTGCCTTCATCATAGGTTTCAGAAGAAGCTCTGCATCACAGCACTGAGGATGATGAGTCTTCCCAGGGAATGGAGCCGTATCTTGTGCGGAGATTATCATCCCGTAACATTCAGCTTCCCCCGCTGGCTTTCCGGCAGTTAGAACAGGCAGACTGGGATAAAAAGAATGATACTGAGACTATCCCAAGGCCCACGACCCTTCCACTGAGGATACCTCCTCTGATTGCCATTACAGCTGCTGAGTCCAGCAGGTAAGGTCCAGCAATTTGTTATTTATTCAAGATTCCCTGTGGGAGATGCAGATGCTGCTTCTAGGAGAGAAGTCTATTTCTTTTCTGAATCCCCTAAATGAAAAAGTTGAATAAAATATCTGTAAATTTGTGCCTCACACTTGGTAGTAATGCTTGTAAAACTTTCGGTCATAACTAGTAAAGCAAACTCTAGAAAATATTTTCTCTGAAAATTATTAATACTTTATATTCTGAAAGAAGGTTTCTGGACGCTTGATTAACCGTTTATGATGATGAAGAGGAGGAGGTAGAGGATGAAAGGAGCTTTTTATACACAGAATTCTTTTTAAAATGATACAATTTCAAAACTAGTTTCAAGAAATCCTGAGGGGATTTTGCCTGCCCTTGTATATCTACATTATTTGTAACATAAAAGGCTTGAATTTACTTGGTTATAGTGATTTCTATTGTAGTTTCCTCATATTACATCTTTGACTTTTTATATAATACATGTTTTCTAAAGTAAAGTTTCCTGTTCTTAAATTTTTTGATAACATCCTATTTTCAGTCCTTATTTTCCACAATATAAAGTGTTTATTATGAAATTTTTGCTTACCATGGTGAAGGCAGTGCAGCTTTTTGGTAACATGATAATATATAAGGAAAAGGTAACATGAACACACCGAGATCTAAAATGCAGTACTTAAGAATTTTAGAACATATGTCCTGAGAGAATACTATATTCTGAATAATCTAGTTCTGAAAGGAATGTAGGACTTGTAGTACATGAGTAAACGCATAAATACTCATTAGGGTGTTTAGCCAAAAAAACCAGCTAATATTAACATTGAATTTAATATCACTTCCCATATCTTATTTCCTCCTAGATATCTTTATTTTTTGAAGAAGTTAGAAATATGCTCACAGAAATACAAACTATATCCATAAAAGCATGTAAACATTTAGATTGTTTACAAATGAAAATATTATTTGGAGAGTTAAATATAATGAAATTTAGTGATGTTTTGAAGATAGATTGGTGTTTTGATTTTTTTGTTTTTATCCATGGAGTCTGGAGAGAAGATTGAGTTATGGAAGGAAAATAAGTGCAATGCTTCTAGTAACACTGACTGGAAAAAAAAAAGGTGTGATACATCAGAAAGTTTAGAAAGCAGAAGGAAAAACATTGTCTGATGATAATGGCTCAGTGATTATAAATTTCTGGAGACTGTTATTTTCTAGGCTGGATTCAAATACACCAGAGAAAGACAGTTCGAAAGTTACTCAAATAAGAGATCTAAAACCTTGTGGTTACTATGCGTAGCAATCTGCTGTGCTCAGAGAATGATTGCTTTTTTGAGAGGCTTCTCTGTGTGTATGAATCTCTCCTCAGCAGTAAGAAATAGCTTTGTACCCTGTCTATGCCATTTATTGGTAGGAATTAGTTGGTAGGAATGTGTTTTGAAGCTGGGCAAAACAAGATTTATTCTGAGAGTGACAGGGAAACACCAGACAGATCATTGAATGGAACTGCCAGGCTGTTTAAACAAATAAACTAAATCTAAACACAACAGCAAAAGAAATTGTAATTTTGATCTTACATTGTAATATAAAATATTTAGCTTTTATGATTCTGTCTTAGCTAAAGAACAATTACAAATACAGGAAGAATATTGTTCAGGAAATTAAATTTCTCTAGATGTTTAGTTCTATTTTTCTGTTGTTAGCTCTCTCTCAAGCAGCTATGAAAATCCCATTTACATGCTTATTATGCCAGCCAAACATCTGGAGAAAGCTATCCTTTTATCTGTCTTCTTGTCTGCATGAAAGTACATAAACTTAGGGGTCCTATTATGTCTGTGGAAATGCAGCTTACCTCCCTTGCCTTTGAAATGTGCAATTGAGGAGAGGGAATCAAAGTGTGGGTGTGAGGATTCTCTGTCTTCAGTAGGTAAATGAAGCTAGAAGAGCATTTGGGTCATGCACACTCATTCTGAAGCAGAATTTCACCACTGAAAACATCCTAAATTATAAATGTATGGTTTTGGAAGAATATGCTAAAAGATTTAAAAGATAGCATTATAAAGCCCTTATGCTGTGATTTAAATGACTGGAATGTGCAAAATTAAAAACAATGTCAGTGGTCATTAAATAAAATATGTGTTCTGTTCCTGGACATGCACATATGCATGTGTATATACACAAACTTACATTTTCATTCTCCTTTTCTCTCCCTTTTTCCTCTCTATGCTGTCACAGGATTGTTTCTGTTTGTGTCTTAGCTTTGTAGAGGAATTAAAACAAAGTTTATATTTTAAAAAACTGAACAAATCCAAACAGCAGCAGAGATTAAAAGCTGGAAAGCAATTTTTCAGGAACGCTTTGTCTTAATCTTTCATACTTTGTAAACTCTTACCCTTTTGACTCTGAGACATCACAATGCCTTGCCATTTCTTCCACCCTTCTAATTTCCTTCCATGCATACATGGAGCCAGATTCTTATTTTTTTCGTCCAGGTTAGACTGAGACCCTAATAAATATCATTGTTAACATGAAGAATTTACGTCTCCTATTGAAGTTTCACGTACAAAAATGCTTAACCTGCTATAAGCACAAGTGCTTGAAAATGGATAGGCTGACCCTGCAGCTGGTATAATCCATTACAATTCTGAAATTTAATAATTGCCAGACCTTCTATGGGAAAGACTAGAAACAGGCAGACAACTTCTTTTAATATTTCAGTTCTTTTTTTTATTTTTATTTTTTATTTTAATTTTTTATATTTATTTTATAAGCAATGTATATATACAATATTAAATGTGGTATTTTACTGTAAGCTGGGATAGCTTGCCTATTTGGGGTGTGGTGTATGCTTTGGCCAGTTTTCCTCAAATAACTGTAATTAATTTACTGATGGTTTTGGTGTAGGCAACAGCTGTAATGGCATTTAATATGGCATGCACAGATAAGAGATGATTGACAACTGAATGCTTTTGCTTTCTCCAAAGCAGCTGGTATTAAAATGGTGGGGGACTGTTATGTATGGGGAGTTATTTATTTGGGGAGATTTAAGGTATTTGTCTTACCTACTTTGTAATAACTATTTCAAAGGTTTACTTACCTCTGTATTTGACCAATAGCCACAACTCCCACCCTGATTCAATACTCTAGCAAATATTTATATTACGTAGCATGTGTGACATCATATATTTTATTTCTTCTGTCAAACTCTAGGACTTGTGATTTGGGATAATTGATCAAATCTCTTTGTAATTATGGTATTGATTTGTCAAAAGCTCCATGAAACATGATGAAAGTCTATTCAGTCACCTTTGTTCTGGAAACAATCTCTTCATTGCCTAACTCTGAAGAAGAGATGGTTATGAGAAGGTGGGAAGCGACATGGCATATGTGCCACGGCACATATATCTACCCTTTCCATGGTATAGATCCAAGGTGTCAGGGATTGAAGTATTTCTTTGTTTCGCCTTTTAAGAATAGCTTTTCCAGTGAAAAAGGACTATCCCAGTTGTTGCTGTGATACTTGTGTCCTCTTAACACATGTGACTGACAAAATCTGATGGGAAATGTCATGTTAATTGCATGCAAGCTCCAGAAATATGAGTATATCAAACACTTGAAGATTTCATTAAAAACATTGTTTGAAAGTAAAAAGTTGTTTTGGAACAAAAAAGTCCTTAGAAAGGTTTTCATAACAAAAATATATAAAATAACCTGGTGTTTCATTTAGTTATCTGTGATTTGGTATGTATAGTGTCTCTTCTTACTATTTATTCTAGTCTTTGCTCAAACATCATTTGGGAGAGATTATTTTAATTGTGCAACATAAAATCTATTTAAAATGGCTTTTGTGTTGCTTATGTACAACTGAGAGTGTGCATATTAGTGTGTTTATGAAACTCCAGGGAGCTACAAGAAAAATTTACACGACAGCTAATTTCTGAAGTATCTTTTTTGCAATGTTCCTTCTGTCTTAATTTATATTTTTCCTTAATTTAAGTTCTGTGGATTAGATAGTCACCGTACTGCTTAAAACTTCTGTGTTTTATTATCCACTAAAGAGGCAATCAACACTGTATATTGGAAATCAGATGAAAACTTGATTTAAAATTATCCCCAGGCCCTTTAAAGATGAAGTTAAAATTTTTAATATCTGTTTTTGAAAAGAAATATTAGCAAATTGTTATTAGCATCATCACTGTAAGTTTGATACTATGGCAATACAGAATGAGAATCTAGTTTCAAGCTAAATGTGTCTTAATGCCTACCGCTTGCTTGCTTATTGTCTTTTTCATGTCCAAGGAATACCTCAAAGACTAGATTTTGTCCTCTGTAGTCAGGGCAAGAAAAGCTTTTTCAAATTTTAGAAACTGAAATACGTGTATCCTGAGCCATAATTTTGCAGTTATTTGCTTACTATACCAGCAAACTATTTTTAAAAGAACGGCTAGGATGCTAATTTTTTTTTTTTTTTTTTTTTTTTTTTTTGTTTTAAGCAAATGAGTGTTGGAGAGAGATCATAAAAGCAGTAAGATTTGACCTTAGCCAAGTAACACACAATAAAAATAAAAGCTGGGAAAAGCTGCTCTTCAGGTCTATTTATTTGCAACTCAATAGAGTAGTGTACGTAGTGAAAATAAGTGGAATCTATGGTTTACAGTCTTCTGAAAGAAAAAGAAAGAGAGAAAAAGGAGATTTTAAAATTTAATTTATTTTTTAACTCAGAATTATGACCTTGAGCCTGCCAAGTAGTAACTTTTCTCAGAAAGCTTCTCATGGGTCTAGGCTCTCTTCAACAGCATCAGTGTTCCTGCTAGTCAGGAATAATGAAGAGCAACACAATAATTCTTAGTGCTTTTATTGCATACTTCTTTATTTCAAAAGCATTATAAACATGAGAAAATTCTCACGATGCCTTTGGGTAACCTTTTCAGTTAGTAAAACATAGTGTTATTTTCATTTTATGCATAGGAAAGCATGCATGCAAAGAGGTAGTACAACTGGCCAAGGCTAAAGAACAAGCTGGGAATCAAACCATGAAGAGAATTCAAGAGTTTTTGACTCATGGTTTTGTGTCTGCTTTATACTACCTGTTAGAATGTTGAGGATAGATCTTGGGGAAAAAAAATGTGCCTTACATTCATCTCAACCTTTAAACTAAACTTACTATGTCAAGGAGAATTTTACTGATCAGGTCTTGGAAGGTTCTGAATTGTTAGTAGTAGGAGTTAAGCACATTACTGTCGTTACGCATCCAGACTCACATTGAACCTGTGTTTCTGTCATACTGACTCAGTCACATCAAACTCTGAAAGAAATGCAGTATCTGTCATGAAGAAAACCAGTATTTAATTACTGTGGAAACCAAAATTGAGTCAGCATTTAAGTGCACATTTCTCAGTGGGAGAAACTAGTGGGAATTTTTGAGGTTAAGTTGATGCTAGAAATGTTAATGTTTATGGCATCCAAGCTTTGGCTTTTAAGACAGTCTTCTGATGACCAGCGTCCACAATTTCTATAGTGCTATATGGATCCTGGCACAATTTTGGAGAATGATATAAAAATAATTCTGTTTGTCAAGACCTTCATTGACTTGATGTTTAAGAGATGTAAGGAAGCTGTGAAGATGGCTGGTCCTGTACCAGAATACTTACTTGCATAATAATATTTCTTAGTACCTGTGGATAGCTTCAGATGTCACAGTTATCTCCAGCCCCTCATCTCCCAAAGAAAAGGATTTTTTAAACTTATGTCTAGTGTTAAGTGAATGATTTAGATCTGATGCACAGGTGGAGGACATGGAGGACAGCAGGTACTGTGTACAGTCCAGCATTGACTATTCTGAAATCCTTTTTAAAAATTGGAATTTTGATCAACTCTTGCTGTTTTATTCAACAATGGTAAAATTTCTAATTTTTCAGTTTGATGTAATTGTTCATATAGCATAGACTGGAAACAGATATTACTGTAAATTGTGGATGTATAGTCTATGTGTGAATGTATTTTCTAGTTTAAGAAAGAATGTACAATTATTGTTTAAAATATGTATTTTGAAACAGTTACTTTCAAACATTAGATAAATCAGAAAAAAATCTAAAACCATACTATGTGGTTCCAGGAGCTTAAACCTAACTTGATCTTCCCCCACAGGGGGTGGTATCTTCTACTTCTAAAAACTTTGCTTCTGGACAAGTTGACCTGGGAGGCCTGAGAACAGACACTGCCAAGAAAATAAGGAAAAGAAGGGTTTGGATGCTTCACCATTTTCCATGTTCTTTGTCACTTGCTTTCTTACTCCATTCAGCAGCAGGCCCATGTTAACCTTTTTCTTATTTTTGTCTTTGATGTACCTTTTGGTTGCCCTTCATCTCAGTTGCCAGGTTCATCTTGAGTTGAGGTTTGGATTTATTGATGCCATGCCTGAAAACCCAGGGGAGACTTCAGTATTCCTCCTTGAAAATGTATTTCTTCTTCTACCTCCAGCACTTCTTTTTTATCTCTATCAGAGGTTCACTGTTCAACCAATTTGATGTCCTTCTATTGTTTCTAAGCCCTGAGTCACAGTTTACCCATCATACTAGAAGAGAGTTGATGGCTGATTTTGTAGTATTTTTATGATTAAAGTATTATTTTAAAATTCAATTTTTATTAAATTCCTGTATGAATTCCATAAAAGGAGGAGGGGATTTTTAGTATGACTACACTAGTTCTTTGTTTTTGCATTCACATAATTTTCTTTGTATTAAATAGGGTAGGAAAGACTGGTTTTTTGTTCCATAGCTTATTTGATTGTTTAAAGAGACAGGTCTTTTGCTAAATGACCCCTTTAAATGATTTCTCTTGATGATTCTTCTTAGTCTGCTGAACAGTCATCTGCTTAGATGGTTATTGGTGCCAAGGTCTACAGCTACAATGGCCCACCTTAGGGGTAGCTCAAAAGTAAAAGACTGCTTCTAATGGGTTAAAGTTTCACTGAGGTAGGGGAAGGCTGGGCGTTCATTAAGACAGCTTTACTTTCTGTAGCATAAGTGGTTGATGTAAATTTTTTAATATTAGTATAGTTGTCTATTAATATTTTTTAAAAGATTTGTGCTTTTCAGGTATTGTTTGGGTTTTTTTGGGTAGTTAATCAGCAAAGTAGTTATTTTGTTAAAATACTTCTTTGGGCAGTCAATCAAACCCAAATCCACACACTTTTCAAAATTGTGCGAAATTGAAAATAGTGATTCACCAATGATAGTGCAATGTGAAAAGTAATGCATAACACAATAGTATCTTAATATATACTTCTTCACTATGCCATATTTACACCAATTTAGAGATGACAAAAGAAATCAGAGAGCTTATCCAGTCAGAGGAATACAGCTTGACAAGGATTTTTTCATGTTGGAAATTATTTTTTTAGATTAGCTTCACTAGTGAAGAAGTGTGTTGGGCTCTTTCTGATTGACATTCCAATCACCTTCAGAGCAGCGTATAAATACAAACAGGAAACTGGACTGTCAAAGGTGCATAAATCTAAGGGAAAAAAGAAATCACTTCAAAAGAGTGATCCAGCCAGCAGTTGTGGGTGAATTCGAGCTTTGAGACAATGGCCCAGAAGGATATGGTTGATCATTGAAGGAGAGCACAGAGCAGCTCAGAGGCACCTGATGTGGTTGTAAGAAGAATGATGCCTAGTCTCTGAGCAGCCAAAGCGCATGACCGAGAAAATCAAATCGGAAACATACTAATTCTGAGCATTTACATCTTTCTACAGGTCTGTGTGCAGAGTCACTATTGTATGATCTCTGTTAAGACTGATTACAGTTTTATTTTTTCTCACATGCTTCTTTCTCTAAATTAGCAAGTGACCAGGAGTTGCACAGGCAAAGAAAAGGTCTGGGCTATGTAGCAAATCAAGAGGTTGTCAGCAATTCTTACATCTCTTACTTCAGTACAATCGTGTGGAGAGAAGCATCTGACCACATAATCTAGTAATTAGTAAACACAGGTCATACTAAAATTAGATGCTATTTTATGGCTTTATTCTATTTATAACTTAAACATTCCTTGGCTAAAAAAATTCTCTGAGAGGAAAATGGGTGGATTTTTAGGAGGTTACTTGCCTTTGTAGGTGTATAAATTATGGCTGTCTTGTTCTTTCTTTTTTCTAGTATTTGCTTATGGCCAGTGCAGTTTACAGGATACTCTCTAGAAGAACTCTTGGTCAGGCTAAGTGTAGTCATTCTCTCATAAAATGCCTTGTAATAGTTTTTCTAGACCATGGCTACCTGTTAATAATATGCATTCCTTCAGCTTGATTCTGCAGAAATTTCATCCATGTTCAGACTATTGGTCACCATAACTTGACTAATACATAAGAATGTGCATAGCAAGGCCTTAATTTGTTTTTATGATTTATATATTTTTAACATATTTCCGGTAACAGTTTACATTACTAGAAAATGATGCAGTTAAAGCAGATTCCAAATTTCACTTTAGAATTTGAGCATCTAACAGCTTCCAAGATTGATATTTAAATAGTGTAAAATATAACAGCCAAGTATACATAGAATATTTTAGGTAGTAGTGATAAGGCACTTCACGTGTAGGATTATGCATTGTTGCAATAGAAAAAAAAAAATTGCATAACAAGAAAGTTTTACCAAAATGTTACTTCATTAAATGATATAATTTTTTTGAAATTTTATTTAGAGAAAAAGATAATTTCATATTCTTACTTATGAAACTTAATTTTCTTTTCACTATGGAGCACTTTTTCAATTTGAACAATATAATCTCTTATTAAGCATAAAGCTTAAATGGAGAAAATCAGATTTGAATTTATTGAATTTATTTATCAATTCTTTGAATTCCATTAAAAAAATTAAGTGGAAAATTCATAGAGCAGAAAGGTAATAATATTCCAGTTTGGAACACAGGGGTATAAATGGGATTCTGAAAAGAGGAAGTTGTTTTCTTCACCTTTGTAATCAAAATGATACATTGAAATGATCCAGCATAGAAAGTGATCTCCACATACATATTTTACAATAGGTGTAGTCTCTGAGAACAGTTTTTTAAGTAAATTCACTCAACTACTAACTTAATTTTTCTCTTTCTAGTCTAAGGCTCCAGATTATCTTCTGGCTTCCCTTTCACTTCAGACAAAGGCTAGACATTAGGTCTCTGAATAGAAAACGAATCAGATCCTCTTCAGAAAAATATACCATAGTTTATCTTTCCATAAAATGGTCTTTAAAAGACATAAAGTCTATAAAGTGGAGATTAAAAGAAAGGACTTCAAAACTATCTTGAAAATATTTATGGACAGGTAGTTTTTTGTTATTGTTACAGGAAATAAAATAGAAGGGCCAAGCCATGAAACTCCAGTTTTACCTCTTTCCAAGCAGTGAATAAATTTTATGGGATGTTTTTCTTAGATCTGTGTCTTTAACTTCTGAGTACAGACTATCTACTCCATGGGATAGAGTAAGATCTGGCTGACTGCTATTACTTTCAATTAAGTAAGTTCCTGTGCAATCTCAGGTAATGGCTAGGTGATAGTTTTATTCTGTTCTCTCTTTCCACATGCCTTTTCAACTATAATTTTCTCTAATTCAAAGGTAACTCTTTTATTTTTTCTGATGTAGGTGACAGGTTGATTAAATACAACAGCTTGATGATGAGAAAAGTGTGATTAAATGGATACAGAACCTCACAGACCTTACAATAAAAGGTTTCTTTGTCACACTCTATGGCCTTATCAGATCAAACACGTCAGATGTCTGCATATCCCTAACAGAAAATAAAGATAATTTTTGATAGCTATGTAAGACCAGAAATTCATTGAACAGCAGAAGTTGAGACATTTCAATTGAAACAAATCAGCAGTCTGGATTTTCAGCTGCATTTATCTAGTTTTATATACAAGCAATTGGATTTTTATGACTACTTTGAAAAGTTCGAGGGAGTTGTGTCTTTCTCTGACTGCAATCATACTGCAGTATTTCCTTCCTTAGTTTCCTTCTGTTAACCTGTTTCAGCTCATGTCTCCTTTCTCCTCCAGATATTTACATGCTTACAGATGTTTATTACAATCTCCATCAACTGTTAAAACATCTATTAATCACACATGTTCTGCTTTTCTTAGCCTGCCACAATGTAAGATAGTTCTCTTTCATGTTCTGTGCCATTTTTGTAACTGTTCCTTATCTTTGACAGAAGACCTGAGTTCAGTATGTTTTGAAGTTATCACCACTGGACACATGCATGATTGATGGAGTACCTTGAGTAGACTGCATACAGTAACTTATAAAATGTGTATCAGTAACTTATGCTGTATTGAGTACCATGGCTTCTACAATATTTTATGTTAAAAAAATTATTGAATGCTTTGTGCAATTGTGGGAAGTGAATAGTCAGCTTTTTCATAGGTAATATAAATTCAAATGTGAGTAGCACCACTTGTTATATTTAGAGAGAAAACTACAGCAAGATGTTCAATAAACAGAAATAAAGTGTGATGTCATGCTAGTTATTTTTCACAGTCAAAGGTCTAATCATATTTTATAATTGCAAAAGTAAAACATATGAAAAAACTCTTAGCTCCAAATATTGCTTTTGAAATGCTTCATTTATTATGCATGCATGAATCAGTAGCAATTGCTGTTCTGCATCAAATGTGAATACATAATTGTGCTTTTTGATTCACATATTAATTGGTGTAAATTCAGACAATAACTATGGTTTTGTCATGTTTATGTTTGTTTCTAAAATTTCTTGATTTAGAACATTCTTGCAAAGCCTGCTTCTTCTGCTTGAAGGGATGGTGGCAAAATCCTTTTAAATTAAGTGGTGACAGGATGCAGCCTACACAGAGGTGCTAAAAGCTGTGTGGGAGATTAATGTAAAGATATCAGTAATCTGGGGTTTCCTCTGGAGATAGTTCCGTAAATTTACCCTTAATTGAAAATAGAGGAAAAAAAGAATCTTAAGATATTCTCTGTTAAGTAAAAATTACATGCTAGCTTAAAGTGAGTAACAATTATTTAAAAATGCAATAGAACTATGATCTTTTTAATGTAGTAGAGGAGAAAATCAGACAAAAATGAAGGAGGTATAAAAAAAGCCTTTAAACCCCTAATATTAAGATAACAACACAAACCAAGAAAAGTTGGGTTATCTGTAGTTTAAAAATCTTTAAGCTCTTCACTAACATGCTTGTATTTCAGATGATTGTTACTGGTTTCCTGGATAAAGCAAAGGTTACATATACTTTAGAGAAGATTTATACAAAATAAAGCAGAAGTTACCAACCTGAGAAACAGATTAATTCCTACATATGAATATACTTGAGAGTTAGAGTTCTTTCAATATTAGTGAATACTGCATTTGTATTAGAAACTTTTCTGTGGTTCTGATGACCCGACCGCTGACGATTTTTCTTCTTGCCAAATGTCTAGGTGCGTAATCAAATCATGTCAGTGCTGTTTTTGGGATCTCCATTACTGACCTGAATAGAACCTGAGCATCCTGAATCCCCGTCAAATTTAAGTAGCATTTCAATTACAGGCTGAATTGAAGAACCATTATTCCTTTGATATGTGCTTACCCTTACATAATACCTGTTGACAGATGTGATATCTGCAATTTCCAAGAATGGTGAGGAATTTCTAGGAGTTGCTACATGTAAGAGGTTCCCCTGTATTTGAGCACAGTCATTTCAATACAGGGTTGTTTTGCCTAGCCTTGATACATCTTGAATTTTGAAAATAAAACCCCCAAACAAAAAGCTCCAGCAGTTAAAAAGCTGTTAAAAATATTAGCGAGAGCAGTCTACCAAAGCCCAAGTAAAAATGAGAAACAGACCTTGAACTGTGTTGAAAAAATAGAGGAAATAAGCACTAAACTTTTCAAGTGATTTTAAATATTGAGCAGAGATAACCAGGAAAGTAACATCAGAGAACATGTATTAAAGAAAATTGAAATACAATTATAACTGTTGCAATTTTCAAAAAGAATTTGAGGTTTCTGCTTTTCAGCTTAAATATTTTCCACTGACAGTGGTGTAACTAAAAGTAATTGTAGTCAGAGAAGAGACATCCAAGCCTCAAACTTTTTAATTGTAATTTAGACCTTTGAGTAGGTGCAGTTCAACTGACAATAAATCTTCGCTCCTCAGTCTCAGAGTGTCAGCATGGTCAATTAAATAAAAAATTTGCAAAGCCTTTGTAGAGTGCTTTCCAATGAGCCCTGATGATAGTGCAGGATAACAGAAGTAATATGGTCCTCTAATACAGCAGTAGTAATTGTTACTTTCTTTTGAACCAATTCATGAGATGCTATTAGCATTACAATGAGAAAAAAATTTGTAAGCTCTCTTTCGGCTTTGAATCTTATTTAGAAATCCAATACTTTTTTTTTTAATTGATCATTCATTTAAATCCAGGTGGTAGGACTAGCAGCTTTAACACAGGGAATTCAGTAATTGTTATCTGTTTTGTTTTATTAAAAACTAAAATTACTTTAAATAGAATAGATAATTTAGAAAGGTTATTAGATAAATAGCCTGCACTCCATAAGAATTTTTGGAGATATTTGGAGAAAACTTCTCACTCTACAAAGCACAGAAAATCAAACTTACAATCCAAGCTTGATTGTGGTAAGGCATTTGCCAGGAAGCAAGGTGAAGACAAGCAAAGAAGTCTCCTGGAAAAGCTATGCTATCATTTTCATACATTTTGTCAAGGCTAATAAAATGTGCATGAAGAATGAATGAAGTAACAGGAAGTACCAGGGAACTGTGATGAGAATTAATAAATGATATTGTTGAAATTGTTTAAATTAATATAATTTCTCCTTCTATAGCATTTTCCATATGAAAGATCAAGACCTGTATGGTGCTTAATAGCTACATAGCTACATAACACAAACATATCAATATTACAATGTGCTTAACTAAGAATTAAGAGGGTATGCCACAACACATTGAAGAGTGCAAAATGCTTTGGAAAACAGTGGAAATACTTTTACTACCATTAGAGTGGTGTAAGACAATGAACTAAGAATATAAAATTCACTTAGAAGTTACAGTTTAATTTCTTTCTCTCAATCATTTCAACTGAAATTGCCCAACACTACCTATTTTATGACAGCATTTACTGTCAGCAATTATTTCAGTAATAAAAGCAGTAAGTGGATTGAAAGTTCTTACTGAGCACTATCTCTCAGTCAGAGAAATCATAAGTGTTAAGCTACTGGTGGTGTTTTTTACTTCAGCATTAAATGAATGTTAGCTATTCATCATGAATAAGATCAAAACTGATGATTTAGTCACCTGAATGATCAGCAGCACTCAAAATCCTAATTCCTTGATGTATGAGGTGTTTGCTTATATCTAAAACCCAAGGACAGACATTAATGGAATAATTTTTTATTATTGCACATTGCAAGAAAATAAACCTGTACTTAATTTATTCTGTAGGTAGGAATTGCAGTATTTGTTTCTTCCTACAAGGATATAGATTACACACATTTTTGGGAAAGTATTCATTACCAACATTTTATGTGCATGGAAAGCTGCTGTTTTGCTCACGAATACCCTCATGATACTGAATATATGAACATTCTTTCATTAAAGAGTTCTCTATTAAGAAACAATGGGACCTATAACCTCCAAACCACCAGTAACAAAATTGGAAAGATAAAATTTTACAAGAGTTCCCCATTAATTCTGAGCTGTTAATTACAATAGTGGCTAGGCACTGATAATTTCCAGCATCCGTGACCCCATCTTAATCCCTTTTTGAGTACAAAATTAACACATTCTGATTGCACTGGACCATGTTAGTACAAGCAGCATGTAGTCACAGTGCTCTAAAATAGGTAACAATTTCTAAGTCTACTATTGCCTGTGTAAAGCTGATGATGAGCTAGAGGAGAAGCAGGGCTACAGTGCTTCAGTTAACATAGATCCAGGAGAGACACAGCTGGGAATGGTTTCAGAGTTTCTCTCTTTGTGATTACTGCCTTGGATAGTGACAAGCTGGCTAGCATCCCTGTATGGTTTATAAGTTCTGCAAATATCAAGCAGAAGCTCAAATTTCTGTTTTTGTTTTGTTTTTTTTTTTTTTTTTAAAGAATTGAAAAGTACATTCTAATAATTCAATCTCTATTTCTCTCCACTTGACAATACTGGTGAGAGGAAAGAAGGAGGTGAAGAGAACGGGTGGGTGCTAGCTGAAGTGATAAGATCAGATAAAAGCATTCCACCACTTCTGTAAAAGAAGTAATTTGAAAAAACATGGCATTTTACTGTGCAAACAGTTGCCTATGAGATCTTTCACATTTGTCTCTGGAGGGCAGTACTCTTCTTATGCAAGTGATTAATTTGACAAATGTGACAGAATTTTCAGCCAATGAATTTCATCTTTTCAGAGCATAACTAAACCTGATATATTATACAGGCTTCAGGCAAGTACTGCAATTTAAATAATGTTCACTTGTAGCTTAAATATGAGCTGAACAATCCAAGTTTCAATGAAGACAGCAGAAAAACCTCCTAGTGGTTTTAGCCAGAGGACTATCAAACCAATATGACCTAAGCTCAGAAAATAAAGCCATTAATAGCACCAGGGTATTTCTAGCAAGTATAAAATGCACAAGTAACAAATGACAATTTTGATAGATAATGCTGTAGACTTGAAGTTAATATGCTTCAATAAAGACCTTTACTTTGGAAAATTACAGAAGGGAAATTAAATTGCCAATATTTACACTCACATACATTAATGGATGCTACTTTCTCCTCTATCCTTCATTTAAATAACAAGTAATCCATTGGCATGCAAAATTATATTTTATTATTCAAACTGTTAACATTTTTGATTCACCAAAAGCAAGTAATAAAGAATGTATCGATTAGAAATGTAATTTATTAAGATAAATCACATCTATATGATTTGTTTGCTTAAGATTAATTTATTTTTAAAAAAATGACCAATCCTTATTCTTGAGTATAAAATTAAAATATGAAGTTTCTCCTCTGCTACAGATTTTTACTCTTTAATTAGTTTCAATGCATTATATTTTAAATTTTTTGTCTGTATCTGACAAATTTAAGATTAGGTACATGTTAAATAAGTCCAATAACAGACATATATGATACAGATTAATGTAATTTTATTCTGAATGCTGTTTCCAAGAAGAAAATAAACACTATTATTCATTCTAATTATGGTTATAGGATCTACTGCTTTATTTAGAAATATAAGTAAAATAAGAAAATATTTTTTTAGGAGGGCTTGAGTGTAATTAACTGGAATCTATTGGCATGAACCTTTCCATTAATTTGCCTTCTTACTACCTGAGAACAGTCATCCAAAATACATGTATTGCTATTCCTGCAAATGGACTACTTTAAAGCTAATTTAAAAACATTTTTATTTTTTCCTTCTGTCTTGCTTGATAAAGTTGGAAAAAACTGTGAAAGCTGAGTGAGATCTTAAAGAAATTAAAGAGGTGTAGAGAGAAAACTATATAATTAAAAAAGAGTTGTTTCAACATTAACCCTATGAGAAATATTGGTTCAGTTGAATTGATGAAATATGTAGTAGCCTCTTTTTTTTTTTTCAATCTTTAAGAGAACTTGAATAGCAGATATAAGGGAGGGTTCAGTAATCCAAACTCTGATCAGAAATTATGAAACACAGTAAGAAAATGAGTATGAGCTTCACATATGGCTTGGGTAATATAAAGGACCTACAGAATTACACTGCCTAGTTCTGAATAGATAGCTTATCTCTCTTTATTCAAAAGCTCAATCTTTACCAGTTAGAATTTGAATTTTCTAGCAGCTTTAAAAAGAGATTGATTAAAACTTCAAATCATACAAAACTCACCTGCCTTGGATTTTGCCTGGAGTGCTCCAAGTTTTGGGGATTTTTGTAAGTTTTTGTCCTAGTGTTTGTTATTTCAGTATAGTTTATGCTTTTTTTCACTGAGAATTGAGTGAAACTAGGTTTAAGGGATTTTCTTTTTAACTGGTAGGCTTTCTTGTTTGTCAGAAGTCAGAATAAAATCAAGAGGATTTCAAGCTGTGCAATAATGTCTTACAGAAATGAAATGCTCATAAACCCCTGGAACCTGAAGTCACTATGTTCCATACAAGTGTACGCTTAAAAAAAATATTTTGGATGCCACCCTTGGTATTGAAGTGAGCAGATCAGTAAGTCAACTGATAGGCTGTAAAAGAAACTGGAGAAGTATCTTTACCCTTCAAACCTTTTTGAAAATGGGTAAGGTACTCAATTAGTGATGTTTTTCCTGATCAGTCAATGTTGAAGAGTATTTGTATTATCTGGGAACTACTTTAGAAAAAAGTTTCAGTCAACATAGTACCATCCCCTATTGCTACATAAAGAAGAAACTCCACAGAGGTGGTCTCAGGATTTATGCTTTGTTTAATCTGCTGCTGTGGTACAGTGGAGAAGAGGCAATGGGAAGAGCACTAACTGTGCTAAATCCCTCCTCTCTTGCTCTTGTGCTATCCAACTGGGAAACTAATAACTGTTGCTGTTGTTTCCTACTCCAGCTGCAAATCAAGGCAGTCAAGTAAATGTTTTTAAGATCTGTCCCCTTTTATGTTCAGTAATTATATAGTGCTAGGGAGAATCGAGCTTGTGATTTTTAGTGTGCTTCTGAAATAGAGTGAGTCTTCACTCGCTGCTCCAAGTGGGAGGTTACATGAAATTGTGAACTTAGTGGGTGCAGAATGTCTTTCATCTCAGTCAGCTCAGCTTTTCATCAGTAGAACTCTGCACCAGCCTGGGGGTGTCAAAGCCCAGGCTTTAGCTTTGTCTATCCATGTAGCTGCACTGTCAAACACTTGGTTCTTACATACTTGACATATTTTTAACTACCTGGGTAAAAGGAGAGGGTTGGCTTCGTATGTCAGGATATTTCTCCGCAACTGGGTTGTGATGAATATATTGCACAGGCCTGAACTCAGTGCTTTAATATACAAAGCAAGAATACAATCTATACAGAAAACCTATGCTTTTACAATTGAAATTACAATAAATTTAAAGAAACATCCTTCTGGCATGCATAAACTCCATAAGAAATAGAAATTGTGTGCTCACATGAAATGGTTAGCTTTGGGTTTACATTCAGATTTTGAAAGCCAGTGTAGCAAATACTTAAATGGATATGATTTTTCTGTTTTACTTTATACTGGAAATTAATTTGATATTTATATCACTGATTATAAGTAGATCTTTGAATCGTGACTGAACACAAAGAAAGTTAAAAAGCACTCAGAAATAACATCTGTAGGGTAAAAAATTAAGCCCTTTAATTACACTTATGTATAGAAGACACTAGATAAGATAGCTAATCAGATTGCAATGTTGAGGTTTTTTTCAGAACTGGAAAGTGCTATTCCTCATTTAAAACTACATCAAAAATGAATCCCCATGGAGGTACCTGCAGGAGTATCTTTTACAAACTGGAAAAACAGCCTTCCTAACAGGTGATAAGCATCAAATCTGCATATTTATACAGTTCTAGATTAATCCCCTATTTTTCATGTTAATAGTAATTTCAGTAGAATTAGATTATGGAGTTGTTCCATTATTTACAAAAGGCATTCAACAAAAAAGACGATTGGTTCTTAATTTCTTTCTGCAGTAGGATTTCAGAATACATATTGAAACAGATACAGTGCTCTTACTCTAACTGCCCCTTGTTTGCAATGGCAAAGAAGTTCATGTAATGTAAAAAACATACTACAGCTAGATTTTGTGATACCTATATGGGTATATTACTGTAATATTTTCTTTTTCTAAGATTTGAAGTTCCACAACTAAAAAAAATATTCTATATTTATTTGGTCCTCTACTGTTTAAAGCACTGATTTTTTCCTTTTTAATAATTCATGCTTTCAGTTGAGTTATAGAATGATGATCTGCTGAATTCCTTTTACGTTGCTAGCAGCAGGAATGTGTTTCTGTCTTATGAGTCAGATGAGATACAAAAATTTATATGAACAGCTAGTGACTCTTCACTGTATCTGAAATTCAATCTTATTGGACTTAAAAGACCTCAGTGAATCTTTAGACGTAAAATATGGTACAGTTTCTTAAGTGCCATTGCACTGAATTATAACAGCACTAATATCAATGCTGAAGTCAGTGGTGAATTCTACTGAACAAAATTTATTGTCATCTATGCTCAGGTGTTACCATTATTACTTTTGTTGTAGAGATGATACCAGTTATTTTCTCTCACTTTGCCACTGTTTAAAAGGTCGGTAAACTATTAAAAAAGCATCTTCTCTGACATGAAGAGGGTGGATATTGTTAGTTTCTTAATTAAATAGCTGCATATTTTCCTTTCTCATGCAGTTGTACTTGTTATGTCCTTAATATATTATCTCCTTCAATGTTATGTTTTTATCTCAATTTTGAGGTTTTTTTCTATTGCACTTAGGTAACATATTTCCCTTATATTCTGGCCAAAAATAAAAGATAGTAGTTTGTGAGGACTGCATGTCATTATTACTCCAGGAAGTAAAGGTAAAAAATAAGGGGTTCCCCATTTTTTTCTGTATGTCAGAACTACTTATCTTCAGTGCAGTACTGTCATAAATGTCTGTTAAGAATTGCAGTGCTGTCCGGAAGGAGTAAGAGATACAGCAGTTTATCTAGTACTGTGAACACTAGCACCATCAGCTGAAGAGAGCCTTGAAAATATTATCAAAACCTTTATAAACAAAGCTACAAAAGCAAATGGAATTGTTATTTTTGAGAGCAGTTCTTTCTGTTATTCTGAGTATTTCTTGAAAGCAATGGCATGCTTAAAAAAAATATTTGAAAGGTTAAGAGTCTTAGCTAAGTTAAAATGGCATTCTCTTATCAGGTAAAATGTTACATCTAATTTTATGAATCCGTGCATTTTGGTATCTGTACACAGAAAGCTGTGATATACAAGGCCCTTAAGGTGGGTGTGGCTGGATCAGTAGTTCTCATATTTGAGCCTCAGCTTACTAGAGTTTCTAGTCTCCTGCGAGGAGGCTCAGGCATGGTCTAGGAAAATGGAAAGAAATGTATTCTTCTAAATAATTTTCAGTTACAACACTCAAATATAGACTGTTCTATTGCTATTGAGTCTTCAGCAGACTTAGTACTTTTGAAGATTCTGCATGCAATAAGCTAGGCAAGTAAGAAAAAAATTGTCTTGACTTCATATAGGAAATATTGACAGAAAGATATTATATACTATTCTTTCTTTATTTGTGTGTTTGATTTTTAGAAAAAGCTGCTAGCTTCCACTTATATTGTATTTTGCAGGGAAGTAGAAATAGTTTGTATAAATGTTCTTGCATAGTCTTAGCACACTGGTGTAATAAAAAACTGGTCATATACATGCAATTTTTAGAATTTAAATACAAAGATTGGTAGGTGATTGAAATTAAAGTCAGATATTTAAGTGTATCTGAACATCTTTATACTTTTTTACATATACTTTATACATGGGCTTTTTACTGTACCATGGCTTGTGCCCTATGGTTCAGATTCTATTTGTGTGAAATATTGTAGCATTCTATTTGTGTCTTCTTGATGAAGTTGTTGAAAAACACTTTGTAAATGCAAAACCACATTATTTTTAATGCTGTAAAATAGGTATTCAAATGGAATACACCAACGCTGTTATTAAAAAAGGAGACTACTTTTATGAAGTCTCATTGGCATCAAGGTGCAGTAAGGTTTCTGCACAAGAAAAAAACCACACACACATAATCTACCACAAATAGAAAAAAAAAAGGAAAAAAACCCCAATCAAACAACAACAAAAACCAAACCAAACCAAAAACAGTCAGAAAAGAATTCTTGTAGATTTCATGATTAATTCTAATGCAGTATTTTAATTTCTACTTGCGCAAGTATTGGCATTTTATTGTGCAGGAGGTTGTACTTCTGTATTTTCTGTGTTTCTCAGAGATAATATTTTTTTATTTTAAATGCTAATATGCTTTGATTATCTGTCAAATTGAACTTGGTGTCTAAAACATTAGGCAAACTCTGAAAATATGAGATTGAATGGGGAATACCAAAAGTGCCTTATGAGTTCAAATATAAGTTCATTGCCAAAATGCAATGGCAGTATCAAACCAAAGGGTATCCATGAGGCTGCTGTTTTTTATCTGTGGAAAGTGATGGTGGTTAAGGGAAGTCCCTGTCAGCTGGGAAAAGGTTACTGTTACACCCATCCTTAAGAAGGGCAAGAAGAGTAATCAAAGTTCTGTAGACTTACTGATCTCACGTGAGTTGCTGGGAAGCTCCAAGCACACTTCTAAATCTATTTCAAGACCTGTAAAAGCAGGAAGATAGTTCGGACTACTCAACACTTAGATTTACCAAGGGCAAATAATGTGTGCTTGATCTGATTGCGTTCCATTATGAAAAGACTGTTTGGGAGAGAAAGCAGTGGGTGTAACACACCTTCAGTTTACTAAGGATTTTGAAATTATCCCCCAAAACATTTTCATTTTGAAACTGAGGAAGTCTCAACTGGATGAACAGACTGTTAAGTAGGACTGAAATGTAGAGAATGGTCTTTCAGAATCTGGCTGGCAGGTGGTAAAGAGTACATCACCAGAAGGGGCTGATACGAGAGTCCATGTTGAACTGCAGAGTTTAGCACCCAAACAGGATAACCTGAAGCACAGGCTGGCAAGTGACTGACTAGATTATGGCTCTGCTGGAAAGGATCTGGGAGCTTTAGTGGACTGTAGGGTGGGTAACAGCTGAACAGTGCACTTTTCATCATAAATAAAGCAAACTGTGTACCAAAGTGACTGCAGGTAGTGGATGAATGGGAATGCTGGGAACTCAGAAGAGGCTACCAGGATGGCCAAGGGCCTCGAGCACATGATCAGTGATGAGTGCTTAAGGGGACAGAGCTTGCTGAGTCTGGTATGGAGGGGGTAAAAGGCAGTCTGAAGGCAGCCTGCAGCTATGGGAGGATTAGTTGCAAAGGACAACAAATTTAAGCTTTTGTCAGTGGTGGCATGCTGTTTAACAAGGGGCAAGGGCCCCTGATTGGGAGTTTCAGGTTGAACATCAGGAAAATTGTTGTCATTAAGGATGTGGTAAAGCACTGTAGCAGGTCATCCACAGAGGCTGGTGAATTTCTGTTGAAGGATTTTGAGATTCAGAGAAAGCTGTGGCTGATATAATCTAGTATTGATGATAACCCCGTTGTGAGCTTGAGGTTAGATTGGACAATTTTATGAAGGCCCTTCCAAAAGGCTGTTCTGTGATTCTGTGAAATTATAGAGCAATTGGTCACAGAAGTTTTGCCTAATTCTAAGGTAGAGGGAACTAGGAATTGTGAAATACAGTCCCCTTGCAATACGCCACTGGACGTTAACAAGGATAAGAAGTTATTTCTCTTCTCTGAGTTTTTCATAGAATTGCATCCTATATGCCTGTATTTCATGTTGCAATTATCCCCATTGTTACATTTTGGGTATACTTCTCTCCTGTTGTCTGACTTGAGTCTTTCTCTTTTCATCCTCCTATTTTTGTGTCCTGTACATGCTGTCAAAACTGCCACAGCCTGACACAGCTAGGAAAATTGTAGCATCTAAGGTGTCTGGCTTGGAAATAGTCTTAGATGTCTGGATAAATAACAGGATAATCAGAACTTGATAAATGTGAGCTCAAGCTCAAGTTTCCTTTAATGGAAGTACTACTTTGTTTCTTTTCTGGTACTTACAATATTTATTTCAACTTCTTATTTTCTGGGGCATTTTTTGCTGAAACTAACAGTTTTTAGGGCAGGAAAAAAGACCTGAAGGGATGGTGCATGATTATGAGGATTATCTAGGGATGTACTGTTGGCTCAAACAAAAACAGACTGCGAGTTTTGCTCAACAAAATCTTGTATGTATGTGGTTGGAGGGTGACTCTTAATTTTAGGAGCACTGTATGTTTAGAAAGGAAGGCTGACTTTTAAGATGGGGAATGGAAAAAAAATACATCAAAACATTAAAGAGTTGGCATAAGTGTACTTTTGCATTAATAAGAAATTAAGCTCTGAGAGAAATTTGTAAGGTTTGAAATGATTGCAGATATGTGATGGAAAGGGAAAAGGATTGGCAAGACCAATTTAATGATTGAAGAAGTAGAAGTAGTGCATGAAGCTAATCAGAACAGTGTAATGAGTAGATGAACACTGATTAGAAGAAAATGTATGTTTTTGTAAAGGTACTGTAGGAGAGATATTTTTCCAGCTTTCTTGCTTAGTACTAATACTCTCGCAAACAGAATAGAAGGACCAAACAAATACATATTAATAGTTTTCAAATGAACACTTGCATGTGTCCTTTTCATATTTTATCAGGAGCGTGGAGATTATAATTTCGCCCTGAACAAGAACTGCTAGATTTTAGAATATTACTACACAGGAAAAATATCAATGCTTTAAAAAAAAAAGAAAAAGAAAAGAAATTTAATAAATGCAATTCCCTTCCAGTGTGAATTATTAGTGGTACATGAGCACAAAAGAATTTGAAATGTAAAACTAATTTAAAAGATCTCTTTAGTATGAAGTTCCTGTTCTGTAAATTTTAACTTTAGGTAATTTTTTCCCGCGGCAGCTACGAAGTCCCGAAGCTAGCGGTATGTCACATAAAAGCTTCTCTGTAGCAGTAGACTCAGCATCGCTATAATTAAACCTTCCTCGCCTTGATTTGCAGCCAGTCTTACTCCTTGCGGGAAGGGAGCTTACTCATCGGTGAAGACAAGACCAGGGGAAGGTTTCAAGTTGGGAAACACGATTTCTGAACCTGCTGTGGACTGGAAGCACGATATAGGGAATAACGGGTGGCAGGAGGGGGAGTTTAAGGAGTGAGAACCCATTTTTAACCCACCTCAAAGTTGTTGGTGAACAGGGGCGTGAACAACTTGGCTACCTGCCGTCTCCCGGCAGAGAGAGTCCCTCTGGAGGGAGTCCTGTCCGGCCAGCAGCCACGGCCTCAGGAAGGGAGAGGCGCTCCTCAGGAGAGGAGGGCTACAGCATCAGCGGCACTGAGCAGCCCCTCCGCACTCACTCCCGGTCCCATTCCCATTCCCTCGCCCTGCCGCCATCCTCGTCGCACCCTCTCGCACCTCCCGCACACCCGAGCGCGGTCTGCCGCCTCACGAAACCCCGCTGCCGGGTCTGCTCTCCCCCGCACGGGCTCCGGCCTGGCTTTAAATATTTCCGAGCGGGAAGCCAGCCCCTCCTCTCCTTCTCCTCCTCCTCCCCCTCTCCCCGCCTCCCCTCCCGCGGAGCAGTCAAGACCCGGCAGCGCGGCTGCCCCAGCCGCTCCCACACTCGGGCGAGGGGTGGCGCGGCAGGAGCTGTCCAACTTTTCAGCACAGTTTCCTCGCCGCTGCCCGCAGGAAGGCGGCAGCCGCCGCCCCTGCCCGCCCCGACCCCCGGCAGCATGGAGGCAGAGAGCAGCAGCGGCTTGTCCGCGATGCCCGGCGGCAGCGGCAGCGACGGCGGCAGCGACGGTAGCAGGGGTCTCAAAGCCCCCAAGCATCTGTGGCGGCAAGATCAGCACTACCCACCACAGCTGCGGCAGCACCAGTTCCTCCAGCACCAGCAGCACCCCGGGCAGCCGTCGCCGTCTCCCGTCTCGCGGGGCCGCTGCCTGGCCGGGGCTCGCGTCAGGCACCGCGGCTACTCCGACACGGAGCGGTACCTCTACTGCCAAGCCATGGACCGCGCCTCCTACGCCGTGGAGACCGGCCACCGGCCCGGCTTGAAAAAATCGCGGATGTCCTGGCCCTCCTCCTTTCAGGGACTCAGACGGTAGGTGAGGGCTTGGCCCAGCGCTCCGGCCGCGCGTGTGGGGGGTGCGGCGGAGGGGCGCCACTCCCGGCCGCTGGGAGGGGATTCAGCGGCGGCCACTGAGGGGTGGGTACCGCGGGACCCCCGTCCCACCGGCCTCCCTTCCCCCGGCGGCAAGGAGAAGGAAGGGGTGCCCTCGGTTGCGGAGGCTCCGAAGGGGAGGTGGGGTCAGGCTGCGCTGCCGTGCCGGGGGGGGACCCCGGGCTGGGACGCTGCAAGGAACCGCGGGCAGGGCTCGCCTGGAGCGGGCGTGACCGGGGCACGGGCGGCGCCGCGTCGTCCCATACACGCCTGTCTGTGAGTGGAAAAGCGGCCGCGGAACACGTGGGTGGGAGCGGGACGGCGTCTCTGCCAGCACGGAGCCGCGAGCGGGGCGGGCAGCGGGGCCGCGCTTCCCCCTGCGGCCGGCTCCGCTCCGCTGCCTCCCCGGCTGCCCCTCCTCGCCGGAGCTGTCCGCGCTCCCCGGGAACCTTCAGCGCTGCTGCCGAGCGGGAAGGACGCAATTCGTGTGATGTGCTCACAAAGTTAAAATAATGAGAGCTCTGGGGGGTGGGAGACAGTCTGGCGAATCCAGGGTTAGGGTCTTGTTAGTTTGAATGGGCTTAGTTGAGAAAATAGGCTAATGGTTTCTTAGCCAGAGGGAGGAGTCCGTCATCTACTAGTCTATTGTTCCCCGTTAAATGAGCTGTGGATTTATTTTTCAATGTGTAGCTCACCAATGCCTGTTTTACCCTTGATGGCTGTAACAGGCATCTGTTTTAAAATCAAATTCTCTGTCAAAATCATAAAGAGATTGTACTTGAAGAATCAATTTATTATTCGGACTTCATTTTTAGTAGCTGGAACCACTTCCTTTTAGTAGAAAGACACACGCTTGCACTTGAATTTTAAGCAGACATTGTGAATAAAGGATTTATGGAGAGAACGATGGGCAGAGGGACGATACTAAATACTGAGTTACTCTGTAGATTTTTGATTTCCTGGATAATCAGATTTTCATAGAGTGATATGCTTGATGAATAAATAATAGAATCCTTTCTGAATGAAGATTGCTTTGTGTGTTTTTGTGGTGCACACTGCATTATTATGGAGCCTTGTCCATAAATCTGAAAAAGACATACTTGAATATTGTCTGGCAGCGTTAGCTCTATTTCTACCTAACATTAACTTCATTCCCACCTCATATATAATTAAGAAATAAAAAGAGATTCAGCAACTGTAAATTAGAACTGTATTTTCAAATCAGTAGTCTTTAAAATATGTCTTTTAATATCTTTGGTTTCACACAGCCGTTCTATTGCTACATCTTTGTATCACTTCTGTGAACTCATGCTTGTCTGAAGTTAATTATGTTAAATTTTTCACCATGTATGATTTGAAAGAAAAAATAATAAGCTTCAAAAAATAACAAATGTTCAATTTAAAGCTTTTTTCAATACATTCCTGTTTCTTTTATATTAAAAACCATCTAGGAGCCTAGGATTTTTGATCTTTAAGACTGTGCTGAATTTCTGTTTTCTAATGGCTAAGAAGTTTCATTTTTATAAATCATAATGGTTGGTTTGAGTATATTCAGCATTATTCCTTAAGTGATTAGTTATTGAGGGGATGCCAAGTCAAGGTGGAAAGGGAGAGTACACGTAATATTTTTTTAATTAGGATTTCAGGGCCATTTTAAATTACAATTCATATGATTCCTATTTAAATAGGAATTAAAATTTCAATATGAAAAGTATTTTTGTTTTTTAAACCTTCCTTCTATTTACTAGCACAAAAATGTTGTTTTGACAAGGCATGCTGCTTTAAAATTAACTGAGGTCAGTGGATTTTGTTTTAATTTCATGGGATTAGTAAAAATACTTCAGATGGGCTTGCCTTTTAGCAGTAGTAAAGCAAAGCAGAGTAAAGAAGTTCAATGTAATACACCAACCCATGACTTTCTTAGAATAAAGTCTCACAGTAAAACATCTTGAATGAAACAAACAACTATAGTATGGAAACACAAAGTGAGCTGTAGCAAATTTACAAATATATGCAAGAAATATCAGAAAAAGGATGGTCTTCCAGGACTTTCATTTCAAGATTTCAGTCAATTGCTACTTTTTTCCCCCCCCTTTTTGCATAAAAAGCAAAGAAAAATAATTTCTTAGTTTTCTTGTAGATACAGCAACTTGTAAAAAAACCCAATATTTTTGTGAAAGACTCCTATCCTTTTAGAAGTATTACAGTTCCCTTTTCATATTTAGACTTTCTTATATTTTTCCCTTATTTAAACTGTTTTCAAAAGAACATTTCTGAATGGATTCCTATGGATTTATTATGGTGTAAGGTGGCAAGCTTGTATTTCAGAAGACCTCAAATTACTCTGAATATTGTGTATAAAACTGTATAGAACTGGGGAAAATTGTGTATCAAGTATGAAAAATACATCAGGAAATAGGGCTAGTAAACACTGATGTCTCAAATGTGAAAGAATTAAATCTATGTAATTGTTTTTCCAGAATTTATTTTGTTTCACTGTAAGTGTGTCACAATTCTGAAAACCTCAATGAAAACCATAAAGGACACTTAATAAGCCAAGCATACAACTTCGAAGTATTTTCTCTTTTAGGTTTGGTAGAGAACTTAAAAATATGCAACAGTTACATTTTTCAAAATAAATGAGAAGAAGGAATTACATATGTTAAAATTTGAGTTAGAACTGACAAGTACATCTTTATTATTCAAACTGAAGAGAATTAACATTTAAAAAGCAAAATTAACTAGGAAAGATTCTAAACTGAATTAGTTGAAAAGCACTATGTGCTTGTAGTCTGTGATATTACATATTGTTTATAATCATTCCAATGCTTTCTCTGTCTCTTCATGATCATCACTAACTTTGTACACAACTTTTTTAGAACAGCACTGTAGTTCCTACAAGGAATACAGTAGTATTTCATTACACAGAAGGATGTATCAGGATCATTGACTAATATATTTTTCTTAAAAGTCAAGATTATTCCTGCATTTGTAAATGAGAAGGTAAGTGCTTTGAATTCATATACACAAGAGCTATACAAAAACCAGGATAGTCAAGAAGGTAGCTGAGATTATCTGTGATTGGAGGGTTTTTGCCAGTTGTTTACTTTGTGGTCTTGTGCACGTTATTTAATCCCTCTCTGACAATATTTTCTTGTAGGTAAAAGAAAAATGAAAACAGGGTAATTACAGATTCATGCTAAAGTGATTTTTTAGATCATAGAGTAAAAGGTGCTGTGTAATAATAAATAGTAGTAGTGGAGCTCAAATAATTTTCCAGTCAATAATACCAAACATTCCATGTAATAAATGGAGTTGTTCTGGTTATCTTCAAAAATTTCAGGTACCTCTTTGCACATAACTAGCATTATTGCATGGTCTATATACATGGGTTAGTTGTTTAAAAAAACCCCCACCTTAGCATTTTTAAAGGCCATTAGTCATATGTCAATTAAATCATCTTGCCATATCATCTTTCTATGTTCTATTTCTCACTACTGAAATTTCAGGCTGGAAAAATTAGAGAACAAACACCAGAACATTAGTCAGTCCTAATTCCACTAGTCGTGGAATTTCCCAGGATGTTGTATCCTTAAAATAAATCTTAGTTTTTTAGACCCTTGCTTTCTTTTTGTCAGGTTTCCTAGACAATTACTATTTTACAATAGGTCTTCTGTAAATTTTATCTCAAGTGTTGTTTTGGTCTAGGCTTTTTCACAAAAACAGCTTTTCATCTGTGTTTAAACATGAACATCTGCACAGTGGTGAGGCAACACTAGGTTTTACAATCCAGTAATCCTTGTGTTTGTTCCTCCTTGCTGTCTGTTTGAAAAAATACTTTGATAAGCGACCATTAAAATCAATTGCTGTCAAAAAAATCTACTTGCTCTCTTTTCATTTCATGAATGGTACTGGGTCTAACCAAGTAGCATCCATTAATGTATTGCTTACGTATGAAGATTGCTCTAAAGTACGATTATTTTTCTTGAAGTGTCAATCTTGTCCTTATACCACTCAATAATAGTTAATAAACCAAAATAATACTCAAAATCGAATGCAGTGTAATATTTCAGTTGCCCAGAGGCTTTATTCTCTATTAGGAGAAGGAGGTTTATGCATTACTTTCTTGACTATCTGAAGTCCCACTGTATCCCACTGTAATAATTTAGACAGATAAGACTCTTGGGTTTTGTAGCTACATATAGAGCCCTTGGAAAAATAATGGAGTCTTTGCAAATCTGTTTGGTTCTCCAATAAAATGCACACCTCTTTCCATCCTAAGCTCCATTCCTTCCTCCTGTGTGGTTTGGAAAGCTCCTCTTAATGTATTATGTCCTAGCTACTTCCACACAAACCAAGGAAAAGGAAGAAGAGTGTTTTCCAACTTACGGGCCCATAAATAACATTCTCAGAATTTAGTATCAGTTTCTAATTTAGAATTTTGTTGTTTACTTGTCTGGCAGTGTATTATTGCTTTGTTTACTGCTACACAGTACTGGCACCCAAGATGTTAAGATAATTTGCATATGCTAGTCTTTCCTCAAAGACACAAATAAACTTTACAACTTAGTAAACATTGTTGGATTACTGTTCTTTATAATTGAGATAAATTAAATAAGAAACTTATGTTGTAAATGTTTTAAATAAGTGACTATTAAGGGTATTATTTTCATGTTGTGAAAGGCTTGCATTTTCTGATTGTTAAGAGTTGTGTGACCTGAACTATATGAGTAGCATTAATTGCATGCTGCCGGAACTTGTAAAAATACAAGCTTTTAAAATTCACATATTCAAATACATTTTAATATGAATGTTGCTGAGAAGAAATGGCTCAGACTTCTTAATTTAATGAGTATACACCTGGTAATTTAACAGGACAATCTCTTCATAATCAGAGAGAGAATAATCAGAATTTAAACACTTTTTCTTAAAGATGTAGCTATATGAAGTTCTACCTTAAAATTATTAATGTAACTCTTTAATGTACTCATGTTTCTTAAATAGGCTTTAATATAGCAATATTATTTGAGTATTAGTGAAGATGTCCATTGAATACACAAGCTCATGGTGTCAGCTTGGTGCTCAGCTGATGATGTGAACATGTGGAGACACAAGGTGCACAGTTGAAGAGTAATTGAGATGGAAATTCTGTGTAACACACTAAGAGAAACTTAGTAGGTTTCTTTAAAAGTAATCTTAGACAGAGTTAAATAATTTTAACTACATCGTAGTCTTCCTTTAGAGAAAACTTTGGAGCTAGCTGGAAAACCTGTGAGATTGATGTTGAAGCTATGAATGTGAGAGGAAGCTGGGAGCATATAGGAAAGCAAGCCAATACCATTTGACTGCTAAATAGTTTGCCTCAATGGACAAGTTCCAAGAATGAATTTTTTGCTACTGGAAGGTGAGAGTTTAATGATAAAAGGTGTTGGACAAACACCACTCTGTGTCAGTTGATAGGATGATTTGAAAGTAGTTTGGTCCTTGCCAGTGAAAAGAATGTCAGTGTTCCTTTGCCATAGTCAGTATGAGGTATTTGGCAGATCTAGAAAAGATGAGTTTTGAGTTTATTTTCATGAACAAGAGTACAGGTTAGTTTTTAGAATAAGAGTTCCTTTTTGGTAATAGAGTGGATCTGCCACCATTTCAGGATCAAATCCAAAGCTCTTCTGGTAATCTAAAGAAACTAGATTTAGTAATTAGAAATTACAAATTAGATTTAATAATGCATGTTTAAATTGCATATTTAAAGGTGACAATAACATTTGCTAATAGGAATGAAAATGTATAGGTAAGATTTAAAATTCTGTTAATATTTATTTTGATCCTGTAAGCTGCATCTCTTCCTTGATGCTTTAAGGCCTTAAGTTATAGATAGCAAGGGTTACAGGAGGGGAGCAATAGCTGTCAGTTAGTAGTAGGTAGGACATGTCCCACTGTTGTTCATTCCCCAAATTCTTTTCAGAGGTATCTGCCCTGTCTCCTGTGTCTTCCCAGTGAGTTAGTGTGTCCTGCTGTGAATATGTCAGACTAACCCTTTAGCTTAGTCACGTGGATGCCATCATGCATGAGTGCCTGGCTACTTGCAGTTGTTTTAAATAGGTCTGTATTACAGCGTTACATGACAGTATTTGTGCCAAAGTTGCAAAGTATCTTTTAGCCCAGTAAAGAAAAATAACTGCACACTAATACTGTCCCTGCCTGGCTCTGTGGGGTCCCGCGTACACCCACAGAAGCACGGGTGGGTTCAGTATTACAGCTGGTAGCAAAGAGTCAAGAAGGGTATTTGCATGCGTTCTGGCAGGAGCATTTATTGCTTCTACATTGTCAAAGGTTGCAGAGGCAAGTACGAACATGATCCCAAAGCTCACAGTTTTATCTGGGGGCGGGGAAAAGGCAGGACTAGGGAACGGGGACCAATGGGGAAGCTCTGGGGGAGTGACGAGAGGGTAAAGGCTGACAGCCAACTGGGGAATCCGAACTGGGATAGAGTCACATAACAGAGCAAGGCATCCTGGGAGAAGCTTTTCTGGTCACCCGAACATGAAGTGGCTCCTGTGGTACTAGGGCCTTGTCTTACTGAAAACTCTCTGTCCCTTGTAATGTAAGTTCACCGGCCAGCACAATTCCTCATCTCTGTATTAAACAAAAGGGCCTCTCCCAGGGATCCCAAAACCCAAATATCCCAAACAACCAAACATACACAAAACAATAAAATGATCAGAAGGACCCACAACCTAATGTCCCAACAAGTCCTTAAATCCTTTAGAGGATTTTTCTCTCTGTATGCTGGAATGGATGCTCTCACGGGCAGAGGTGAGGTTGAAGCAGCTCATTTGTCTTTGGGCTGCAGCACAGTCCAAGCATTCACTGCTGGTGGTACCAGGAGCATCCAGAGGGCGGCATGGTGATAGGTGTTGGCTTGTGGTGAATGTGGGCACAGGCTCTGATAGTTGCTTCTGTCGGGGTTTCAAACGAAGTTAGTATTTGCAATTTCAAATAGGGGGGGCCTTTCCCTTCCCCCCTCTTTTACTTAAAGGTCTGGGGAAAGGGGAATGCTATAACTAAACAAAGGTATGGGAACACGTGGTTAGGGAATAAAGAGAGGGGTGGTAGTAGGGAATATTAACTGTTAGGAAAGCAACAGAAGGGGTAAGATCTGGGGAGACACCAAGGGTGTCTTGACTTATCCGTTGGAAGTCTTGTTTGCAGTTCTGATGATGGGACGGTGAGTCTGTTACTATGGTGGCCATTGGTGCTGTTTTGTGTCATGTCCGTTTCCAAGCAGCAGCTGTCTGGTCTTTTGACTACCTCCTGTTCATCTTGGTTGGCATTGTGTCCACAGGAGCGGTGTTTGCTGGGCTGGTGCAGGGCTTGTTTATCTTTGGCAGTTTCCACGTATCATCTGTGGTCTTTGTCTTCTTCACTCTAGTCTTTTGATCTTTACACTCAGCATCAGAATCTGAGAATTCACTATTCTGTTTCTTTGGCTGCTTTTCTGCTTGCTCTAGCTACACCTGCAAGCTGGTCAGGTCATCTGCTTCCCTTACGATGTTTTCGCAGCTCTCTGGGAACAGCCTGAGTCCTACAGCCTGGCTCCTGCTACCCCCCCTCTTGTTCTGCTTCTCATGCAGCACGGGGGTGGAATTTGCAGGCAGGTGAGGGGCTGAGGTGAAGGGCAGCATGCAGGTGGGGTATCGCAGCTGGGGGAGCAGAACCGCGGCAGCGGCGACTTGGCAGCCTCAGGGCATTCGCCAAGCAGCGGCAGGGGAGGAAGGATGCAGCTTTGCAGCGGTGCGATTGTAAAAGAGTGGCCAGGGGGAGCACCGGCAGCTGGGGCCGAACGTCTCCCTCAGAGCCAGCCCCAGTCCGCTACCATAGCGGGGGAAGCCAAGTCCACTAGGCTGAAAACGACAACAAACTGTCCCTTCAACTCCCGCGCCACGTGGGCGGCCATGGCAAGCCATGGCAAGAGGCTGCAGTGCTTGGTCCCGGGCTAGCAGTGTGGCCAGCTTGGGTGTGGCCCAGCCTCGGTGGAGGGAGGCAGCCAGGCATGAGCCAGCGGCGGGTCGCGGGAGGGCCCAAGGTTTGTGGCAGCAGCGACGGGGAAGAAGAGCGGCTGGGCTTGCGGCCCGTCCAAGCTACTGCAGGGGAAGGATGGTCCAGCATCAGTCAAGAGACCGAAGAGAGCCCAGCCTTTTGTCTGGGCTGAGCATGCTGCATGCCGCTCCCTGCCTTAGAGCTTTTTGGGGGGACTGACGACCGCTGCCTCTCTGCTGCGGCGCCGCTGGGGAGACTGAGAGCGGTGGGGTGAGGCATTTCTAGCACTTGCCACAGCTGCCACTGCTTTTTCAATCTTTGTTTGGAGGGCACTAGATCCCCTCTGTTTCTAGTATCGTCAGGCTGTCTCAAGCCTTCCAGAGAGTCCCCAAATGCCGCTTTTTTGGCTAGGGGCTTCTCAAGCCGCAGTAGGAACCCCCCGGGTCGTGACGCCGGGGCAGCCCTGCGGGCTTTGCGGGGGAGCCTTTTTCTCTTCGCTCGCAGTTTCTGCTGGGGCTACTGGGGCCTGAAGCCCCAGCTGGCTGGGGCACAGAGCCAACATTTAGGGGCAGGCTGCGCCTGGCAGGAGCGGCTGGTGCGGCACATGGCTCGGAGCAGGCGAGCGCGAACGCTAACGCTTTGCGACCTCCCCTCACGAAGCAGGTACGGGTGCTGTGTTTTTGCAGCACCTCTCGCAATGCTTTGGAATCTAGCGTGCACACCCGCAAACCAACTACGGTTCCCTCTGCGCAGCAGAGAGAAGGAAGGCAGGGCAGCACACGTGGAGGTGCCGCTGTCCTCGAGCGTCCCGGAGTCTCGCCAGCTGTTATCACGCCCACTCTCGGTTTCGGCCGCGTGGGAACCTAAGGTGGGTTGGTTTTCACAAGCAGGGCCACAGGACGGAGATGCAGGATCTGTGGCTGGGAAGGGATTCTCGGTGTAGGGGAAAGGGCCCGACACAACAGGTATCGAAATGTGGGAGGGGCCAGGGACGGAAGAGGGACTGCGCACGGTAACATAAGTGGGAGCAGGTAGGGGAGGGGCACCGCGTGCGGGGGAAAAGCCCGCTACTCCCGCCGGGGCTTCCATGTGGCGTTCACCATTTTGAGGGGTGGAGGCGGCAGAATTAAAAATAAAGGCAGCAGCTGGGTTTGCGGGACGGGCCATGCTGCCACCATCTTGGATCAAATTTAAAGTGGAAAAAGCTGGGGAAATGGCAACAGGGAAGGGGTTTGGGGTAGAACCTGGGGTGGCCTGGCCAGCACCACCCTGGGTAGGGAACAGAGGAGCTCAGGAGAGAGCAGGCAGACGGTAGCAGACCTGTGCACTCTGGCAGAATCCATCTCCGGGCTTCCCTTGAAGCAGGGCAGAGGGATCAGGGATATGCAGGCAGAGGAAAGTGGTGAAGGGTCTTTTAAACTGGGGTTAACATTTCCGAACCGTTTCACAAGACTATCAACAGCTTTTGCTAGCTTGTAAAGCAAATAACCTTTTCCCGACATAAACAACCATTGCACAAAACATTTTAAATAGTCAACTAACCACTGCTTAAATAACCACTCAACAAAATGTTTTAAACCTTCCCTGTTACAACGAAAATTCTCACGAACAAGGACTCTTGGAACTGGGAGAAAGGCTTCCTGCAGGAGATGAGAGAACTCTGCCCCCATCTCCCTCTCTTCCCAACCCTTGAGATAAAAGGCAGTTAACAAAAAAGGATACAAAAGTGACCCATATTACCTTAGATGGTAAAGTAAAAGTCTCGAGGTTGGTCCACTGACTTTAGACCAGTCTTCTCTTTCCCTGGAAGGTTGTTGTTCTCCCCCGCCAAGCCCCTGATAGAGCTCAGAGGTTTCTTTGGGGCTATGGCTGCTCAAATGCGACTTAAATCCAGAAACTACTGGAGACACTGTCGGGGATGGTCTGAGGCCCCACATTGGGCGCCTGGCTCTGTGGGGTCCCGTGTGCCCCCACAGAAGCACGGGTAGGTTCAGTATTATAATTGGTAGCAAAGAGTCAAGAAGGGTATTTGCACGTGTTCCGGCAGGAGCATTTATTGCTTCTACATTGTCAAAGGTTGCAGAGGCAAGTACGAACATGATCCCAAAGCTCACAGTTTTATCTGGGGGCGGGGAAAAGGCAGGACTAGGGAACGGGGACCAATGGGGAAGCTCTGGGGGAGTGACGAGAGGGTAAAGGCTGACAGCCAACCGGGGGAGCTAAACTGGGATAGAGTCACGTAACAGAACAAGGCATCCTGGGAGAAGCTTTTCTGGTCACCCGAACATGAAGTGGCTCCTGTGGTACTAGGGCCTTGTCTTACTGAAAACTCTGTCCCTTGTAATGTAAGTTCACCGGCCAGCACATCACACTGATGATAAATAAGAGAAATCACCCACTCAGTTAACTTAGTACATGCAAATAAATAGGAAAGGACCAAAGAGAAAAGATGGACATATAGCACTCTAGAATCATGGAATCATGGAATGATTTATGTTGGAAAGGACCTCTGTAAGACACTTGGTCCAACCATTGCTCAAAGAAGTTCTGTTGAGAACAGATTGTGCAGTGTGGTGTTCCGTTCAGTCTTGAACACTCCCAAGAACAGAGGTTCTGCAGTATCTCTGGACAAACTGTTGCAGGATTTGACCACTTCATGGTAAAACACTTTTCCAGTATCTAATTAGAATTTGCTGTGTTCTGACTTAGTTCCTTTGCTTCATATCACTGTGCACTTCCATTTACTTGTTCCATCTTTGTATCCATTCTCTGATCAGGGAGGTAGCATAGTTCTCTGGGTGCAGTCTCACAAATGTGTAATAGCAATTTCACAGGTCTACTGGCAAGTCTAGTGCTCTTAGTATTGTTTTCAAGTGCCACTTATTGCACACACAATTCTAGGAATGAGTGATTCCTTTGGTAGATTAGTTTGCATAGATTCTCCCCTCACTCTCTCCTTGTCTGGGACCTGTAACATCTTTTCTCTCTGATTTCAGAGAGAGAGTTCAGCTGCAAGAATACTCAGGATGAATAAAGACAGGAAAATATGACTGTGATTTCCAATCAAATAGTTTATTGAGGACTTCCATATCTCTCAGAGATGTTATGAATATTTCCTCTCTTGCCCCTCCTGCCTTGGCCAAGCTGATCTAAGGCCATATACTGCTCCAGGCAGGAAAAGTAAGCATGGTGGGAATGGTTTTCTCTGGGCCATCCATGCACCCTTCTAATTCCAGAAATTAAAACAGTGCAAACAAACCTCATTCGAAAGTCCCTGGTCCAATACTTGAACCTATGTTTCTGACTGCTGAGCTTGACTTTCTGTTACTTCCACTATTCTAAGGTTTCAGTTATTACATGACACAATGCCATGGAAATTGGAGATTGCAAACTGGATCTTGAAACCCCCAATTATTTTCTTTCTTCTTGCCATTGCCATTAAAACCTCTTTCAAAAAATGTTTAAAAATTTGGCCTCCCTGGAAAATAGGTACATTCTTCTGGATTGTACACTGTAGAAAAACTTCTCATGAGCTCATCTCACACAACAGGAGAAGTCTAGAGGGGAAGAAAGTGCAAAAGCCTACCATCTTTGAGGACTTGTAAGTCACTGGAAAATTCAAAGTATATGTAGTAAGAGCTTAGTTTAGTTCAGTTATTCCTCCTGGACCGAAGTCTTGGAGCATCATTCCCAAGAAGGAGTAGTAAAATGAGTACTTGGTCATATATGAGGGGCAGTAATCAAAACCTCAAAACATCTAAAAATTATTTGGATGTATATTTGAACACACGTGCAAAGACAACGGAAACACATTCAGCCACAGAGAATTAAGTCCAACTGTTGAAATTTAAAGTTAGAGGGGATCAGTTAATAAGTTTATTTTAAATAGAGAGCTCATGAGGCAAAGGTATATTTTCCACTCTTCTAGGACATGTTATAACAGAGGGATGAAAATCTCACGTCAGATTCTGGAATTGAGAAACCTTTGGATGATCATCACTCAGTTATCACTACAGTTTTTCAGACCTATATTTTGGCATGTGGTCCCATTCGTGCTTGTTTACAGCAGATGATCATAAAAAGTAATGAGAGTCAGAGCAGCTGCCATTCAAATAACCTTTCCTGTTTTGGAAATTTGATTTTTATCTTTGTTTTCAATATTACCTCTAAACTCATAATTTAGGTTAAACTCATAAAATTCCTCTATTTTTAAATTTTTTTTTTTAGTCTCCACTTAGGAAATGAAATAACATCAAGTATTTCAAAGCAAAGTTAGGTTCTCAAGAGGTGGTGAAGGGACTTTTTATAAGTGGAAAAGACGTGCTACTAGTGAGAAAGTATATGGAAGGAGGATAAACATTCTGTTGAACACTTTTACTCACTGTTATAATATGAAATAAAAAATATCAGAAATTTGAGGTGCTTTTTTTGTGGATGCATTTGTGGGTGCTCTTTCTCTCTTCTCTCTTAAAACACTTGAGATAACATCAAATAAAACTTCAGTAATGTCCTATCTAATGACAGGAAAATGATATGAAGGGCGGCTGGATTTACATATGTGCTCTAGGAACTGATGTTCATTTAATTTCCCTCTGTCCACTTATAAACCTTAGATTATCAGCAAATCCATTTCTCTATGCAGCAATGTTCTAGGAATGTTTAGGCATAATCTGTGCTTGGCTGAGAATAAAAACAGCTTACACTTAAGATAGGTATTTTGATATATCTACATTGTTTATAGGGTTTCCCATAAGTGAGCAGAAAAATGCCTCTGGGATATGTAACATTACAGAAATTTCACTAAAGGTCTGTTTTATTTTCATCAGTGAGCAAGGAATACTCAGTAGCATAAAATACAAATTACACAGGTGCTTACTTGAATTTCCGTTTCCCTTTAGTGTGACTTACAAAAATGTGAAAAGAAACTGATAATGTTAACCACTACTAACTACACCACTACAAAAACACGGGTATTGGAAGAGAGGGACAGAAATTGATTTGAGGAAACAGAACCTACCACTAAATCTTCACTAAAATTGTCTGGCAAGTCTCACCATTTTTTGGCCAGTGTTCTCACTAGCTTCCATCAATCTATCTCTGCAGTGATTTGTTGCCTTTCCTTAGGAAATAAATAAATTTGCAGTCATGCTTAATGATTGTAACTAAGAGTTACTAACAGTAACAGGAAGGGTGTTCAGCTGGATAGTATAAATTTTCCTAGCATAGCCAACAGAGCAGTTTAGGTGTATGGCAGGAGATTGTTCTGAGCAAAGTAGTTTTCCTCCCACCTTACACTGCCAGAAACTCTGCATGTAATTAGGAAAGTACAAATAAGCTAGCTTCCCATGTTGATCTAATGAAGACTACCAGATTTCCTTGAATTAAGGAGGATTTTGTATTAGCATTGTATTTTTCTTTTGGAAAGGTTGTATGATGTTTCAAAGTAAGTTTTTGTTAAAGGCATGGCAGAACTTTTATATAGAAGTTTTAAAAGTGGATGGCAAAAAATATTGTCCGTTTATTGGCTTAGAATCCTAAAGGTAAGAGAGATTTCATAGCTGGAAGACAGCTCGTAGCAGAATCAGCTGTACCCATTGCAGATCTTTTCTTTCTTTCCTTCCCTCCCTCCCTTCCTCTCCCTTCCTCTCTCTTCCTCTCTCTTCCTCTCTCTTCCTCTCTCTTCCTCTCTCTTTCTCTCTCTTTCTCTCTCTTTCTCTCTCTTTCTCTCTCTTTCTTTTCTTCCATACTTTTAGAGGTCTAATCTGGTAGTTCCTTTCTTCTACAGTCTTTCCATTTTTAATCCATATCTTTCATTATATAGCATGTCCATAACTGTTCCAAACCTTCAGCTTTATGCTAGATGTACATAGAGCAGAAACATATCTAAAGTGTTCTGCAAGATATGCCTCTGCATATTTATCCTAGTTTGATGATTGAATTTTTTTCCAGCCGCATCGAAGTAGTTGGCTTCTAATAATAATTGGCTTCTAATGCACAGTAATCTGAAATGCTTTTCAACAAAAATGCCATCTAATGTTGAAGTTCTGCAGTTTCCAGCAGTTGTGTGTTCTTGTGATTCCTAAAATGATAAATAGACATCAAGTACTTTGAGCTCATGAAGCATGAAAAATGACTATAATCAGAACAGCTTTATTTACATGAAGTCACATGTAGTACAGGGTCTGTAGGAAGTGCTATTTGATTGCTAGAACTTCTGTTGCAACATTTAGTGGTCTATAAACAGCTTGTGACTTGATATTCCCATTGAAATTACAGGCAAACATTGATGCTGTAGTAGTAGAAGTGTTAGTGTAATATAAATGCAGGGTAGTACAAAAATAAAATACAGGTTTTTTCACATTTCTGTTGTCTGATATCATGTCATGACCTTCCCAGAAGTGCCTCCAAGGAGGCCTCTTGGTTCAGGCAGCACACTTGCACACACATATACACACACACACTGGATAGGTAGCCAAAACAGTCCGACAATGAATGAGCAAAAAGAGTTTTGGCATAAGGTTTTACAGGAGAGCTTTAATGCATCCGCACTCATGCAAGGTTCCAGAGAAGTCGCTGGGGACAACAGTGGGGGTTCCAGGGTAAGGGAACTAATCGAGAAATTCTGAAGGGGTATCAGGTAACAAGGGTTGTGGTGGCCAACGGAGCCAACCAGGGGAGTAGATCTGGGGTACATTAACATAACAGACCAGAGCATTCTGGGGGAGGCTTTTTCAGTCACCATAAGCTGGAAAGGAAACTAGGACTTATCCCACAGTAGGACTCCTGTTGTTCCTTGTCCAGCAGGCCCACCGGCCTCCACAATTTTTGGTCGGGTTTTTTTATTGGTAAATGCATACTCAAAGAAAACAAACTAGGGAAATAACTTGAAGTGCTCTTTTCTTTGGGTGAAATATACAGCAGATAATAAAATTATTCATTGTGAAATTGTGTCTATTAAATAAGGCAGCAGTATAGCATAATCCAATGAATGGAAACAACTGACTAATCCTTACATGGATCACACTCAGAAACAAAATTATATCAGCAAACTTTCAAATGCAAAAGTTCTCTATACACTTTTCCAGAATGTACATTAAATCTTTTTAGACCTATTTAACTTTTAATGAGAATAAATGTGGTTGAAAAATTAATGACTAGATCAAGGCAGAAGAAAATTATCAGATATGGCAAATATTTTTTATACTGTTTTAGAAAACCTTGGTTCCCAAAATGTAGATTAAAGTAGTTGATTCTACTTCTATTTAAAGAACCCATCTTTTGTTAAATTTATAGCTGCCCTTAGTAAGAGTAAGGAAACTTGATGTGTAATTTGAAGCACAGGTCAGAGAAAAAAACCTTGGTTTGAGACGGTGGTAACAAAACTGAAAGAACAAGGAAACTGGTACAGAAACTTAGAGAAATGAGCAGATTAAAACACGTGCATTTTCTGTCCTCAAAACATATGATATTCAAAATTTTTTACTGGTGCATAAATTGGATATTAGCTGAGAAATTACACTTAAGTAGATGTCAATTTATTTCAAATTACAGAACTTAATCACTTAAATTCTTGCTTTATATACACTGCATTAAGGTAATACATTATTGCCACATGCCAGATAGTGAAAAAGAAACACATCTGCTTCCATGTCTACTTCCCCTTCCAAGAGCTGTGTGTAATAAACTAATTGAAGTCAGAATTTCGGTAAACTTTGTCCCTTTAGACTTTTCAACAGGGAGGTGATAAGGCCAAGAGGTCCCAGAGCACTTCTGTCTTTACAAGCTTATTTCTTAGGAAAAAATCTGTTCTGTTAGAACTAAAAGACTTCTGGCTTTTTTGACATTTCAAAACCAACTTTTTCACTTGTTTGCCCTTCTTACAAAAAAAAAGATGGAGAATCAAAAGAGAGTTTTGCAATATATGATTGAAATGGTCCTAACATTTTTTAGCTGTATAGTTTTATTCAGGTAAGAAATTGAATACTTTTTCAAGATGCTACTCTCTGACAGCAGGGATTACAGTCATGATCAATGTCATATGATGGACTGAACACATGTTTTAAATGCAGGGTATCAAAAACCAATTCTAGTAGCAATTTACCCCCATTCTTACTCTAGCTCAAATGTACTGAAGTGTGAATTTTTATTTAATTTATTGAAATTTATTTCCAGATTTTTGATTCTCCAGTGTTACCCTATTTTGCAGCTGATAAAAAGAAAGATATTATTATTTTAGATGGAAAAAATACCACAACTTTAAATTAAAATAATCAATGAAAATTTGTAATGAATATCTCAATATGAACTTCTTCATGTTCTGAAGAGTTGAATGTATTGCATACTTAGGAAGTGATTATTTAAAAACACCTGGAATAGCTTGTTTGTTTGCCAAAATAAGCTTAAAGCGAATGGTGACTTCTAGAGTAGAACACCCCATTTTCAGCAGAAAAATAAATAAAGATGCCAAGACTCCTGTGCTTTCTGCTGGTTTCGTAACTGCAGAGAGTTCAATACAATAGACCTAAGTTCTTCAGTATCTGATCCCCACTTTTGTAGTTTCTTGCCTGTAAGAAAGGATATGTGTCCAGCTGATCAACTCTTACCACCTATGTGAAAACTCTGTAAACATATCAAATATGGTTGTGAATATGTATGCCTCAACATGAAAAAATATGCTTAAAGACAGACTAAGGTACTGTTAACATTCTGCTTTCAAAGTTCTTACCATGATATACATGTAAAATTGCATCTCTTGAGCAGAAATTAAAACACAAAACACATTGAAGGATACTGAATATTTTGGAAATGTTGAATTCTGCCTTCCTATCTTTTATTCTAGGTAGGAATGATGATTAACCAATTGTGTATTAAACATATATGAGTTTCCTTGCTTCTAAGAAATTACTTTGTTCTAGGACTTGCATAGCTATTTTAGTTTATGACATCATATTAATATTAAGGATGTTAGCAGAGCTTAAAAAATAAGTTACTTTCAAAATACTTGATTTCTTTCAGCTTTAATTTTACTTGTGATTATATAATCTGCAACATACTTAGTGTCTCTTTTTGTCATTTATGTATTATTAAATTTGGTTTGCCCTAAGTTTAATTTTATGTTTTATATTTTATATTTTAAAGAAGATAATTTCATATCTATAATGCTGTTCTAAACTTTAAAAAGTGTTTCTGAAAACTGTAGTTAAAATAATTGGTTTCTCAGTAATTCCTAAAATCCACATTAATAAAATCTGCTGCATTGATTAAGGATTTGAAAGGAACTGGATCAAATCCAGAGAATTTATAGTGTTGTGTTTTTATCATAGAATGGTTTAGATTGGAAAAGGCCCTTAAGATTGTTGAATCCAACTACTAACCCAGCACTGCCAAGTCCACCAGTAAACCATGTCCCCAAGGGCCATATCTACATGTTTTTTAAAAAACTCTAGAGATGGTGACTCAGCCACTTCCCTGGGCACCTTGTTACAATGCCTGACAACGCTTTTGGTGAATAATTGTCTGCTAATATCCAACTCATTTCCTCTTGTCCTGTCACTTGCTACCCAGTAGAAGAGGCCAACCCCCACCTGGCTATAGCCTCCTTTCAGGCAGTTGTAAAGAGTGATGAGGTCTCCCTTGAACCTCCTTTTCTCCAGGCTAAACACCCCCAGCTCCCTCAGCTGCTCCTCACAGGACTTGTGCTCCAGACTCTTCCCCAGCTCCACTGCCCTTCTCTGGACTCCCTCCAGCACCTCAATGTCTTTCTTGCAGTGAGGGGCCCAGAACTGGACACAGCACTCGAGGTGTGGCCTCACCAGTGCCCAGTACAGGGGGACAATCCCTGCCCTGGTCCTGCTGGCCACACTATTGCTGATCCAGGCCAGGATGCCCTTGGCCTTCTTGGCCACCTGGGCACAGTCTAGCTCATGTTGAGCTGCTGTCGCCAGCATCCCCAGCTTCTTTTCCACTGGGTAGCTTTCCAACTGTGCTGCCCCAAACTTGCAGTCCTGCATATGGGGTTTTTGTGATGCAAGGGCAGGACCCAGCACTGGGTGTTGTTGAACCTCATGCCAGTGGCCTTGGCTGATTGATCCAGCCTGTCCAGATCCTTCTGTAGAGTCTTCCTGCCCTCCAGCAGATCAAGACTCCTGCCCAACCTGGTGTCATCTGCAAACTGACTGCGGGCACACTCAATCCCCTTGTTCAGATGATGGATAAAGACATTAAACAGGACTGGCTGTGATACTGGCTGTGAGCCCTTGGGAGCACCAATGATGACTGGCTGCCAATTGAGTGTAGGTTTGTTCACTTCCACTCTCTAGGCCTGGTCCTCCAGACAGTTTTTAACCCAGGAAAGAGTGACCGATCCAAGCATTGAACAGCTGGTTTCTTGAGAAGGGTACTGAGGGAAATGGTGTCAAAGGGTTTACTGAAGGCCAGGCAGACAACATCCACAATCTCTCCCTCATCAACTCTGCAGGCCTCCTTGTGGTAGAAGGAGATCAGGTTGGTCAAGCAGGACCTGCCCTTTGTGGCATGGAACTCATGCTGGCTGGTCCCGACCCCCTTGATTGTCCTGCACTTGCTATAGGGCACTCAAGATGATCTGGTCTGTGACCTTCCCTGGACTGAGATCAGTCTTCAGTTCCCTGGGTCCTCCTTCTGATCCTCCTTACACAGGGGCATCAGATTTGCCAACATCCAGTCAGCTGGGACCTGCCCGATTGATCAGGATGGCTGGCAAATGCTTGAATGTGGCCTGGTGAGCACTTCTGCAGTCTCCCCCTGTACCCCTGGGTGGATCCCATCTGTCCCCATAGACTTGTGTGTGTCAAAGCAGTCTAGGAGGTGGCTGACCATTTCTCCTGGATTATGGGGGCTTCATTCAGGTTCCCGTCCCTGTCTTCCAGCTCAGAGGGCTGGGTACCCAAAGAACCAAGTCTTACTAATAAAGACTGAGGCAAAGAAGGCATTAAGTGCCTCAGCCTTTTCCTCATCCTTTGTCACCAGTTAAAGGCTGAAAGTCCTCCTTGGCCCTCTTCTTATTGCTGATGCATTTTTTTGTTGTGTTTTACCACAGTCGGCAGATTAGGTTCTAGTTGGGCTTTGGCCTTTCTAATTTTCTCCCCATATAGTTTCATGATGTCATTTTAGTCCTCTTGAATTGCCTGTCTCTTCTTCTGAAGGTTATGAACTTTTTTTTTTCCCCATTAGTTCCAGAGTTCCAGCCCAAGGAACTAGGATAAACTATGTTGGATAAAATATATTTAGCTTACATAAATTAAGATGTAATAATGTTTATATATTCTAAGTATATAATTTATTCACTATATAGGACAACTATTATAATAAGCATATGGGTGATGAAAACTATTTAAGTTTGTGTTTTGATTAATAAAAATGTTACATAGGTGGAAATTAAAATATGTAAGAATATATTTTGCCTTTTACATTATTAGGTGTTAAATTTTGAAACTAGTACAAACTTTTCTCCATTTTCTTAGAAAAAATTCCTAATTTCTGGCACCTTATGTATGGAATAAATTTAATTTTACATTAATAGAATGTAGCCAGTTATTCAAAGTGATATAAAGCATTCTTTTATTGAGACACAATATTTAATTTTAAAAGCCAGAAAATGTGTATTGCTTTCAAAACTGACTCAGTAAAAGAAAGTGGTTATTTATAGCCTCTCTATGTGTTATTTCTGTTATTAGGCTACCATTGCCTTATAGTTTTGGAAGCATTGAAGCCTCAAATGGAAGGATGAGTCATTCCAAAGATCAAACTGTCCTGTAATAAGTCAAAAGATTCTAGAATTTAGGTGTATGCAAGGATTGCAGATACAAGGAAAAGAGATAGTACTTACAGGAAGCTTAGCCTAGATCAGAATTCCAAGATGTCACAAAAAGATCTCCTTCCATAGATAAAGCTTCTTGTCACTTAAAATTGTGGAGACAAGCATCTCAGCTACAGTGTCTTGGAATACTGGATCAGCACAAGAAATCAGGTTTTTTGTATTTACCTAAAGCAGTGTAATTGAAAAATACCAGTATATTGATACTGATGATGTATTGATATTGGTGATACTGAAAAAGCATCACCCTCTGATCATGTTCATTCTCAGAAGGAAAGAGTTTCTCCAAGTCATTCCACAAGCACTGTGCCTGCACTGTACAGCTTTTAAAATATAAGAACTTCCGTTTCTGCTTCCACTGATTTTGATTTTAAATGCTTCAGAGTTTTATGAATTTCTGTATGATCTGTGAGCACTTTTCCCTCTTGGGACAAGCAAAAATGTATCTGAGTGGGAGGAAGGTGGTGGAGTCCGATAAAATCACCTTTTTTTTCATTACTTGGAAGGAACTTAATGGACTGACCTTTGGGAAAATATTAAATTTTAACACCAGTAAAATTTATGTGTACTGTAAGTGGTGCAGATGCTAATTTTAAGTGGCTTTTGTTTCAAAATACTTTAATATTTTTGCTGTTTCAGATGTCAGCCCTTACTTTTGATATTGAAGGATTATTGTCTATGAGATGCTAACAGTGGATATTAGCTGTCATCTGAATAGGCTCAATATATGGCAGGATGTATAGTTTGCAATTAAATCCACAGTACTTGATCCCAGGCTGAATTTTTTGACTGGTCAAGCTTAATAACTTTAAGTCATATTCATGTAGAATGTTATCAATATTTTTGCAAATATCAAGGGAAAACAGCCACTCGAGTGGAGAGTAATGGGTTAGTTTAGCAAATTACTCTGTGATGGATTTCTCCCTAGTTGTAAGAAAAGAACATTTTCAACTTGTTTGAAAATTTGACAAGTGTTAATTGTGAGTTGGTATCCTGAGCTGATTTGGAAGTAGGAGTTGTCATGGAGGAAATAAGATGTAAATAAGGAGGGAATAACTAGTGACGAACCTTGGAAGGAGCAGCTTCTATTTGATGCTGCAGACAGGGAAAAAAGACAACAGGGGAATGCACCAAAGGAGACAGAGATCTTGAAGAAATTGATTAGGTAATTTTCTTTGCAGCAGTGTTCTATGTGAATAAAGTAGATACAAATTAATAAGACTCCGGATGTTAGTATCTTTGCACAGGAATAGAAAGAATTGCATCTGAGATCTGGAAAACAGGTTTTTTGTTTCAGTGTGCACCTATTGCCTTGCATAGAACACTCCTGAACAAGTATCAGTTGCAGAATTAGGCAACTACATTCACTTTTGCTGAGTTCATAGAATCATGAATATGATGAGAATAACCTGACTTGGAAGGGACCCAAAAGGATCACTGATTGCAGCTCCAGGCCATGTGCAGGACACCTCAGGAATTATAAAATAATTTTCTATTATTTAAACAGAAAATTTTTCGTCAGCCCTTTGTACTGAAGACCTCTATTAAAACACTAAATGATTTGCAAAATTTATTACTTTTGCAAATATAATAATCAAACCATATGCTTGAGAGCATTGCCCAAATGCTTCTGGAACTCTGTCAGGCTTGGTGCTGTGACCACTGCCCTGGGGAGCCTGTTCCAGTGACCAAACACCCTCTGGATGAAGAATCTTTTCCTAATATCCAACCTAAACCTCCCCTGACACAACTCCAGACCATTCCCTTGAGTCCTGCCACTGGTCATGAGAGTGATCAGGGTCTGCCCCTCCTCTTCCCTTCATGAGGAAGCTGTAACTGCAACGAGGTCTCCCCTCAGTCTTCTCTTTTCTAGGCTGAACCATCCTTGCACCATCTAACCTCAATCGTATAGGGAGGAGCTGTGCATCATATGACTTTATTTTGGGAATTCTATAGGCTCAAAATCATGTGTATGCTGCTCTAGTACTTGATGTCTTTCACTTCCTCTATATTTTTCTAAATATTTTTGGTTTATGACGTATTTCAGTAGGAATGCTATAGCATGATTTTGGATAAATGTGAAATGGTGCTTATGCTGTTATCCTTTTGTAAGTGAAATGTGAAAAAAAGCCCTGAGGGATGTCTCCCAGCATGTCTGGAATTTGTCTATCAGTAACAGAGAAACATAGCTCCAGATATTTTCATAGCATGTTCAACATTCCAGTGAAACTCTATGTTTGTTTTGCCAGGAAGGTCTGTTGTTTCACCAACATGTGGGTGATGATTGTCTTCAACTATCTCACTCAACTGTTTGAGAATGAGACTCGTACACTGCTACATTTTATCACATTATGGCACATCCTCTTCTTATTTTGTAAAAACCAAAAACCTTCCTGGCTAATACTAGTGTCCTAGTAATCAGAGGAAGTTCATGAACTATGTTTATTAGGGGTACCTTGAGAAGTATTAGTTGTTTGTGCAACAGTTAAACCTATTTTTCTTTCTGTGCTTCTTTTATTTTTTTTTCTTTTAATTCAGTGATATAAAAAGGTATTTTCCTACACTTGACTGGGGAAAGTACTCCTTTACAGTGAAGTGGGATTACAAACCTAGACTTTTCTAGCACACTGTGCAGAGGCTATAGCCTGTTAAGTACTTAAGTTATTCATAAAGCCCTCACAAAACTCCCATTTTGAAGATTCAAAATTTACTTGAACAAAGATTGCCAGCTAAAATAGACAGATGTGCAAAATAGGATTTTAATTTTGTGTAGAGATTGAAAGTTTCTTTTAGAGTTAACACAAACTAATTTCTCACGAGGTATGTGAGGAGATGATAGTTGAGGAAAAATTGCAACTTGAGAATAAGGTACTCCACATTTTTTATCAGGTTAGGGTTGAATACAAGTTGGTACTGTGATAGTGGCAATATAAACCTTATATATTAGCTTAATTCCCTGCAATTAGTTAATACAGTTTTATGCAATGGGTAAATAACAGACATTTAGGCTTTGGATACCTAATGTAATTCTGTATAGTACTGTTTTACAGGCTTTGTTCTGCGCATTAAATCCACTTCGCCTTTAGAAATACTGTGTTCATTCAAATGAAAAAATAAAAAGGTCAGAAATTTGGGCTGTTGGACAAGTATTTATCTTCGAGATAATTTTCAGTATAGTAAATCTTGAAGTATATAATATTTGGGTAGATAGGCTTGGCAATATTTTTTGAATAGATCTTATTCATATGTTCTTATATGTATGTGAATATATAATATTGATACAGGTATATATATGTTTTCTGAACACCTGTGTATGTGTGGTTCTGGTGATTTATTGAAAGTAGATAAAAAGACCAGCTACAGAGGGGTTGTATTAGAGGTGAGTTAAATGTCTGTACAAACAGCTATTCTGTGTTAAGAGTAATTGCACTGCTTTCATTGTCTCTGCCTGTATGAAGCAGACACATTCTACTGTCTCTATGTATAGAACATAATGAAAATTATAGACTCTGTAATAGTAGATTAAATATAAAATATCTTGAGACTAAGCAATGTACATTAATAATGACTGTGACACCTTTATTAAAATGGAGATTATATATACATGTGAGAAAATATAGTAGGAAGAAATTGAAATAAAATAAATCAGTAACCACTTTATAGAGAACTGGGTTTAACAGACATAAAAGTTCTACACTTTCACTAAATAGGAAGTCTAGAAAACCAATGTTTTCCTTAGGGATCAATTTCGAATTCCATATGTAATTTATTCTTGCAGTTGCTGTATAAATAACAGGTTTGATAAATACAGTTGTAAAATTAACTTCTTGTAAATTGGGGATACACTGAGATTTTCTCTCTTCCTGCTTTGATTATTTGCAGACAAAGTGATGAGCAAGAAAGAGGGAAATCTTTCCTGCTTTCTAAACCTGCAGTGTGAATTCCTACAAGTAAACTGGAAACTGAAACTGGAAACAAAAAACTGGCACATGCATCAGGTCAATGCTTTAAGTTTTGCCTTAGAGACTGTAAAAGAGATCTGCCCAGACAATGGCTATCAAAGACAGGTTCTGTTAAGCTACCTATTATTCAATTGTTATATATTATTATATGCTAAGTTACCTGTTGCTCAATTTATATATGGCTCTGCATATAAGAAATGAAACTGTAAGTCCCAGTCCCATTTGAATATGGTGTTGATAATTTGTTCCTCAGTGTTTTTCTCCCAGTTTCACAAGAAAGGCAGAAATCCTTTAAAAATGCAGGTGAATAGACAGTTTTGCAATCTTTGAATGTGTTTTGTTTTCTGAATTTTACCTTGTTGTTTGGTAGTCAGCTCTGGTCACTCTTCACTTCCTTGCTACTTAAGGCAGAATGGACAAAAAAATCCCCCACTATAGCTGTGTAATCTGAAGTGATCTTAATTAAAGGATAAAATTTCTGAGATGATGAACAGTTTTAAAAAAGAGATCCCCTATTCCAGAATCTAAGTATATTATGATATCCAATGTGTAATCCTCTTTTTTTTTTTTTTTTTTTTTTGTCAAAAGATATGATTTCTGTAAAATTTTGTGAACTAGTTATAATTGTGTGTTTGCAGGGAAATCCCTACTTATCCTGTTTTGCCAAATGATTGGGTAATACCTACTGTATGGTATTCTATTTAGTACAGGGAGAAGGTATGCTGTCTGAAGACTAGAGAAGAAGTACCACCTTACCTAGAAGTACACCTTTCACTGCTTTGCTTTTTATAAAATCAGTTTACCTACCATATTATTAAAACAAAACAAATTCTGTAAAACTCCTGTGAAAAGCTTTCTAGGTTTCCAACTACAGAGGAAGACAGCTATGGAGGCAGAGGTTACTTCTCTAACGAGGTAGTTAGCTTAAGTTCTGCTCTACCACCTTCTGTAAATTGAAACGCTAATGAAAGCCCTGTAACTTACATGTTAATCTAGACATCCCATAGTAGCCTATAACATAAAACTGTTAAATAATAAACTGTGAAATGTTATACAGCTTTGGTTTTTGCCCAGGCCTTTTAAGGTTTTCATCAAAATCTTACTTTGTCTGGTACATTATGTACCGTCAGGTACGAAAGAGGAATATCTAGAATTTAATATTAAGGATCTATGGAAGAGTGATGATACAATGTATTCATAATTGTAGAAGTCTATAGAACACCAAATTCTAATATATTTTACAATAAACTCATGTGTGCAGCTCTGTAGAAGGCAACCTATTGTATGACTCATATTTCCCTAAGCACTCGAGATACTGTGTTTCCCTAGAGAAGGGAAAAGTATGCAGAATACTGTCTGGTGGAAATGATAACACAAGTTGTAATTTGTAGTTCAGGTTAATTTAAAATAATGTTTTTATTGTAGTGCAGTTTAGAAATCTTAGTACTCAAAGGATCAGATGCTTTAGAATGGACAGCTAAGGTGATGTTGCAATATACAAAGGGTTGAAGTCTAATGTCTTGCAAACCTTTGTCTGTGATAAGTCTTTTTGAAAAAATCCTCATATATGAGTTGCTGCTTTAACAATCTTCTGTGGGATATTCAGCATCTATTGATTGATACTTGATGATACATTCACCCTTTTTATTTTTCTTTTCACGTTTATATATTTAATATTTTTTTAAAATTAGATAATAAATGTGGCTAACAAATTCCTCACATTTTATTCTTCCTGTTGCTTGAGCTGTTTGACTTCTATCTATACAGTACTCTGATTTAGTAAATTTAGACTAGTGAAGAATTAACATAACACTGAGTTATGACCTAACTGGTAATGTCAAAAACTAATTTCAACTAATTTCTGGTAGAGTATCTCCAATGTAAGTATTTCTAGAAGGATTTTACATCATTTTATTATCATGTGCACAGGGTTTGGAGATTTAAAAAAAAGCTTTGACAGACACTTTAAAAATCAGATTAAGAAAACAGTGAAGTTGTAAATAAAGATAAAATATTAGTAGGTTCCTACAGGGTGATCTATAACACAGTAGAATTAAACCCAGGTTTTAAATTATAAAATTAAAGGTCAGATATCAAAAAGTCAAGGTTACAGGTACATAGAAGGGACTGAAAATCTTTGAGCAAGACAGAGACAGAATTGTAGTGAGTAATATTTGTTGTGAATCTACAATTTTTTTCCACAGTGGCTATATAACATTTTAATATTTTCTTCACTTAAAGTTGTAATATTTCAGCACTGTAATAGTGGTAATTTAGTTAAGCCTATATAATAACTCATCATTGAAGAAACATAATCAAGACACATTACCAGGAACAAGCTTTTTTTAATTCAAAGTGCATGCTTGGAATTTTTGTGGAATTGAGGTAAAGATATTGAAATGGATGAAACAGTGCAATTTACTAATTTTTGCTGCACTACTGATGAAACTTTTGTGGGTTTGGGACAATACAGCTGACTGAAAAAATCTGTGGATCCTTACTATTTTTCTTTGTAGGATCAATTTTACTGAAGTTTTGATTGTAATCCCTGGTGTTCAACCTGCCATTTGTTTGACAGACACCTAACAGAACAAATTGAAATGATAATTTGTCATTACTATACATAAGTAGAACCCTCACAGATATATTGTAGCAAAACCACCATCGCATTTCTCCAGACTGTGTTTATTGCCATTTAAAACACTTTTATTGTATGAGGTCATGTTGTGCACTACAACATTTCATTTTTCGCTGACAGTAATTATTCTTCCCGCTCAATGAAAAACAGGTTTGTAATGCTTTTCATGAAAAAGATTACTTGGAGATCCTGCCAAATTTTAGATAACTTTTCACATTAGTAAGATGTATATGAGCTTCAGCTGCCAGGAATAAAGACAGAATAATATTCTCTAATATTAATTTTGTATATTTCTCTTTCTGTTGTTTATTGCCTTTGTACATTTTAATGATAATTTTGCCACAATGGTAGCTTGCAGCCTGTGGTGTGGACAGGAGCATATATGGGCAATAGGAACGCCTGCCTTTGTTATTAACATTTTAGTAGTTTAAAGATTGCTGATCCATATTTATATCTGCAAAGTATCTCATCTTGAATTAAAGTTCACTCTGTAATATAATTTTTTTTTTGGTACTTATATATGTCTGTATATCCAAATATATATATGTGTGTGTGTATATATCTATCTATCTATCTATCTGTGTATCTGTATATGTCTGTGTATCCAAAACTCTAAATATTATTTTTGCATTCATATATACACTTAATTTAAATTTCATCGTCAGACAGCTGGTGAAGATTATGGCCACAGTAGTGTAAGACAGATGGCAGATTTTTCAAGAGAAATCTTGTCTGCTTGGATGCTTTAGGCATCCAATTGAATTATTTGTTTTCACATCTATTCAGCGTTGCAGGATTCCCTTGGGAACAATGGGAACACCGGGCACAGTAATATTTTGCATATGCAAGTTGAATACCTTTTATCCTGAATACTCTAGAAGTATATAGTATATAAAAACTCTTATAGTTTTTATTTGTCATAAAAAGCTATACCTGTGTAATTATATGTGTAAACACAAGTTTCCTCAAGGAAACTGTTATTTAATGTCACCTACAAAACCAAATAAATGAAAGAATGAAGGAACTTTTAAAAAAAGGTGTTTCATCATGAAAAAAATTAAATATCCCTATTCTGTATCTAAAATTTATAAAATACTAGTCAATGACACAAATATAATTTGCAGTCATAAACAGAAGCAAATCCAAACTCAGTATCATACTGTAGGAAACTGACCAGAAAGACAGCATCTGTATCTTCTCCTACTAGTAAACTGATACCATTTTCTGCCTTGAGTTTCTATATTTAAAGATATTTTAAGTAGCAGGGTACATGTATCTGTTTTCTTCCAAGTTTCTTATTTGTGCAGGCCTCTCCAAGAAGAAATGTGACTGTGGAGTGCTTTGTGTCATTTCCTTTCAAGCCAGCAAAGTGGCTGATTCCAGCAAACAGGAGAACTTAGCAGTTCTGCTGAAAAAGTAAAGGTAGAGAACAGAGAATACACTTCTAAATTGGATCAGGAAGTATAACAACAACAGCAGAATACTGTTACTGTAGAAAGTAATAATTGGCCCACAATGTAAATCCTTAGAACAGAGTATTTAACCAGTAAAGTATTTCATTTATTACAACTTTTGAGCCATTCCTGAAATTACAGCTAGAGAAAACATCCAGTAAAGCTGGTTCTTGGTAAAAGAGGATGCAGTCCATCACTTCCCTAGAATATTTGCAGCATAAATAATTTTATGCTGCTCTATACAGAGCTTTGATACTATTTCAGTATTTCTTCAAAATGTAAATGTGATTTTAAGATTTAAGTTCTTAATCAACATATGTTAATACAACTACTATACTGTACATTTTTTACATAATAAGCATGTTAGGATAAGTGTCTCATTTCAAGATAACCATTCGAATTGATCTAAATCTAACTTGCAAAAATGAGATCTGCGATCTCATGTGTGAACTGTCTGCAGAAGCTCTACAGGTATTCATGCTAGTTCAGAGTATATGCAAATTTAGGGAGCAGTGCATCATTATCAAAACTTCATTTTTTAAGAAATAGAGATAAATTCTAATATGAGCTAATGGTAGGAGTAGAAAGTCCGTAGTCCTGGCTGCATACCTTATTAATACCCAGACTACCCTTTTCTAGGCTTGAAAAATAAGTTTAATGAACAGCACAAGTAAGAGAGCCTGCTTAGCTACAGACTGGGGTCTTGCGGTTGATTGACTTCGGTGTCGGAACCAGTACGTTCTCAAAATGAATCTTTTAAATGAAGTTGCAACGTCCATAAATATGCTACTGTGTGTGTGTTCTTTGGATGCAGAATTCATACTAAGCCTGGTTAGGGAAGCCGCATATAGCAACACATAGCTGCCTTGCAGAATTTATAATCAATAAATACTGATGGTTTGACATTCTTAATCTTTACAGTTTCTTCCTTTAATTGGTCAATTTCTTCCAAAGTCATAATGAAAAAACCTCACTTTGTCCTTAGGACATTAACATAATCAGACTAAACATATTGAGGTATTTTTGGTACCATGATATTTAATCTTTCAACCTAACACCCTTTTCTTTCTAGCTGAAAGTTTATTTCTGATAATGTTAATTGAAAAAGTTTTATTGAAATGATTTGTTTATACTTTTATTAATAAAACTGTTCTTCATCTCAAAATACAAAATTTCATTTATGAAAAATATTCCCAGAAAAAACCTAAAATCCCAGGTTTCCATAATTGCCAAAAAAAGAGTATAGAGTTATTTAGAAATACGTAGTCTATGTTGAATCCTTTATCCATGTTTGAAAACTTGTAAAATTAAGTTTCAAGAGAGGGATATCTGTTTAATTACACCTGTAGATTCTCTTGAACTCCTGTTGTTATTTCAGGGCAGGTTTAATAAATCTACCTTCAAGCTATTTCCTTTACTTCAGATGATACAGAATATACTAATTTCTGTATTTAATTAATTTGTAAATTAATTGTGATTATGTGGACATTTTGGTGGGAATAATTTTTACTGACACATGTTTCTCACCTGATTTACCATGCTAATGATAAGGCTAATTCAAAGGAAAAGGTAAAAAAATGGCTTGAGGAGCAAGGAGACCCAGTTTCGAAGAGTGACCAGCTTAATCCACAATGGAGTAACATTCTGAGCATCTGAGTTTTGTGTAATTTTTTTTCTGTACTTTGTACCAGTACTTTGTTCTAGGGAAAAATTTTCTCTGGAGCTGATTTTAGCCGAGAAGAATCCAGATTCACACATTGTAGTGACGTTAAAATAAATTTGTTCTGAGTATCCATAACAAATGATATTCTGCTGAAGAGCTGGCCTCTGTAGTTTAGGAAACAGTTCAGTTCTCTGGTAGTTAGGTTTTTTAAAATCACTATTTTAATGCAATTATTCTGTCATTTGGCTGTTGAATGTCTCCTCCTCCTCTTTTTTTCTTCATTTGGTTTAGCCCTTATTTCAAATCTACAGCAAAACCACACATTTTGCATGTCCAAATCCATTGCGTTGCCTGAATTGTTGTTTTTTGTTTGGTTTTGCTTTTGTTTTCATTTCTGTAAAAATGTTCATTATGTTATGTAAGAAATGACTAACAGATGCCCATATAAAAAATTAATAATAGCTTTCATAAGATCTTGTTGTTGCTTCATATTCCGAGAGCTTTATTGCTTGATGTGTGAACAAATCTCTTCCAAGCTCCCTTTAAACTGCCTAACCACCCTCTGCACACATGCATACGTATTTTTTTGTGAAGCTTTGCCTTTAAAATTAATTTTGTAGTTTATGCAATTTTAACTATGTGGATAACTGGTTAGTCTCTAGTGGTATGCCTAAATCACAAGTATCTGTGTAATTTATTTGGTTTTGGTTTTGAAAACTAACTGCTGGGGCTGGTTTGGAAATGCGGCTTTGTAACTGGCATAGTGAGGGACACTGTATTCTGCTGTGAGGGTTGAAGAAATCATATGCAGACTTAGTAGGGTGAACTACAGTTAGAGCTTTCAGCAGTGTCCCAGAAAGAGGTTGTGTGTTATAAAATCAAAAAGAACAGAGATATCCAGGAATAGCTTTTGATTGCATTGAGGCAAAATACTTTTTCATTTGAACAAAATCTGTCTTTAACATTTTAATCACAATCTTTCACACGTGCTAGTACTAGTTAGAATGTTATTTATTTCCTACAAGAAAAACTTGCTTGATATTATATTGAAGCCCTTCTTTTGTGTGTGTATTTTTAGGGTACCTCACTACTGTTTCTTCTAACCTGTTTATGATGCTTCATTGGAGCATTTGAAGCACTGTTCTGAACTAACTTGCACATTGTTAAATGTATTTAGTCAGAATCTTCTCCCCTCCCCCAAAAAACTACTAAAAGATTCCATTATTATAAAACATGTGCCACTGTAGTTTGATGACAAAGAAATTCAACCACTGAAAATAGAGAAATGCTATTATTAGGGTGTCAATATACAAATAATAACAATAATAATAAAAAAGACATACTTGGATGCAGTTTTTTTAAAATAATAGGATTAAAGTTTGGAAATTTAAACACCAAACAGGAAAAGTATTGGTTTTGCATTTTAATATTTAAATCACACCTCAAGCAGTATAGTTTTAAAAATGATAATAGTTTGCAGGCATCTCTAGGTTATTTTCTTTTGTTTATTTGCATAGGATTAGGTTAAATATATGGTGAATGAAACTGATCAGGTAACAGAAAGTTGCAAACTGCTTACGATGGTAGAGAAATAAAAAGATTGTAACTCCAGTATCTATGATTAGAGGGAAGAATAGAAAAATGGGAAATGGCAGTTTTTGTTTTGTGGAATGGTAATTACATTTTCAGTGGGAAGAACTGGAAAAAAAGATTTCTGTGAATCCTTGGTGGGATCAGATGGTCAGCTGATTTGATCATTGCAGTGCCACTGAACTAATTTAAAGAATATGGGTCTTATTTATTTTTGATTTTCTTGAAGCAAATAATTAAGACAATGACACAAACCTGAATGAACCAATCCTTTTTCTGGATAGGAAATTCACACTTATCCTGGGTAGATAGTGGTAACTGTGTGTTGTAATAACCTTTCCTTCTTTTTATTGTTCTGACTTTTGTTCTGCACCTGTTTTTTAAAATATAAACAATTTAGATAAAATTAGGATGGGTTTTCACAGTAAATCAGAGCTTGTGAGGAGTTAAAATAGCTTTATTTTCAATGCACAGTAACTTTCTTTGATAATATGCTTGCAATTATTTTTTCACTTTTTCTATTTCACTGGTAGACTTTCTATTTCACTACTGTAAAGACTAAATTTGACTTTGTCGAGGCAAAACTTGGATCTTTTTCTAAGGAAGTGGGCCCCCTCTACTGTTAAACAGGAGTAAATGCTGTTGCATGCGGGTTTTGTTAAGTTAATGCCAACTACGAAGATGACATAGGACAGTTGAGGAAAATGCAGTAAATTAAGGTTTCTGGTTTTTGTTCTTCATAATGCAGCATGGGATTATATGTAAAGATGAGGCATCCTATTTTCATTTTATGCATGTGGTCACAATCTGTAGAGTCTTAAGAAAAATGAAAGACAGTATACAGGACTTGGTGACTTTACTTGTCAGATCTATAACTCCCACATTTTGGTTGCACAGCTTCAGGCCACTCTTATTTTTCATCTGTACTTCCCTCTGTGAGACTTCACTCGGGCTTCAGGAACTTTTTCTTTTTTTTTTGTGTGTGTGTGTGTGTGTGTGTGTGTGTAAATCTGAATAATACTCCTTTTGCAATAAAAGTAACCTTTAAAAAATAAATTTGATTGCAGCACAGAGAGTCAGAGAGTCATATTTTTACACTGGTGTCTGAAAAAAAAGTCGAATTTTATTTCCTGGTGCTGGTAAAGAAAAGAGATGCATCAACTACAGGTTACGTACCTAATTACTGACGAAGAATATACAGAAACTACACTGTTGAAGACTGCCTTCTCTGGAATTGTTTCATAGTTGTTTTAAGAACAGTATTTTGGTTGGTTGTTGTTTTCCTTTCAGTTAATGAGAACGTTAGAAGTTCTTTCATCAGTACTAATAAAAGGACTTCTTAAGACATGTTTTAACACTATAAAGGCAGTTTCCTTATCTCTGCATGAGTTTTCATATCCTGTAAAGATAACCTAGCTATGTATTTGAAGTCCTTTGAAAGATTCAGATTTTATTTTAAAATATAAAGAGGTATTTATGAAAGGCAGTTTTTGTCATATGCAAAGAGAAAGATTTCTTTTATCCATTTGTTGGCTCTTTTAAGTATGAAAACATTGGAACTCATTGAAAAAGGTTAGGACGGACATTTTTACTGCAGTATGTGCCCCATTAATAGAAGCAAGAAATGGAATTTTCTTAATTGTAGTCTGAGACAAGCTAACTGGATATCTGCTCCCTTTACGACAGAAGAATGGGATTTGGATTATCATACACTTACTACAATTGAAGATAGAAGTACATAAGAATCTGAGGCAATGTTGTAAGAAGTCTATTCAACAGACTTTTATATTATATTTCTGTGTTCTTAAAGAGGTCCTTTTAAATACTTGCAAAGGTGAGACTTCTCTCCTGCTCTGCAGAGTTCTTAATATGGCAGTTCTGGGAGGCGTAAATGGATTTTTAAAATGCTTTATCTTCAAGTGATACTTTAAAAAGAATATAACATTGTGATTAGAAGTCTCTGTGTTTCCTTGAGAATGATTGTATTACTGTCATTTTTTAGCCCAACAAGCTTGTTTTATGCAAGTGGAGATAGAAGGGTTTTGTCCCTTGAAATAACTTCATTTCATATACAATATTGATCCAGATTCACTCATAAATCTACTCGCAGTCCATTCAGAATTGAAGATGACTGAAAATGAGCAAATTTATAAAAAATGGGATTTGCAATAACTGCTATTGGGAGTCATCACTATAAATTTTCATCAAAATCCCTAACTTCCTTTTTGATCATTACAAAAATCTGCATATTCTTATATTCCTTTCACTCTCTTAGTACTTCAGCATATCTAATCTTTCAGGCTTGTAATAAAGATTTTTTGTCAAAACTGCACTCTGAAAATCCTCCACTTTCTTTACACAAGTTTCTAAGTTCCTTACTCTCACTTTCTGATCCACAAGCAAACCTTATGCTTATTGTGATGTCTTCAGTTATCTATTGTTTTCTTTTGGTTTCCTCATTTTTTTCCTCTGCTGTAATACACAGAATACGATTATTAAAAGTCTGCTTTTATTGTTCAACGGAGGTTTTTCCTTTTGTTCCTAAACATATTGAATTGAATACAATTGTTTACCCTGTTTTTTCCACTCCACATGAAATTAAAACTCAAATTGCTCATCTTCAAATCTGAGTAGTTTCCATTTCAGAAATTCTTTTCTGCTAGCTTTTCCCTCTGGCATGTTACTGTGGCTTTTAACTATTAGATGGTGAACACTGTATCTCTCTCCCTTCCTTAGAACAGTTGTCTGTGGAGAGGGCAATGTTTCATGAAGTCCAGAATTTCTTTTTTGACTGTGATTTTCTCCATAGGCAAGTTTCTAAGAAAAAAATCTTTTAAGAAGAAGTGTAAGAACAGCAGAAGCATGTTTGATAAGCCTACTTAAGACTTTTTCATCTCCCACCCATTTTCATCTATGAGTCTTCCATGCAGGATGGGGGTCCTATTGAGTTAACAACATGAAATGGATTTCTTTTCTACAAACTTGTTTAGTGTGCCTTTCAGCTCATAGAAGCTTCTGTTATCTATAGCCACTCTTCACAAGGAGTTCCAGATCTCAACTGTTTGTTACATAAAGAACCAAATTACTCATCTTTGAACTTCATCCCCACTAGCTTCATGTCATGCCCAGTTCCCAAATCAGAAAACAGAACAAAATATTTAGCCTATCCCCTTTCCTTAGATATAATCCTGTAGAAGGGTTTGCCTCTCCTGTATTTGCTTGCATTCTGTTTTTCTTATGTATTTGCAGTGTATTGTCATGGGCTTAACATAATTATGAAAACCTATATTAATTAAAAAAAATTCTCTGGTCCATAATAGTGAGTGATAAGACAGCATACAGACTCAGAGAGTCCCATAGGTTAGAAGACACTTCCTGAGCTAGCCAGCCTGTTGCTAGAGCATGTTCCTCAGGCAGTGCCCACTTGGGTTTTGAGTATCTCCATGGGTAGAGTTTCCACAGCCTCTTGGGACAGCATGTTCCAGTGTTCAGCCATCCTTGGGGGAATTTTTTTTATACATCCAGTCAGAATATAACATGTTCCTATTTGTATCTGCTGCCACTTGTCCTATATCCATGTGGTTCTGCCGTAAGTCTCACTCCCTCTTCTCTACACCTTCTTATTAAGTGGCTGCAGGCAGTGCTGAGGTCTCTACTTGGTATTCTTTTCTTCAGGATGAACAAACCCACAGTTTTTATTCTCACCTTTGAGTCGTTCTCTGGACTTGCTCCAGTATGTCAGTGTCTTTCTTGCACATAGAAGCCCGAAAGGTAGCACGGTATTCTCCATGTGGCCTCAAGATGGTGAAACTCACTTCCTTCAATCTGCTGAGAACAATTTTGTTAATACGGATGAGTGTGTGGCCTTCATTACTGCAAGGGCAGGCTCTGGAAGCTTATTAGCTTACTAAATAAGTTCCTGTTCACCAGAAACCCCGTATCTTTTCTATGTGGCTTTTCCCTGGCTAGACAGAAAAATGCCTGTACCTACTGCATGGGGTTATCCCATTCCAGCTACAACATTTTGTGCTTAATCATTGTTGAACTCCTTGATGTTCCTGTGCATCAGAATATTTTTATGTCCCAAATAGTAGCCTTGCCTTCCAATTATCAACCACCCCCAGCCTGGTGGTGTCACAACTGCAGCTCTCTGTTGCAGAAAACTCAGATTTAGTAGCAGCCTGGAGATACAGGTTAAAAATAGAAATTCAGATTCGTCACTGTTTAGGACTAAACATGTCTCAACAAAAAAAGAAAACTTCTATTATTGGTTAAAAACTACTAGTAATTTCACTACTAATGGATAGTCAAACTGTTATGGTGAATGTCACTGAATAGCAACCAAGTGCAAGGGAGTATCTTCTTGCTATGATCCGTGCAAACAAAGATTAAAAAAAAAGTCAAGAAGATGTTGCTAATGAGTGTTAGGGAGGTTTCAGGTACTACGGTTTTTCCTTCCTCTCTGGGTTCCTGTGTGCCCTACATACTTGATCAGCTTGCCTCTGCAGTGACTGTCTGCCATACAGTGTTGATTTACAGTAAACTCAGAGCACTAGAAGAAGATTTTACGGTTTCAGCCTAGTGCCCACCCCCTTTGCATCTCACACAGCTGACCTGTCATTCCTTCCATCCTCCAGTCACTTTAACATGGTGTGTACAAGAAATTATACCCTTGGAGCTTTCAATTTCAAGTTTAAAAAAACCTTAAAGTTCAAAAAGTTAAAAAAATTAAGTTCTATGAACTGATTAGCATCCTGTGAGGAAAAGAATTGCTGGCTGAAGACATTCCATGCTTCCCAGAAATAGCTAGAATGACACGGCACAACATGTTTAACTCTGCTTGAAATGTACAAACTTTGCTCGTTCAGGTGGAAAGTATGAATCAAACTGTTTTTACTCACCAGTGATTACAAGCAGATACGGTTCAACTGAGATGAATTATCACTGGTTGTGTTAGAGAAGTACTTGAATTAACTCCATTTGATTAAGGCTCTGCACTTTTCTTGAATTTGGGATGATCTTGCCAACTCTTGTGTGTAATTTTACTCTCTTCTAGAATTTCATTTCAACAGTAAACATGGTATTTTCTTCCCTGCCACTCTTATTTAAGATACATTGAACAAAACCTGCCATTTTAAATTTCTGCTTTGCTTCGTCCGCTTTAAAACCTGGATCACATTTTTGATCAAGTCCAGAGTTTCTCTTGCTCCATACCATGGAGGACCTGCAGCTGTGCCTCCCCATATCTGTACTGCAGGTTATAATTTCTAGCTATGTTCAGAAGTCAAGAATTAAGAGGGAAAATGGCAGCTGCAGCATGGAAAATTGGAATAGCACTGTTGTGGTTTAATGCCAGCTGGCAACTAAGCATCCCACAGCTTCTTGGTCACTCGCCCATCCCATGAGCAGGATGGAGGAGAAAATTGGAAGAGTAAAGGTGAGAAAACTTGTGAATTGAGATAAAGACAGTTTAATGGGATAGAAAAGGAAGTAAATAATAATGATTATAATAATAATAAAAGAGTTGGAATGCACAAAACACGTGATGCCCAGTGCAGTTGCTCATCACTTGCCAATCGATGCCCAGACACTTTTCAAGCAGTGGCCTCCAGCCAGCTTTCCTGCTAGTTCATGTACTAAGCATGATGTCAGGTAGTATGACCCCTTGGCCACTTTGGGTCAGCTGACCTGGCTGTGTCCCCTCATGACTTCTTGTGTGTCTCCAGCTTTCTTGTTGGCTGGGTGTCACAATGACCGCCACTGACCACTGCCCAGGCTAGCCCCTGCAGTGTGCGACAGGAGTGGGGAGCAGCTGGAGGCTCTCGGCTTTAAAGCTGCTCCTCAGGAGTTCAGCTCTGCCCAGGGGAGCTGAAGCTCCAGGCACAGTGACTGTCAGCAGTCCCCACGAGGGAGAGGATAAAAAGTAGCAAGGAGGCTTGCCACAAGGGATAATCCCAGTTTATTGGAGGCAACTCCCAGGAGACAAGCCTTGAGCAGCTCCAGGGAACCTCTTATAAAGGGAGGTGTTACAATGGGGATGGCTTAACTGGGGACCAATAGAAATCTCTAAGGGAGGGATATGGACGAGGATAGACATTTCCTTGGGCCAATAGCCTCAAGTGGAGGAGGAAAAGGGATCACATGCCCCAATGGGGCATCGAGGTTTAGGGGATTTCCAAAGGGGGAGGTATCTAGAGGGGTAGGGTCTCGGGGGATTGATGGGGACCATGTAAGGGTAAATTGGGAGGTTTCAGATGATGGACACTGGACCTTCAGGAACAACAGGAGGGGTTTGGGTGATTGATAGGGAAAGAGCTAGAACAAGGGGAGGAGAACAACCATGTAGGGAGCACCGGAGGAGCGGCTTGGGTCTGGGGCAAACCAACTGGGAATAGGAGTGGGGAAGGTAGGGATGAACCACTGGGGTACAGAAAACTTATATAAAAATACAGTAAGGGTATCGCATCACCACAGCTGGGCATGAGAAGCTGGGAAGTCTTTGACTTAGAATAAACACTACTTAGCAGCAATTAAAGTCATCAGTGTGTTATCAACATTAGTCTCATTTAAAATCAAAACCAGAGCACTGTGCAGCTACTGCAAAGAATATTAACTCTATCCCAGCCAAAACCAGGACAGTATTTACCCCTTATTGAATACCATTTACATAATGTTCAGGTTCCACACTTTCCAGTTAATCACCTTTCCTGTCTTCTGATATATACACATAAATACCATTCCCTTAGAAATAAACATCATATAATCTCAGGAAGAATTTAGCTTTTCTCAGTGGGTTCTTTTCCTTTTGGTTTTAGGGTCACAGAATCACAGAACAATGAAGGTTGGAAGTGGTTCATCTGGTCCAACCTCTCTGCTCAGGCAGGGCCATCCTAGAGTATATGGTGCAGGATTGTGTCCAGGCAGTTCTGGAATATCTCTGGTGAGGGAGACTCCACAACCCCTCCAGACAACCTGTTCTAGTGCTTGGTTACCTGCACAGTAAAGACGTTCTTTCTCATGTCCAGGTGGAATTTCTGCGCATCAGTTTCTGTCCATTGTCTCTTGTCCTGTTGTTTGGCACCACCGAGAGCATCCTGGTCCATTCTCTTGAGACCCTCCTGTCAGACACCTGTATACATTGACAAGTTCCCCTCTCAGTCATCTCTTCTTCAGGCTTAACAGGCCCAGCTCTCTCAGCTTTTCCTTGTGAGAGAGATATTTGAGTCCATCAAGGATATTTCTTACCCTCTGCTGGACCTGCTCCAGTAACTCCATGTCTCTCTTGTCCTGAGGAGCCCTGAACTGAACACAGCACTCCAGGTGAAGCCTCACCATGGCTGAGTAGATGAGCAGGATCACCTCCTGTGGTGGCAATGACATCAAAGTCCTGTGACTGCACACAGATCTATAGTTCATCCTGTTTTTTCCCCATACTGCAAGTATTGTTCTACATTTGATTGTGTCAATATCCCAGTAGAATTGCAAAGGGATGCCCCATAGTTCTGTCTTGTAATTATGTGTTTCACTGCTTGTGCTTTCTTGAGCCTCCTTTTGCTACTGGGGTGGTCTCTAGAGTTCTCCCCTTCCCACACCTTGTTTCTTCAAGACTGGCAATATTCCTACCCCCCTTCAAATCTGATTTAAGGGTCTCTGAATAAGCCCTGCTGGCTTGTTAGCTGAGATCTTTTCCCACCTTTGAGATAGCTCCATTTGTTACCAGCAGGCTCATTGTTGTATAAACTGACCGTGATCAAAACCCCCCAAATTTTTCTGGCAACACCTGTCTCAAAGCCAGATACTCATCTGCATGATTATCTGTTTCTTGGCCCATCATTCCCTACAAGTGGCAGGACAGAAGAGAATACAACATGTGCTCCAGATCTCTTGACCAGTTGTCCCAAGGCCCTAAGTTCTGTCTTGATTGTCCACAGCCTTCCTGTTGGGACCTCATCACTGCTCACCAAGAAAACCAGTAGAGGGTAATAATCCATGGGCTGTACTACGCTAGTTCTACAGTGGGGATTCTGTAACACATATCAAACAAGGAGTCCTGTGGAAAAGAAATAAATATGGACCGATTCTTGATAGATGTTTCAGAGATGTTTATTTCCCCAGCCGCATGGCCGGGGCTGTGCCGAGGAACTGCTCAGTCCCGGGACCCGAGGGTCCTTCTGCCCGCGCAGGGAACACAAACCAACCCATGGGAACGAGGCTGAGCAGGGGCAGGGAAACCCCGTGCCTGTGCCCTCAGGGCCCCTCTGCCAGGGCTACACGGCAGGAGGGAGGGCCCCAACACTTCACCCGTTTATTTTTAACAAAAGAGATTTAAAAGTTAACATTGAAAACAACTGGATAAACATAACAAGGACAGTTTTAAAACAAAACAAGCCACCCTCCTGAGTCTTTAAATGTCCAGACAGTTTCTCCGGAACATCTTAAGGCTGACAGAAGGGAGACAGGACTCTCTGAGCATGCTTTGTGGGGAAACTGAGGCAGGAGAGGGTTTATTTCTTCCCTCCCCCTTTTCATCCCCCACTTGGCATTGGAAAGGGATTTTTGGGGAAACAATTGGAAAAGGTATGGTTTTGTGAGGGAAACCGTGGATGAAAAAACGGATTGGGAATACACTGGGGGTAATAGGATATAGGATAAAGGAGAAAGGTGGGATTAGGAAAGGGAGACTGTAGAGGGGCCTACAATGGAAATATTGTCTAACACAACTACGATTTTTAGCATATATACTGCCCTTCACAGAAACACCATCAGGCCCACTGACCTGCGATGCTTGTAACCCTTTTCTACCTAGTACAGTTTTGAATTCCACCACCTCTCCATCTCCCAAGCTTGGGATGCATTTTTCAGGGTTATTCTTTTTAATAGCAGTTCTATGAACAAATATGTCCTGCCAGTTGTCACATCTCGTTATAAAACCATAATTTTGTTTAACATTTTACCATTTTACTATTCCTAAAACCTTAGCTACAGTGATCTTTTCCTTTTTCTGAGTGGCTGCTGTTTTCTGTCTCGCTGCATTCTTGCTTTCTCTTTTGCTTGCTCCTGTGTTGGAATTGCCAGGGTTGTCAGTGCTGCCGGGGCCGCCGGAGCTGCTTGTGCCTGCGTACTCTTCCCAGGGTCGCGTTCGGGGCTGTGCGGGATGGGCCGGGCTGCACCGCTCAGTTGTCCGTGCATCGCCTCCTCTGGTTGCAGCTTCACTGCCGCTGCCAGGTGCTGTACCCACGTCTCGGCCGGGCCCCCGAGTGATGTCTCCCCCACGCCCCGCTCCAGCACGCGTTTTGGCTGGGCACGGTTCCACTCCACCACCGCCAGCTGCCGCCCGCACACCGCCCCTCTCGGTCGGGCGTTCCCGGGGCTCGCTCCACCATGCTCTGCACGGGGCCGTGCGGGCACCGCTGGGTTGCACCACTCCCGCCGCGCCTCGCTCTGCCGCTGACACTGCAGCTCACGTGGCTCTGCCTGCGCGTGGAAATTGCTTCTCTGCTGCTCGGAGAGGACTCGGTCCACGTGGCCTGGGTCGCACAGTCCCTGAGCCAGGCTTCCCTGAGCCAGGACACAGCTGATATTGCTCAACAGTCTCGGTAATTAAATAATATTCACAAAAACATTCTTCCATCGGCATACATTTTGACTCAAAAATTAACTGTGTCCCAGTGGTGTTCCAAAAGTCTTTGGTAAGAATTAAATCCCAAGAAACATAGAAAAAGTTCTTAAACAACCATGAAAGGAAACGTTTCAGTTCTTTTTGAGCTTGAATTAAGCTAAAATTTACAAATCATTGTTCAAGAATCTTTTCAAGTTTAAGATAAATGTCCACATGCGGCTCTGAGAGCCAAGAGTCTTCCCACAGTTCCTCCATAGTTTAGATATGGAATAGCAAAACAAAAACAAGAAGAGGAATCCAAAGTTTCTAGGGTTTATTCACACACATCAGTCGCTTAGGGATCGGGGATCGTTCTGCTCGCAATTCTCTACCATTTTTTACAGTGGGGACACCTCCCTGTGGGTTGGGTCTGGTTGGCATATTGGGTCCTCCATTCTTTCAAAAAGGGAGTCACCAGTGAGTACTACCTTCCTTTTTCTTAACTGAGGAGGTTGCGATGCATGGGGTAGCCTGCCCTGCCCTAGGTGACCCCTCCATCCCAGTAGAACTTTCGTCCACATCCTCATCCCAGAACTTTCATCCACATCCTCATTTCCCCGTTTCCCAGATTCCAGGGTCTCAGAGAGTAAAAGTATAAGTAGACTCAATATTTATTCTTAGTGATTACCTTAGGATGATATCTAATTATCTCAAATATTATAAACCACCCCCCACATTATGAAAATAAGCAACAAACAGCAGAATTATAAGACGAAACAAAAACTAAGCTGCTTTATGATTTGTGCTTTGGATTATCTCTTTCAGTTGATAGATTTCATGTTTTCCATTCATATGAAAAGAAATCCCACTGAATCTATAGTTCCTTTTCAGCTTGCTGGCAAATGTTATTTTTAGTGAGCTTTATGTGTGTTCTTTGCTAACATTAAATAGAATATCCTCCTTTGTAAGCACAGAAAGGATAATTTAAAATTCAGCTTCGAATTTGGGATTCTGCAACTGCAACTCTTTCACTTAATTTTTTGTCAAGTTAATACGATTTGGTTTCAATCAGTAATCCAGAGGTGTTAATGTAACACAAATATTTAACATATTCTGTGAAGACTTGACAATTGTTCTTGCCTTCAGTTTTGGAAATAAAAAAAGAGACATTTTGATTACAGTTATATCTGACAAGCATGTTTGAAACAACTTCTCTGAAAATACAGGTGTGCCCTAAATCAGTGGTGAAGTGGTGGTACAAATTTGTATAATTCTGCCTTTAGGAACTCCCTCTGGTTTAGGATTTTTCCTGTAGAGGGTGACAGAGGACTGATGATTTCTTATTTCATTGTCCTAGTTTTAGAGATTGTTCCTGTCCCCATTTGAAGTCAATGGACATAGGCTCAGAAAAAAACCTCTCTATAGTAATAATTTTGGTCATGTGATCTTAAAGCTCTGCTAATTATGTATTTTTCCTAAGTACACTAGTTTTCTTTACCTCACAGACTACTGCAGTCCTTTGGAGTATCTGATAGCAGATTTACATCTGAAGATTTAAATGTATTTTCAGGTATAAATATATTTTCATATTTAAATATATTTCAGATTTAAATAAATATATTTTAGATTTAAATTTATTTTTATTCTTCTGTAATTATGATTACCCTATGATGTACATCAGTAAATTATTTGGGATGTCTCTAGATGGATGCACCAAAATGCCGACTTTGTTTCCATTTTTCTCTAAGATATTATTTATATACTAACTGTTTATACTGTGCATCATGCTCTAGTTTCACACATAACAGATCTCTTACTATACAAAAGATTTACAAGGCATATGAAACCAAAAAGAGTTTTGAAGGTTTTTTTCCATGTACATTCAGAAAAAAGTAACAGTATTTAAAATGGCAGAGTAGAGTTCTGCATGATAGAACTAAATTTCCATGAAAGCTTTATGGAACCTACTTAGGATGGAGAAAAGATACGCTATAGAATTGGCAAGCACCAATACCTACTTTTGATTCCAGAGAGGTTTCTGAAAATCATACTTTTTGGGACAACTGTGTAAAGGAAAAGTATCACAATCCCAAGCTTTTCCATGTAGGGAAGGAACTTCTTTCCCTCAAAACTCTTTCAGGGTGTCAATTCTTAATAATATTGTAGAAGAAAATAATTTGTGTTATTTAAGTTCCAGTTCCTTAAAATCTGCAAAGTGAACAGCTTGACACATATAGAAAAAATACAGAAATGACTTCCAGTGAATTGTATGAGTAGTTATTTTGTAATGTTTTATTTTATTTTCTACTCAAAGTTTTAGAAGCTTCAGACTTCTAAAAAACAATCTACAGTAACCCATTTGAATTGAAGCATTTGTAAGTTCAATAGCGTAAACAGGAATCTCCGGACTCTGAAGCATCCTGTGGTATTAAAATGTGTTAAATAGCTATGATTTCTCTTTTAATGCACTTACTTTTTGCCGTTAAGTAGTAGCTCATCTCCAAACAATGAATTGGTTCTGCAGTCTTACTGTAGACTTTTCTTTTTCTAATGCCTCACAATTTTATAAATATTTCTTTGAATTCCTCTAAGCTTTTAGTGCATGATCAAAATAACAAATTACTTGAAATATAACAGATGGTCTAGATTCCTTATTAAGTAAACTCTCTGTGCATGTGTCTGACCTCAGAGAAATGTACTTGTTTATTTATGCATTATATTCTGGCTTAACTACCATGCTTGGAGAGCCTGGGTTAAGTCTAGCTTGGTAAGATGTATTGTTTGTGCTAGCTTGAGAAATAAACTCTGTAGTTTAAGAATCTGGAATGTTGATGTACTTTTTGCCAAGTAGTTGTGATACTTTATAATCCTTAGATTTTTTCGAAGCCATGATGCATTCACTGCTATCAATAGGCAAAATTATGCTCCCATGATTAAGCTAATCAGTTTTCTGAAGGTCCTAACAGTATCTGTCATGGATCTAGTCTTAAGAGGTCCAGGATTACAACCAACAGCTTGCTTAGCTGCTATGCTTTTAAATGAAGACTATATCCCTATGAAATATAGACCAGGGCATTGGATGGACTCAGATTGTGCCCTGTCCTTCTGTGCCCTGTCCTTTCCACTGACATCTCCTTTCCCTTCTCCTCAGGACTGCTCTTCAAAGCAATTTTTACCTGTAATTTTTTTTTGCTCATGTGGGCCAAGTCCTTCCCTTGGAATGAACTAACAGTTAACAGATATATTTGTGCATTGTAGTGACAGAAATGCTGCCTAACACTCTTGTCTGTTCTTTGACATAATTGTGTAGAAGTACATTAATTTGCCTTAATTTTACCCCTTGAAATGGTTGTTTTTTGATTTTTTTTTTTTTTTTTTTTTAGAATCAGGACAGTATTTGCAAACATGGGGAAAAAAAAGAAATGATTGATGAAATCACATTTTACTGACTTGCAAAGTGAATTTGAGTTAATATTCTGGAAGAGTTTTTATTAGAAAGTATTGCTAGAATAGAATTAGAAAAATTCTTGTCAAGAGTGTAAGTGCTCTAGAATTTTAAGTGACAGCAAATGGTTTTATTATAGTGGTAAACACGCCATACCCAGCTTTGTGTGTATTCTGTTCCTCTTCTGCAAATATACTTTTAAATGTATGTCTATCTGATTATGATTTTGAAAGGTCTTTTAAGGCCATTTTAGGTACCATTATTCCGTTACGATATTAAAAATGTACTTAGATCAAAGAGAGTGAATACAGCTGTCTAAAATTTCCTTGGAATATTTAGAGGTGCATGTGTTTCCCGTACCTTGGTCTATTAAAGGTTTTATCTATGGGTGGATGCCTGCCATTTCTGTGCTAAGTGCAACCCATCCCCTTCTTTGATACCTGTTGGCAGCTCCATGGTATCTGTGGTCTCCTCAGCAGGCCATGCCACATAATTCCTAGGAAAACAGTCTGGTAAACATTACCCTTCACTGGGAAAATCCATAAATACCATCCCAGCTCTTTGAGAATGTGACAATTAGCAGGTGTTGAACTTCGCTGACACATAACATTTTATTAAGATTTCTATCACCTGCAACTTTTTCTTTTATCCTTTTCTTCCTCACTACTATGTTCCTCAATTTATTTATTAACCTCTCTTTCCAAATAAGAATCATACTGCCATCCGAGATTCTTATTTTCTACTTTATCTGGAACAATTCTCCTCAGTCACCTCATGCCTTCAGTGTTTTGTTATTTGCTCCAGGAAATTAGACCATGGCATACCAGCCATTCTTACCAACCATCTCTGATTTTTCTTCTTTTCTGTCCACTTCTGCATCAGTCTCAGGTGCTCTAGTGCTTCAGTGTGATCTGGCCTTATAGCTGCTCCTGCTTTGAGCAGGAGAGTGGACTTGATCAGTGGAGGTAATTTCCAACTTCTGTGATCCTGTGATGCTGATCTGCTCACTTTCAAAGAAGTAACACATTGGAGGGTTGGTCTAGGCTTGCATTCCTGTGTGTCTGGAATTCTCTACTTGGGCCCAAGTAAGATGTAAAAAAAGTTCTTCTGCTCCTTTCAAGTGACTGCATTTATTCTCTAATAAGAAAAACTCCATTCAAGGTAATTTAAAATAGACACGATCACATAATAGATTCTTTATGTTGATTAATAGTTAAAATATTAAAATAACTTTATCATACTCCATGTTCAAAGTAGTTGTAACAAAGAAAGCACTTTTAAATTCTTCTTCAGTGTCTTTTATGTGAGATCAAACACTTGTTTAATCTTGCACAGTATTCCCTGCAGAACCAATTAACTTATTCTTTCTATATGCTGCAGCTCAGAAAGTCTTTGTAATTAACAGAAAAATAAGCACTTTAAGCTTGTATTTTTTTAAGTACATTTATCATAAGGTACATCTTTCCTAGGAAAGTTTGTGAAAAGTACAAGAATGGAACACTTTAATTTCATTTTTTACTATCTTTAAGTGGTCACTGGAAGATGATAAAAGCTACTGGCACTTCTAGATTTTTTGTAATGAATTTCCCTTATTAGGAGGTTCTAGTTCTATGCTTTTGTCTCGAGCTTTTGATGATTCAGTTAAATGTATAGCAGGCAGAATTACATCTGTTCTTGATATAACTTTTACCTATGAGATGTGACTATGTAAAATCTGCAAAATTAGATTTAACTGTCAGTGCCTTAAAATAAGACATACAACATGCTTAAAGCACTAACAGTATTAACTTTTGGAAATGAGGTATGTATCAGCTCTCAAATGTTCTTATTTCAAAAGGAGTAGTAACTATCTTTTGTTTTTGATTGAATTTAACAGACATTTTCAGAGATTTCATTTCAATAGGGAAGAGCTCAGAAAATTAACCTATCAGAATTAAAGCCTTTAAAAATACTTCTTTTTTGTAATCTTGATTACAACCTCTAGAGAAAGTTTTCTAATTGTATCCTATGCTTTCTTAATGTATGTGAAAATCACATACTCTGTTTTTCACTTGGGGAAGTTTTTCAAAGTTTTATTAATAATTTTGGTGATCTTTGTAAGAAAATTAGATGTTTTTATTAAAACACAGTCTAGTAGGGCTGTTTTTTAATTAATGAATCTTTATAGAAAAAAAGTACTTTGTTGTCTGTTTTTCAACACCTTATACTGGAAATGCTATTTTTTCTTTATGGAAAAGTTTTCTTTCAAGTCTTTATTCTAGTACCTGCGTAAATCCCTCATGCTACTGCCATTTTCTGCTTTATCTTCCCCCAATTCCTGACTCTTAAGATGAGCATTTTGTCTAATGCACATAATGCTTATTTGATATTGCTGGAAGTTAAATCTCTGCTTTTTATTACGGTGAAGACTGTTCATGTTTCTAGTCTATTAATAAAATCAATCCACAGGCTTTCATTTAACTTTGTGAGCATGCTTGAGGGTTTCATAGCTTTTCTTTTTCCTTTGAGGATGAGGAGGAGGAAGATGGGCAGGCATGTGCCAAAATGAGGTATCTGGAACACAGATCATCTATGTTCAGAAATTTAACCTACTAGCAGAGTCAGGAAAAGTGTTTTGCTAGCTATTCATGCAAATAATGACTTAGTTCACTTTTTCTGTTAGAAGGATTTGTCCTGCTGATCTATATACATGACATATTGCCTCTTTGAAACTGTAACAAACCCACTCAATACCTGTAATGCAAGGTCAACGGCCCTTGTTGACTTAGTTTAAGAACAAGGGTTATAAAACTGCTGATCTGTGGACTAATGCTTTCCTCTTCCATAATTACCTTTGAAACATAGAGTAGCTAAAAATATGATCCCAGGCTCACTTTGATAAATGTTAATGGTCCTAATGACGTCATTGATTGTTGATCTCCAGCATGTCAGTTTGACTAGTTTTATAAAGCCACTGCAGTTATCTGAAGACTATGCTTTGGAATAGACATCAGATGGCAGTATTTCATAGCATAAAAAACTGTAACTCTTGTTATACAGACTGCATTATTTAAAAGAAGGGCTTGGAATTTTTATGCAATTGCTAGTGGTTTTTATAAATAAGAAAATATAACAGTCTAACAGATATGTTTGTTCTTTGCAGTTAAAAACTTTTACTATGTCATGCTTTTATTTTGTCTACTTGTTGAAGACCAGTTCTGTGTGTACTACTCTTCCAATCAAGAAGGTGTGGAAGTAGTTATTGTGGTAGTTATGTGTTAGTTGTGATTTAATCAAATTCTTTTTCTGTCTTTAAATTAACACTTTATGTCCAGTTTTAATTTTATTCTTAATGAAACGTAGCTTAAAATTTTAGTTTTTGTAGTTTTAATAATATGGACTTTATTCTATATTTGATCAGTCTTAATTTTTACAAAATGAATAAATTTTCTGTAAAATTTCAGAAAAATACACAAAAATATAATGCACAGTGATTTCTGCATTCTATGGTGCTGTTCAATACTGAGTTAAATTTGCAAGTACATTGTTATCAAATTTCACATATGACGCATTACAGTTAAAACTTGTCTACATAATGGGGTTGACACCTGATAGCAATGTCATTCTTAATGTAAGCTGACCTTTCCACTGCTGTTCTGATCTACTCCTGTCAGCATCATGATGTTCTCTTTATAATCCTCATCAGGAACTGTGGCTTCAGTGCTAAATACAAAGGTGATTCCTCTCCATTGTGAGAGAAAGCTGCTTTTGCAGGATTTCTGATTTTGCTGCAAAACAGCGATGTTTGCCTTTCACACCTGGTCATGCAATTGTAAACACCCTTCATCTCACTGAAAGCAAAGACGCTGTGTGTGCTTCAAAGGAAATTCTTATTCACAAAGGATAACTGGATTCTAAGACAAAGTATAAGAGGAACAATATATTGCAACAATGAAAATTATATTAAACCAGTGTTATGATTTTAAAAAAAAATCTCTCACAGAGAAATCTCTCACAAAATGTTGATTCTTTGTTCCTGTAGTATGAACGGTTATAACTGAAAAGACTGCTGTTGTTGTTGTTACTGTTGCTGTAAAGCAAAACTTTAAGCAAATTTTCACCTGCCTTCCGATTAGAGTTCATCTGCTATTAGTGAGTTATCAACACAGTTTAACATGTTTATAAAATCTTTGTCTTTTGCAATAAATGAAGTTAGTTATTTTATTAAAACTGAAAAACAGTATAAGGCTCAGGTTTGATTGACAAAGGTGGTGGTGTATCATAAAATTGCACCAATCTCTTATATGCATAATTACATGAAAACAAATATATTTTAAAAATGAAATTTATTAGTTGTATGCATTCACCAAATAAATGCATGTAGTTTTGCCTTTTTATCTTCTGGAAATTCCCTTTGAATAGCTTTTGATGGTTTATCTCCCCATTATCTATGAATAGAAAAAATGCATTTCCTTAATTCAAATACTGGTAATAATATGATGAAAATACTAAAATAAGAACATATCATTAAACACATACTTGTAGATTTCATAGTCTTATTTTATGTACATGTCTTAAATATTAGGCTTGTTTTTCTGAAAAATATAGGGTAGCAAGTATCTGACTTTCCTAAATGCATTTGAAAAGTGGTTGTTATAAACTGACTCGAGGGCAGGGAGGAGAAAAGGCAGAAACTAAGCCCTTTTGCACTACTTAATTTTAGCCTTTGCTAGCTTAAGAGGTAATAGTTTGGAAGCTTGAATTTTTCCTATGGACAAAGATGAACATGGTAGATCCTTGAAAAAACAGAAGAGGTTTTTCAGCAGTCCCCCTTCCTCTCCACCTCCCTGAAGGTTCAGGAATAAGCAAAGGAAAGAATAACCAAACAAAGGCAGCACACATCTGATGTTTAACCCCTCCTCCAGCACTTTTTATGTACATAACCAGAAGTCACTCAAGCAGCTGCAGCACATTAGTTACGATAGTTTAACAGGCAGCTTTACAGCTCTGATAAAGGTTGTGCTAAAGCAATTTCTTCCTCTCGTGCTCACTTGCTATGATAGCTCAGAAGTGATCTTTGGCAGCAGGGCTGTGAGAGGAGTGGTAATGTTTAATCGGTTTCTGTGGAGGAGTTAGCTTGCTTTTTCCTTTGTAGATCATTATCTGTAGAAAGACGTTAAGGGCAGGCAACACCATGTTGAAAACAGAATAGGCTGAACTGGTGCAGGGTCTCTGAACAGTTCTTGGGAACTGATTTAGAAAGGCAATATTTTAAGCAGTTAAGTCAACATTCGATTGTATTAGACCTTAGTAACAAAGTTGCTTGAGAAACATGGCTCAGCAGACAAGTCCGGACAATTTGCCTGTTCCTGAAGTGGATAATACACACAGTCAAAATCCATGGCTAAATGAAGATCTAGTGAAGACCCTGAGGGAAAACCTGTTGCAACATGAAAAGTCCAGGACAACTCGAAAATCTTCACCTGCTTCTCCCCGGCTGTGTCCAGTTATTTCTCCTCGAAACTCTCCAAGGCTTTTGAGAAGGATGTTTTTAAATAGCAACATACCAAAACAGCGACGTTTCACTGTGGCACATACCTGGTAAGCACTGAGGTGGTTGACATAAAATATTATTTTTTTTCAAGGAACATTTATCTCCTTGATGTAAGTGCTTCTATTTCTTGCTTTGGTCTCTGCATTAATCTCTCTGGTTGAAAGACACAGTTCTAATTTGTGACTAAAGTTAATTGCAGTCCTGAAGTTTAAAATAGTAATTTATATGAAGTAAGAAAAAGTATATTTCCTTGTACAAAGGCCACCAAACTTCCTCTGCTTTCCTAGGTAATAACTCCATTCTTTCCTCTCCTTCCAAAATAAAAGAAGTACTTACTGTATTCTGTGCTGTTCAGGCCGCCAGAGTGATTTGGCAATTCTTTTCTTTAATGTATGTGTTGAAAATATTTTATTTTTTTATTGACAATTTCAGACCCTTCAGCCTCTTAGCAGAATAACATAAGTTATTTTAACAGTGCTCAAATTAAGAAGGACACAATAAAGAATAATGATGGGAATAGATATCTCGTGTGAAACACTGATTTTTATTAAAGCAGTTGCTAGAATTAACAAGAAAGATGGTAAGGCAACCCCTTGGTAAATGATTCACCAGTAGTATTTCTTTGGTAACTTGATCACTCCTTAGACGTGTTTGTGATTAAATCTAAAAAAGACATTTATTTCTTGCATCCATCTCCTGTAAATCAGCAGCATTATTTTATTACTTTTTTTATTATTCTTTTGAAAGACGTTGCATATGGGATTACTGTAACTCAAAAACACATTCCTGTTTGCTTTGATAGTCCTGAGATGTTTGGTTTTCTTTCTTGTGAGATCTTCCATCTCCCATTATTCCTCTAATAAAAGTGTACTGTAAGAGAAGCAGGGCAATGAAATCTGTTCAAAGAAAATAAGTCATGCATTCTAAGCAGCAAATGAATATGCTCTTCAAGTTTATCTTCATTTGTCTGAAATCAGATCTGCACTATAGCTGTGTGATTGGTATTTGCATTGCACATTGTATACTAGTGTGCTTGACTCTTTACCATGTATGTATTTATGTAGTTAAAGTACTTCTTGTATAAAATAATATTTTTACCCCTGAAAAGCATAAGAAAAAACAAGTGCCTTTATAATTTAAGAATACTTTTTTGAGATCAATTTTAAAACCTGTTCAGATATTGCATGTGTAAAATAGAAAATGGAATGAAATCAGGATATTTTATGTTTCTTTAACAATTATGCATAAATCCCAACAACACTAAGTATCTCTAGCTGCTGTTCTGTGTTAAATAATTTATAAAATATTCTATACATAAGAATCTGCAGGATAAGAAAGTAATTCAGGCAGACCTGGCTTACAATGTAAGATGAAAAAAAAAACCACTCTGAAAGTTTAGAGAAGGAAATTATCATGTGTGATTATGCATGTGTAGGCAGTCCAATATGACAGACAAAGGAAGGGGACAGATAGGAAGTTAACAAACAGGTTTGGGCAACATGAAGGGAAAAAGGCTTACATAGTATTAAAAAGTGGAATTTTGTTTAAATGCACTTTCTCTAGTGAGCCTCAGAAGTTTGTGTAGAGTGCCTTTTTCACCATGATGAAGAGTGTAGAAAACACTTGGGATTTTCCCAAATATGTGAAATACTAGACCTGAAATGAACACTTCATTGTTATGATTTATGAGATGGGCTTATCATAGTAGAAGTACAGAGTCAAGCAAGTTACAGTGAATTACCTGGGTATCTGCAAAGAATAGTATTTCTGAAGTGACAGAGCAGTAACATACATGACTGGTCTTACAGGCATATGAAGGGCTTACAAAATTTATTTTTTGCCAAAGACCATCAAGTCTGTAGTTACTGATATGTCCTCACTTGGTTATCTATTCAGAAAACTGCGATGCTGTGTGATAGACCTGTGGTTTCCGTACACTTTAGTGCTACATAGGCACTATAGTGGTTTTAATTCCATGTGCATATAATCCAGTTTAGACAGCTTGTAGGAAAACAGTGCATTTGAAAACGGAGTAGTTGTAACCTTAATTCAAAATGTTATACTGTGAAGGATCCATTCTGGGGTTAGTTTGGCCCACTGTAGTAATGATCATCTCTGCTCTATTTTTTCTTGTGTTTCTAATGTAATCTGTTTTGTAATTAAGGAAAAGTTTTTGAATTCATGTATACATCTTTTTTTTTTTAGTTCATTGCTCAGATAGGCATTAAAAATTTTAATAACATGACCTTGTTCAAGCCATGTGTAAGCTGGTAAGCCGCTCTAAATTTGCAAAATGTCACTAATTTTATAAATTTGTTATTTTCTTATGTTTTTCTGGTGATAAGAGGATTATGTATATAGGTAGCATAAGAAATCAGTGTATGACACTAAAGATACTGCTGTGTGTTGCAGTGATGCCAAGCAGCCACCACAGATCCAGTGTGGCAAAATAACCTAATTTAGATTGTACCTAGCTCCCTGATTTCAAGGTTCTGAAACAGCATTCAGATACAGTCAAGAAGTGAGTGGGAGGTTCATGAATTGTTCTGGCAACTCATTTCTGCCCCTTTTTTATCATAAAGTCTATAGCTCTCCCTCTGTAATGGCTTGGGTTGTAGAACTTTTGACACCAAAATGCTTCTTTATCACATGACCATTATCTTTTCACATTAATAATTGGGTTATCACTCTTAGTCATTTTACAGGTCTTTCTCTACTTCTTTTTCTTCTTTATGCTTCTCTAGCTGTACCCCTGAATTCATCCAAACACTTGAAGGATGAACTGTTACTTTTAGGATTTTAGAGAGGAAGAAGTATGTCATTCAGAGTTGAAATAGAAGGGTTTAAGTGGTGGAGGTGTATAAGGCCTTAATTTCTGTTGGATAAATTTCTGAGTATCTTACAGTTCAGAGTGTTAGTCCTGCCTAAAATTGAAATTAAAACTAGTTATCTTGAACTTTCAGCCTGGATTCCTCTCAGTCGGTAAACAATATCAGTCTACAGTCTGTAGGAAAAAACCACAGCAACTGAAAACAAACAAGCATTTGGAAGTTTTGTGGCCAGGATTTCAAACAAACTCTACGAAATCCCAAATTCCATTTCCTCTGAAATCTGTCTTATACTGTATTACTGTAAAAGTATTCATAATGCTTAAAATCTCACCAATATAGTGAAACCACAGCACATATTACTACTGGACAAGGACAAGATAAATTAAGTCCTCTGATATGTGCTTGACAAAATCAGTTTCTAGACTGTCTTTGTTTGCTCTTCATAAGCCTTTTCTAATGTGCTGATTACCCCAGTGCCTTTTGGCACAACAGATCTCAAGGGTGGGATCCCATGTGCTGTGATTTGTGAGGAGAGAGGGCTTTCAGATCAGGGAAAGAGACCGTCTGTTCCCAGCTGTGTGGACATCCACTGTGTGTGATCTCTCACACATGCTGTCCAAAGATCTGTGGAAGGATGTTTAGATACTTTAAATCATACACTCCTAGTTAACTCATGTGGAAAGTCAGCTTTCCTTAATTTCTACAAAAAATTCTGTTCTGTAAAGAAAGGAAAAGCAAGAAACATAAATATTTGGAGCAGGATAGTAAGGTCAGTGAAACATAACAACTAAATTATATCTGTTTAATTGAAAGGATGAAGTCATGGCACACATGTACTTGATTTTTTTGGCTTTTGTTTGCTAGCTTAATACTTCTCAGTGAATGCAAAATCATTGACCAGTTGTTTTTTTCTGTGTTGTATATAACTTTGGGCAGTGTATTTGCTGCCTTTGTGATTTATTTGTGTGTGTTTTCAGAGACAGTAACTAGTGATATATGCCTCTTTTTAAAGTCATTTAAAGTGGATTTGTTATTCACAGGTCCAGTGTGCGTGTTCCCGATTGATAACTATTCCCTCTCCAGCTCTTTTGGAGTTCATTTAGTACTTCCCGATGTGCAGGGGTTTGTGCTCTTTAGATTGTTTTTAAAACATGTACCCCCAAGCCTAAGCATTTAATACAATTACTGACTGTAAAAATGCAAGTATATGCTCAGTTAAATGGAGTACTTTCATCTGAATTTGGCCAGTCTTTGTCCCTACCCATAGTAAATGTTTTACATTGACTTTGGCATTCAGATATGGAAACGATAGATGCCTTAGAATAGTTTAGATAGGTATGGGCAAGGAGTGCCATTTTAAGTTTCAGGAATGTAATTGACATAAGCCTACCCATAAACTCATGTTTGTCTTTATTTTTATTGCACAATATCTTTTCATGCACTTTTACTGCTAATTACAAAAACCAAAAAATCCTCAAGTGTTAGCTACAGGTAGATTGCAGAAGAGCAACATATTTAATTTGATGTGTTTCTACACAGCTTAGTTCAGTGATTTCTACTTTAAAAGTAGAATGAAGCTGTACGACAATGAATCAATAAACTTTTTATTACTACTTTTTGCTTCAAATTTTCAATATAAATTTTCCTAAAAGATTTTTTTATACTTATGTTTTCCTCTCCTTCACTTTTCAGTGCTTTTCAGGAGCTAAACTAATTACATTTTGGTGTATGGAAGTAATTTCAAAAGAAAGAAACATCCAAGGAGAAAACTGTCCAAGATAGTAGGTGAATAACAACTTCAGAGAGCCAAATGTATCCTGAGCTGCATCCAAAGCAACATGGTCATCAGATTGAAGGAGATTCTGTCCCTTTACTCCATGCTGGTGAGGCCCCACCTGGAGTACTGCATCCCATTCTGGGGTCCCCAGCAGAGGAATAACGTGAAGGGACAAAAAAGTGATCAGAAGGATGGGACACCTATCCTGTGAGGAAAAGCTTGGAGAGTTGGGGTTCAGCATGGAGATGAGGCTTCATATAAAGTTTAAGAAGAGGAGATTGCTTGAGTAAGATGATGTTTGCCATCAAGTTAATGCTGTTACATCATGTTACATCAAATTAGATGTAGTTTAACAAGAGCTAGTGCTGGATTCTGCACCTGGGATGTGGCAATGCTGGCTGTGTGTAGACTGGGAGATGAGAGGCTGGAGAGCAGCATCATGGAAAGAGACCTGGGGGTCCTGGTTGAACATGAGCCAGCAGTGCCCTGGCAGCCAGGAGGGCCAGCCAGGCATGTCCTGGGGGGCATCAGGCACAGCATCGCCAGCCGGGCAAGGAAGGGGATTGTCCTGCTCTGCTCTGGGGCGGCCTCACCTCCAGTGCTGGGGGCAGCTTTGGGTGCCACAGTATAAAAAAGACAATAAGCTATTAGAGAGCATCCAAAGGAGGGCCACGAGGATAGTGAAGGGTCTGGAGGGGCAGTCATGAGAAGAGTGGCTCAGGTCACTTGTTCTGCTCCACCTGGAGGAGATGAAGGGGAGACCTCATTGCAGTCTACAATTTCATTGTGAGGGAAAATGGAGGGGCAGGTACTGATCTCTTCAGTCTCATGGCTGGTGACAGAACTTGAGGAAATGGTGAGAAGCTGAGCCAGGGGAGGTTTAGGTTGGATGTCAGGAAAACTTTTTTCACCCAGAGGGTGGTTGAGTGCTGGATCAGGCTCCCCAGGGAAGTGGTCACAACACCAAGCCTGACAGAGTTAAAAACCCATTTGGATAACACTCTCAGGCGCATGGTGTGACTCTTGGGGTGTCAGGCCACAAGTTGGACTCAGTGTTCTTGCTGGGACTCTTCCAACTCAGCATGCTCTATAATTCTATGATGATAAAGTGCACATAATGCCTATGTAACTTAACTTGTTCTTATTCAATTAAAAAAAAATCAGTTTCTTCTACTACTTCCTTGTTTTTCTCACATAAACCTTATTCACAGTTTCTAAATCAGATCACCCACCAGTATCGTTTTAGTCATAAGTTTTAGTCAAGGTAACATCTGGCATATTAGAATGGACTCTATTCTAATTTTTTTCAGACTTTTTAGACTGAGTGATCATACTCCTTTTCTAGAACAATGTGTGAACCACTTCACATAAAATGTAAAGAGATTCATAACAGATGCATAAATCATTCCCAGGAAATAATTTATTTCACAGTATTTTCACACAGACATACCATATTGTATAAGATAACTCAATCCACATATCCACTCTTCTTGAAATTCTGTTACAGCAGGAGGTGCATGCTTGTATGGAAGCGTAGGTTAGTGGGGCAGAGAAAAGGAATAAGCTTTGGGAACATGATGCTCTCCTATATTTTACAGAATAGTTTGTGGTCAGCTAAGAATGCTGAACAATGGTGTTAACTACTGGCAAATTAATTTACCACAGCAAAATAATACTGCTTCTCCACAGCTTAGACCTGAAGAGAGACAGAAGAGGAAAAAGTTAATTTTTCCATAAAGAAGGAAAAAGCAAAGATGCTTTTTCTCAAATAAGAGTTGTGTTATAGAGAGCTCCTAGTATTGGGTAGAAGATTGAAAACCACTTCAGAAAGATCAGTGAGCAATCGAAGACTAAATTCTAAGTTTTTATTGTACAGGGACAAATAACTGAGCAAGGAAGAGCAGAGTGAAAGAGAAAAAATGATAGATTTGGCTGACTAGATTTGATAGTACAGAAACTGTCATTTATAAAAATACCTGTTGCATCTCTCCCTTCCTTGCAAAATAAAATGCATCTCAACCATTTTGATTGAGACCTTTTCTTGTGGGTGACCTGGCTGCCTTGTAAAATTGGTATTTTTTCATAAGTTTTAGTTACTGGGAGGCTATGCCTGGACCATTCTATTTTCTGACCTATAGTCTTTAATGGCATATCCTGTGTTAGACACGATTTGGGAGAAATCCTAAAAAAATTAGCAGAAGTGAAACAGAGTTTCTGGAGTTCTACTTTGTTTAGTAGCTACCTCAAAACCTGAAACTGCTTTTCTATAGTGCTCTTGCACCCCAAAATTTTTATTATGTCTTATTCTAATTGTATCGCAAGCAATTATAGGTGACTGTAAAGGTTTTAAATATTTTACTCTTGGGATGCAATATTATCTGTTTTCTAGAATTTGTTTTTGAACATTTGAGTAGGTTTTGCTACATGTTTTTTTAGCTTACTGTGTAACATCTTGCAAAGCCTGTTAGATTCAAGCAGTCTTCCACATTGCTCCCTTATTGGATAACTCTGACTACATTTTGCAAACTTGCTATCTTAATTTGCAGTTTGCATGAGTAAATAGGTATTTCATTTATGGTTTCCTAAAACCGTTTATTTGTTCTTGACCCATCCATGCAGTCCTGCCTGTTTTCTGCAGTTTGACACATTTTCAAAGTTTTATGAAAGCTCACAGATTTGTGTTGCATGTTAGCTCTTCCCTCCATCTTCAGTATCAAGTCCTCTGTACATTGGCCTTAAAGATTTCATAGGTTCCATACACATAACCTTAAAGTTTCCAATATGTTATAAAAGATTCAGAAGTTTATTTCCCTTTTTGTTTTCTTACAGTAATTAAGATCTCTTACTAGATGTGTTTGTTATGGGAATAGATATTCTTACAATTTTTTTAGCAATGAGGTAGCTTTTTCTTTCATAGATTCTTGAAGTGCCTCATCTTTTTTAGTATTTGTAGGTATAACTCAATTCTTTTTCCTCTTGTGACCTTTCTTCTGTATCTCACGACCTTTTTGGGATTTTATTCTTCTCATTTAGTACTGCTCATGATTTTTTCCACTGGTCATCCAGGAGAACACTGAGCTTAAAACTTGCAAGAGTTTATTCCAACAATAGATAAATTAACATTTTAATGAGAAAGAGGATTGGGAGAGGGGTCTCAGCATCTCCGTGTGTCAAGCTACCAGTCTTTTAAGGAGCAACTGTTAAGTGGAACCATCAAGTTTTACTCTGTCATTGAGCAGAGTACTGTCAGACTTCTACTTTATTCAGAAAAGCAGTGAAACATTTGCAGAAGCCTCATTTCTGTCCTGATCTGGGGCAATTGCCCAGGCTTAGAACTGGTCTCCATCTGGGTCAAGTTCCTTAGGCTGTATATGCAGTGGTCCCTGTGTTGTGGTAGGATGCTGCCAGACCTGTCCTTTCATGGTCATGTTATAATACTTCAATGATAACCTATTTGCTTCTCTGATTGTATTTTCTTAGTGATCACATCTCTTTGGTATTCTTCAGTGCACCAAATTTATCAACACTCATTAAATGTTCTTATTCTAACATAGATCTTAGCAGTTAGAATCTCACTGTGACAAATGTTTAACAGATGTGTATTCCTGATAGTGGGGTAAAGTTATTGTAGGCTACTAGTAACAGACTTTTATTGTTCCAATAAAGTTGGAATACTCTAAGATGTCATAAAATATAAAAATGAATGGAATACAATTAAATATATTATATTTATGGGCCAGACCAAGTTTAGCTGGAATATCCAGGAACTTACATAGTGTTCCTTAATGCACTAATTTATCTCTGGGATTATCTCTTGATAGCATTTTGCTAATTAAAAAAACCCAGCTAAAAAATTGTGAATGAATTGATTAAACATGTGAACTATCGATTTTGTATATATGTGTGGGGGTTTTGTGGTTTATGCTTTATTGGGATTCTGTGATAAATCTGCACCTGCTGAACCTGACAATCTCTAGAATAAGTAAGAGCGTGCTAGATAATAAATCTCTACAAAGTGTTTTAAGAACATCTGTCTATATATTAATTTTTCCTCCCTAAAATAGAATAAAGCAGCTAATAAATTTTACTCAAAATCAATTTTGTCATTTTTCATCTGAAAAAATATGTATTTCCACATTAAATAAGTATGCATTTCTGGTGTGCATTTTTATGTTGTAAGAGTCTCCCAGCTATATGCAAATAATTGCTTTATTTGACCCTTACTATAAATACAATTCTGTGTTATACAAGACACATGCAATCATAGATAGCAGATATTATTTTCTTTTGGGGATGGGGTGGTTCACTGAATGATGAATCAGACAAGTTAACTATTGTATTTCCAGTCTTAATACACAACTGTAAGAACCTTTAAAATCTGCTGCAGGTTCATAAGCACAGTCATAAGCAATAAAACATAAATTTTTTTAAAATATTTGCCTCTTGGACCTCCTCATTATTATGCACATTCACATGATGGAATTAAATTCTCCAAAGGTGCTAATTACAATCGTAGCATGTGGTACATTACAGAATCAAAAAGAAGAATAATGACTTGTGTAATTTCATGCTGTCATGGGAAATAGAATAGACCACATAATTAAATGTAGAAATCCAGTAAGATCACTAAAAATATTCATTAAAACGCCTAAGAAATGAATGTAGAATGAACTATATTCCCCACATAAAAAATAATTTACCACAGAAGAAATATTTGAAACTTCTAAACAACAATATGTATCACTTGTTTCTGAAGAATGCAACATATGTTTGAGAGGGCTGAGGTAGCTATGTCAGCTACAAGATCAATGATTTTAAGAATCATTGTGTACTTAAATATTTCTCACACTTTGTGGCTGATAGTCGCTGTCTGGACCCTTACATGTGGTTCTCTTGTGAGTCTGTTGCAGATGGAGTGATGCACTTCATTTGTGACAGAGAAGACACAATATGCTTTGTTGATATAACAAATTTCAGCAATAGATGTGACTGTGTTTTAACAAGATTTGATGGCAAGGTCCACTCGTCTATTTACAGCACAGAGGGCACAGTCAGACAAAGCTGTTGGGGAGGCCCGTTCACTGAGCCATGAGTTTCAGACAGGGCCCCCTTGCTTTCCAGACTTCTCAGAGAGGAGTTTAGGTAGGGCTGGGTCCAATCCTAGCAGCTCAGACTTGGACAATGGTTTATGTCTGAAGGATCATATGTACACAATCAATCCTTTGTATCGCTTGGCTGAGATGTCAAAGTTTAGCATGCAGTTAATCACTTACTGAGAATGTGCTGCTGCAAGGGATGGCTCACCCTTGAGGCATAACCTGGACAGCATTCCTGCTCAGGAGGAGATCCTGGTGTGCAGCCCAGCACCCTGCAGGAGAGCCCCCGCACCCTGGGCTGCCCACTGTTTATGAGGTGAGGTGACTGGCTTACAGTCACACTTGCACAGCAGCGAGATGTGTGGGTCACTGGTCCAGACAGCCCTTGGCTGCCAGGTTTCATCCATGCCCCAAAGTCTAGTGTAAGCTGGATGCAGCCATCACAGCTGGGGTTGGTGCTGAGGGGAGCACACTGCCATAGCATTGACTATATTTGTCTGCAGTGGCTGTGCAAGGTATATGTATATGATATATATGTGTATGTGTATGTGTATGTGTATGTATATGTATATGTATATGTATATGTATATGTATCAGAGAAGGAATTGTTGCAGCCAGAGCCACACAACAGTTGTTGCTATCTGGTGGCACTAGTATAACATAACACCTGTGACAATTTCAAACTTTTGGCCTTTCATCAACAATAGCTTCCCAAGAGAAACAATACATGTTGTGGGGAGAGGAATGGAGTATGAGAAAAATTAAATCCCATCATGCGATCATTGTAAGCAATTTATTAACGCTAACACTGAACCACGTTGAGTTAAAGATTGGACTGAATCCTTCAGTATGTAAAAGGTCATCTCAACAGAAAACCACAGATTTCAGATTGAGCTTGTGAGGAATTTTCTAATAAAATATTGCAAAATACCAACTTATTGTAATTGAAATATTTAATTTGAAATACCTCAGAATTTCCCATCCACTTATCTCCAAGAGATTTCTGAGAATAAGGAATGCCTTGTTTCAATGTCTCGTCTTTTAGTGAATTCACTGTTTACTCAGGGGCCATACCTGCCAATTATTCTCTGATTTTTTCTTTTACATTATCAAAATTTCTTTCTGACCTCTTTTGTGGGGTTTTGCTCCGGTCTGGAAGCCTTCCCTTGGAACACTATCATATGCACTACTGTCTCTTCGTAATGGTGCTCTGATACCTATTATTACAACTAAGAAGGTCGGTATCATATCAACCATGTTTTCAGAACCACAATATCCAGTATTTTATTACATGGAAGTCCTTTTGTGTGAGAAAAAAAAGTAAATATTTTCCTGGTAATAATATTTTCACCTGATTTTGTTCAGACAATTGTTCAAATTTTTGATGACCTGTGTAAAAATCTCTTAATCTTGCTTGCAAACCAACGACCATTGAATGAATGTACTTCCCAAGAATACACATTGTCAGTATTTCTATTAAGAAAATATATACAACAAAAAATTGAAAATATGTCTCCACAATTATAAATCTTTTCTACAGAACCTTTGTTAAGATTGTTTTTTGATGAGTTGTTCTAACTCCCTTTTTCTCCTTAGTTCAAATGATCTGCCATCACATTGTCCTGCTCTTCACGTAACAGTTGTGGGTTTTTTAATTATATGGCTTCTCAGAGGATGACAGTCTCTGCTTTTTTTCAGAGATTATATTACAAGGTAGAACTTGGACTCTGTGCTGATGAATTTAAAGTACATGCCTCATGAATCTTTGTGAATAGATCAATAAAAGTAAAATGGTTTTCTTTTAATCAATTCTGTTTCAAACTGTGAAACAAAAATATTTAACCTTAATGTCCAATAAATTGTTAGGAGATGTGATTATTTAATAATTAATTACTAATTTGTAAAGTAAACTAGATTCTGATTAGACAGCATGAGGATCGGTTTTTACAACCCCTTCAGACTGTGGAGCATCTGTTGTGAGTCTTGTGTATATGCTGAGCAGTAGCAGCTCTGTTTCTGGTGTGAGGCCTTTTTTTCATATGAGGTGGGGGGAGTAAAAATCAGATCACAGCTGATTCCAAGGAAGAAAGCCTCTGTCTTTCATTCTCCATATATTCTCGTCTGTATAGTTCTCCAGACTATCTGCTGCATTTAATTAAAAAGCTGCTCTAGACATGCTTTACACAATCAAAAATGTTCTGTGTGTTGTGTCTTTGCTACAAGCTGCTACTTGTGTGTCCAAATTACAAAGATCATCACCAATCAAAAATAAACGAAATAAATTTATTAGTATTTAAAAGCCATCTAAAAATGTTATCAGTTATTTGAATGCATACAATGAAAACATCATTGTTAAAATGGCAAGGGCAGGTAAAAACATGAAGTGACCCAGGTCTGTAAAAGTTGCTTGGTAATGTTTCTTTCATATAATCTTGTGCTATGAACTGAAGCTGTCCAATAGCTTTTGTTTCCATCCACACCCTTTCTGTAACAGAAAGTTACGCTTTAGTGGTCACAGAGGGAGTTATAAAGGAGACAAAAAAGAATGACGTTGAAATGGCAATCATCTAATATTGTAAAGGCAGTCTATTCTTTACAAGCAATAGGGTGCCATATGTTAGCTTATGCAAGAACTTAAGTTTAGAAAACTTGGTTGAAAGTTCAGAAAGTCGACATCAGAAAAAAGTATGGCTTTTCCAGAATTTAGTGTATATAATGTGAAAGAAACACTTCAATAGAAAGATGGTGTAGTTAGTAATTGATACAGCCTTAATTTAAAACATAGCTACACAAAATGTAATTTAATCCTTTTAAGGATGTGTAAGCCTTGGAGTAGGCTTAGCTCTTTATACAGGTTCTGCAAAGAAAACTAATACTTTTGCACACTTAATTCCATCCATATAATAACTGATAGAGAAGCTTGCTATTTAAGTATGACTTTCGCAAAGTAGTCTGTTTAAATATATTATATTTTGCAGACAGTAAAATAAAGGCTTCACGAGGAACAGTAGTCTTAGATAAGGAATTTAAGATGAACAACTGGAGTATAAAGGTAGCTCATTTTAGGGTATTTAAATACAGATGAAGTAGGCTGGGTGAGAGTAAGACACAAAACTCAACCACCTAGCAGTAAAGCCTTGTCAGCAACGTTAAGATCTGAAGTATAGGAAGGCTGGAGAAAAACAAGAATTGTAATGCATGGGTGTACGTGAAAGTTCTTTGACTGAAAGGCGCTAAAATTGTCTGACTCACTTTTGACTGCTTAAGGACTGATAATGCCTCAGTATGTTGACAAACAGGTTACAGTGCAGGCCACATACAGTAGTACCAATGACCATCTCTTTTCACACTATTTTAATTCCCGTGAAGTTGTGAAACATGGTTGTTATTTGCCTATTATAATCCGGCCTAATGAGTGAGAAATTATGACTCTGTAGCAAGGCCCTGTTCTGGGCACTATAAGTACTAATTTATCAGTAGTTCTCCAGAAATCTTAATTGCTTTCGTACTCATCCTGACATAGTTACATGACTGTATGTAACATGAAGGATTTTGGTGTTAACATGAAGTTATTTCACTTTTTCAGGAGTTTTGTTGCCCCTAAAATAATGAAATTTGAATATCATTGCATTTTAATGCAATGACTAATAAAAATAATCAGTATCATGTTTAGACTAAAATGTGATATGGCTCAAAATTAATTTAAATTTTTTAAAAAATAAAAATGCTTCCCCCCCCAAAAAAAAATTATGGATAATAATTTCCTGCGTAGCTGCCAGAAGAAAAGTTCAGCTTCTCTATAAAAAGACTATTACAACATTGCTTATGCTGGTAACTTGTAGCTCATTTTTCTGGTTAAAATCTTTGGGTGAGGATTAGGAAACATTTTTGTAGAACCTACTTCTGCTCCAGTCATTTATTTTAATAGAGTATTAAATCATAACACCTAATCATTAATTATTAATTATGTTGTGAGACTGAGTCAAAATATCCTGGATTTTAAACCTAGCTGTGCCATCACTTCCTATACTTTTGAGTCAACAAAATTGTTTATAATATATTGTCCTCATTTCTAAATACTTGACATATAACATTATAATATTTATCTCAGGAATTTTTTGGAAAATATTGGAAAAAAATATTGAAAAGTATGAAATGCTGTCATTGCCTAAAGGTTAAGAAAATGCTCAGTTTTCATCTTTTGAATATGAAATAATCATTTATAGTTTCTAATGGTGTCAATATCCCTGGTATTGTAGGAATCTAAGGAAAGGAATCCAAGTTGTCTTTGTTTTGAACTTTTTAACTATAGCAGAAACTAAACCAATACAAGCTTTAGAGGTTCTTGACATATAATTGTTAGAGTACCCACTGACCTGTAGCAAAAATCTGAAACATTAATGTAGTTGAGCATGACAAATACATCTGAACAAATTTATCTTGGTTGTCATCAGACTTAGCAGTTCCTATGTGCCACACTAACCTTGACTATGCAGTCCAAAGCTCAGTTGTGTGTGATTCACAGGAAGACCAGTCAATGCAAAAGTTTACCTGCTTTGATAAAGGTGCAGACATACTCTGTGGTGCAGAAAAGGTCTAACATGGGTTTACAAAGTAGTGGCTCCTTCTTAAATACAGTGTGTATGTTCCCTTTTTTATGCATTACAGTTTCCAATATCTTCAAAAACTGAGGGGCAACCCCTCAACTTTGAGGTCCTTTTGCCTCTTTTTCTGTTTGGAAAATACTAAGTATTACTGGTCTGATGGAAAAGATGGTTGTGATTACTGTTAAAGAGCATGTCAATCATCATGTGTGCTAAGCAAAAAGGGCAAATTATGGCTGCTTGGACAAACAATTTCAGCATTTTTAACATTTGAGAGCCTGTCTTACAATCTTGATAACCCTCCCTGTAAGCATTTTCTTAGTGCAGGTTGGGCTTTTTGGTTAAGGTTT